>NW_028277214.1:0-646114 GCF_059751315.1 Micrasema longulum
TCGAGGAAGGCCGAGAAAGACATGGCATGATCAAGTACAACAAATTCTTGAAAGTGGTCATGTGAAAAGTCGGAATAATCGACGTGCGTGCATGAGAAGATGTATGAATGTGAAGGAAGCAAAGGAAGTGTGCCAGGACAGAGTGGTGTGGCGTTCTATCCTCTCTGCCTACCCCTCCGGGGAAATGGCGTGATGGTTAGTTAGTTAGTTAGTTAGCATTTAGTCAATTAATATTACATTTTCCTTAACCCTTTGTTTTTTTTCTTCATATCCACAACCCTCTAATCCGACACCGAATTTAAAAAAAGATAGCTCATTTGGTTAAAATTCAATCCATTTTTTTTTAAATCAACATCCTGTAGATTTTAAATGCGTTAGTGTGAGTTTTCTGAACGCGCCAGTTTAAGTTAAACCATCAATACACCGGCGGATATCAAGGAAGATATAGGTGAAAACGCATCCAGAAGTTGAACTGCACAGGACCTGCTGACATCAACCAAGGGTCATAGCGAAGTACGGTTTGCTGCAGTAGATCACCAGGGAGCTCGGAAGAGTTCGCAGATTGGTTTAACAATTGACGGAAAATGAGTGAATTACGGAACACTTGTACCTAAGGTGTTGACGCATTTTTACTTGGCGTGAAACGACTCATTGACTCACTGCACTGTGGACGATGCGTGGGTTTATATATACTATATCACGACACTCGAGGAAGTATCTGATAAAACACAGTTATTCCTTTAAAATATAAATTTCTCTATTAAGTTTATCGACTTTGAAGTCGTAAATTTTGTCCGACCAATTAGGACTTCCACTCAGTATTACTCACGAGAACGTTCCCCGAGAAGTGCCCGGGCGCTGGTTCTTGAAAGATTGTTTGAAATCAGGCTATAAAAGTTATTCGTTATTGTGTGAAAAAGACAGGCAATGTTTTTAGCAAATTGAAGGAAGAGATATGACAAAAATATACTAGAAAAATACGTTAGTCACGTTAACACGTGTAATCAAGGCCTTTGCAACTGGTGACAGTAATCTGAAATCAATGGGTAGATTATTCCATAATCTAGTAGTTACTACTGTGAAAGAGGAGCCAAAAAAATATATGTGCACTTACGAGTATGAAAACAATTATACAAACCTGTTTTCTGTTTTGTAACAAAATCATATGTTACAAGATGGTACATAATTATTTTTATTTTTTAAAATTATTATTTTTTTTTTTTTTTAGCACCATAACAGACCAGGAGGCCGAATTACAGTGGTGAATTACAGCACAGAATACCCAGGCTTGAGAAAACTCATAATTATTATTTTTTGTGTTCTCACCGGGAATCGAACCCGGAACCTTCCGTGCGTGAGTCAAGCGTCTTGACCACTACACCACGGAGGCCGCCTAAATTAAATTGTTTCTATATGTTAATATTGATTTGACAAACGGTAATAACAAATGATTAATTATTAATTTTCTTGCAAATTTAGATATTATTTTTGTATGTTTAATGAAGTTAAGGTCTATTTAGATAGCATAGTTTTTATCATGGATTGTTCATCATTTCCCTATCCACACCCACTGGTGCATAGGGAACTGAATTAGCACTCAAATTGCGGTATATCTTGATCATTCGTGTTACGTAGAAGTAACGGTTATCAGTCCTGTATTTCAAGTCCCAGTCCACGAACTATGAAACATTTCTGTGGAGGGCCACTTTTGAAATTAATATTTAACTTCTAATCTGCCAGGAAACGAACCCAGGGCACCAATAATGGCAGGATTCAGGATTTTTACCTGAGAGTTGGAAGCACTCTGGTTCTATTTGACACTCAGAATTATATTTTTTATCTGCCTGGATACAGAAAGTTATTTGACGCATACGCGTTTTTATGATTCGCTCAAATATTTCAATTTTGGGGGGCCATTTTCAACGAGTTGTAAATAACTTACTATTAGAAAATGAGAATAAAGTTGTGGTAGAGTGGGATTTGAACCTCGGACTTCTGATCAGTGAGTTCACGGAATCACAACCCAACTCATTTGCTTATAATTTCTAGGATAGCCACAATCATTAAACACGTAAAAAAATATTTAATTTTATTGAAAAAGTTGTTATAAATAATCGGTAGGTTAAGATAGAATTGCAATAATAAATTTTCTCACGGGAATCCAAATTTCAGCGGCCAACAAAATATTTTTAATTATCAACGTACAATAACCGTTATTTCGGAAACAAAGAAATCATAAAAGTAAGTTTCTAAACACCTTCAGATAACTTCCCACTCAAACACATAATTTTACGCAAAAAGTATTGCAAAGCAATGAAAGTGTGGATTATTTAATTAAAACAAAAGGCATATATTATTTTTAATAATTTAAAAATAGTTATGAAAGGAAATAAGCGTTCGTGAAGTTTAAGCATAAGCAGAAAATTTAATTAAAAAAATGGTTAATAGGATATTAAAATGAAAAATAAAATACTGTCGTTGGCCTGTCACCTGAAGCATAAGATTGAAACAATCATTGATCGATTGATTTGCTGTTTATTTTGTAGAACTCCATATTTAAACTTATAATTAGAAATCAAACACTGATTTGAGTTTACTGAACACTTTATTTTATTTTTACAAATATAAACATATAAAAATAAAAACTTCGTGAAAATTGTTTCGCCTTATTAGGGCATTTTCAAACGAATGTTTGTTTAAGGTATATCCCTGTTGTAATTTGTTAGTGTTACTTTCGTACAACATGCATATATAAAAAAACTAAATAAAGCATGACGTCGTTTCCACGTGGAGTTTGGCAGATAGAACAGAATGCATCATATACATCACTCTGTCTTTGCATACAGACCTGGCTTCCTCTACATTTATACATCTTCTAATGCACTTGCACTGACTTAAGTGAAGTATTTGTTGAAATCAGTCATGCCACGTTTTTTTCGGTTTTCCTCGTTTTCCGCATTCATCAACACTCCCATCGTAAATGCTTTGAGCGGTTCTTTCGCTGTCTATCCGCTCTACATGTCCAAACCAACGCTGCACTTCTTTTGTTGAGTTTGTCGATAATGGTTGTCTCGGCCTTACGTAATGCACGAATCTCAACATTTGTGCACATTGTTTAACAACACATTCGCTTGAGAGATACCATTTTAACAGTATTCAGCCTACTTTCATCATTGTTTTTCCAATTCTATACTTCGCTCTCATTCAGAACTCCATTGTGACCTGCTAATTTTGCTTCCTGCGGCAAATTTTTATTTGCCAGGGGTAATTTAAGTGCATTGTTCATCATGTTATTTATTTCTAGTGGGGATATTTAAAACGCCAGCCATTTAAAAGACTTCTATCGTAGCGCCTACAAAATAACACTATAAATTATTTCAAATTTTCGGCTTGGCTAAAGTTTTCTCATTTTTATTTTATCGTATTGAAATAAACGGCACTTAGTGCTTTTTACACTTTTATTTAATTTTTTTGCACCACAATAGGCCAGGAGGCCCAATTACAGTGGTGAATCACATTACAGAATACCCGGGCTTGAGAAAAATCACATTTAATTTTTGTGTTCTCACCGGGAATCGAACCCGGAACCTTCCGTGTGTGAGTCAAGCTTCAGTTTCAGTTTCAGATGACAACGAAGCAATTACAATAATATACATACATGTAAATAGAATTATAAGCAAAATACAGCATTTAAAACAAATAAATGAACGGCTGCAGACATTCTGTCCAATTCTTTACTATCTTATAAGTCCAAAATATCAAGCTTATTTGTAGCTGCTCGTCAAACTATTATCGACAATTCAATTCCATAAAGTTAAAAAAAAATTACTTGTTTATTTTTATTACCTTATATTTGTTTTATATTTTTTACTATTATATCAAATTTGATTGTAGTATTAGCAAATACGCATTTCATACATACATATTTTTTTTTCATCTTTTTTCGCGATAATATATGCTTGCTTGTTTATTAATTTAACTTAAATTTGTCTTTCTCGCTTACCGTAACACTTTATTTACTGTGTTTGCTTTACAGAATTTATTTCATAGGCTTATATCCTTGCATTTTTTGTTTATTTGCTTACTGTTTTTTCTTGCATACCTTTGTTATTGTTGTTTTTTTTTTACTTTGTAAAACTTTTTATTATTTCCTTTCTAACTAATTTCACATGTTTTTTCTGTATATTATGTATTTATTATTTAGTATGTTAGCGTGTATTTTATTTTAATTTTTTGTAAATGTCTTTTGGGCGTTAATGAACAAAATAAATAAAAAAACAGTTATTTACAAATTAAGAAGTCTGAAAAGATAATCAGTACAAAAAATAAAATTGAATCATAGTTTGAAAGAAAACGACTTCAAAAAGTGTAGTAGCTACAGTGTTGTTTGCTATGTAAGATTTGCAAAGAACTAGGCAAGATATAAGATACTGCATGAAGTTTCTATGTAGGTAATTGTGCTGCCCAAACATAGTCATGATTTCATTACAAGTTTTAAATTATTTCACATCTACGGGATCCATGACATACAACAACTTTACCATTCTGACGTATTTTATCATTCTGATAAATTTCTCTCAGACAATAAATTCTAAGAAAAAGATTTATATTGGGGAGAGGAAACAGAACTTCTAAGATGAGACATTATTGGCGATATTACTTTACAGGGAATTCTATATTACTTGAATATACTCATATCTTAATCATTAATGCAGGTATTCTCAGTATGGTAAAATATTTTTTTTCGTCAACGTTATTGATTAAATTTTTAAAATTAGTAGAATCATGAATATTTGTTAATGTTCTACAGAATACAGTTCTTCATTAGATCCAGACTCCTGGACAAGTGTTTTTGTCAAAAAATCGAGTGGCAAAACTTCCGCCTCGTAGTGTAGTGGTTGGCACGTTGCCTCCCATGGTTGAGGTCCCGGGTTTGATTCCTGGGAGGGTTAATATGAAATATTTATTTTCAAGTGTGGTTTTACTCTGAAGTATTTCATTATCCCTGGAATGGCACCTGAAGCGTAAAACTTGTCTGAAACAAATGATCGAGATACGCTGCATTTGATTTGATTGGACAATACTGTACCCTAATACCACCGGTTGTGGCTAAGAGTTAGTAATGACGATGATGATAATATCAATTTTAATATTTTAGAAATATTAAACATCACGAACGACAGATACAGGCGGTAACTTAATCTAATATTAAGGTTTTTTTCTTGTTAATGCAATGAAAATATAAGCTGGTATCTATTTTGTTTGCATTTAAAGTAGAAACATTAATTATCTCATTATTGGATACCACTCGCCTAATGGTCAAGATATCAGCTTTATAAGATTTAAGGTATGATTTTTCAAATACGCCATGGTATTTAAATGCGATTTTTATTAAGTGATACTGTAACATAATTCAATAAATAAACAGTGTTTTTGCGGTTGAAAATTGAAATTGTACAAAATTATGCATGTATGCATTTTCAAGTAATACATATGAAGAACCGATTTTTACTGGAAACAGTTAATTCCTAGTGATTAACGTCACTTGAATACGTAAAATACTAACTTTATTGGATTCCAAACAGTAACATCCTCATAATAAAATAACAGAAGGACGCTTTATTCACTTACATAGTCTTATGATCCACGAAGAGAAGAAGAGGTTAACTTAAAATGACGATTTTACAATTGAAATTTATTTAATTTTTTATAAATTTATTTTATACAAAATTCGGGATTTATTTAATGAAAATATAATACAAGAAGTCACATTTTAAGTAAACCGCAAAATGGTGTAATAAACAAAAATAAAAATGAAATAAATAAATAGCAATATTCGGACTCGAACATAAAATGGGCTTATTGAGACAATAAATTTTATTTTTTTATTTTTTATACTTGATATCATAAGATATCTATAGAGCTTAATTCATTACCATAATTATGTAGTCTCTAAATGACAACTGAATAAAGTAATTAGTTGTAAACTTGTTATATAAAATAGTACTAAACTTAAGTTTGTAGCGTACGAGTTTTAGGAAGATTAAAAGTTATGAGATTGGTTAAAGTAACGACTTACATCCACCCTTTCAAAATTTTATACACAAATCAGCAGACTTTTAACTTGACTAAATAACGTTTTAAAATAAAGTTTATATATTAAAGAATAATTATGATTAGGTAGTGTAAATCGTTTTATTTTCTGGCATTCAACGCATGGGTAAGACAAAACCTTTTATCCTATTTACATTATTTGGATAGTTTAAAATACTATGTCAGTATCACAGAATAGAAGCCGTGCAAAAAAGCAACGTATTTATTATTTCATTGAATTATTATTATTAATTACAGGTTGCAGGATCATAAACTCGCAATAAAATCTGAATTAATTAATTGTCTAACTAGCACACCATCTGACCATACTGTTATTGAGAGCAAGTCCTTAAGCACTCAAAGTAACCTTTCATTAATTTTGCATACTCATAAACGAAATACGCAGACTAAGTACATATGTATTTAAAAGCAAAACTTCCTAAATATCACGTTTATACAGATTATACCTTAAATATTATATATACATAAATTAGGATCATTACTGTTTACTACTTGTATGTATTAATTATTCGTTCTTTTATGATATTGCCTACATACGTATTGGTTTATGTTCCATATAAATTCGCAAATTTAAAGAAAATCAGGTTCACAAACTATCTGTCTACATTACTAGGCAAGCCACTATCAAGAGAAAAATGTATTTTAATCTCTAAAAATCTGAATTATTCATTGGTAGTTTTTACGTTTTACATACAGGTGAGATTAGTTATAATCTTACAAAGCATTATATAATATATTGCTTGAAAATCAAATGTAAACTCAGTATGATAAAGTGTTTAAAGATAAATACTAATGTCATGATTCTCATTTATTTTTGATGTTTTATATTTTAAAAAAACATTGACAATAAAAACAAATCTCTAAGAATTTTATTTACAAAAATAGATTTTTGATGATATAATCGATGTAAAACAAATTACAAATTCTTACTCACAGGCTAATAACATTTTAAAATACCGTGATATTTGTGTATGAAATTTTTGATTAAAAAAAACCCGGAGTTTTGTAAAAAAAATAAAATCAATTCAACTTAAACATACGCAGAATACCAGAGAAAAGGCAAAGTCAGATTCCCATTTAAAAAGAAGGCAAAATCACAGAACTCCATCAAAGTATTATGAAATTTAAAAAAAGTTCACGATGATAGGAAAATACAAATTTGTCAATTTAACGTTTAGACATATGTGTTAAATAATTTATAAAGGATAAATTAAATGTTATTATTAAAGCACACATTAAAATATGAATATGTGTGCGTGCAATATTTAAAGTTTTTGTATGAAAAAATACAAATATGGAGTGAGTAGCGATAACTTTTATTCAACATTATTTTTGGTACGTGTATTTTGTACATACATTGCAGGCGATTACTAGTACTTAATTTAACCCGGAAGAGTCTTAAATACATAAAAATAAAGTAATATGCTAATTAAAAATACTTAACTTCAATATCAATACATAGATGGCGCTCCAACACGCTTGTGAATGGTTTCTCATTTAATAACATAAATACAAAAATCAAAAATGTTACCTGTGTCGATATTCGCTAATAAGCGGAATGGGGAATGTTGTAGTACGTAAAGTGGCCACTTAACCCAGCCAATGACAGGTCATAAGCCCTGTAAACGCTCGAATATCCACAATCCTGAATTTGAAAAAAATCTACCTCATCTCTGTAGGGATATTGTTCGTTTACGTCTTTAGCAAACGCAGGTTAAATGTGACGGAATTAAAACTACACTTTTTGTTCAATTTGAATAATTTAGTGCAGATAGGTAGTTTTGAATTAGCGCAAAAAATGATTGAGAGGTGGGCGGGTGTATGACCAAGCTTTTATTCGTCTGGAATAATGAAACCATTTAGGCATTAGAAAAGAAGGCAACAAACCGTTATCATGACTCGATGATTTATATCAGTCAAATATTGTTATGTATCGGCGATTCATGATCTAAAAATGAGGACGGTTTTTTCAATAGAGATGGTGATCGTATATTGTTGGTATCTCGTGATCTAAAGCTAAGAATTTAATATTCATAATTTAATTATACCAACCAATTTTTGAGAGAGGTCCACACACTGCATATTTAACTTTAAAACACACGTGTTTTTGGGTCAAACTGCAATTTTTTTTTATTGAAATTTCTAAATTGGGACAGTACATTTTTTAAAAATATTTACATTTTAACATTTACGTCGGACAATGAAAAAAAAGTTTTTTTTTATCTATGCACAAAACTTTATGTAAATATCGTCGCGATATTAGGGCTTTCGATTAGTACCCACTATGTTTTAAAATGACTGTATTGAAATAAAAAAGCATCCTTCAAATTATATTATAAATTCTATTTAGGTATTATATACAATTGTAAAACAACAAGAAATGCACGTAAAGCAACATAAATGATTGTATTGATTATCATTACTGTAAAACTACTATCTGAAATTAAACAAATTAATTATCGCAATAATAATAATAATATTTGACTTATTTTCAAAGCAGTGTTTTTGTGACAAATCACCTAAAAGGCGCTTTACAATTATGCTATTTAACTTTTATTCTAACTTATCCCACTGAACCCCTACGGCTGAATTGTACGAAAAAACAAAATAGTTAGATATAAAAAATACTTGATGAAAATTGGGACGGTGAAAATTGTAGACAAAATTTGATTGAGAAACTTACGAGGCAACGACAAAACATTAACCAAAAAGGCTGACATATACAAATATAATACCAAACAACAACAGTACTACATTAAAATGGCAAAAACAAACGCAGGACGGTCAAAAATACTATACAATGGACTTAAACTTAACTGCAACTCAACATAGGTCTCTTGGCCTTATAGAGTTAGGGATAAGTTATTATTTTTGTAAATGTATATTTGTTCAAATAAATAAATAAAAATAATATAAATATTTTTAAAAAACACTGGCCAATAAATAATAAAAAAACGAAGCTATGACATTTTCGCTATGCTGATAAAACCCGCTAAATGACAAAATTCGTTGAAAATGTAGTTTCATGTATTTTTTAGAGTTATATTAACTTATATAATCCTCTGAATTCTCCAAAATTTAGTTTTAGATTCAGCATGTATAAAAATCCAATAAAAAATATTTAAAAAATATATTTTCTGGTAAAAACAGTTTATTCCATTAATTATCTGTACTGGAAATATATTTAAAAAAAAATCTTATCTCTTAAAACAATTGAAAAGAACAAATTTGATTTTATGAGTATGCATTATGTCCAAAATAGGAATGAACAAGATTGGAAAAGGCTTTAGTGAGTCAAAAATTCTAATATAACTTTCTCAGTATAGAAAATAATGCATTTAGAGGGTTTTATCTGTACGAGTATACCTAGCAAATCTTTGGATCGTTGATACAAAAAAATAAGATTTAATAGAAGTTAAAATGAATTTCATATTTTGACCGAATTGATTTTGACCTTAGGAAAAAGCTGATCATTCTCAAAATTTTCCGTTTGTTATTTCTAATTTCACAAAAACCTCGAGATTTGCTCGAAGCATACATATGTATTGTGTAAATTTTATTTTCGTACTCGAAAAAGATCTCGTAATTTGTCAGTTATGAAAATGCTTTTTGCTAGGCAATATTTGTCATTATAATTATGTATAGTAGGAAGACCTTGACAGACATGTCTAGTTTTGCGTGTTTTACCTTGTTCAACAAATTAATACCTTTGACCAAGCCATTTCGTATTTGCTCTATTACGTATTCACGCGAATGTCATGAAAATACTTAAACTACACGAAAAAAGTTGAAAAGCATATTTTTGTATTAAATTTCATTTTTATTGGGTACTTACTAAAAACTGCAACAAATTCAATATTTAATCAAACAAAATTAACCATGTACAAGATGTGTTGAATAAACGACATTGTGTACCAAAAAAGTTGATAATTATTGTGGAAAAGGTACTTTGCTGCATATTGGAGATAATAAACTAATACATCAACATAAAAATACAGAAATATTGTACATGTATAATCAGCATAGCAACATATTGATTTATTTGATTAATTGATTAATTTTGACTTTTTACAAAAGATACAAAATAATGTGTACAAAATAATAAAGAAGGGAATAAGTTTTATTTAAAAATGTTTTTTATCTCTGTTGTATTATGTTAATATTAACAGTCTCCTCGGGGGTTGAATCCAGTCCTTGTCTTTAAAAATTTGAACAAACTAAAAAAAATGTTGATTATTATTCTAGATATTTATTTATTTATTTATTTATTCATATTTTTCGCTTTCAAACTATAATTAATAATGTGACCTCACTGGGGTTTCCCGTGCCGAAGACACTTAACAAGTTAGTTTTTTTAAAATTATATTTGAGAATAAACAAAGAAGACTCACCTAAAAAACAAACATAATTAACAAATATTCAGACAGTTTTAAAAACAAGGTATTTATATACATCTATATTATTTATATTACAAAACACACAATGAAAACAACAAAAACCTAACATAAGCCATACAGTTGTGGAGCAGTTGATTCAGCATTGGTATGGGCGAATGAGACAATCCATTTTACTTCTACCTAGCTCCACTATTCATATAATTGCTTTATATCTAATATATCGAATTCCTCGAACAACTTGACGCTGCGGTACCTGAAAAGCTTATATTGTATGTATATATTTGTGTAAAACGAACATTTTTCCCCACTTTTATTATAAGTGACAGCTGTTTCACCATAAGGCATTATCAAACGAAGATATTTTATAATACCATAAAAATATGATATAGGTACTGAATATTAAATCAAAATGAATAAACCTTATTAACTTGTTATTTTTTTCTAATTAGGTAACATATTTTAATTAAAACAAGTTATATGTTTAGGTACTTGGTAAACTCTTATTTATTTATTTGATCAATTAAGGATTTTACTTATACAGATATCCATTTCTTATGTATTTATATCCAATGAAGTTCTTTTATTTCTATTCTATTTACCATTTGAAAAAAAGAATTTGGTTTGAAAAAATGTATTTAAAATTAATGTATTCTATAAAAAAAATCTTTGTATTGTATAAAAAGTCCTACGCACAAATTGATACTGTCAAATAAAACACATTATTTTTTCTATGACAGATAATATACAATACAGGAAACGTTCGAGATGATCATAATTATTTTATTTGAGAGCATTTTTTCTGCGATATGGCTCACATTGAGGAAGCAATCTTGTGATTATCTGCCTTCATTTGGCGCCCATCATCCCACGGATATATCTACTCCATCTTCATAGTTTCCATGATTATAGCCTGCCTATTGCTCAAACCAAATACAGATGGATTGTCAAGGCTTTCCTTCCCACAATCAAGGAAATCATTTTGACATAAGGAGATTTTTTTGCTTCTTCTATGAATATCACCGAATATTTTTACAATAAAAAATAATGTTACGAAAATTGTATGAGATGTTTTTTTTTTACACAGTATTATTAGTGTGTCTTTCGTGTGGTGTAATTTTTTTTCAGTGTGTGCTTTGAATGTCTTATATTTTTAATAAATTAAAATGGTTCATATATGTATTTGTCCGTGACTTAATTCAGACCTAACTAAAATTTTAAAAAATAAATTAATCTATGATTTTTAATATATCATAAAAACTAGTAAAATTAAATACATTAGAAACAATTGGACGATATATTTGTTGAACAGAGATATAAACTTTTTGAGGAAGGAATATTCAGGTCCAAACATTTAAATAGTTTGACTAATTACTTTACATACCGTGTAACATGAATTATACCACATATCGTTGGTCTAACTTGTAAAACTCGTCGCTAACTTACTTTTGATCAGGGGATAGTAAAAACAGTTGTAACTAATTATAGCAAATGCTAAATAATGGAATACCGTACGAACAAGCAAGTTTTACACGCGTACAGAATATTTGAAGCCCTAACAGAAAACTCTAAATTATAATTAGTGGACTTACGAGATTTACATTTTGGGTGACGATATGTTTGAAAACTCACAAGTATTTAAAAAATATTTTTTGTGGATTTTTGTTTGAAGTTATATATATTAAAAATTTAAACTAGTAAACGTAATAAATACATTTGTAAATATGTCATAATATAAATTGAGTAATGACATTAACAAGTGTGGATATATTTCTTTAAAAAATGTATAGATAAATTTACAGGCCTGTTGAGAAACATTGTGAAATTATTTATCCGGTGAAAATTTGGTAATTTCCTCTCTAGACCGGAAGTGTAGAGAAGTTTACCAAGATGTCAATGGAATTGTATTCAGTGAAAATATAATTATGCATATTAATAATTTGTTTATCGATTGAAAGGAAAATATATAGGGGGAAACAAAACATTTCAATATTTTCATATTAACGAATATTTAAAAATTTTAATGCCAATATTTTGAATAAATTCCTAATTTTTTTAGTAATTTGTTTTGAATTAATCCATATTGTAATATTTGTAATAAGTACTTTAAAAATTAAATCAAAGACTCGTTTTTTATAAATTGAATTAAGTCTCCAAAAAAGAAATTTGTTTTCAAATTAAGTTAACAATATCATTGACAGGTAGTTTAAAATAAAACAATTTTATACTTTGTATTCTGTTTTTGATTATACTATAGAATAAATACAAAGTTTACAAAGTAATCCTCGGATATGGCGTTATTTTTCTATTCGTTATATTTGTATTATTTATCATTCATAACATATACAAAAAAGTACACAAAAGCTAGGAAAATATTATTATTTCTGACTTAATATAATTTTCATTTCGTATACAAATGAATTCATGGGTATTTAAAAGCTCGCTGTTTTTCAAATTGACTTGTTGAATCGATAAACTATTTACTATAGATATCATATTTTACCGTCAACGATAGTAATGTATAATCATGACAAAAAAATGATCTAAAGATGTTAAAAAACAACGTTCAGATGGTCATTATGTTGATCTCATACAGCGGACCAATTATTCCCGGAATATTGATGATTTCCTGTGGTTAGTAAACAAAAACCTTAATCGATCCAACAAATGTTTAATGTTTCGCCATAAACTATGAAATCAGAAAAAAGTAAATGTTTTACATCCTCTCCCGTCTTCAATCATATATTATTTCGTTAAGTTGCTAAAACAAGATGTTTAATCCACCGTAAGGTGCTTGACCTGACAATCAATCAGACAAAATAGTTTAGTAAGATGTGTATTAAATCAAGGCATAATCATGCGCCTTGAGTTACACCTTGCTTTATGTCATCCGTTCTGTGAATCTTACGTGAGTTAATGCGTCTCGCAAGGGCGTGCAGTTCGTAATAAGAAATTTCATTGCACTTTTTAAAACAAATATGCATACACCACACACCTACCATAAAGTAGGAAATTAAATCAGAATCGTATTTTTGTCGATATTCATCGTTTCAACAAGCCTAACTTCAATCGAGGGGAACGTTTATGTAGTCTTTTATATCGAAAGACTATTCAAATAACACAGAAAACTTTTCGCAAATGAATTTTGTAATTCTTTGTACTAATATTATTTTAGGTAATTTTTCAAATTTGGCGTTGGTTTTGGAATTATTTTAATGAATTGATTTGATACGTTTACATACATGACAAAATATGCATTTCAAGGCATACACAACACGAGAACAATTAAGGACAGAATTTATATGTGAAATACAAACGGTAAAATAAAAATACAAAGTAATTACAGTCAAAGGAAGCCTTCTTTTCCAAACTTTTTATCAGTAATATGAAAGATGTCGATATTCGAAGAGATTCGGTTGGGTAAAGACGGTGCTCTTCCTACTGACATTACTACCGGGAGGCTGATTCTGTTTTGCTCCTGGCGCATTAAGCAAAATGCCGAACTGTACTGCATCCACAAAGCCCCTAGTACCTCGACACACATAAAACTGCTCAGGTTAAGATGGGCTGGATACTAAAAAAAGAATGCCCGATGCGCGAGTACCTTAGAGAATCATGACTGGACATCCAGGGGGCAAACTAAGGATTGAAAGGCTCAAACTGAGGTGAGAGAACGACGTCAAAAAAAATGCAGCACAGCTTTTGCAAGTTAAAATTTGGAAAACGGCTGCCAAGGACAGGCAGAGTTGGAGGCAAAAGTTGCAAGAGGCCAAGGCTCGACTTGGGCCCCATTGGAGCAGAAGAAGGCTGGTTCTGCTAGTAGGAAGATAATACAGCTTAAGCTGGATTGTTCAGTTGTACAATTTTAAACCCTTGTATAGTTAGTTTCGAGACTGTTTTTCTTCTCATTAGAATTATTATCTTTTTTTACCTCTGGTGTAATATGTGGGGCATTGTTGATTGAAATTTTAAGATAATTTATTTTTTACAAATAGTTTTTTTGTTATATTGGGTTTCATTTTTCAATATGAAGTTGTCTAAACACAACCCGGCTCTTCAGTTTCTTGCTCGACCTTTCTAGAAAGTCACGCACGCCCATGGCATGCCTTATGTTATCTTTTCAAACATCTAACGAATTTCATCATTATTCAAATAGCACGCATGGCTGGACGTATTTTAAGATCGAGTGAGTAATAATCCAATAAGATGAACAAATACTACAAGTAATTATTAATTTATTCAGGTGTACTGATTACTCCGCTGGCGGCCTTCGGCACTTGTCTACCACACGGTACGTAACTATTCCAGGGACATTAAACCCACGGCCAGAAAAATTAAAAAATAATACAAAAACGCGGCGAATTTTCTGTTTCTTTTTTTTGAACTCAAATCGATGTAAAAGGTCTTTTGATGTATATATATTTTTTTGATTATAATGGTTTTAACCATTCTTAGTAATATTAGCCAGAAAAATACAACATTTACAAATGTTAAATGGGAGCAAAACAATATTACAGAAAACAAGGCAGAAAAATGAGATAAACCTTAAACAACTTAAAAATGAATAGAACATGATAAATTTTAAAATTAATATAACAAAAACTTGGAATAAAACCGCAATAATTATATGCATTTTTAAGAAAAACACCCAAAACTTTTATATAAATATATTTTACAATAAAAATATATATAATGGAAACTTATTTGACATAGGTTTACTATTTTAGAGATGAAGATAATTTATGAGAACTTATTTCTATTAACATACATTAAAAGATTAAAATATTCAGATACAACAACATTTATTTGACAGATTATATTTTAATAAATGTTATAATATTATGTAGCAATTAATTAATATATACATTTTTAAAATGTGTCATAGACAAAGGAATTATAAAAATTATTAAGGTTTATATATAAATATTGTTTTTAGATAAATATTTACAAATTGCAGAAATTATAAATGAAATTAACATTTGGATGTTAATTGGTAAAGTTATAAAGTCAATTAGAATTTCTTTTATCAATTCATATCTGCTTTCTATTGAAGAACAAATAAAAATTGACTGGTTCAAATCAACTTGAAAGTGACCAAAACAATTGTATAGTTTGGTGTAATATCTAAGCTGTGACTGAAACCACAAGTTTGAATTTTAAATTTATTCACGAATCTCGTTTTAATTTATTTGATAGCCGAGCGCTTTTACTTAAGTATGAAATCCACTGATATATAAGTTTTGAAATATTTCTCTGCTTTATACTTCTTTACTACCTTATTTAAAAATAAGGATTTATTAAATATGCGATAAAATGATCAATTTTTTCCTCTAACGCGTTTCTTCAAACAATTTCAAATGTTTTAATCAGTCAAAAAAACTAATGAATGTTAACGTAGGTACCACAATTTCTAACATTTTGTAAAACTTGTCTGAAAACATGAGTATCATCTAATAAAATAAAAAAGTTTGCATTGTGTTTATGGTTAGATATTTGGATTTTACCGATTAATATTTAAAAAAAATAATAATATTTAAAATAGTCTTAATATTATTGCGGTCAACAAGTTTAACATACCCGTATTTCTCATAGGTACTTTGTAATACATCTCTGGTAATGCAAACTATGCGGATAGATGGAAATTATTTCAGGGTCGGCCTTTTATTTTACGTTGACATAAATATGTTACAGTTTAGGTCCATGGTTCTACAAAATGGCTGTTATGAATTATGAAACATAATAACTTGTCACACATTTACCCAACACAATTATAATTCCATTCCAGATGGTCGATTAACCTTTTTTGACTAAAAGAAGTCGTTTTGACTTGAACTTCGTAATGGTTACAGATAAGTATGTGAACTTTTTTTGTTACCTAATAAACCTTGTCTCTGCGAAGTTTTTGTTGAAATAAAGATGTGTTTTTAGAGTTGAATTCCACGATTTTTGATGGTTGACCGTGATGTTCTAACTTTGTTATTCACATAGACACACAAATAATAATTATTGGATATTTTTTAGTAAATATTATTTTGCTTAAACCCCTTATCGAGTACAGCTCTATATCTGGCTTGAAGTATTTACATAGTGAATAATGTATATTTGTTATCTATATCTATCTCTATTAAAAAAACTTATCGCGTAAGAATGTTACAAGTACATGAAGTGCCAAATATGTCCAAGTTATAGTTTGGGCTTTTAATACATAAAAGGCTATATATGGCGGCCTCCGTAGTGTAGTGGTCAAGACGCTTGACTCACACATGAAAGGTTCTGGGTTCGATTATCGGTGAGAACACAAAAATTAAAATGTGATATTTCTCAAGCCTGGGTGTTCTGTGATGTAAGTCACCACTGTAATTGGGCCTCCTGGCATGTTGTGGTGCAAAAATAAATAAATAATAAAATTTGACAGGCGCAGTTGGTTAGACGGCTAACTGTGAGACTGGCGTCGCGGGTTCGATTCCCGCCAGTTGCAAGAAAGAAATCCAAGATTTTTTTTTTCCTAATTGGTCTGGGTGTTGTGGTGTATTTTTTCATTGCTTCCTTCCATATCCTCTCTTTTCCACCTGCTGACAAGCCTTTGAAATAGAAGCTTAGCGGGTTATTCCTTTAAAATAAAATATTAAAAAATACATATGCCGATTCATTTTACTTCACAATTAAAAAACTTAAAATATTTCTGGGTCATTCTAAGCTTCCTCCATAACATATATTTTTTTCAAACAAAAAAAATCCATGTCGTAAGAGTTTAAAACTGCTTTCACACAAATGAAAATGTAAAATTAAGACGTACTCAAAATTATATCTAATTGTTTTTTTCAGTCTTTAAAGACTTAAGTACTGATATATAATATAAGAAATCAAGAAGCCCAATATGAGTTTTATTGCGAAAAAAAAAAAAACAATATTGTTTTACAAGTCACTATCTTTAAAAATATGCTTTTATTTTTTGTCAAAATTTCCATACCATTTTTTTTACGTGCACCCTTTTTCCTACTTCCTTATTTTTTATTTCTAAAATCCCAGTACTCGGGGAAAATACACGAAACGGAATTATGAAGTAATTAAAAACGTTAAAATCGATAAAGCTTTATTATTGATATTTGTACCGCACTTATATTTTTGTAAGAAAAATTCCGGCATTTTGCTAGGCTAATAAAAATATTTAATAAAGCTAATTCAAATGAGAAAAACAGGTAAAAAATAGAACTTGCAGTATTTTAAAATGAATCATTATAAGCAGTACGTAAAGTAATCCCCAAAACCAATAATCGAGATCAATAATTCATCGAAATGAAAATGCTCAAAGCAATTTGATATAATTACGTAGTAGACTTTTTATAATAGTATAAATATATTAACAACAAACTGTTGTTTCAGACGTAAGTGCAGATTTTTCTGAATTCTAGTTCAATATGAATAATCAAGAGCTTTTTAGTATTACATCGTGAGTACATATGTTTCCTGTGTTACGACTGTGATGTGTTGCTATATCTTAATGATAAATGAATATCTTTGTATCATATAAATTCAGAGATCTCGTCCCTAATGAAGACTCGAATTGATTAATTAATTTTACTTGTCAGCTCATTTTTTTCAACGTGATGAAGTCATTTGGTTTTAGAGGTTTTAATCCATTACCAAGAAAACTAATAGAAGTTCTTAAAAAATAATGTATCGTCCGATCAAATAAATGACGGCAATCCGTTTATTTTTTATATTTTTTACTGATGATATTTATTTACTCCAGTTATGTATATAACCATGATATTTTAAATAAAGAATCTAATAATAATAATAATAGCATATTGATACTATGATTAACAAGTCACTAAAACTCTTGGGTTTTGTTAACAGGACATCTAGTGACTTTACTAATATGTTCACGGTTAAAACACTATATTGCTCACTTGTTTGTCCTCTTTTAGAAAATGCATCCGTGATCTGGTCTCCCTTCTATGTAGGCCGGATAAATCATATCAAATCGGTGTAACATCGTTTGCTAAGAAAAGTAGCATAGATGATTGGCGTCGAGAAGGGAGACTACACTTACGGAGAAATGGAGTCAATGTTAAAAATCTCAAGTCTGCAAAAACGTAGAAATAACATTGACTCCATATTTATGTTTAATTTACTGAATGGCTTAATTGATGTACCATTGTTACTGGAACAAGTGGCATTCAATGTTCCGAACCGCCGGTTGCGAAATAATAATGCGCTGTTCCTTGATCAACAAAGCACAAACTATGGCTTGCATGCACCAATGTCCCGATTGTGTCGTATTGTAAACTCGAGACAGGTTCTGGATTTTTTTGGTGTAAGTCTTTATAGATTTAAAAAATCACAAAGATAGACCGGATCTTGTCTTGAGGTAGTAATTTTTTTTTTTTTTATCCTACCTTTAATTTTATTTTGTTGTATTTTATTTTATTACTAATAAGAAATTGTATTTACCATCGTGAGAATGGACTGCATAAGTCCGTCAAATAAATAAATAAATTATCAATAAAAGCTATCCACAAATAACACATACAAAACAACAAATAATTTAGTAGATAAAATACATGAAAACTCTTTGAGAAAAAATATGAAGATCTTGGCATGAAAAGAAGTTTATGACCTGTAGCTGTAGCTGTATATTTGTGTGTCAGGAAATAAGCTGAGGGTAGTAAGGCATATTTATATTCAGAAAGCAATATAATATTTTCGACCTACATCTCACCTGTACAGTTTTGATACAACATAAAATCACGCTCTGAGATGGGACATACTCGTACATAAAGTTTAAAACTTACAATATTTAAAAAAGTTTTTAAAAAATAGCCATTTTGTGATAGTATCTCTCCTTTACACATACAGATATTTTGATCTTGTGGCATCTAAAAAAAATCAAGGATTTAAAAGGTTTTTTAATAATTTTAGTGAATTCATGGTCTCCAATCAATTCGATTCTAGTCAGTAAAGAGTTCACTTCCCCCTTTCCTCAATCTAATAAAATACATATTTTGTGCTTCGGGATTAACTTATTTCTGCGCATAGATGCCAAATCTACCTGATACAAAGCGGCTTTGGGCAGCTTTTCTCATTTGCAAAAGAACAGATTTTCTTTTAATATGGGCACCGCCATGGAGACTTGTGTCCACAGTTGCGGTTTGCGTTAGGTTGTGGGCAAGCTGCGGTTGTATGTACGCCTATCATATTACAATTTTTTTTCACGTAAAATATGTTTATATGATACAATATTTAAATTACAATCACTCGGATAGATTTTGTCATAAGTAAATCGTAAAATCACTAGCGTAATTCGTTCATAATATTATGTGCAATCAGGACTTTCCAATTAGGTAATTTATTGTATGGTACTTATGTAACTTATAAAATATATTAAAAGTCACAAAACCTGATGACATGTTCACAGGTGATGATTGCATAAAGTTGTTAAGAAACAGCTATGAAAAGCACATAAATAATATCTGCAAATAAAAATGCTGCACGTGTCATAACTTTCTCCATTATTTATGTGAATGAATATATTGGTGGTGGTTGTGTTAAAGGAATGATCCCTATAACCGTGCCGTGTATATTACATTATACAGAGGCTGTCTAGTCATGTAAAGGCGGTATAGTGTTCGCCACGCGTACCAGGGTGCCTGGTTCGATTCTCCATGAGTTACAATATTTAAAAGCTGAGTGTTCCAGGCTGTATGTAATTCAAAATTAAAGTCAAAATTAGAGCATTTAATTGTTTGGCGAGTTTTCTCGAAAATATTTTAAAAAATGAATAAAAACGGTTTTAATAAAAATAAACTACTTTAAAACGTCACAGGTTCACATGAACACGTGCTTACAATAACCAATCAATCATAGCATTGTGATAGATTTGCAGTTTCCAGGTAGCCATATTTTTCGTTGTTTAACGTGTTTGAAAGGGTACGGGGTTCTACATTTAAATGTCAGGAAAAGTCACCGGCTAAAACTCGTGACTATGCTGGCGGTGTTATTTTTAATTGAAACTCATAGGGTTTCCCCAGCAGCGAGAACACATGATTAAAATTAAGCAACAATAAATTAATTTAAATATTTTTAACAAATATCTGTATCTGTAGAATATCTCATTTTCTTCCTATTTCGTACAATTCATTTCAAAATCGTAATGTTTTGTAGTATTGTGAACAATAAAACAATGTTTATTTAAACAGCTTGATTTGATTTAAAAAAACACTTAGTTGGAGATGTTCATGTCGTTTGTACATCCAGAATACAATATAAATAATAAAGTACATACAATTGTCTTGTGAAAATAAAAAAACAGATGATAATTGTTTGATGTGCAGTAAACCAAAATTCTACGTATCGAACCATCTTCTACCCTGTTCGATTCTCGGTTAAATCACTTTATTTAATATGTGTTTTTTCTCAGCCTGGCTTTTATATTATGCTGTAATCAATTACTCCGATGGTAAATTTTAGCGAAAACAAAAATAAAAATACTACCTGATATCTTATTGGCAGGTTAGGATGATCGCTTCATGTATTCGTTACTTTCTATTTAAATGTCATATAAATTTATTCAATTTACAAATGACATAAATTATAAAATTATCATTAATGCATGTGCGTGAACTATTTCAAGATACAAATAAATAAAAATAAATATTGGGACATTCTTAAAATAATATTCTACCGTCATAAGCAAAAAAGTTATGTTTAGGAAAATTAAAAAAAAACTGTAAATAATCATAAGTACAAAACACAGCATATCAATTGTTTCTAAAGCATAAAATATGCGTGTGTCATTTCTACACTAAGTTTTTTCTTATGGATCTCTAGATATTGTGTTATTGTTTAAAAAACCTAAATAAACATCCTATCGTTTTTCGTACTGAAATATGTTTTTTACTGCCCATTGCTACAAATCAAATGGTTCGGAATTTCTTGTAGAGCTTTGCCTCATATTGAACTCATTTTAAGATTTTCGACTAAATACTGCCTTTTATTTATCACGGCAGTGTTGTCGATTATTTATTTAACTGCCATATTCATACTCCGTGCTTTTTTGTGAAGTTTTATTAGTAGATGACGTTTTTTAAAAAATAATTTATATATAAATTAGTGTATCGGTTTTAGGAGCTCATCTTTAACTTGCGATTGACGGGAAATAACAAATAGACGGTTTAAAGCAACATCTTGTAATCCTCTCTATTTTTCTTTATTAGGTAATCGTCACTGTCCTACGTATTGCTCCATCTCAGATATCATTTCAATAACTCTTCAGCGGTCACGTTAAACTAATATTGACCCACGTCTTAGTCCATCTGACAACAGACTTTAATAATAGCACCGATAAGCGAGCGACAGGTTGTTTATAAAAAAATATAGAGTGTAAGTAGATCCTATTCTCATAAACGTGATCGCCTATTTTTTTTTTCTTGCCGAAATAATGTAATTAATATTTGAAGCACTAAATAAACTAGTTATTTATGGTGCAATTAATTATTGGCCCTATTTATAAACCTGGTTTAAAAATACGTTTACGCAATAAATAGGAATAAAGATTGTATTCCCATCCTTATTCTACCACTATGCCTAGGCGCAACTCTATTTTTTTTTACATTTTACATTTTTTTTTTGCACCACAACAGGCCAGGAGGCCTAATTACAGTGGTGAATTACATCACAGAGCACCCAGGCTTGAGAAAAATCACATTTTTAGTTTTTGTGTTCTCACCGGGAATCGAACCCGGAACCTTCCGTGTGTGAGTCAAGCGTCTTGACCACTACACCACGGAGGCCGCCAGGCTCTATACCAGGTATATAAGCAAAGCCCATTATGCATTAATGAGAACAATTCTTAATCTACATGAAACAGCAGATGTAAAATTATTATACACGATGTTTCATGGTCAGACCGCGAAACTTCAGAGGACCATTCCTCATGGTTAACATTTTTTGAAAATCCTAATAATTTACTTTTTGAAAATATTTTTTAAATGCAGTAAATCCTTAATTTATCGGACAACAATCTTTTTTAATAACCTTTTTTTTATTTTACGTTGTACTAAACATTTTGATTATAAAAAATATTTTTATGGTTTGAAAATGGAGGTAATCTCAGACTAACATCCTTTCCACAAACCCCCTTTTCTCCCCTACCCGCCGCTTTCCTCGTCCGCGGCTGGTGCATATCGCTTCGTTGGTAAAATACGTTTTTCATCTCAATTTTTATAAAAAATATTTTTATGGTTTAAAAATGGAGGTAATCTCAGACTAACATCCTTTCCACAAAAATGTCAATCTTTTAAATTATCTTAACGTATTATTTTTTATACATATTCTATCTCATTTCGACTTATTTTTCTATAGTCCGGTTACGCGCATCAGAATTTAGACAGATGATATATTATGTTCGTCTGGTTGTATTTGGAGAACCGAAAGGTCCTATGATAGTTTCTTCAGACCGGCTTTATTTTGTTTTCAACCTTAGCCGTGATTTATTAGACGCTTACATTTGCGTAGGAGGGCTTTAAAATTGAAAAAATATTATCAATGTTTTTCATTCACAGATATTTGTTTTTTGGCTTCATTACCTTTCGTGATAACGATTATTGATTTAACTCTGCTAGAGTGATTTATGGACGACACATCCATGTTCGCTTTAACTTTTGGCCGTAAAGTTACATAATACTCAAAACTAAATGGTTCTTGAATATGACTGATTGCAACAACCAATATTTACAATGATTTTTTAAAAGTCAATAAATATTATTTCACTATAGTCACTATTACGCCATCTAACAAGATGTGTTCCTGTTTTACGTCTTGCAATTTGATTTGTTTCCTGTAAGTTTAGTAATAAAACAGTTTATATTTATACAAAATTTAATCATTTCATGAAAGATTTAGAGCTTAGCTATTGCTTCCCAAGAAGATGTCACAATATATAAATACTATCCAACAAACTGTAATTATGAACAACATTCTGTGTTTTTCCAAATGTTTGTAGACATAGACTGGATTTTACCCCCTATGGAATTATTAAGATTAAAATATTACAACAGAGAATATTTGAGAGGAAAAAATTGGAACTATAGGCATTTACGGGGATTATGTGCTGTCATTGGCTGGTTTAAATGGCTATTTTACGCACTGTGTACCATTCACCATTATGCCCATGGTATATTTATTCAATACTTTCATCGGTTGGGACAGTAAAAGTAGTAGAGTTAAATTCAATTAAAATCGCAATTTGTGAAATTTAAAAGAGTAACTCATTTACACAAAAAAAGCGTTTTTGTATAAGCAAAACCGATAGGCAGATCTATTTCCTTTAAAACGGTTTTTTCGAATATGTGGAGAGAGTACATTCACTGTTGATTTTTGTGAAAAAAATAAAACCTTTATTGGTGTTGTTTCCGTATTTCCTTCTCAAAAATATTCTCCGTCTCTGTTATAATATGTTAAACTGTTATTAATTTTACTAAATTTGCTTACTTTTAAATATTTAATATCCAGAATTAATTTTTCAAATTAAGTGTGCGCGTTATATTATTTCACCTAAAATGTTTGTTTTATTTTGCCAATATATACTCGTACATCAAAAACATTACTACTACTACCACTAGGCCATTTCTTTGTAGGAGAAGGCTGAGAGACTAAACCGCCACATATGTCTATCCTGGAATACATTCCTAGCTTCTTCATCATTCATACATCGCACCCTTCCGTTCTGTCTCTTTTTGACATGAACGGACTCATGATTTTGGTTTATCTGATCATGCCACGTCTTCCTTGGTCGCCCTTGTCCGACGTTAGCATTCAGTATGTACACTTATTTGCCATATCTATCTGTTTTACCCTTAGAGTAATAATACGCCACCAGCTAATAGAGTCGCCCATACGGATAAAAACCATTCCATGATTATCAACCACAAAGTAAGCTACTGTTTACAATAATACAATGGATCGTATGTACCAGTGGCGAACGGTATTTTTTTTTATAGGTAACTTATAGAAAGGGTTAATTAATTTGTACCATATATTTAAATAATACATAAGTAATGTAATTATAAATGGTTATTTTTTCTGTGGTTCTGTGAAAATCAACTCAAAAACAATTATTATTAATTTTGCGTTGTACGCAGCTTCATTTTATACTATTTTAATACAGCACGTTTTCAAACGTTTAATAATAATTACCACGATGACATCCAGTAAATATTTCCATTAAGATTGTCAAAAAAAGCTTAAAACGGCCACTACAAACGCCACATGTCCTATGTGATACATAATATGTCAATGATATCATGCCAAAGAAAAATAGTCCTTCGGAATAAATATTTAAAATACTAGTCTCCAAATAGAGAATCTGCAAACAATATGTGTAATCTGCAAGCCTGTTTTAGTACAATAAAAACCGCAACTAGGTTAAAGATGTAAAATATAATGGATTTTTTTTGTATGGAGAAATACGCTTAGGTAATTGGCTAGTTTCATTCATAACTGAGAACAAGTTGGGCGCTGGGCGCAATTTATGCTTTTTTTCTGTAGGAATAAATAAATAACAATTATTTTCCCATAAACATAGTTACTAACATTATTATCGAATGTCAAATATATAGATAAACTGTGCATAATCGCTTATTTCGACGATTCACCCCTGTTATGTACTCAGGTCGAGTTCAAAACCGTCCGTTAGACGTTTGGTGTTAAACTAAAAACCGAACCGAAAATTTGGAACGCTTTTATTCTATGCGATAGAGCTAAAAAGCTTCTCGTCAAGAGGGAGCAAATTATAACTCTAAGGTTTTACCATTCTTACGTCATCAGAGACTCTTTCTTAATCTTATTAACTATACCTGTCTTAAATTTGCACTCGCCTGATTTCATCATTCGTAACCCTATCATACATTCATTTCCCGTACTTCGTCTTAGGGATCGCATTTGACCGCGTTCCTTCTGCTTTCATCCTTGCTCTGCCAGTTCTATGTTTATTGTCAAACACTTATGTTGGGATTAAAACTCCGTTGAGCGAGTCCGTCCGACGCGACGGATAAAAAAAAACAATGAAATTCCAGTGCTAATTTTTTTGTAGTCAAAATCACAGAGAACAGAAAACAATATTATCCTTAGACACCAAATATTGTTTCCTCTATAAATATATACATTTACATTTCCACATCATACCTACGCTCCGATTATTCCGAAGTATTCTTTAACTTGTTAATGGCAAAACATTACTGGTATTTCAGCTTTAACATCCACCGACTCCGCACCAGCATTTTAAACAGTTTTTTGTGAGTAATATTTCTCTAAAATCTCCCCTTTGCTTCACTCACGATGCGATATAAATGTATTTTGTTTTCTTTGTCAAAACAGGTTTGTTTGGGTAGGATTTACTAAACAAATGTACCCACAATTTTACGAAAGTTTGAAGCATTTCGCTATTCGTGCAACAGCAGAATTCAACGCAACTGTTGAGATGAAAAAAGTGGAGAAACCGGTCATCCCCGAAACTTGAAATGTTTCTCGTCTCCATGGTCGGCGATGCAGATAATAATACAAGCTATATATAATTATATGTGTATAAATTTATAAAGAAAGATGAACATTTCGTTGAGTAAAAAAAAACTTTAACATGCCGATCGAAGTACAGGTAAGTCTATTTTGTGAACACATCGCTAACGAATGAACTTTATAAATTTAAATAATAGTTTTTTTGCAGGGCTAATGACGCATCAGTGGATGATTAAAATAATCTCGTTATATACTGTGTAACAGTCGCAATAGGGTATTTTCACAAATCAGGAATAACGTTTTATATACATTAAATAAACAATATTTTGAGTTTTTCCAAATTTTTTTAGACAAAAATTCATTCGCACCCTTACACATTCATTCGCACACATTACATGAATACAAAAGTCGCGCACATAGTATTTTGTAAATTCTTTTCTTATACATATATTATGTGTTATTTAGATTAATAGTGGATTTTTTTAATTTGCTCTAGTATTGTCAATATATTTCTACTTATTTTTTATGTAATAGCTGTAAAAATGCCGAATAAATAAAATAAATAAGCAATAACATTTCTACATGAATCTGAAATAAAATAACAAGGTAAGTATACAATACGTTGTAATGATAGCAAAAATAATAGTAAAACATTTACATATAGAAAAATATATTTAGGATGAAACACACAGCCTTTCACATGCCTCTTCAAGTGATATTTTTTGAGATTCATATTGACATTTTTAGATAATATTATTATTAATAAAACATGTAATACATGTAATAGATATTATACTCCCATGAGTTATTAAAAAAAAACTCTTTACATAAAAGGAAAAAAAAAATGTGACAATACATAAAATCATACATAGTTAATACATCCGAAATAGTAAGGAAACATTATATAAGAAACAAAAAACACAGTAATTGACACAATCACTATCAAAAAGATTTAAGTAATATTTTTTAATTGCGACACTTTTAGATTTGCTATTCGTGTTTTAGCTAATCGGGTAGTTTATTAAATTCGGAATGGCCAATATTTTTCCAAAGACCTTTTGCCGAACGTCGTTGAGTGAAACTTGGATACATAAAGATTCCCCGAGTTACGCGTATTGTAGTTGTGAATATTATGACCAAATGTGTATTTTGAATTTGTGTAAACAGAAAAGTTTATGATATTCAAAATAGTATTGGTTATGTCATGCAGTGGCATCACCTTGAAAGGAAGTATTTTTATTATGAATATTTACAGCATTAATTTTGTGGTCAAAAACTTTACAAAATGATATTAAATATTTGTATATAACCACTTACCGACTTTTCTTGTCTACCGGTTTCGAGACGTACCCGTCTCTTTGTCAGGACACCAATTAAACCAACACGCAAAACCCACTATACATCTTTATCACAGTTGTTGCAAAAAAATATAAAACCTTTAAGCTCACCCCCTCCCTCCATCCCCTCTACCTTTTTTCAACTATTTCTCAAAGAACATAGAATATTTTCATAATTTAATCATGACATGTTTGTCCTAATCAGTGCGTGTGCTTTTTAAAATGCATGTTGTGTTGGTTTTATATTTTTTTGCAACAACTTTGATGAAGGTGTATGGTGAGTTTTGCATGTTGGTTTGATTGATGTCCTGACGAAGAGACGGGTACGTCTCGAAACCGGTAGAAATAGAAAAGTCGGTAAATGGTTATATACAAATATTTAATAACATTTTACAATTATTTGTGTCTGTCGGTAGATATCCTTGACATGGGAATCCCATTTCAGTCCAAGAATCTTTCTCAGAGCTCTGGTCTAAAGAACTTGTATCTCTGAGATCTTAATTTTGCTGGCGAAACCTCATATACATGACAGAAAGGATAGGTGGGAATATATCATAGCGTAGTAGACGGCAAACAAAACGGAATGAGGAAGCGAGCCACGAAGTCTATGAAATACGCCAGTTAAGGGTGCTATCTTTTATTTTACTTGTTCAAACTGTTGGCTTCGTGAAAGTTTGGAGTCAACAAATAGTCCCAAGTATTTAGTAACGTTAGTCTTTTCAATGAAACCAGTTCCGAAAGAAATATTGATATTTAAGTCCTGTTAAATACGATCAAGATACTCGACAGTAGGTGTACCGATGCAGGTCCCTATGCACCATAAGGTGCGGAAAGAGAACAATGACGATGACTAAGAGTCTGAAAATGATTTATTTTTACTTTTTATGTTTGAATTTTCAGTATCAACCATTGTTTAAATTTTTCAAATTGACTCATCCGCGTCTCTAGTTGGACTCGCAAATGAATGGACGAAATTCACATGCGAATAATGCCGCATTATATTATATTTAAATGATAACTGTTTATAATTCGCTTCGGTTTGTATTGTACATGTTGTTTGAAAGACTGCACGTATTTGGAGCCATTGTTTCCTTTTTGGTCATTGTCACAGCGCACAGTACGTTGCATAATTTCATTTTCGAAATATTAAAATAGTAAAGAAATGGCCATGAATTTGAATTACTCGTGTCGCGGAATGTGAAGAAACTACTAATGATGTTAAATTTAATATTTTGTTAGTCTGTGTCGAGACAAGACATTACAAAATAACTTGAGATTAGATTTTATATTGTGCCGCATACAAAAAAATAACATTCTGTGTATATACTATGCATTGACGATAAAAAATATGTCGCATGTCGTGCAGGAATTTTATGACATATGACCAAATAAATCTTTTCCACATAAAAATTAAGTTACTTTAGTTAGATACAAGGCAAACTTTAAATGAAATATTTAAATAATATGCACGTAAATAAATGACCAATTTTTAGCTTTGACTACTTTCTTATACGTATTTTCAAATTATGTATCCTGATATATACTCGTACCTACATCCAGTCAAAGTTTTTCATAAATATAATGATAGAACACGTCAACAAAATAATGGGAAAAACATGGTATATCAAATAAGGAAAGAACAAAAGAGCACCGTAAGAAAGTTGGGAGTGAGGAAAAAATGTGGAGGAGTGAAAGAGAGGGATTTTTATAATTTGGTTCACCAATTTGAAATTTTCTTACGATAATAACATAAACCTATTAAATGATAAATAAGTTAATTACACATTAATAAATGCTTCATTTTAGAGTGTTTCAAAGTTACAAAATGTTGTATTAAAAATAACTAATTAAAGATATAGTAAGTTAAAATTTGGAGCAATTACTATTCACATATGAATTTTGAAGATCGTTTTTTTCTGGGCAATCGATAAAAAAAATAACCAATCGTGTTGATTAAACGGGATTATTAATTAAAATACTCTCTAAGAGATAAGGACAATCGATAAAATTGTTTAAAATTTTGAAGAAAAAAGATAGATAAAAAATGCTTCAATGTTTAGTAAGTGAAATTAAACTATGAAAGTAAGACACGATGTTATTTAATTTTATTTTTTTTATTTGCATAAATATACATTTTTACATTTTCAACATTTCAATCACTTTTTAATTTATTTTTACAAAAGTAACTAAAATCTCACCAAGCCACTTTCCGTGGCAGGTTTATAATTATTATGTTTATTTACATATTGTATTTCTGTGATTAATGTATAATTACATAAATCTGATTTTTCAATACTCGTATCTCCTTCAACTTCGTGATAAAATCACCAATGCACTCTTCGATGCGTCTAACTAATAAGCTGTATAAAATTAAATATCCCAACAAGAAACTTAGGGACAATATTCACCTTTTCATACTGAATAGAACAATAGAAAACAATGGTATTCACTCTGCCTTTTCTAGAATTCTTAAGTTTGCCAACAAATATCCCGGTCTTGATTTCTTTGATAACAAGTTGTCCATGCGATCACTGAATCAAATTAAACAATTAAACTACAACATCTCTCTCCCCCTTTCACTCCCATCTAGTCTAATTTTGTTCCCTCTCTTCCTTAATGCCATATCAATGGTTTTGTTTTTATTCTTGTAATTTCCTAATCTTTTTCCACACTCGCTCCTAAGTGGAGCATGTGGACATCACCAGACGCCTCCAGGAAACTCTTTACCTACCCAGCACTCTCGCCTTATCCCATATGAACCCTGCGTCCCTTAGTTCCGCCGAATAAGGTTATTTTACTTATTAAATATTATGTTTTATTTTCTATCATATAATGTGTATCGTCCTTGTAAATGCCCACAGGTGATAATAAATAAAAAAATCTCAAATAAAATGATTTGATGCAAATACGTGGTTTACAATAAATGTAGATTAAATTACATAAAACATATAAATGTCAAGTAAATATTAATCCGTAAATTAATCGTGACGTTGAAATTAAGTGCCTATCTCTTATGGATTTTAGTATTTATAAAATAGAATTAGCAATTTAAATTTTGTTTATATTTTATGTATTAAAAAAACCAAAAAAACAACATTTATCTAAATATCACAAATTAACATAGCGTCCGATGGATTTGAATGCTTCAAAATCACAAATCTATTTGCTTTTTGCGTCTATTAATTTCGTAATACCAAACTGGAATGTCTATTAGCAGTATTTATTGAACCATTAAAAGTTATATGCGCTGTGTAGCTAAAATATATCACTTCTTGAATGATATGAATGAAATATTCAATAGATAATAACCGTACGACTTTTTTGGTAAGATCGAATATAACGCCAATGGGCGAATCGGTGGCAAGGTTAGGTATCAAAAACGTTACCAGATAAACATAGTTATTTAATTAATTATTGATTTGAAATAATGGGAAAATCTTAATGTATAAGTTACTATTTCTAAGCTAACTATGGGTATTCAATTGTGATGAAAACTATTCGCGCTTTATGCATTTGCTCAGTGATGTGAAAACTAAAATAGTATGCCGACTGAGCATTTTGGTAGTGGTAAGGAACCGGTGGCGGTGGTTTGGGTGTACGAGTATTTATTATTTATTTTATATTTTATTTATTTCGAATACAAACCAATTTACAAATTAAATCTTGTATTTTAAATCTAATTTCAAAAACCGAGATTTAAAATGAATTTTACTTGACTGCATTTTTTAACAGTGAGTTTGGCAAGGTTCATTTATGTCAGATATCGTCATTCTTCCTCACGACCAAATCGCATCTACGCGCATAGCAAAAAAAAATAATTAATTCACGTGTATAATCTCTTGTAAAATTGTATAAGCAGTAAAGATCCCGAACGTTTAAATTAGTAAAAGTCTATTATTTCTCATATTCGTTTCTTGTAATTATATTTTATTATAATTTTACTCATACGTTGCAAACGGTACGCAGTGAAAGTATTATTATGTTGTATGATAATAATAAAAAAAACATAATATACGAGTATGTAACGGTGTTTGTATGTGTATGTGTGTGTGGTGCGTCTAAGCATTCATATAGGCATGAAGCTCTCGGATAAAAAGCTAAGAATATTTTCTTCATTGCGTTTTTTTAAGTCAAAATAGTATTGCTCTTTATTCCCTTATGCATAGGAGCAAATTATAAAATGAGGTTCTGGTTGGCTTATTTACCTACCATGCTTTAGGTCCCAGGTTTGATTCCTAGAAGAATAGACGTAAAATTTTGGTTTTAAAGGTGTGTCGACACTGCAATATTTCATTGGTCCTGGACTGGCACCTGAAGCGTAAGACTGATCGTCTTACCTTCCATATCCTAGAAATTATCAAAATACGCTGAAATTGGAGCACTATTGCCGTACTCTATGCACCATTGGTTGCGGATAGGGAATGATGATGTTATTTTGGAAATATTTGACTAATGAACTGGACGACCAATACTTTGAAATAAAAAAAATTGTCTGCACGTTTTTTATTCAATTCAATTCCATTAATTTATTTTAATATAACATGTACATTACAAGCAAACATTCAATACGTACATATTATAAAAAAAAATAAAAAATACATGAAAGAGACTTATGTCAAAGTAGTAGGAAAATCCTGCTCCGGAAAACCTCTTTGGATACATGGAACAGATCAATATCCAGAGCGATGTTGTTCAGCATAGCGCTAGCTCTTCCGACAGGCATAACTATTGGCAAGTTGGTCCTGTATCAGAAACATACAAATCAATGCTCACCATAATCTCAGAATTATCAATAATACCGCGCAACAATCGATAAAAATGTGTAGTCAAATACACATTCCATCTCGTCTATAAACTGCTGTAGCCATGCATACCTCGGAGAAACTTGGTCGGGTAGAGCCAAGGATAATATCCGCACTCTCTCATGTAGAGATACTTCAGAAACTTCTTTTGAATTTTCTCTATCATGAGAGAGTACTTCAGTTGATGTGCCCCCCAAATCATCGAGCCACTTTCGAGTCTACTTCGCACCAAGGAGTTGTAAAGAGTTCTCAGTACGCGGGTATTTTCAAAAACCCTGGCAGTACGCAGAACAAATCCTAACATATTCAATGCATTAACACCGATTGTCTCTATGTGCTCATGAAATGTCAGGGTGTTTACAAATCTAACGCCCAGATCCTTAACATTTTATGTTCTTACCAGATTCTGGTCATTCATTTTGTAGCGAAAAAATAGAGTTTTTGGGCCCTAGTGAAAGACGTGACCTAACACTTGGAAACATTAAAGCTATGTATTCTTTCTTCACGATACGTCATTATAAAAAAATGTAAAATTAGAAATTGATCAATAAAAGGTTTTCGACCTCTGTGTGCGAGGAACCCAATATATAGTGCCAAGGTCACGCGACAAATGGCGCTGCGCTGGTAACCTACAAAGCCCTCACGCCTTCTGCACTTATAAGGGCACTCAAGGAGGACCATACGGGCGCTCGCTGTATGCACGTAATATGATGTACCACATATTAAACGCTTCACTCCACTCCCGGCGCGGCGTGTCTTTACTCTTCAAGCCGCCGCGCCATGCTCCATCTCGCCGTAAATTATCACCAGACCTGCCATTTGATTCCCGTTTTACTATGGAGTCAGAAAGCGGCGCGGCGCCTTGTACGTCGACCGCAAAAAATATCCATAAAAACAAACAATATACATCTACACTATTTGAAACTGTGCCTAAATATCCTGTTACATTATTTATCAATGTATTTGTTTAATATTTTCACCTTTATTTTACGAACGCCACGATTATTCGCGCATCCGAAGCGATTTATGCATATCCTAGGTAAAATATTTAAAAAGACTTTAATTTTTTTACTAAACGGCTTTAGCCTCAAACAAAATATATATTAAAAATAAAAAAAACTTATGTAAATATGAACAAAAAAATATACTTCAAAAACAGCGTTGAACAAAAATTTCAACCCAAATCTTTATTCATGCTTTTTTTAAGGAAGCAGAATGCAGACCAAAAGCAGTGCACGAGATATGTATAGGTGCACCAACAAAGCCTACCTTCCCAAAACAAATAATAATAAAAACATAGCTATCCTTTTAAGCAGTTAAGTTCAGACATAGTGGGAAGTGATTGTAAATGCCAAAGATTGAACATAAAATTGGAAAAAAAACGAGTGGTGGTATTGTTTCACTGTCCGAGGAGGTACATATACATATGTATGTTTTAATTTCAAGATGTTTAGTATCCTGTTCACTCAATTAAATTCTTAGAAAAATGTTTATTACAACAAAACAGAAAATTACGCAAGTTACGTTACAATTGTGCAGAATTTAATACATATAATACTCGTGCAGATTTTTTTTTTTTTCAAATTAAGGCGATACTAAGAACGCATTTAATTCCACGATGTCTAAAATAAAAGCATGAGTTGAAAAACGTGAAGTCGTTGGAATGCATTCCGTGAATTGAAGTAAGATAGTTTAACAGATGTATTTATTTATTAAATTTTGTATGAGGCTATTGCTGTATCTTATTATTGAATACTTATGTAAAATACTCGGACAATGAAGTTTGTATGTTATTGCCTTTTTCATGACAGACGAATTATTAGTATGTATAAGTAGAAACGTTTTTATAGTATAAAATTAAATTTTCAGGCAAATTGTTGATGGAACTCTGGTTTAAGGGTACAATTTTATATTATAGTACCTATAATATCGAAGCTGGAAAGAAAACATTTACCAAGCGACATGTGGCAAATTTACAGAAGAGCCAATACAAGTTTTTTTTTTAACTTAATAAAAAATCTCATACGTGCGTACTATTTTGGTATGGTTCGTACATAATTTAAATGCGAGATTATCAGTTTAAAAAAACTCTAATTGGCTTTTCTGTAAAGATGCTACATATCGTTGTGTAACTTTTTCCTTTCCAGCGTCGATACAATACACAAATGTCTCCGTCGCGTCGGTAAATAAAAAAAAATAAAAAAAATTATAAGCCCTATCGTCAAAATCAAGAAAGTTGTTGTTGTTCATGATAATTGTCAATATGTATGAAAAAATGTTAACTTTAGCAACAGATTTTGCCAATAGAGAAATATTACGTACTACAAATACCAATAAAAATATACGACATGGATTAAGAAAAATTTGTTGTATTTTCGAAATCAATATGGATATTGTGGAGGAATGTTTCCATACAAAACTTTTAAAATCAAATTGTAAAAAAAAAATACGACAGGTTTGGCCTTGAAAATTGCGACGTCAAGATTCTTGACGATGTTTTATTTAAATTAAAACGGTCACAAACAAAGTTCAAATTTAATCGAATCGTGACGTATTAGGGGCGTGGCCAATGCAATGTACTGTTTTCGCGGGAATGTAAAGTTATTCTTTTGAAAATATTTTTTTTGCTACGAATAAGTACATTTTTTTTTCTATACAGTATTTCATAGACCCTTATTAATTTAAAATTGTAAAAAAAGTTATATTTCGTTATGTTTTGAATTTGTCCAAATGTTTAAGACAAGGACTGGATTTAACCCCCTAGAGAGCTGTTAGTATTAACATATTACAAGAGAGATGAATAACATTCTTGAGAGAAGGGAATATTGAAGTCTAGGCATCCACAGGGCTTATGATCTGTCATTAAGTGGCCACTTTACACACTGTGTAACTTCCTCTCAAGAATTTTCTTCATCTCTTTTGTAATATGTTAATATTAACAGCTCCCTAGGGAGTTGCTGTTGATAACATTGTTGATAAATCCACCTGGTCCAAGAAGAAGTATAAAAATGGAATATTTTCAGGCGTTGCCTAGTATGTAGGTAAAATTATTCAATCAGATGAATCTCACGTTCAACAATACAGGTTTCAGTTCTTTAACTTTACAAACGTCAACAGATGAAAGAATTGAAGGAATATAGATGTTCATATATAAGCAGATTGGTAAACGTTACACAGTGTGCAAAGTGGCCACTTAAACCAGCCAATGACAGGGGGATGTCTAGACTTCTATATTTTCTTCTCTCAAGAATGCTCTTTATCTCTGTTGTAACATGTTTAAAAAGTAACCGTTTTCTTATCTTAATGATGAAACTGGCCCTTAGAAGGTACCTAAGTTATAAAATAATTGTTTTTTTATTCTATGGTGTGCTGAAATCATCAATAAAAAGAGTGAGATTAAAAAGTGTATACTTGTAGAGATATGAGGATCATTCAAAAGATCGCGATCGCTAAAAAAATATTCACTGGACCGGAAATATTATTGGCTATTGTTTGCGTTAAATGAAGTCCGAACAACTAGTGGGTTGTACTTGTCTCGTACACCAAAAGTACAATTAAAACTGTATAACTGCGTGTAGATATTCTGTATCTCCTTTTAAATTTGCCTAACCGACCATTATGTTTAATTGATTAATGATGTTTCTTTCCAGTGATTATTTAGCTTTCAACTTTCTCGTGTTACTGTTAGTGACTCAACCACCAATTGCGGTTTTTTTTGCAACCTACCGTGTTGTAATGTGTTGATTGGACATATTATACATATGATTCTTACATATTATGCATATGATTATTACATATGATGACTCATTTTTCAATTTGCACTCAGTGAGTGTTAGAACTTTAATTCAAAACATCAAACAAAAAAATCCAAAAAACATTAACATGAGTGAGAATACGATCTATCTGTAAGATTACAAAAGTCCCGCTATGAAAAGGATGAAAACCGTTTACTAGTTATTTATACATCTTCTCTTTACTTTATTTGATTAAATAATAATGTTATGAATTACCTAAAAAAGCATTTTACCCATGCAGTAAGTCAAAAAGAAAATTAAAATAAAAAGGTTTTCTTCGAGATTATAAAAACAAAAACAACAACAAAATATCACGCCGTTTCCCCGTAAGAGTAGGCAGAGAAGATAAAACGCCACATCACTCTATCTTTGCATACAGATCTCGCTTCATTACATTCATACATCTTCTCATCCACGCGCGCCGATTATTCCGATATTAAACATGTCCATCTTTAAGTGTTTGTTGGATCTCTATTTCTGGATTGAATATTTTTAGCCGTTAATTCTTCAAGATAATCTAGTAAAATGCATAATAATAATGAAATATTAACTTTGTAATTAAATGTCTTATTAAATATTAGTAAATAACCAATTTAGCCACCAATGGTATGTGGCCTATCAACACGGTGGTTTTATATTTTTGTACAACTATGGCGAAAGTGTACAGAGGGATTTACATGTCAGTATTAGTTTCCCGATGAAGAGACTGATACGTCTCGAAACCGGTAGACATAGAATATACGATACGTGGTTACATGCAATTATTTAATAGCATTCGTATTTTTACAGTATTTGACTTATTATTTGTATGCATAATATACTTTTTAATTTTTTCAAAAACATTTACTGAAAAATATTTTCTTGCTTTTGCATAAGTTTACAGTACATGTTAATAATAATATAAAAAAATATAAGAAAAAAATCCCACATAAGCATAGCCTGCGCTGGGTATACTGATTTAATCGGAATTATTTGATTTGAATCGGCTTAGTACCGTGGCTAGCGTCTTGGACTCACGGCTCAAAGGTCCGTGGTTCGAATCCCCCTCTACCCTAACTTGATTCTCATTTTCTAATAGTGAGTTGTTTACAACTCGTTATAAATGGCCCTTAAAATAAAACATTTGCGTAAATAAATCATAAGAACACGAATATTTCTTTTTCAGTTTTACGTGACAGTACGATTTTATGAACAAAATTACAAATACACGCACACACATATCTGTACATGTGTATTTGCATACTCATAAATATGTAGATATATATATATAAAATACACAATAAGTATTTTAGCACAAAAACAAAAAATCAAAAAGAAAAATATTTTGCTAGCAATTTAGCTAAAGTAATCAAGGGCATCCCTTTCCATGAATTTGTACTCGATTACACAGTATCTTTGAGATTTCGATTAGAAAGTGATTATAATACTTAAAAGATGATCGTTTATAAATTACTGAAATTATTATTTATGAAATACTTGCATTGTATGAAAAATACAATACCATCACGTTTTATGAAACTCTGCAGTAATACATAAACAATAATACTATGTTAGAAATTAATTAATGGTGTGTACCTAAGTTCTGCAAACGAAGTACTCGTAATGTGATTTAATTTCTTGGTAATAATCATTATAACGCCATAATGTGCGAGAATGCGTTCGATTCCCTTGTTAGGAAAATACTAATATAATTATAATATAACTTTCCATTTTAAATGATCTGTACTTCAGTCAGAGATTAAAGCGGTAGGGAATGATTTGTGGGATTTTTTAAAACAATCGTTCATTCATACGACACAATAAAGATTCCATAAGTCTAACATCATTTCTGCATACAAGATGCGCGACAGTCCATAATATAAAATCATGCCTTGAATAACAGAGTAAAATACGCACTTCGCATAAAAAATAGTCTGCTGACTTTATGTATATTGTACTACCTACAATACATGCAAAAGTATACGTGTTTATGCATTGAAATCTCCTCCCTTTTATCTGTTTCTAATGGTGATATGACACTACTGACGTATTATAAATAGACACCTTTTTTTATACCTATTGTCTCCATCTGAAAAATATAACAAATATTGCGTTGCTTTTAACAATTTAAAAAAAAAAATATCAAGCAAATCACGACAAACTCCCAAATATTCAACTGAGAAACATATGCAAGTAAAGTACTACCTACGAATTTTAATACGCAAGTTGACAGGCATGGGACGTTCCTGGTTGTGTCACTATAAGCTGTGTATCTGTACTTAATAAATAAACGTATTATGTTCTCATAAAATAAAAATATATAATGTCGTTTATTGCGCGTTTATAACGTGTTTATTTTATTTTATGTCATTGTATGAAACTGCAGGAATAAACCTCTGAGTAATTCGCTAGAAAAGCACTTTGGCTTCACTTTATTTTTCTTCTTCTTGCGGTGTCTTATCTGCTCCCCCCGACGTTGGCGATCACTACTGCGAAAGCATTTTGGTCCTGCGCTACTCCAAGGCCAGGACAACTGCTCGTTGGATGTACTCGCCATAGTGATTCCTGGGAAAAGATGACCAGAGTGGTTTCCCGTTGCCTTTTCTGGTGGATTTTTCTGTTGAGGTTACCTTCCTTTAGTCGGTTGGTTTTGGATTGGAGACGCCAAAAACTTGCCTTTCATCCTCTCGTTATCTCCTGTGATCACGCCGTTATGAGTGTGACCCCATTGCCCAGGGTTCGCGACGTGGACGCTAACGAGTTGGACTAGGCAGTAGTGTTGCCGGTGGAACGCAACTGGGCATTCGCAGCATTTAATAGAATCACACCCTCCAGCAAGATGTGACTCACTGCGACCCTACTGACGGTTCGAACCACATATTAGCTCTATTGCATGGAACAAAAGCGTTTCTAATTTTTGGTTGGGTTTTTAGTTTAACAACAAACGTGTAAATAACGGTTTCAGTTTGCGCTTGCAATTCTCGACTTGAGTAGGTACCTACTGCTGTATTGCTATAAACTATAGCTTACTTCGTGGTTGTAATAATATAATATTTTTTGTCCATATGGACTATTTCAGCCATTGGCGTATTATAACTCTCAGGAATAAACGAATTTAATATAGGATTACAAATTGATATATTGGAGAATTCAGATTGAAACATATGTACATACAATATATATTTTTTTATTAATTAATCATAGTCCAAGGTAAAAATTATGTATAAAAAACATAAAATGATACACATTTTGTTCCAGAAAGCTAGTCGAGGAGTGTAATAGTGTGCCTTTCTTTCAGTGCCGCAGAACAGCGTTAATAAGTTAATTAATTGTTCGTAACAAAACAGGCCAGGAGGTCCAATTGCCGTGGTGAATTATCACCAAGGCTTGTGAAAAATTACATTAAATTTTTGTTTTCTTTTCGGGAATCGAACACAGAACCTTCTGTTCTAGAGTCAAGCGTCTTCACCGCCACACCACGGAGGTTCCCAATCGTTATTTTATTTTTAAAAAAACGTTGTTAGAATTTCGCAACAGAAATCCTTCGGGACGTCTTAACCATGACACTTGCGACTGTCTGTGGGTATTTTTGTCAAGTTAATTTTGTTTTTTTTTCAATGGTAATTATGGTAATTATGGAATACTGATAATTCTCATTACTGAAGAGTATTTTTTCTAGCATCCGCTGTATTTATCCATTTATTCCAAATGTTAAAATAAATAACATAAAACCACAGCGTATAAATAAATGAAGGAAAACAAGAATGGGAAATACCCGCTTAAAATATGGCAGCCGATAAATAATAAAATAAAGGCGCCAGTCAATGGAAGAAATATATGTTAATCGTTACCATTTAAAAATATAATTACAAACGAGATTAATTTTATTTATTTATATAATTTTGAAATATTAACGTATTGGGATTTTTAAATCAAAACTACTAACCTTAGTATAAAATTACATATTGAATTTATCTCCTGCAGTTTTAGAACGTAGACTCGTCTTTTCGTCAAGATAAAGAGATGGGGTACCTATGTCTTGAATTTATTTCACAGTTTTTAAAATGAACAGCATATATTCGTTCCAACTCAACACAGGACTTTGGTTCCATGGAGTTGGGACTTGTGTCTCAATAAATGTTGAATAAAATTTTTACGAATATTAAAAAAAATATTTTTTTTACAAAAACAGAGGTTCATTGTTTCAGGTCTCGACTAGCTAGGGATTTCCTGTGTTCAGGCAGGACCTTTTTGTGACATGTGTTTTTTTTTAGTTGATGACTAAAAAATTCAAGTTAACACTAATAACAATAAAAATTTTAACAAAAAGATATTTCAGAAAATTAAACCGCGATATAATTAAAATTAAAACATACGAAACATTTATACTATATTGAAAGGTCTACTTCTTCTTATATGAATTGCAACTGACATACGTCTTTATGTCAGGGTCCAATATGCTAAAAACATTGAGGCCCAATACCGCGAAATGTATCTGAAAAAAGCAGTTCTAATTTGCACGTGTTTTAATATTTTGTTTGGTCTATTCATTATCGAAAACTAAAAGTACAAGTAACAAGTATTCATATAAATTGGTATTTTAATTAGTTTTGATCATTTTAATTAATTACCAATGTAATTCAGATCTGATCAATGAGACGTACGGAGTCCACTACTTGACATTTTTTTTTTGATTTAATAATAAAAATACGAAACTATTGCAAAATAAATGCACGAACAAAATATGCGTCAAATATGACCAGCAATAAAAGCATCACAAACAGTAGTTGATGAAATATGCTGACTATTATACTAGATATAGAGTTTTGATATACGACTGTATAATTACAATTTAGATTCATTATAGAAGCCACTATAAAGTTTCGTCGCAAATAAAGTGTTAGTACGCAGTAATCCATGTAGGGGTACGGAGATGTTACGTAGGTAGACTTGGACAAAGAAAATATCGGCCCGTGTAGGCGATCCAACTAACCTGCCTACAGTCTACATGTAGAGGAAATGGCTTAGAGTGGACATTAAAAAAAAAAGTTTTATTTAAAATAAAAAAAGGATATTGGAGTTCTTATGATTCACCAATATTTCATTTTCTAAAACAGGGTTCGAACTTCAAACCTCCTGATCTGGAGTCCGCGACACTACCCAACGGACCACTTCCTGTCTTAATAATAAATGTGCATTAGAGTGGACATCTGTGTCCCGGCGGATGAATATTACAGTTGTGTGTGTGAAATAGAACCAGACACGGGACGTGTTAGTGTTTTCGACTAAATGGCTACTCTCAGGTAAAAATTCTGGAAAGATAAATCGAGTACATACATAAGTCTGCCTCATTATTTAGTGGTTGATGCATTAGCCTACCATTCTGGAGATTCTGGGTTCAATTTCTGGCAGTGCGGGTGTAAAATATTAGTTGTCAAGTTGGTTCTACAGCGCAATATTTTATTGTTCCTTAAATGGTAACTGATCACTTTACCTTCCATGTAACAAAAATGATGGACAAAAATAGGCTGCCACTGCAGTATCCTATGTACGGATAGGGAAACAATGATGATGATGGATAATGTGTACCGACTTCCAACCAACGAATAGGCATGAAATTAGCAAGGAGCCGAGAACAGGAAAAAAAGCTCCAAAAAATGAAGTTTTTCAGTAAAAAAATAAAACTCTTTGCACCTAAGCAATCTGTCTAGTTATTTTTTGCTATTGTTTAGAATATGTTAAAAAAAAATGTATGAAAAGAAATATTGTTTAGTTAAATAAAAAACATTTCTGTTCAGTTGTTTTTTCTTTATGTGTATAACACGGCTTGAAATATAATTCTAAAAATAATTGACAACGTGATGTATTTTTCGAAAATGCTTAAATGTTATGAAAACCTAGACCGGTAAAATTTACCTTTGAATAGTAAAAATAACCCATTTCTATGAAATTATCGGTAGTTTATTTACTATTTTATTGATGAGTTATGTATATTATGTTATACCCGAGTAAATCTGGACGTAAGAAACGCATTTTTAGCCTGTAATATGCAAAACAGATGATTAACAATTGAATCGGGTTGTGGCCTGTGGCTAAGGACTCACAGATCAGAGGTTCGAGATTCGAACCACACTATACCTCAACCTGATATTCGTTTTCTAATAGTGAGTTATTTATAACTCGTTGAAAACGGCCACGAAAATAAAAATATTTAGGTAAGTTATAAGAACGCTAATATTTCATTAAAAAATAAAAAAAAAACATTTTAAAACATTCAGAAATTCAGTACTAATAAAAATTGTTAGTTTAATACACAATATGGCATTATGGGTTGGGTAGAATGCTATACATAAAAAAAAATCGATCATCCACACACAAGAGCTCTGCGTACGAAAAGTTGATAAAAAATATGAATAAATTAATATTAGTATAAGTATTATTAAAGAAAGAAAAATCACTGCAACTCAACTTGCAGAATTTTGAGATATCCAAATAATTTAAATATTTAATAATATATAAAACTAATTTTTACAGGCAAAAAAATTACAACGTTCTCCCTGAAAGATTAGAATCTTTAAAAAAAAGTTGAATTATTTAAGGGAAAACTTAAAAAGCATATTCATTCAAATAAGACGTAATTAAAACACATATTTGAGTATACCTTTGTTTGAAAATATAAAATAGAAAAAAAAAAGAAAATAAAAGTTAAACAAATTCCCTCACAAAAACGAGCAGTTTGCTCACTTAGAGAATCCTCCATGTTTTTATTGATTTTATTTTGTATTTCACATTTACTTTAAAAAATGTTTATTATAGCCCCACGTCCATTGTTGCCCTGTATCCCCTACAGTCTACAGCCATAAGAATGGGAACAGTGACCAGCGATATATTGTAGTCTAACAGCGACGTATTTACTATTGTTAGATGTTCTCATCACTTAAACACCATTATTTTGCCATGACGGCTAAAAAGCAAGCCTCTTGACCACAACTGAGAATGAATAGAAAGCTTGTTCTTGCGTTCTGGTCATATTGTGTACAGTAGTATTTAATGACTCGTGTACTTCATGCGACTGCTTTAACTATTCAAAAACAACTCCTAAAAAAAGTAAATGATCTGATTAGATTTTATCCGCATTATTTGTTGTACATACTTTGGAGATAAGTGTTCGTTCAAAAAAGACAACTGTATTTACTGACTGCTGAAACACGACAAAATTAAATTAAGATCGTGGTAAGAAAGATTGCATGCAAAAAAGACAGAAAAAAAAATCACAAATAAAAAATTCACAAGGTGGTTTTACAATGAAATATTTCAGTCTAAACCCACCTTTAAAAACAAATATTTTTCACCGACCATCCCAGGAATCGAACACGCGAACTAAAGCATTGTAGGTAATCGCGCAAACTACTATACTATAAGGCGGATTTTACTCCACTCGATTACCCTTTTCAGGATTTTCATCTTAGAGCAGCCATCGAGTCGAAAACACTCGTCCAGGGTTATTGTTCTATTACACCTAAACGCTGACATATGCATATACATAAGAGTCGATTAAAATTACTAATATTGATAAATTAAAATATTTTGTCATGAATTTGAGAAACAGAAAAACAGTTCTATTTATTGCTAACTGCATGTTTTGTTTTCTTGTGTTAAACTTCTAAAAAAATAACAAGAAATGCTCATGAAAAAGCAAAATGCTTGTCGATCAATAATAAAAAGTTTAAGCTTAAATACGCAATTCAATAAAATATTCCCAAAACGTATTTTTAGTTCTATGAGTATATCAAATATAATATCCAAGAATAGATTGTGGATCAACTAAACAGCACGTATATCATCATCATCATTCCCTTTCCGTACCTAATGCTGCATCGGGCACTGCATTCGTACACCAATTGCAGCGTATCTTGATTTAATATATTTTTGTTTAATGAAGGTAAGATGATTAGTCTTACGCTTCAGTTACCAGCCCCGGGACTATGAAATATTCTAGTGAGAAAACACCCCTTTCAATAAATATTTTATATCAACCATGTCGGGAATTGAGCCCGAGACCTCTTGCATGGTAGGCAAACGCGCTGACCATTACACCACGAGACCGACAAATTATGACATATATATTACACCTTCTTCTTCTTCTTCTTATCTTTCCTCTCCCCGCTGGAGGTTGGAAATCATCGTAGCAATTCTCACTTTGTTGGCAGCTGCCCTGAACAAGGACCGAGTGCTGTAATGGAACCAGTCACGCGAGTTCTTTAGCCAAGAGATGCGCCTTCTACCTGCACTGCGTCTTCCTTCAATCGTTCCCTGTAGAATGACTTGTAAAATGTTATATTTTTCGCTTCTCATCACATGCCCAATGTACTCGAGTTTTCTTTTCTTTATGGTCTTCAGTACCTCTTTATCTTTTTTCATCCTATAAATCCAACGTAATATTTATATTTTATCCTAAATCCCAAGACGAGCAGCTGTTTTTTTTTCTATAATGATATGTCGTAATAATAACTTTTCATTCCCACCATGTCGGATATCAATTTATAAGACGCAATAATCCTAAAAGTAATCGTATTTAATATACCTGTATATTATGAGATAATTCCGATGTGTTAATAGTACATATTATGTGATTCTATCACACACCAATAATAATAAAGTTCATGCAACAATCGGATGAAAGTATTTAATACGATTACATATTTAGAGTCGGAGATAATGTATCTAGGAAACCAGTACATTCGGACAAGATGATATACGAAGAATTTTTGTATTATTTGTGTTTATTACAAGAAGATAATGCTTCCTAAACCAGTTTTGCCCACTTGATTTCACTGCACGAATTTACAAAACAGTATCGCGATGTTGTTTTCTAAACCAACATTAAAAAAATAATGACAAAGTATTTCGAATAACACAAGAATCCAAAATGATGGCGTCAGAATCTCAGTCATGAAAGGGCGCGTATTTTTTAATTGATGAATAGGAATAACATGCAATCAATGCAGAGATAAGAGACGTCGTGGAGAAGTTTTACACACCGTATAAAGTAATTCTTTGGCAAGCCAGGATGCGTTGATGTTAACTCATTTTAAAATTTATTTCAACAGAGAGAGAAAAATAATTTGAGAAGGGAATATGGAATTCTAGGCATTTACAGGGCTTATGACCTGTCATTGGCTGGTTTAAGTGGCCACTTTACACACCGTGTAACATTCACCATTCTGCCCATGTTTGAACATCCACATTTCCTCAACTCTTCCATCTGTTGACTTTTGTGAAATAAAAGAGCTGAAGCCTTCATCACGTGGGTGAGATTCCTCCGGCTGAACCCTTCTCAAAAATGTTTTCCCTCTCTTTTGAAATAAATTTTAATATGAATAACTCCCTAGGAAGGAAATTCAGCCACTCTGCAAGCGTTTGGACATACTCAAACATTGTTGAATTACTACCTGGTAAATTAAGAAGTATAAAAATTGGAAATTGGTTTTCAGGCGTTGCCTAGTAGGTGATTTGTTTCAGCTCTTTTACTTCACAAAAGTCAACAGATGGAATAGTTGAGGAAATGTGGATGTTCAAATATGAGGAGAATGGTGAATGTTACACAGTGTGTAAAGTGGCCACTTAAACCAGCCAATGACAGGTCATAAGTCTTGTAAATGTCTAGACTTCCATATTCTCTTATGATCAAAAATGTTTTCCCTCTCTGTTAAAATAAATTTAAATAAAAAATGAAGCTACTGCCGAAAAATACATTGACTTTCTAAAGGCCATAGTTACAAAAATTAAAAAAATTAACGAAGGAATTGACCCAGACCCGTAAAAAATAACTTTTGTGCAAAATATACATATCAGGAAAAAAAGCTTTGTATGCATAAGCAAAGCAATGAATCTCGGGAACAAGAAAGAAAGAAAAAAATACGAACAACTCCCTAGGGAGGAAATCCAGCCAGTCTGCAAGCATTTGGACATACTCAAACATTATTAAATCATTTTATTTAGAATATGTCGGATGTTAACATATATAAATCCGGAAGTATATATAATCCAAATATACTAAAAGAGATCAGTTTGTATGTTCTCAATAATTATACTAGAGCGAGATCTCATGAACCGTTTTACACACTCCACAAAGGAGTTGTCAAAAACGCTCGCTTTCGTCTACTTGACATTCCATTTGAAAGGCTTGTAATTAAATAAAGTGAAATACTTTGTAATGTAAAAGTAAACACAATATATCGAGAGCAACGTTTTCCCTTTCGAATGACGTATCTTTACAATTTTGTTTTATTTTTGGTGCTCATTTTAAAATTTGGAAAAAACGGATACACCTCATGTAAACACCTACCCAAATTTGTGACAAACCGCACCTTTTACCCACCTTGTCCTCCCAGCGAGATGAATAAAAATGATACCCGCAGCAACTAACCGGTATCCGCCGCACCTACCTGGTCTCCCAGAAGCCAGCTCTCAGTCCTCCAGTCAACTGACCAGGATCGATCCGGGAGGATGGTTTGAAGACGGGAGCTGGTTTAAACATTTAATAATTGAGGAATATAGATGTTCAAACATAGGCAGAGTGGTGAATGTTACACAGTGTGTCAAGTGGTCGCATTAACCAGCCAATGACAGGTTATGATCTCTGTAAATGCCTAGACTACATTCCCTTATACTGAATGTTCTTCACCTCTGTTGTAATATATAAATATCGATATTCCTCAAGGGGGTTGAATCCAGTTCTTGTTAACAAAAACTTGGACATACTCAAAATATTGTTGAATATATATTATCTATTGAAATATTCCGAGATAAAATCTTGAGGTGTATTATTACTGTAATTATTTTATTTTATTTTATTTTATTTGGGAAATCAACAGTTCTACATACATATTTATAGTAAACAAACAGATATAGTGTATATCAATTCAGAACTAATAACAGATTTCCACATAGTATACAATGTTAGTAAAGAAAATATATTACATATCAAATAAATACATTTATTTTTTTTATATTTAAATCTTTAAATAGGGCACACATATCATACATATTGTTATGTGTGTTCTAATAATAACATAAAAATAAAAATAAAAACATACAACAAACATACTTTACATATAAAAATGTTATTTTCATGTACTCGTAAATATTATATAGTATATCATAACTTATATAGCGCCATTTTCGTTATATAATACCTCAAGGGCGCTTTACAAAGTGATTGTATAAAGAAATAAATTTTATTTAAAAGAAATAAAAAATGATAGAATACATTATTTTTTATGCAAACTAATATTTTTACAGTTCAGTGCCTCATAGTAACATTTTTATTACAAAAAAAAACAAAATCATAGTCGTAAAAAAATACTAATAACTAAATCGTGGTTTGGTATATGGTAGATGTAGAGTTATCAATACATTGAAATAATTTATTTATTATATATACGCCCAGAGGTCTTTTACATGACAGGTACAAAATTACAATTCCAGCGTTTCATTACAAAAGTCAATATGCAGGTCTAATAAATATGTATCTAATAAATAGACCTTTTAAAGTATTAAATTACATTATGCTTTAAAAGAAGTGGGTGGATAATTAAATATTTAAAAAAATATATCACATGTTTAGGCAAAAAAATTAGTAAGCAATCGGTATTATTTCTGTGCAGGTCAGAAAAAAAAAAGTAAGTGATTTCTACTGCATTCAAATAATGTAAGGTATTTTGATTTTATCGCCATAAGAATTTTTAATGTAAAAACTGACGATGGAAAACAAAAAAAATCAATTTGTACACACTCATTTCCGAGCCGGTGTAGTCTGATGGTTGGAGAATTTACAAAATAATTCTGTCTACCGGACGCCACAAAAAATGTGGACTTCAATCTTGTACATCTATTTGGTACTTATTATAAAAATAGTACAAAATTATTATTTACATTGTAGCATATATTATATCATTACAAAACATAGCAAAATATACAAAATAATATATCGATATGTTTACAGGTACTACAAATAGTAAAGACAATTTCCATAATTTTCTTACCTGACAGTATTTTTGTTAATTTAAGACCTAAGGTAAAGTCATATCTCAATGTATTTATTCAAGATAACGTGTTTTGGATTAAACATATTAGATTTAAGACGCAAATATTTTTCGTTTATTTTGTTTAATTAGTCATTATATAGATATTATAAATAAATACCCTGATTTGGAATGTCTGCTGCAGGTTTCCTTAAAAATCGGAATTTAAATAAATATTTGACAGAATTAATTGCCTTATTTACAGAACATGTCTTTATTTTAAGTGTTTATTGATTTTTATAAACATAAAATTCAATCCAGAAAATTCAGCATATTTACTGTAAGATTATTTCCGTGTCTGCTGCAATAGATTATTGCAGAATTTTTAAACGCAGATTGTATATTTTTTCTGTTTCGTTTAATACATGTTTTGTGGTATTAAAAATTTATTATAATGTGCTGTGAATATGTTAGATCATAGGCAATAAATTCAAAATGCAATTAATATGAATGCCACGTACACCACACGTTACAGCTACGGGTCATAATAACATATAAAGTAATATGTGCAGTGTGTAGTTATTATTTCCAAATTGAAGGTTCTTCGAACTAACAGTTTTTTTTTGTTTCAATACGTACGTGAAAAAAATGTACCAAAAAAGAAATAGCAATATTTGTAAATACATAATTAAATATAAATATTATTCTTTAACAGGAAAAAGGGAATTGGGCAATAAATGAACTTAAAAAGGAGGAACAGTGTATGGGAATGAAGAGGGTGTTTTGTAAATGTGAACGACGATTTTTTCACCTCCAGCATTTTCCAATTTCAGCTTTCCGCGCCAAGCTGTATTGGCTTGTTTATCGTGCAGCGCTCACGCGATTTTCATGAAAATCATGCCGTATAAAAAATATTTATGTTTGGTAAGGTTGAAATTTAATATTAGCTGAAGAAATGTTTCAACATTGCAATAATTCGTTGTTTCGCGACTGCCACGTGAAGTGTATGACTGATCACCTTATCTTCATGTATGTAACTGACGATTGAGACACTTCTTCTTGGCCAGCCGTCGAACAGGCTGGGTGTGAAATAAAGTTCCCCTCTCCAACAGTTTAAAATTCAAAAGTATGTTTTTAATTGTAAAAACATTGAGTTAAAAAATTATAAGGCGCTAATGTGTGGAAATGCTATAAACAAAGAATGAAAAAAAGATAATATTCATTTAACGCATCGTTTTATACAAATTATTATATTGCACGCTTTGTTCTAACCAAAATATATATATACTCCATAAACTCTCGTGATTTTATAACTGTGATTCTGTTAAAACTGTTTAAAAATTGGTTTATTTGTGACGATCAAGTGGGGAAATTTAAATATCTATAATGGAACAATTTGCATATAATATAATGCTACCTATCTACGTTCATTTAAAAGTTCAAATGACACCTTTTTTTCCTTTATGAGGTAAAATAACTTAAATATCAAAAGTAATACACAAGTTTATCTGAAATCTAAATCAATGAAACATGCGTTTCATAATAACAAACGAAATTGACAAGAAGCGGATAGATCCCTTAGTACCTACACTACTTACACACATGTGCATCTACTATCTCCCAGGAAGCAAGCAACTGTGAACCAAATGTTTTTACGGTTATGTGCTAGGAAAATTATAATGGACCCCGTACACCTAAAACACCGTCCCTTCAATTATCGGTCACCGCTTTCATCATCTTGCTAAACATAATAATATGTTGAGGAATGCTATCTTTGTTGAGTTTTTTATCGTTTACTATTTGTCCTGTTGCATGGTCACTAAACGTGCCAAACTTACTAGTTCTTTGCTTGATGTATTATTTTTCTATTTTTTTGTTGTAAACTTTTTAAAAACATTTTTATATTTCTGAAATTCCACTCTTCGAAGAACCTTATAGCTGCAAGATTTTTTGTGACGCTAGCTTTCATATGATGTCTAAATAAAACTTCAACTGTAAACGGGGTCTAAATTTTTAACCGCTCATGCGCTCTGTAGCTGCAGGACAGGTTATCAAGATTCTTTTTGTAAACGATTATTTATAAATTAAAAACACTTCTTCCTCATTTTTTTGTGCAGTGTAAAAAGAGACTAGATTTCTAAACGTCCGCGCTCTGTGAAGCTGCTAGACGTGTTGTAATCTAGCTCTTATATAATTATTAAAATTTAATCATAATGGAAATGAGGAACTAAAACCCCAACTGCCTATGCGCTTTGTAGCTGCAAGGCGTGTTAGGATGCTTATTGTAAGCGTCCTTGAGGTGATATTCATAAAAATGGCGCTTTATAAATTATAAAATAAATAAAAATAATTAAACACGCAGTATTTGGTGGATTGATGCAGGATGTGAGAGTGATGCTGGTACTCAACTTGACGGCTAAGGGAGTGTAATTTTTAAATAACTAACTTGAGTTAGAAATACATGAGATACAAAACCGTTTTAAAGGATTTCGTATTTTTCGTGATTTTCTTAACGACTCACCTGTCAGTTCATAACACCTCACCTGCTGTTTTATTTACACGATTACTGATTAGCTGGTACTGTATTTAGTATTAACTCGAGCACCTAATACACCCACTCATGATATAGGGCCTTACTCATAAACTTGGCATAAAGTTACACTTAAGTATAGTGGTATAATTCGGATGGGAATATCATCCTTATTCTACCACTATAATACGGATGGAATTCCCATCCAAATTATCCCACTATACTTAGGCGTAACTTTACGCCGAGTTTATGAGTAAGGCCCATTATGTACAAGGCAATGGTAAATATGGCTAGTCGTGTAATCTACACATACATTTCTGGTTTATAAACGGCTTGTGTCATTCCCTTCCATACTCCTATGTGTGCTGATGTCAGCGACATCTTCTCTCAAGTTTAGAATTATGTCGGCCGTTGAATCGATTTGCTGCTTGTATCAATATTTGATTTAGCATTGTTACGGCGGTTTTTCTTCTTATGGCTCGTTGCTGTACACTGTATGTATTTAATAAAACATGCCTTCTTCTTCTAGATATTTATTTTTGGAGATTCGGCAGTGAAAATCAATATGGCTTTAGCAAAACAAAAAACACGTTTGCATAGTTTGATAATCGTGATAAAATAGCTTAATAACACAGTGAATTACTTGGTCTACTGCACGCTTTTATGTTTGCTGTTTTCTATTCAAAATTATGTTCTGTGATCAAAAACTAACTTTTATAGAGCGAAATGCTTATTCCCAAATTTAGCATTTGATCAAAAATGTAATTAACATATTATTATTATTAATTACTTTAATATTCATATGGCCGTTTGACGGCGCGGCGTTTAAATTTTACAAAAAATTTACTATAAAAATGAAGTAGGTATTTGCTATTAAAATATTCTTCTTAAAATAAAAAACACAATTCCGTCAATTGAGGTTTGAACTAAAATACTTTAGCAATGATTTTTTTTAAAACGGGTATATTATTAAAGGCATAATTTAGGCTTAAATTTAAGAAAAATACCACAAAATTTGTGTGATTTAAAATACTTTAATTTATTTTTAAAAACCAAACTTATTAAAAAAAAACTTTCCTGTTAAATTTATTATCTTCAAATCATTATATCAAATTGTAATTACATACTTTGTCCTTGTACCTTTATACTTAAGTTTAGTCTAAATTTCAAGAGGCGTAATCTGCCGGTCGAAAATGATTTATTTTTTAGTTATATAAAACTTCCAAGTATATCCTTTATCAGATATGCTTTAAATAATTATTGTTTTTATCTAATGTCATTTACATTATTTTTTTAACAGCGCGATTTTGAAAGAACAGCGTTTAAAAACGGCAAAACCATTAGATTTTGTTACTTTTTATCAGATTACAGCCTTAACAATGCTTTTGCAGCCAAAATTACTAATAAGTAATTACAAAGACGCTAGTTTCACGCCGCACAAAGGGCTTAAGAAAAAAATTAATGTGATTTTTTCAAGCCTAACAACTATGGTTATTTTGTACAGCAATTCACCATTATAGTTGGGCCACCTGACCTGTTGAGGTTCAAATATATAAACAACATCTCACGGTTTTCTTATATCTATAATTTTGAGTTACTAACAACGCATATAAAAAGCTTTAATGGTACTGTAATGTAATCCAAATCAAAGGAAAATCTGTGTTTTATGCGGTTAACTCTTAACAATGAAACTTCTTCCCGCGTAACATTATCCCAATAAAACCGAGTAGGTGCTCGTATGTTACATTGTTAAATTACAACACTTTCTTGTAACAAGTGGGGCCATTAGAATCTGCTCGGTTGGCAGAATGCAAACATGCCAACGCTTTGTAAAAGCCGCCAAATAGATATCGCCATCGCCAGCGACAACGGTACGGTCAACGATAGCCAAGCGGCATATAGGTATTGGGTATTGGGTAGCTTTACTTCGCAAGAAATCTTGATCTGAGATTAGAGGGAATCGATTAAATGCAAAACGAGAATTATAAAATATCTAATTAACAATCACGCGCCGATGCCATAAAGTAAATTCAAAATTATAACATCGATAATCACGGAGAGAATTAATTTATCGTGATGCATGCCTAAAATATTTGTTGTTTTTTTGCAGAAAAGGGAATGATTTTTAATTATTTCGAAAATTAATTTATTATCATTTTTCACATTCCCATAAACACAGCTTAATTTATTTATTTTATTTTATTTTATTCAGAAAACACACAGTCATACATAATAAGTATTAAAAACAACATTTTTTTAACATAAAAGACCAATTAAATTTTCATAAATTATTCAAACGATATAAACATTAACACTTTGTATCCTGGAGCCGTGTAAACACGTGATTATATAACCACGCGTTGTATCCCGGTCCCGTGTTTTCACGTGATTTACCAACTGTTCAAAAAAGTGCATTTTATTGACATCTAGTGCCTTTAATTAGTGCTTTTTTGCTGTTGGTAAACCACGTGAAAACACGGGACCGGGACACAACGCGTGATTATTATAATCACGTGTTTACACGGTTCCGGGATACAAAGCACAAAAAAAAAAGTGAGACGCTCTAGGTATATATGCGAACATTGCAATGTGGCTCCCCATAAAGGCCAATGTTGGCAAAACTATCATCCAAAAATTACTTATTAAATTGTTTCAAATAAATATGAGAAGTGAGATTTGATTAACCAAGTATTTTCATAATTATTACACTTTTAAGAAACCCTTCACAAAGCATGAAATTTCACAAAAATGGGCCGGGCACAGGGTAAATTCTATCTGTATTCGGCTGGTGCTCAAAGTGTTAAATGTGACAAAAAAAAAATATAAAAAAAATTTCAAGTGAGAAAAGAATAATTGTTGACATTTGCGTTTTCCATGGAGGTAATAAATAAAAATAAATAAAAATACCGAATGTACACTCCGAGCCATCCACGCACACACATGAACGCTCATATAATACATACACAAACATATACATTACATGCGGCACATATACATAGCATAAACCACTCAAGATGCACATTCAGCAACTATCCCAAATCATCGACCCCATGAAGAAATTTTCTGTACAAATGCAACGTGCAGTTAAAAATGTCTACATCAATACTGAGTCCATTATAATTTCTACAAGTACGTCTAATGAATGAATTCGAGGTATAATTGTTTTTACAAGTTGGTACATAAAAAAGGGAATTTAATCTAGTATAGCGAAGAGGACAACGGAAACCAATATTTTGTAAAAGATACGGCGAATCAACTATGTTTTTGAGAATTTTGAAAAGAAAAATTAAATCATATCTAAGGCGCCTTTTTTGTAGTGATTCTATATTAAAATTGATCAAAGATGCGCCGTAATCATTTTCAATGTTACCAAAACGATATTCCAGGCTCCTTATAAATTTCTTTTGAATGTTTTCAATTTGATTAATATATACAATATATTGAGGGGACCATACTAATGAAGCGAATTCGAGTTGAATTCGCACATAAGTATAGTAAAGAAGTTTGAATGTATTTGGTGATGAGAATGGCTTGGAGATTCGTAAGATAAACCCTAGAAGTCTATACGCCTTATCTACTATTGTATTAAAAGAATAAATCAATTGTAGAATTATTACTGGAGATTGCAGATTAAATAAACACCTTACTAGAATGAACTTTTCTGAAACTTCTGGATGTAGGTTCTTCAACGCCTTTTTATTTATTTATACATCAACGGCTAAAAGAACCTTTTACAAAAAATAATAATTTACAGAAATTATCACAGCAGTGCACAATAATCATGTAGTACATAGTATGAAATAATAGAATAATTAAAACTAAACAATTTAGTAAACATATAATAAAAAAAGTTTAAAAAAACATAACATTTCTAAATAAAGATAGCAATAACCATGAGAAAATCCTATGTACTAAATATAAATATAACATATTAAAGTTGAGAATAACTAGACGATAATAATAAAAAAAAAATACAGCATTAGTACTTAAAAAAATTAAAAGCTTGTTGAGCATTAGAACAAAAAAAAAATTAAATTACTAAATAATACCTCTATTTATTGAAATCATAATCATCATCAGTTGGTTGGAAGAAGTTGCCATTTGGCAATAAATCCACCAATGTACAATTTAAAATTATGTCTAACATGTTAAATAAAGAAATAAAAAATCACGTACTCCAGGAAACAAAGTTAAATTTAATAATATATTTGAAAATAAATCCATTATTTTTCTAAAAAATTACGAATGAGAAGAATAAGATGATGAAACACCCGTAAACATGATATGAACTAACTTACGGGGACCTGTCAAAAAAGATCTACTCAGGTCGCAGTGACGTCAGGAGCTTATTTATCCCTGACTCCCATATTCACGAATAATAATTTTAGAATTTGTAAATTTATAATTAGATTATCATTTAGCTAAAATTATAAAATATATTTATTTATTATTTTTTTATTTGATATAATATAAATTTACATTAAAATAAAATACATAAAAAGCAAAAGTACAAAAACAAAAAACGAAACGGCATACCACACCAAAAAAGAAGCAACTTCTTGTGCTTGCTGTGGGATTACAATATTTATAATTTGAGTACAAAATACACATATATTTCAAAAAATTAATGAAGGTATATAAAACATTTTTTTATAAATAAGTGCATATACATATGTTTATAAAAATGATTATAATACTTATTTTACGCACATTCATAATATGAAATATTTATAGGGAGTATCATTGAAGTGTCAGAATAATATTGTAAGGGAATTTATGAACTAAATATCGCAATAATTTAAATCGGGATAAATAATGTGAATATTCTCCGTGCACGTATTTCTCTACGCTACCAATATCTGCATTCCGCGTAGAAGGATTATGTTCAACTCTACGGTTTAATCGCGTATGTATTTCAAGTACACTGACTGTTATTGAAAATCATACATACACAGTGTTTTATTTCATTTTGTAGAACTCCATATATAAACTTATAATATTAGAAATCAAACACTGATTTGAGTCTACTGAACACTTTATTTTATTTTTACAAATATAAAAAATATAAAAACAAAAATTTCTTGACAATTGTTTCGCCTTGTCTAATTTATTATTATTCAAACCAATGTCTAATTTATTAATATAAAAAATTAAATTGTTTTTATATTTGTAAAAATAAAATAAAGTGTTCATTAGACTCAAATGAGTGTTTGATTTATAATACTATGTATTTAGCATTGTAAACTCAGAATACATGAAAAAATAAACCCGAAAAGGAAATTTAAATATATGAATGTATTTTCAAAAACCTGTTTATTATTATACTTAGGTACTATGTAGGAATAGGTATATTGTGAATAAAATGTATACTTAATTAATTTAAGAGTTCTCTTCACAAAAATAATTTATTTTGCAGTGTTAATTCTTTATTCACATGCCGTTTAAATATTATTTTATGGCTACATGCTTCAGCCAAACTATGATTTATTTTCTATGTAGGTACCTAAGTCATAAAAAGAGAAATGTTCTCAGATAAGCTCAGAGCTATTTTTAAAATGTTGAAATATCTGACATACTCGCACACCTACCGGATAAAACGATTAAAATAGTTCGAGGTCCAAAGTTCGAACCCCGCTTGAGCGCAACTTTATTCACATGTTTCTACCACATTTATAAAATGGTCACACTATTTAAATATTTAGTTCAGTCATAAGGACTAAAATATTTAGAAAAATAATAAACTGTCTATGATTCTAATGAAAGACGTTTGTGAATGTGGCATATCGGACTAGGCCAATAATTTTTTTGATGAAGTTGATATTTTAAGCTGCATATTTACTAATATGTCCTTCGCGTCACATGAATAATTTTCGAGTATTCTTAGACTACCCACATTTATATTCCATTTGAGTACAAATGTCAACTAAACCTCGAACAATGTTTATCTTTGTCATATTCATAATCTTCAAGAAATAAAAAATCATGGGGTTTTTGTCCACTTCTTGGAAAATTTCGTTCAATCATCATACGAAGTTTCTCAGAAAAACAAACCATCGCACCTCTTTAAAACTCAAGTATTCGTTTTATTTGACTGTGCATATGAGTGACTATTTATTACACGTGACTATCCAAGGCCAGAAATTAATTAATGATCTTCTTATAACATATAATAAGCAAGAAAAATTACACCTACAAATCTCATTAGGAGGTATAAAGAGTTTGTGATTAAGATGATTGCAAGAAAGGATTTATACATTTTGTTAAACAATGATCAACGATGAATACTTAATTACTTTCAAAAGTTTATGAAACGCGCAATAATAAATTAATTTTTGTAATAATGGGGTAATCAAAAGAACATAATTAAAAAGTGAACAGAAATAACAGCTCTAGTAAGTGCATTTTCAGGTAGGTAAAATTCCGGCGATCTTGCTGTATAGTGTTTACGTTGGCCGCTCTATAATGCCGGGTCGTATTACTCGCAAAACTGTTCAACGTTGGACCAATGGAATAATCATGTGTTTTAGCTGTGCAACGCTTATTAAGCTAAAGTTTTTTAGCGTTAAAAAAATTAATATGAATAATGACGAAATGGCTGTAGAATTGATTATCTACGCAACACTTTAAGACTTGCCTGGCTAATGAGTTGAACGCATTAGAAAATATTATTTAGGCAATTTTTAAAATCATTAAACCATTTGATATTAGTCACCGTTTAGCACGAAACGCTTTCAAGTTGAAATATGAATTACAAAATAGTTTTGGGTCAAATATTTTAAATTTGAATATGAATTAAAAGACGTTTTTTCATCAGAATGGGTAAAAGAGGTTTTTTTAGATACTTGCCTGGTTAATAATGACGTGAATGCAGTCGATAATATTTTTGAGGCCATTGTCAAAATCTTTTCACAATTAAGTATTACTCACACATTTGACAAAACGATTTTGAGTAAAAATATTTTATTTTCTTTATTCAACAAAACAGAGTCTTTATTCAACAAAATACACATGTTATTACAATATTAATACATTTAAGAATAAAAACATAAAGTTTTAAATCGTCCCGATAAACTTTAAAATAATAGTTTGTCATCGTGTGCTCAGACATTAGTTTTTATTAAGATTAAAATAAAAGAGTTCTGACATAATTTTTAAATTTAAAAATAAATATTTTACAGAAACAAACCGTCGAAAATGATATAATAACATTAAAAAAATACGGTTTAAAGACAGACCAGCGAAGTTTCTAAATAAAAATTATACATATTAAATTTATTGAGGTACAACAAAAGAGTGTGTTTATGTGTATTTGTATGAGAGTAAGTGTAGAGGTGTGTTTGTGTGTATTTGTGTGTATATTGTACACATATTGTACGCATATAAAATAATGGACGCATATTTATTTTGTTTTTGATGATATGAAAAAAAAAAATGAAAAAGGAAGAAAGAAAGAAAAAACTCAACAAAACCAAATAAAATGGTAAAAAATATATTTTTTTAAATTAGAAAAACAGAGATTAAAAAAAAAATAAACATATGCTTAGAAATATTTAAAACTTGAAAAAAAAAGGAAAAGTAGTGAGTGCTTATAAATGCAACCAAAACAAGAAAAAAAATATTTAAAAAAACAAACAATTAGGAAAATTATTTTCGGCTTAATATTTAAAAATCTAAAATGAATTAAACTGTACATTTTCGTCAAAACGGGCGAAACTGTTGCTTGAGCTGGCTTTTTATCGAGAAACCCTTTCCCCCGTTTTAACTGAAAAGTAATTTTTATCCAACATTAAGTTACCCTTTTTACTATGCAACCAGCATAAATAATTTATTTTTGTGACGGGTAAAAGCAGGCATAGCTGGCAATCAATTAATACTAAGCAACGTTTCGTCGTAAAACTGATGGCGTATAATAACTAAAGTAATGGACATGTTTAAAATAAATGTTCTACTTCATGTTATGTTTACTTCTCTGACGCACTTGCAGTACATTATGTGTGTACAGACGTACATGATATTTATTTTGCAATTCAAATACTCATGATTTGTGTAAACTGCACACAGATTGCAGATAGCTGTTATTATGTCCATAACGAAAAGTCTAATGAACAGAATTAAGTAATGTCAACATGTCCTGATGTCCTTATAAGCCCTTGTTGCAACACGTGAGCGTAGTGGTCATATTACCATGCGCAAATTGTGCTGCGGAAACGTTAGTATGGAAAATTGTTAGACTATTGCATAGATGTCAGCGCCATAGTAATTGATTTTATCATTTACAGCTTTTATTAAGTAAAAAAACAGTTGTATTTAATAAATTAAACATGCACGAACCGTATAATATACAAATAAAAATGAAAATGCTGACGATGTCGTGCTTCTTGCTAACAACAAAGGGAAACTGCAATTCCTGGTAACAAAGGTCTACGATGTATGCAAGGGAAGCAATTTGCTGATTTAATTTGATTTTTTTTTTAAAGGAATAATCCGTTAAGCCTTTATTTTGAGGCTTGTCAGCAGGTGGGATAGAGGGGATATAAAAGGAGGTAATGAAAAATATACCACAACACCCAGACCAATGATGTATGTGTATGCGCATGGGTGTATGTACGTGTGTGTGTATGTACATGTGTATGTGTTTATTTATATATATGTGTATGTCTGTATGTATATGAATCAAAATGTGTCTCCGAATAAGTTTATATTTTGTTTGTCTGTGCTCTATATTAATTTGTTAACTATTATAATATTTTTAAAATGTAATTGCCGGGGTATGTACCCTTGTTAGCTGGGCAAAGTGAACATGGAATTGTATTTTAAAAAAAAAAAAAGAAAAAAAATTCTTGGATTTTTTTCTTGCAACTCGATAAATCGATGAATGTCAATAAATAAAAAAAAAATAAAAAAAAATTGTCCCGCCGAAAAGTCTTTAGACTTAGTGAGTAACAAATTCTTATACGTATTTTTTTAATTATAAAATAAACGCTGCTCTGCAGCACTGAAACTGAATGTGATGGTTTCTGAAAGAAATGAAAGTATGACTAAATGTGAAATCACTGTGAATGGAGTTAAAACAAGTAGAGGAATTTGTGTATCTGGAAAGTATGTTTACGAGAGATGGAATGACTGAGAAAGATATTGAAAGAAGGATGAGTGCCGGGAACAGAGTGAACAGTGCACTTAAATCAATCTTGGCAAATAAATGTTTGTCGCAAGAGGCAAAATTAGCAGTTCACAACGGAGTCCCGGTCCCGACCCTGATGTATGGGAGCGAAGTATGGACTTGGAAAAACAGGGATGAAAGTAGGCTGAATGCGATTTCTCAGGCGAATGTGTGGTAAAACTATGTACGATAGATGAACAAATGTTGAGATCCGTACCTTATGTAAGGCTGAGACAAGCATTATCGACAAAATCAAGAAAGGAGCTCTGCGCAGGTTTGGACATGTAGAACGAATGGACAGCGAAAGAATGGCTTAGAATATTTACAATGTGAATGTTGATGGATGCAGAAAAATACCAATTAAAACGGCTTAACACTATATTTGCGTACGAGTATATTATATATTTGTATTTCGATGTCTATAATTTCACAATTATTTATCCTTGCATCAGTTCTTTATTATGACATGCCCTAATTTTATCAGCTCTTGTTTCTTTATCAGTGATTAATATACAACAATATTTTTAGTCTATATAAATTTTTATAGACAAGATCTGGATTCAACCCCTTTTAACAAAAAAACAGATGCTCTCAAAATAAAACTAGTTGGTTTAAGAAAAAGTATAAAAATTTTAAAAAATGTTTTTAGGCGTTGCCAAGTATATAAGTCAAATAATTCGGTCAGAATGTCACTCGCATCAAAAAACGTTTCAGCTCTTTAACTGCTCAAATATCAGCAGATGGAAGAATAGAAAAAATAAAAATGTTCAAACATAGGCAGAATGTTACACATTGTGTTATGTGGCTACTTAAACTAGCCAAAGACAGGTCATAAGCCATGTCAATACTCTAGACTTTCATAAAATGTTATCTCGCTTAAGATTATTGTACACTTTGCATTCATAAAATGTTTATATAATCACTTCAGGTCCAGTCCGGATACGCAAACGCGCCAATTATTACACAACGAGGCGGAAGTATCTCCTACTCGATTTTCTTATTTAGGATTTTTCCTGAAAGCAGTAAAGAACAATCGTCTAGATATTTTTTTAATCAATCGAAACCCATTTCAAAGGCTAATTTTAGTAAGCGTTTATAAATATTTAAAAAAAAATATCAACTAATATTATTTAATTTTAGTCCTCCACCTTCACCATCACCGTAGTATATATTTAGTATTTTCAAAAATACATAAATCACATTCAGATTCATTGAGACACCACCATGTCTAAACATGCACTATGCTAAATTTAAAAAAAATGTATTTGCATGTTGGTGTAGTGAGTGTCGACGAAGAGACGGGTACGTTTTGAAACCGGCAGACTAAAAAAGTCGGTAAGTGGTTATATAATAATATTTACTAACGTTAGTTAAAATGTTTGACCACAAAGTTAATGCTTTAAACGTAAATAAAACTTTTCTTGTTTATTTTATAGTGATAAAAATTATCCGAATCAATAAATTTGCTAGTAAACGAGATTATTGGTAAAAAAACATTTAAAATCCTATTAGTGTAAACTCAGCTTTAGAATATATTATTTAGTTCCATATGACTTGCACATTTTCTTGCACATTACTAGGTTACCGGGCCCTTAGTCGGGTGTGGTCAGGTGACTTATTCTGCGCAGTATTTAATTTTTAATCTTCAGCGTTACCTCGGCCTAACAAAGGAACTAGGTTAACAATACAGGTGTTTCATAGCAATGTGCGTGTCAGAATAGGTAAACAAAGGCAGTGCGTGAAAGGGCTTGGCTAAACTTTAATTAGCCGGGAAATTGAGAATTGGCGCGAAGTTTGCTATGTTAATCCTGAGTTTTGAATTTCGTAAGGAATCATGAACTTTTAATTAAACACGCCTGTCTACTCTATATGGCAATAAGTATTTTAAAGATTGACCTATTACAACAAGATGGAGATTATTTTAAAGAAGGAAATGTAGAAGTCTTAGCATTTACAAGGCTTATGACCTGTCATTGCCTGGTTTAAGTAGCCACATTATACACTATGTAACGTTTACTATTTGGTTGAATATCCATATTTCTTCAATTATTTTTGTATTTGTGTGCTGAAACATTTATTGATGTAGATGCGATTCATCTGATTAAATTATTACGTCTGAACTGTGGGACGCGATAAGACGGTAGGATGCACAGAAGTCAGTTGCCGATAAAGAAGAGAGTGAAAATCATCTATAAAAGATAATCTCAATAAAATATCTACTGAGGTATTACATCGAAAAAATATTCAGCTATGACTGCTACCGTGGTGTGATGGCGTTTTCTTCACTCATTGTTGCTATAGGTTCGATCCCTAGCGAGACTGCAATAAATACGTGAGGAATTATAAATTTCAGTGCTACGTGAAAGTGGATATAAAAAAACGTTTTCTTACATTCAGTAAACATTAGAGCATTAAATTGTACGGCGATGCTTCTCGAAATGTATAATAATCTCCATATTTCGAAACGTCACAGGTTAACGATCAACCAACCAATAATTAAAGCGTTGTTATGTATTGTTTATAATATGTTGTACGTTTAGCGTATTTTGACAGCTACGCAGTTCTAATTTAAAATGGCTACACAATTCACCGACGATAACTTGTGACATCAAGGGCGGAGTATTTTCAAAATTACAAAACTTTAAAACATCAAAGCGATGATTTTACGATACATAAAAATATTTTTTGATACGTCTATTGAAAACTTTTTTAAAAAATCACCAAACTTCCTCATTCTGTACTTTCAGGGACCACAGCAGTTTTGTCTCCTGGGCCACGATTACAAACGCTATTGTCATAGGTACATATCGAGACGGTAGAAATTAAAATCATTTCGTTTGATTAAAACAAAAACGTAATAAAATTAAAACATTAAAATCATTTTAAAAAAATTGTAAAAAAATATTATGTTTAGAAAAAAAATGTAGACTTACTCTATTTTTTATATAGGAAACTTTGTATATAATTGTTAACTTCCTATTGCAATTTGGGCCCTGATGCGTTATAGTACAAAAAATAAACATGCTTGTACTAGGTGTGTTCAGAAAATAACGAGATTTTTTTAATTTCGCGGGTTCGGAGAGTCTAATTTCATTATGTTAGTCTGCATGCACCTGAAGTATGCTAAAACTTCCAGCTGTATTAATGGTTTACTTTGTCTGTGGCAGCCGTTAAGGTTAGACGTGTTTTTATGAGCTCGGCAATTTTTGTTTGTTAAAAAAAATGGATCAAAGAATTTGTATCAATTTTCTGTAAAAAATTAAATAAAGTGTAGCAAAGTATGTAGAATGTTAACAAAGGCCTATGATGAGTCTGCTATGAGTTATAAAATAAATATTGCTATAAAACAAGGGTTAACAAGTGGTATAAGCGTTTCCAAATAGCCGTGAAGAGAAATTTGATTAAAAGGTATTTTAATACTGTTTTTTTTCACTCTCTTGCAAGTTTGAAAAAGTAAAGATTTGTGGGCATTCATGACAAATAAAAAAAAATCCACCCTACGTTATTTTAGTGTCAATGAAGATTTGTACAATCAGTCTGAAATTGACGTAGGGGGGCATAAAAAGCAAGTTTTTAAGAATGGCAAGAAACACAATTGGGGTATTTATAGTTACCGAAAGTTTGCGGATTTAAAGATACAAACTAATCTTTTGAAGATCTATTAGCGAAGACATTCCCATGCCTTTGAAAAAACGGATAAAAAAATAGACAAAATTAAAGGTGTTGATATCTGTAATAAACAAATGAGAATAATTTATATTTAAATGTTATGATCAATATATGAGGTAGATATACTCAACAGCGCTCTTTGAGTTTTTTCTGTTAAGTATGTCGGATGGATGTCGTGACCGAGTGGGTGCGAACTTGCCGACCGAAAGGTCGTTAGTTCAATTCTTTGACCGCATAGAATGCAACGAAAACCTTTTTCCTCTTGTATTTTAAAAAGAATTCTCGAATGACCAGGCTAGAATACAATAAAAAACTTAAAAACACGTTTGTTATTGGCGACATTAATTAAAATTATTATCAATATAATGCACCCTAAGGTTACTAATAATCTTAATACTTTTAATGCATACGGATTCCGTTTCGCAATAACTTTACCTACACGTGAAACAGGAACAAGTTCTACCTGTATCTGATTGACCATATACATTAAACTCTCGACGTTCTCAAATAATTTGTTCTTAAAAAAGGTATGCGAATTTTGAAAGTTCGAAAGTAAAGGGATGAAAAAAGAAGTCGTCAAAAATGTATTTTGTACTATATTTAAAAAATTCTTTTTTATCAATAATACATTCAAATATTTACAGTCAATATAAATAATTAAGTTAATGAGGTGTGTTTAAGTCCTTGTAGGTAGTTTTTTTATAAATTTGTCGAGAGTTAGTTGAATACCAACCACCCAATTTTTTTCTTTTAAATATACATACTTCTATAACATGCATAATATGTGTGTCTTTCTCAATTGCAATACGTATTTAAGATATACATTCTTTACTAGGATCACATTCTTCCATGATAGTCAAAGATTTATCAAGATGGATGACGACATTATTTATATTTTTGATTGTCGAAGTCTTGATGATTTTTTTTGCTTCTTCTTCCTCACTTTCATATATATCATTTACCAGTTGTTGCAGACTCACGAATCTGAGGTCCAAGGTTTGAGCCGCCTCCACCCCAATCTAATTCCCATTTTCTAATAGTGAGCTATTTGCATTTACTCGTTAAAAATTGCCTAAAAATAAAAATATTTGCATACATCATAAAAACGCTTTTTTTTTTAAATGGCCCAAATGCCTGTTGTGAATCATTTTTCAATACTCTCTTAAACTATATCGATAATGCTACTACAACAACTAAGTGCAGAATCTTTAGTAAGAAACGGCAACTTAAATAAGGGATTAACATGGGTCTTATATACGGTATTCGAAAAAGAGACAAATTTTACAAATGCTGTATTAAAAACCCCCTAGATTACCAAAGCGAAGTATTTATAGGGGATACAGAAACACTTTTATGTTTTTTTAAATGTTGAAATAAAGCATATAAAAACTAAAAGAAATTGGCGTTGGAAGAGTCTCGGAGAGAGACAGGGTCTCATATAGGTATGCGTTTGGTGATGTCTACATGCTCCACTTCGGAGTGGACGTGGAAAAGAAGAGGAAAGGAAAAATTATTTTCAGATAACTGATATTTTAATTAATAAGCCATTAAGTTAATCGTTATTTAAATGTTTGTAAAATAATTATAAAAGATGATAGAATTGAAGAAAGATAGATGTTCAAATATGGGCACAATAGTGGATGTTATGTAGATAGTCTGTTAAGTGGCCACTTAAACTAGCCAATGATAGGTCATTTGCTTTGTAAACGCTAAGACTTTCATATCTCCTTCCCTAAAATGTTTTCTATCTCTGTTGTAACTTGTTAAGTATACAAATATATATACTAAATTTTAATTACAAATACAAAAATAACTGTGATTACATAAAGAAATAATATATTTTTCTTATAGTATCCAATGATGAACCGAAGATATCAACACATTCTAAGATGTGATTTATATATGAAGTATGTTGGATTTGTACAGAGTCGCAATTATAATAATTGTATTTATCAGTTTCCCACCCGTCCTTAACTCCATAACGTTATTTCACAGGTTTATTATTTATGCACAAGTTCAATTCAATAAGACGATCAAACATTATTTTAGCACAATAATATCTAATTCGGATCTCGGGAGACCGAACCCGAGGATTTTAAAGCGCTCGCTTCCTATCTAATAGCCTGATACTTTAAGGGCGTAGGCTTGTAGGGAATTTAGCAATAAGAGAGCACTCGCCCTCCACTTGGTAGCTCGGCTCCTAGGTTTATAGGGTGTAAATTTAATTCCGGTGGCAATTATAAACTTCTACCCAGTCACAGTGACGTCAGTAGCTCAACTTCCAAAATGAGATTAAGAATTAGGATATCGCTAGCCCAAAGCAACAGTGAGATATCTCTAAAGACAATATTCTGAGATTGAATGAAATTATTTAAAGTAGATTATGAATACTATATTTTTACATAAGTAAACAATCGAACTTCAATATTTTTTTATTTGAAAACAAAATCTTTATTTAATTTTTCAACATATTTGCTCGTGTATCTCAAAATCTGAAATTTCGGGTTTATCTCAACACTTTGGGCAAGCGATATGTAGAAGCTTGAATAAATATTAAAGCATAATAGTCATACCAAAAAAGGAGGCATACATTGAATTCTTATTTTATAAACAACAATCATAGTTGACAGAATGTTTCAATAAAATAAACAGAGTTATGTCATCGGAATGTAAATAATATATTGTTTAGTTACTTATGTATCTCTAATGTACACAATTAAAAAAAAACTGATTATATTTGCGGCTTGGTGGGCGAAGAATTGCCTATGAACCAATGGTCGAGAAATTAAAGAGTTGGCGTAAAGATGTTGTTAAAAACATACTTCCTTAATATTTGTAACAATAAACCATAATTTTAATTGCTCAGTTAAAATGTACCTTTTTAACGTCATTATTAATAAATTAGAATAAAATATTTAGATTTTTAATGAAAATAATCAGGATTTAAAAAAAGTCATCATTCCTTCATTATTTCTAATGGTGTTTAGGGTATATTATTGGTACACAGCTTACAGCATATTTTAATTTTCACAGGACGATGTAATTTAATTTTGTTCAAGAAATTATAAAATACCTGGGCTGTTGTGAAAGCAGACCTTTTTTTTTTAAATAAAAAAAGCAAACTTTTATGCAATCGAACGCTGAAATAAAATAAAATAATACGAATACATAATTAAAAAATAACATAGAGCACATTGATATAAAAAGAACAAACAAGGGTATAGAAGATTCTGAAGCTGTCCATTTTATTGACGCAATATTTTCAGAATTTTCTCCTTGTACTGCTCTATCGTGCTATGCCTTGGGTACCGCAAGTCTTTGTTCTGCCATTGCCTTCAGTAATGTCATCTTTGAGATTCTGAGGAGTTATTGAGTTTTTTTTGCTCTTATCGTATCTACCTTCGTCTTTGTTGCATACTCCATGATTGGTCTGACATATGTTTGCATATCCGAATCTTGCTTCCAATCCACCTGTGATTATCGTGCCATACGACCTTTCTTAGGCATTTAGATGCTGCTGCGGCTTTTTTCGATTGTTTCCTCACATCAGAGTTAAGGAAGCTGAGACTCGAGATTTTAAAATCTAAATATGTAAAGATATTTAATTTTTTTGTTTTGCTAACTGGGATAGATATTTTTTAATTATCAGGAATTGCCACTGTCACCGAGGGTGCATCGTCTGCGTAGCATGTGATATTAATGACATTATCTCCATTACTTTTAAATTTACAAATTCCTCCATTCTTGAAAACATTTTAATGTTTTTTTTGTTTGTGTAAGAAAAGTTTTTTGGCTTATGTATTGTTCTGATAGAGTTATGAAGATTGTAAACTCGCTTTGCTTCTTCGCTGTTCTAAATATGTGCTTTTAAAGAAAAAAGTTTATATGATTTAAGTCCCGAATCGAGTTTTAATAACTCTTGGAAATGTTGTGTGTATGTATTATATGATTTATTAATAAAATAAAATTAAAAAAAGGCAAACAATTTTTTTTAATTTTTTTTATACGCCTCCACTCGTAAGGCAAACAATTATTTTTTTAAAAAACAACTAACTCAAATAACTGAAAAATCATCAAGGAGTTTTTAACTCAAATTTCTCCCCCGAGGAAAAATCAAGTTTTGAACCCCTCTTTTGAGAATAGGTTTTGTCCTCGATAACTAAAATAAAATTGGGACATTGATTAAGTTACGCATGTTTAAAAAATATGAAAATAAGAGTTTCAATTACACACAGCCATAATAATTATAGCTAATGATCAAAATAATTATACTGCTTTTTTAATTTATAGGATATCGTTAACCTTTCATTAGAATGTTTGTATCCATCAATAAATTGATTTTGGTTTACATAATGATAGTGCTCGAAACCTTTATAAATGTAATTATTTATGTACATAGGTGAATAAACGATACATTGTTTGATTTTTGTCTGCGTTTTCGTATTTCAGGCCATTTCAATTCCAATATAGAATTAGACAAATAAATAAAAGAAAACAACTAAAATAAATTTCCAAATTTGTTACAACAGAGAGGGAGAACATTTCAAGAAGGATTTTTGGAAGTCTAGGCATTTACAGGGCTTGTAACCTGTCATTGGCTGGTTTAGATGTCCATTTTACACACTATTCATCATTCTTGACACTTAAACCAGCCAAGGACAGAATAGCCTTGTAAATGCCTAAACTTCCAAAGTCTTTTCTCAAAATGTTTTCCTTCTCAGTTGCAACACATTTGAATCTTAGGAACTCCCTAGAGAGAAAATCCAGTCTGTCTACAAGCATTTGTACATACTCAAAACATTGTTAATATAAATCACCATTAACATACCCTATTTAATGCCCTAGCCCACTATATATACCTTCGTGAAAAATTTCAACGCTTATCAGTTCATGGTTTACCACTTCATTATAATTTTCAAAGCAGCCTCTAAATACCCATCCACAATTCCTCTTTCTTCTCTTACTCATATAGTGTCTGTGCGGCTTAACCGTGAAATCACCTCCCATCCAATGTCAGAAATTTTACTACATTATCTCTGCTGATTTATTAAACTTATTCAAAATTGTAATTTCAATATGTGATTGCCCAGAACTGTTATCTCTCATCAACTTCAGGGTGCCTGGAAGAATTACTAGACAGGTACCACCGTTTTATAGCAACAATTCACGAACATTGTATACTTGTAATGCCGTCTTAAATAGACTACAGAAACTCGGAAATACTTATTCCCACGTATGTAGGGTATTGTTATTAGAGATCAAAACTATTGAACATTTAAAAAAATGGTGAATGGTAATAAAGCCTTTAGTATAATTGTTATATGAAACAGTGCTTCATGATTTTCCTGTTATATTTATCCTTTAAAAAAATTTATTCAATTTGATTTTCGCATTTATTTTAAATTGTTTTAAATAACCACTGAATGTGTTGTATAATTTTTAGGTTTAAATTTGGTTACTAAATCTTGAATACAAAGTAATGTATGTTTTTAAAAAAACCAATTAAACCGGATATATTAACATATTACATATGCAAGCTTTAAAAATTAAAATTCTTCGTTTAGTTAAAACAGAAACAATACTTTAATTAAGCTTTTTTGTTTTATAAAGGTAAGAATCTATCCACGTGAAATGAAGACTACAGTTTTGTATGTGATGGAGCCTGAACCCTGCACCGAGTGTTTTTGAAATAATGGCTTGCATATTATATATTACTAAAAATATTAAATATTTGAAATTATGAATGCTTGCGTGGTGGTGGAAAGCCGATATCGTGTTGAATTTAGGAAAAAAATACTTTCAAAATCACATATTTTTCTTTCTGAGACAAACAAGTTTTCTTTTATTTGCTAGTGTTATTTGAGAATAGAAACTAAATTATGATTTAATCACTAGACTTTCACTATATTTTGCGTGAGTTACCAAGGCTTAGCATAATATGAAATATCTTTAACGATCTCCGCAGGTATCACATTCTAATATCCTCAGAAGGTTGCAGATCTTTGATTAAAATCAATAATCTTTAATCGATTCTATTATTCTAAAACTTGAGCTAATAATTTTTAAAAAATAGTGCGGGCAATTTATTTGTGTGATTCAAAGATATTTCCACATAGCACGCTGGAAGGCAAAAGTTATAAAACTAATTTAACTTACACATATTTCAATGCCCCCAAGATAGAGACTGGTGATTATAGCATAAGTTTTTATTAACATCATTGTTTTATTTTGACCAATGATTATTATTACGAAACATATTGACTTCAATAATTTATCATCATCATCAGACCCTTCTTCGCACTCGATTAGAGGTGTTAAAAAAATTAAACAGTTATTCTGTCGCAGCAGTTATCTATATTGGGAACATGTGGGCTTTATGCCTGGTTTCCCGATCATGCAGGAAAAAAAACAGTTGAAATTGTGTCACAAAAAAAATAAACTATTACCTTTAAGAAAAGCTTGTTGGGATATTATTTATTCACAAATGCAACTACTTCTTGGAACTGTTTCTAAGTTCACCCCTCCCCGTGAAAACGAAAAACTATGCGAAACCAACAATTCACATATTCTAACTAGTTTTTCGTTACAAATAACAGATTAATATATTTTTGTGAAATTAAGAAAGCAGTCGCTTGTATCAGATTTATTTTCCACGCTGCTCTGATTTGTTATTTTGGAACAGTTTCACAAAAGTAATTCAGAAATAATAACCAATTTAATAATTGTAATGCAGCGAGAGTACATTTTAAAATAAACTCTTTGGAAAATAGACGACAGATTGCTGACTTAATGTTTCTATTTAAGCTTTTAAATGGCATTACTCACTGCCCCAATTTACTAAGTTTAATTAATTTCCATGTACCTCTTAAACGTACCCGACATACCGAATTATTTTATTTTATTTGTTAAACGCTAATGCAGCAAAAAATTCGTGCATTTATAGAATATGCAACTTATATAATAATATTATTGGAGTTAATGCGAGTGATATCTTCAACTTGAATAATAATAAATTCAACAGGGAAATCAGCAACATCATGCAGGCATTGTCACCGTAGGTGAGTAGTGATGAGTAAATACAATATTATTTTTTCATTTTTATGTTAAATTTACAATGGTAAATATGTACAAACATTTTATTTATGGTTTTCCAAATTCTATTATTGTGTAACATAATTGTATTTTTGTCACATTACGTATATTGATAATTAAAAGTTTAAAATCATTTTTAGTCGAGTTTTAAGTACCTATTACATAAAAACCTTATTAGTGTATATGACTGTAGATTTCAATAAATAACTTTGAAAATACAATTTAAAAAACGGCTTACTTTGTGAAACGGCAACTGTTCCTGCTCCCCCTTTTAAATAACCAAAACGCTCATCTGTACAGTACTGTACACACGACGGTACCGAGGGCAGAACATTGTTCAAATTATTTTATTGTTAATCCAATTTATCTTCACTGAAATGAAAATCAATATTTTTTAAGCATTTTTTCTAAACTGCAATGAATTGTTTGTACTTTTGCCTCGGTCGCTGATTACCTTAATATACTGTAAAAGATAGTAATACATTTCCGCTGTCACTAAAACTTCATATTTTTATTTTCAGTTATTTTGTCTATATTTGACACTGAAATTTTTGATTCATTTTCTTTATATACAGAAGTGTGTTGTATTTTTTTGTATCTTTTACGTTTCGTATCTAGATCATCTGTTACGAAAAGGTAATCAGTCATACTTTTCATGTGTCAGTCCAGGTATAGTAAAATATATCAGTCTAAAACTTTGGAAACAAATGTTTCACGTCAAATCAACCATGGTAGGCGAACGCGTCAGCCATTAGACTAGAAAGCGGACTTTTTACTAGAGTATAGCTATCGAGTTAAAAACACTTCTGGTTCTGTTACACACACTGAGCTGTATTATTCCATTTCTTCCCGTCCCTCTTCTGTTTTCCTTTATGTATTCCATTTCCGCATTGAAGACTAGTATCGATATTAAATAATTTATGTACACAAATTACTTTTTCTATTTTTTGTACCTTACTTTCTTGCTTGCTTTTTGAAACTATTATCATATTAATGACACCTTTTTTTTACAAATTACAATAAAGATGGAGAACATTTTAGAGAAGGAAATGTGGAAGCCAAGGAATTTACAAGGCTTATAGCCTGTTATTGGTTGATTGAAGTCGCCACTTTACACACTGAGTAACATTCACCATTTTAACTATGTTTGAGCATCCATATTTTTCCAATTCTTCCATGTGTTGATTTTAGTGAAGTAAAAGAGCAGAAACCTCTATTGTTCATCTGACTAAATTATTGAAAACAATTTTCTTACTTTATTTTATTTGTCAGTTGGAAGAAATTTCCGTTCGGCAATAAGCGCGCCAATGTACAAATATGTATGTACGAAAAGTTAAATGAATAAAAAAGACGTGTAAATGAATGATTTTCGCAGATTCGTAAAAACACAGTTATTTTTTTCTAAAAAATAAGCATTCCACGTTACTTTTGTAGCTCGTTAAGTAAGTGAATGTTTAAAAATATGAAAAAATAATGATTGGTTAAAATATATAAACATAACAATACTTTGTTGCCAAATCGTAGCGTCTCACAGTTACCGAAATACTATTTAAGTGTGAGAAAGATTTTGTTGCGCGAATAAACAATGTGTAACAGATAAATATATGCATTGCATCCTTTCTTTTCGTATTAATAACACAATTATTAAACGGAAAAGATGTTCTCACTTTTGATAATTATTATGCTGTGATAATATTCATTGTTTAACTAAACTTCGTAAAAAAATATCGAATTAGAAATGAAATACATTCGACCGGTTCACAAAGTTAATTAAGAATACCTTAAATAATTGTGACTGAAATGTAAAATATGCGTCAAAATCAAATAAACATTTTACATTATTCTAGCATTATATAATACAAACAAAATGTCTTTCTGATCATGGTATTTCGCTTCTCTTTTCTTAGGAGAGAACACTTTCCATTCATCGACATAGCACATTCATTTTTCGTTTAAGTTGGTAGACTTTGGAATGAGAAAACTCTTCATGTAAAAAATGTACCTTCTCTGGCCACCTTCAAGAAATGCCCGAAACATTACTACATTTCCTTAGAACCCTAACCTTCCATAAATTTATTGATTTAAAAATAAATAAAAAAAACTATTTCTTTCCTTGGTTCCTTTTTCTCTCTCCTTCCAAACTCATTATCTGGTTCCACATTCCTCATCCTTTAACTTATGTATAACATTATGTACTTTTATTTAAGTTATTACTTGCAAACCTCATCTCCCCATTAAAAAAAACTACTTTTATTTTTATTTAATTAGGGTTTTTCATGTATGTATCTTTTTATAAAAATATATTTTTTTAGTACGAGTTTTTTAACAACTCTTTTTTCGACCAGTCTGATTTTTAGTTGGCTGGAAGATATTGTTTTTAACAATAAGTCCGCTGAAATGCTTATTCTTTGTATTTGAAGATTTATTTTTTTAATTATTAATATAATTTAATATAAGTGAACGAAATTTCTACTAAATACAATTTTTATATTAATAAAATACATATATTTACATTGATGTTTCCCATTACGTGAAAGAAAAAACAATTCTCGTGTTCATAATGGAGAGTGACGTCTAACAATAGTTTGTTTATTTTATTTTTAATTAATTATATTTTTAGGATAACATATAAATTACAAAAAAAACAAATAACTGTGTTTTTAATCAGTGCAATACAAAAAAAAATATAAATGTAACTTTCCACTTCTTTCTTAAATATGTTGTATTCCTGACTGAACTTTTTATTTTATTTTTTTCATTTCATTAAAGAACAATATTCCTCTGTAAGTATAGTAATATTGTACTGTAGTTGTTTTTAATTTGGGAATTGAGATATTACCACCTGTTCTAGATCGCGTACTTACGTTTTGTGACGAAGAAACACTACTATTTATTTAGTATTTATGTATTTGAAGCAAACAATTCTTTTTATATAACAATTTTATATCTAAAGCCTTAATATTATGAAATAATTGAACAGTGGGAAAAGTAGACAGTTTTTTAAAATAACTTTTGTGATGAATTTTTGTGCTTTTTCAACAGTATAATAAATAAAATATATTTTTATTTGATTTATTATAAAAAGATCCATTAAGTTATAATATCTGTCAAAAACTGCGTTGTACACTACTGGATCTGTGTACATTTCATATTTTAAAATAGTGTATAAAAATAAATATAACGCGCAAGAGCGAAGTAAACCGACGACTTTGTGTTCGATTCTTTATTTAAAATACGAAATGTTTAACAACTTTTATATATAAATTAATGGTGGTTTAAATTCAAATCATCACTCAGTAGATCAAATAGGAATAAATATTGTGCGTTGGCGTCGGTTCTTTGAAAAATATTTTAAATACTTTTTTTACACGTGTACCGATGCAAAACGCTTTTTTATACTAAGGTAAAAGTTTGATAATGTGTCCATGGGAACAAATGTGTCACTGTAAAACTATTTAAGTTAATTTAGTTATATATCGGGTGTTTTTTTTAGCGTAAACCACGTTTTTAAAGATTTATTGGAATGAGTTTTTTTTTTATAAATATAAAGAAAACAATTATTTTTTGAGAATGATATTTGGCAAATATATCTATCTTGACTAGCTGTTTCGTAATGCATTTTTTCGGTTCAATTTTTTTGCTACGTTTTCCACCAAACCGAAGTCAGTTCTGAAATGGGGAGTGTTATATTGCCTTCCAACTTTCAACGCTTCAAAAGTTTTTGGATTGTTTTCATAGACTTAACGTAGCCCCATTAGAAATAATCCAATGGCGTCAAATCTCAGGATCACGTTGGTTAATAGCGGGACCGTTTCCGGTAATAATGTTGCCGTTAAAGTTATCACCCAGTAAATTCATGGCTTCACGTAGAGCTCTATATACCTTCGGGAGCCACTAGGATCTTCAGCCCTACGGGGAATTCGATACAAATAATGTTTTGCGCGGGGCAAAAATTAAAGCATTATATTGTACGGCAAAGTTTCTTAAAATGATAAAATAGCTGTGAAACATATCCAGTTTACTAACCGTCAACTGACCAATCGGCTAAACTGATCAATTAAAAGGGGAAGAATCTCTGACGTCACATACGGAGTAATTTAAGAAACACAAAACTTAATAAAATCAAAGCGCTGATAATACGATATATGCATAAAAATTAGTAAAAACAATTGGTTTAGTTTAATAGTCTATAAACAAATATAAAAAACCAATGTACTTCCTCATTTCAGAACATTGTTCAGGTTTGCAAAGCCTTTTATTATTAATGTCAAAACTCAAATGGAAAAAACAAAACTGTCATCATTGGTTTTTTAATGACAAATATAGATACATATTTACAATCTGATTTTTCTCAAGCCTGGGTGTTTTGTGATGTAATTCACTACTGTAATTGGGCCTCCTGGCCTGTTGTGGTGCAAAAATAAATCAAATCAAATTAAAAATTTCATGATCCTCTCCTAATTTTTGCAAATAATCTCTAAGGAATAAAATGTTACTGTCAAAATTTAAAAACAAACGTGTTAGACTTATTTTGGGTAAGTAATATTTTTTTTAAAAACACTGAATACCAAATGTCAATCTATTCTGTGTAATTCTCTTAATAAAAATGTACGCATATGGAATTGTACCGACCAGGGTACAAATCGTTCATTTTTGAAGTATGTATCTTTGTTAAATTACCCAAGTATAAAAAAAGAATATAAGAGACAGTATTACCAATCGAAAGTTCTATCATCACAGAAAAACATACTTTATAATTTTTGGAACTAATCTTCAAATCGATTAATTATCAATTAGTTACAAGCTAGCAGCACTTCTTAGTAAATGTATTTATATATTGTATAAACTCACTTATGATTTAAAATAATTTTGCTTCCCGGCAATCGGCGGCGGCGGTAACTTTGTCCTGAATTACTTTAGCAAAGTACAGAATCATTGCGTAATCCTAACATCTAGTATTGGATTGTTGGAATGAGCTCTGAATTCCACTCACTAAACAATAATCTCACGGCTTTGTGCTTGGGCCGATCCTTTGTTGTACTTCTACTCATCTACCGTTGTAAGCCATAAATGTATCAAATGGTGTAATGAACACAATAAAGTGATTCGGCGATGGGAGTCGAACACGGATCTGTGTTCTATGTGTAATGTGTTTGGGAGTGCATCCAGTCTACAGAAGACCACGAAAAGACGAAAATATTAGTAATCAATAGCTCAATCATTGAAAATTTAGGATATTTTTTTTGCTTTTTTTTTTGAATTTGACGAATTTGACGAATGAAACGACGTTATGCTTTGATGCGTATTTATATATATGTTGAATAAGACAAAATCGGTACCGAAGCGCTAGAGTTACTGGCTAAAAAGAGTGTTTAACTGATGGTACATAAAGGTACTACTGCATACCATTTATTTTACTATCGATAATAATATTTTATAGTAAACATGAGAAATAAATCAAATAATTGTTATTTATGATAAATTACCACCACCGTTTATATCTTCCTTCAAAAAAATATCCGCTCAGTCCGTTCTCAGTAAACGATGAAACTAGCCGATTACCTCAGCTTATTTCTCCATACAAAAAGTACACTACATTTTACATCTTTAACCCAAATCAGCTTTTTTGTACTAAAACAAGCTTGCAGATTCTCTACTTGGAAACTAGTATTTTGAACATTATTTCCAAAGGACTATTTTTTTTGATAGGATACCGTTGACATGTTGTGTCATGTGACGTTTGCAGTGGCCATTTTTTGCATGATTAATTTTTTCAAAAATCGGCCATTGCTTAGTGTTGACAGTTACTGCTAAATGTCACTGGGGTATTTGTTAATAAAATTTTGCACACATTGAAATATTGTAGAATAAAGCTACGTATACTGCGAATATAATAATAATTGCTGTTTGAGTTGATTTTCACAGAACCATCGAAAAAATAGTCATTTATAATTATATTACTCACGTATTATGTTCTTATATGTAGGTACAAAGTAATGAAATTTTTTTGTAGATAATAAATCATGGTTCGCCACTGGTAGGTATCCATTATGTTTTCCTAGTAAAGAACTGGGGTCATTTTCTATTTTAATGAGACAAAAAAGCTCATTCTATCATACTCTAGATTTTAAAAACAGAAAATTTAATATTTTATGTTATTACATATTATTATTTTAATTGTTGAATTCCATTTATAAAACTTCTTCAATTTTGGTTTTTCTATTGCTTATTTTAGTCCAAAACGATTAAAGGCCAGTTGCATAAAAAATATTATTTTGCATAAAAAAAAGTTTTATCAATTAATAAGTTTATTTTTAATAAGTTAAGTTTTACCACAAGGTCTAAGAAAAATCACATTTAATTTTTGTGTTACAGTAAATGTTAAATTATCAATGCTGCCGTTTTTGTCAAATAGACAAAACGATTTCATTTAAAAATCGTAAAATAAATCTATCCATTTTGACGAAAATGCAACAATTATCTATCTTTAATATATTTTTTAGTATTTTTGAATATTTTTTAAGTAGCAGAAATTAAGAGTACTGTTAGGACCTCGTGCTGTGAGATTTTTTTTCCAAAAGTTGGCCACACAGTTCGGCAGTGGAAGGTCTTCTGAACACAACGAGGACCGTCGACCCTTGTTAGTACCAAAACTTGCCTCTTAGTGTTCGTTTCTGTTAAAGATGTCTATAAATTCCGCCAAGTGCAAGGTGCGCGCTGTCATAAGGTTTCTTCTCGCGGAAGGAAAAACTCCGACTGAAACGCGAGTTCCTTGAGCGATTTGCGTTGGAAGGTGAAAATTTTCTAAGCTCCATTGTGATTGGTGATGAAACATGGGTGGCACATTGCACCCCTGAGACAAAAGTCATCACAGTAGCAGCACACTAGTCCCCCATCTGCCAAAAAATTCAAAACCTCAATTTCGGCCAAAAAAATCATGGCATCCGTATTTGGGACCGAAACGGGCTGATTTTGATTTTTTGCCTCAGAGTGAGACGATTACTGCAGCACGATACTGTGAGATCACACAAAAGCTCAAAAAAGTAATTCAAAACAAACGAAGGGTAATGTTGACAAAGGGAGTGTGTTTGTTGCACGACAACGCCCGCCCGCACACGGCTAACATCATTAAGGCGCGTTTGAGCTCGTTTGGTTTGCACATTTTGAATCATTTTGCATACTCCCCCGACTTAGCTTCTTACTTCTTACTTCAAATTTTTATCTTTTCACCTTCTTGAAAACTCACATGGGTGGAAAAAAAATTCTAACCGATGAGGAGGTGAACCAAGAGGTCTTGAAGTGGATGAAGGAGATAGCGGGAGAGTTCCGTGAAGAGGAAATCAAAAAGCTTGTGCCACGACTTACAACCTGCATAGAACGGAAAGGTGACTACGTGGAATAATAAGTAATATATATACAAACAGTGTACTGTAATTATTTTTTTTACACAAAAATCGATTAATCTTACTTTCTTGATATGCTTCGTATACATATAATATATTTTAAGAAATATCATGGGTATAGTTACAATGGTACAAGTTGATTATGTACTACCCTGTAGTCAGCATTCGTGATTACCGGAACGGGATACTCGCCTCTAGTGGTATATCTTTATTCAATTACATCTGAAACAAATTGAGCACAAAGTACACTACAAATACACTAACCCCTACCAAGGAAGTGAGCGTTGAATGGTTCATTTAATATCATCTTGTAACACCTGCTCGAAGAGACAAGTGTGTGAAGATGAAAAAATGACGATTGAATGATAAATTTATCAAAATCTTAATTTCAAATACGACAACAATAATACGTGTCACCTACTTCCGAATTAAAAAAAAACGGAGACTACTTGTAGACCTTTTATTTATACATAAAATACATACATGGCCAAATTGACTGCCCAGACTTACTCTCCTCGATTAATTTGAATATCCCACGTAGGCGGACAAGACACACCAAAATTTTTCAAATACCTAAATACAATATGAATGCAGCAACAAATTCACCCATAAATTGCGACCTAACCTTAAACAATCAAATATACATACTCTCGACATTGACATCTTACTTGATTCTGTAACATCTTTTAAAAATAATATTCTGACGAAATTTTACACCGTAATTATCCCCACTTACATCATTGTGCTTTTTATCATACTCTCACACACACGTACACCCACCCACCTACCTTCACACCACACTATAGGCGAACAATCAAAATAAGCGATTATGCACAGCTTACTATTTTATTTATTTTTTTTTGAAAATGTATTTATAAAACTTTACGGATTATTACATTCATTTTACAAAAATAATATAAACATTTTTCATTTATACTCTGTTGTTCAAAATAATATTTTTTACATCTTTTGAAAAGTTTGTCTGAGTCTTTTGTTTTTAGTTTTGTCTGGTAATTTATTGTAAAATTTTAGTCCCTGGTTCATTAGTCTTGATTGTCCTTGTCTTGTTTTAGAAAGTTGTGTATGATATTTTTCTGATATTCTCGTATTATGTCCATTGTGACTAAAAAATTTTACAAGTTTTAGTTCTTCGTCTACAATTACATTAGTGGCTAATTTATGGATAAATTTTAATGATTCTAGTTGAAAGAGTTCAGTTATATTTAATTGCTTAGTTTGTTTAAAAAGTTCTCTAGTTGCAAAGAGATGGGAAAGGTCATATACTAACTTTAATATTTTATTTTGTTGTCTTTGTAGTCTGTTTATGTCATTTTGATATCCTGTTCCCCATAGTAGTTGCGTATAACATATTTTAGTTTTTACATAGGCTTCATATATTATATTTTTTTCATTTTTAGAACAAAGTTTTTGATTTAAAAAAAATCAAAAACCACTTTTTTTATTTTACTTTCGATAATAATGTTTCATAGTTACCATGTTTATGGGAAAATAAACGAAATAATTGTTATTCATTATAAATTACCATCACTGTTTATATCTTCCTACAAAAACAATATATGTGAAGTGCGCCCAGCGCCCAACTGTTGTTTTCACAGAACCACAGAAAAAATTGTCGTTTACAATTATATAACTTTCATATTATGTACTTACATATATGCAGGTACAAATGAATGAACATTTTTTGTAGATAACGTATAAAATAAATCACTGCTCGCCACTGACATAAACACCTTATCTTCTTTTCTCCTTTTCTCTCTCTCTCACACATACACACACCCTGTTTTGACATACATAGTAAACAAAATTAGGCTATAATTTGAATACAACTTAAATGTAATTTTTATATCTAAAAATTATTCTCCATCCTTGTTGTTTTAATATGTTTGTTGAATTGTATTCTGTTTGCTTTATAAAAGTTATGAAATATAGAAAAAATAGAAAAAAAAGTGAATAAGCAAATTATCAATGTATTAGAAAACCAAAAAGCCAAAAACAAAGTCGATAAAGACAACTATTACTGTCGTCAAACGAAGGCGATTTCGTTGGCTGGGACAAATATTATTATATTCATACGAGGCGTGTTAAAACAAAGACAGCGTTCTTAATTGTTTTTCTTTTTGAGTAATATGGAATCAATATTTTTATAGTACTTTTCCCAAACTGCGAGAATAATTTATTATTTTATTTAATAACTGTTGCTAGAAGTTATTTCCTGTGTACATTTTATTGTGATTAATCGGTAAATTATTTTAGCTTATTTTAAATTAGTTGGTGGTTTTGGTTTGTTTTAAAGTTTTTATTATGTTATGTAAAGAAGGCTTCCGTTGTTGCTGCGGAACTAAATACATTAAGTCAAAATGTATGAGATACTGCCATTTATGCTCCGAAACCTTTGCAGTTATCAATAGTATTTATGTTGATTGATTTTATGTTCATTTTGTAGAACTCCATATTTAAACTTATAATATAATATAATAAAATAATAAATAAAAATAATGTAATAAAATAATAAATGAACAAACCAACCTAATATCTTCACCACTATTAAACATATTTAAACAAACTGTTATTCTTCACTTTGTTCCTTTTTGTACACGCTTGTATGACGCGTAATTAAAAGATGAATCATGTTACAATTGCATTTATATATTTTGATAAGAAATTCTTAAAAATAGAAATGCGTTTATGTTTATATACATTTCTTCATAATATTTCAATCATGTTTTAAAATTAAAATGAACAGCAACTTATTATAATATTATTGATATTTTTTCGACAGCAATTATCTAAAGTTGTAAAAATATAAAGATTCATTGATTATCTCACAATACATACTTGTATTTCAATAAGTACTTACTTTGTTATATTTTTCCCGAAATTTAAATATAAATACCTAAATTCCCCATTACCTATTAAACACTTAGCCTTGCCCTTAACCATTGGTTTTTCACTCAATTATGATTAATGTACATGCTATAGTTCATAATATTATTTTTATTTTCTACTTAAGTACCTTGAATTATATAACCATATAAGGACATTCAATCCATCTAATCTTCACATTCGTTTGAAAATGCCCTAACAAGGCGAAACAATTGTCACGAAATTATTGTTTTTATATTTTTTATATTTGTAAAAATAAAATAAAGTGTTCAGTAGACTCAAATCAGTGTTTGATTTCTAATATTATAAGTATTTATGTTTCTCTATCCACCGCTTTATCCAACTCATTTTGGAGCAATGGCGGAGCTTGCAGTCATTATTTTAACACGCTTCATATGCACATTTGTTGCATCCCGAAAAATCATCACATTATGTCAACAGCTGTTAGTTCGTCGCCAGTCCATGTTGAAGCTACGGGACTATGACTCGGTAGGACGCGCTAGAGTTGGCTGTCGTCAGTGACGCTAGAATGTCATTTGTGGACATATGATTTAACTTAGTATGTTTTGTAGCAAAACTGTTGTGCCGATTTAAATAAACTTACCGACTAAAATTAAACTAATGTAGAAATTTTAACTACATGTGTTATGTTTTGTCCAATCCAATGTAGGGAGTACCGCTTTACCCACCGTTAAACTACTGGGAGTTTTACTCAATTCTGACCTATCTCTTGACGCTCAAATTAGTAGAACGATAAGTTCATGCTTCTACCAGCTGAGACAAATTAAATGCATACGCAAAAATTTGCCGGTTGATGCCGCCCGTCAATTAATAAATGCGTTTGTAGTGTCTAGAGTCGATTATTGTAATGGTATCTATGCAGGTCTACCAATGAACAAAATGACTCGCCTACAATCTGTATTGAATGCCGCAGCGAGACTTATTTTCGGAATCTTTAAGTTCAGTCATATCACTCCACTACTTCGGGAACTACACTGGCTACGTTTTCCACAGAGGGTCGAATACAAACTCTGTTGGCTTATGTATAAGTCACTGCACAACTCGGCTCCGGAATATCTAAGGGAACTATGCATTCCAGATGAACTAGCTGACAGGCGTCTCACGCTTAGATCAGCTACGTCTACGGCGAGAGGAAAAGTTATTATACCTCTACGCAAACAGCGCACTAAATTTGGTGAACGCGCATTTGCGGTCGCAGGCCCTATGGCATGGAATGCTCTCCCGGCAGAGGTGCGAGGCTGTGAAAGTGAAGTGATGTTTCGGAAAAAACGTAAAACCCACTTGTTCTCTAAATCATTTGAATAAATCCGTAGCACGTGACAACAAAATAAATTATTTTAATTAAATTACAAATTTTAAAGCTTCAATTAAATTAACTTAACAATAGAATCACCATGTAAAGCGCCCTTGAGGTATTTTATTACAAAAATGGCGCTATATAAGTTATCCATAATAAATAAATAAGTGCATGAACTTGGACTCTGAAGGTCTTTAAATGACTTTGGTACCTTTTTTAGAACACCGTAATGACTTAACGCAACTAATAAAACATCCAACGAATGTTTGATCAGCTCATTAATATATGATAATAGGATAAGATGGTGCGGACCGTATATTAGGTATCGTACTAAGTTTAAAGTTCTTCCTCTTGTGTTTCTTATACGGAACACTCACTTCACAATTTCACGGACATCAGTATCGTGCTGATCTTGCGAAAAAATATTAAAGTACTTTACAAATACATAAGCAACGCATTAATTCGTAATTTTTTGCACCAGAAAAAGCTAGGGGGTTCAATAATTATGTTATATTTGGTGATTTATTTGATTCAGCGGTAAAAAAGAATAAATTAGTAAGAAACACTAAAATATACAAATTAACCCTGAATAATGCCTGTACTTTTCAAAAAATTAAAGTACTCTTTTCTAAATGTGGCCATGTGAAAACGTTTTTAGCCATAGTAGGGATTTCCAGTATAGAACACAAGGGCAGTTTTTAATTGAACCCGTAATTTATATATTTAGCATTAAATTACAGGGTCAGACCGTCTTTAAATGAAATATTATTTCATTTCAATTGTGTTAGGATCTGAGTTTCGTAATTTTATGTGGCATCAATTACGCTACGAGGCTGACAATTTTCTATTGATGAGCAAAGACATGTTAGGTAACAAAATATGAATTAAGTTGTTTAGTTGTTGGTTTATCTTAAAAGTTTATTTTCTTTTGTTAGACTTTCGCTGCCAAATAAAAGCACTTAACCCCGTGTTAGAAGTCACATTGTGTTGACGACCTATGCATGTAAAAATGCTAGCAATGTTAAATAAGATTGCTCAAATATTTTTATGAATGTATCTCTCTAAGTTATTAAGTATTTCCATTAAGCCTTTAGACGTTTCTGATCGTTTTGTTTTTTTACGATTGGCAATAAGACATATTGTTGTTTAATGTGAGATTTAATCAGAGCGATTGATTTTAAGGTGATACGCAAATCCTTCTTCATGCGAGTCTCGTATTTCTATCTAACAATAGTGATGTCGTAACTACTCGTAAACGATATGGTAAAGTATGTGCTAAATAAGTCCTACAAATGTCCAAATCTGGATCAATGAAAAATTATATCAAAATGAAACATACTATATAAAAGAATTTAAGTGAAAATTATTGGAAAAAGTTTATTGTTTTTTATTATATAAGAGTTAATGTGGAAATTTATTTATTTATAAAATATATTTTACTATAAATTTCTTTTTTGGGAGATACCGTGTGTGTTGGATTTATTTCGACGTTTCAGCTACCATTGCAGGAGCCATCTTCAGGGTAAACTGAGAAAATCTGAAGACGGCTCCTGCAATGGTAGCCGAAACGTCGGAACAAATCCAACACACGCGGTATCACCCAAAAAAGAAACATATTGATAACAGTGACCGTGAAAACCTTCGAACCTACATATTATACTGTACATAATTTTGTATAATATTTCCAAGGAGTTTTTTTTTGGAAAAAACAAATTTAGGGACAAGCACATACCCGTAACAATATTTATTTATAGACGTATTACACTTTAACAACTTAATCGAAAAAAGAATAACAAACTTATTTTAAAAAAAAAGCTTTGCTCTATGAAAAATTACGCAGTAAAAATTCTATGGACCAACTAAAGTAATATAATTTATTCAAAGTATAACTTAAATTAAATTTCAATTCACACGTCCTGTTATTATTATTTCAAAGCAATTCACAAATTTGTTGCGAAAGCGATAAAACGGGTCATCGGTTATTTGATCACATTTGAATTTTGTAAAACGAATCAGTGATTTTTCGCAATATTGTATTACTGATTACAGTTATGTATGAAGATTAAAAATATCTCATAGGCATGTATTATTTTTAAAAGTTGTTCAACGAAACGTAATTATTGTTTTCTATCGCTCTGCATTGTTTGATGTAGTAATTTGGCGTTTATATATAAACATATTACAACCGAGATGGATAATATTTTAGAGAAGGAAATACGGAAGTCTAGGTATTTACTATGCTCTAGCTATATATATTTAATAAGCTCGTACTGAACCGTAACGTTATGAACCTCCATATTTCTTTAATTTTTTAATCTGTTGATTGTTGTAAAGTCAAAGAGCTAAAACCTGTATTGACGTGGGTGAGATTCATCTGACGCCCTGTTAATGCTGTCCATATCATTTAATCTAAAAAATATCGTTTGATTAATCGTTGATGCAAATTACACTTTAGTTTTTTAGTAATGTTCTCGTTAAATATTAACTAAAAATCAATAAGATAAATAAATTGCAAAGGACTTGGCAGACGATAGAGATGCATGGAGGCTCTCTGTGGATACCACATGCTCTAACTAGAGAGCGGACATAGAATAATGATGAAAAATCAATAAAAAACTTGAATACGAAACGAACTTTAAATGCATATTTTTGATCTTTGTTACTGTGGCAAGCTTACTGACAAAAGAAAACTTACGAAATTGGAAAATAGAGATATTAAAATATTTAATTGCGTTTTGGTATATAAACATCTTTAAGTACAATAATTACATAGGTAATAGGCAATCCAAAACAGTATACGAAAAAGCGTTTTTTCTTCGTTTTCCTCCTTTTTTATAAAAAATGCATGGTATAAGAAAATAAATCTAAATAAATATATATATATTAAATATACATATATATATATATATATATATATATATATATATATATATATATATAATAAATGTGTCGTGAACAAAAAATATTGTGCCTATTTTTCAGTTTACAACGCCATAATCTTAAAGTAGAATGCAGGAAAGATGGGATATTCTTAACATAATATCCACACTGAATATCCACACTGTCGTTAAAAGTAGTTATCACGCGCCATTGTTCTTGGACTTTGCAACAATGGTGATTGTACTCTTAAAGGTAATAAACCAAAATCGGTGATCGAACATCCCATTTCCAAGACAAACAAAAATGATTTTTTCCGAGTACCTTAGGCCTGTACATGACACGATAGGCTACTTTATAAAGAGGTCTAACAAAATATAGATAAAAAAAGATAAAATAAGTTAAGAAATATATTCAGTCAGGAATAAATATTACAACTGTCACTAACAAAATATTGAGTTTTGAGTGCTTTAAATTGTTGAATAAAAATCTTGGGATGATGTTTACATTTGTGATGAAATTTTGAATACCATTTAGAATAATTCAAATAACACCTTCAAATCTAAAATATATCAGACGGAATCCAAAGCAGCATTAATCTTCTTTAATCTGTTACATTTTAGTTCGGGAAATTATGTGGGAAGATTTGATAAAATACGCAATGCAACTCTTAGTGTGGGCGCCATTTTAGCCACCAATATTCCTTTCACGCCTCTCTCTTACATATTTATATGCTGTTTTGTGGGAGGGAATGAGATAAGAACTAAATCGTATTAATAAAGGGATAAGAGAAAGGAAAGAGGTGGGTGGAGATCCTTGATAAATCAACACTTCGTATGTGAGTGATTTCCGTAAAATGCGATTAGAAATGCACAAGACTGAATTAAAATGCGATACAATATGTACAGACAGTACTGTGTTTTAATACTAAAGATCATAAGCTATGTTGATACCTAGATTTCCGAGAACGATATACATACAGTGGTCTCGCGGTAATAAGGCAGATATTGGATTAGAGCACTGCCGGATTACTGGAAATCACTAATAATGACGTATTTAAACGGCAGAAGTTATGTTTTATTGCATACGCATGATTAGAAATGCCACGAATAATTGGCTACTATTCCGAATAGTACGCAGTGTTCGGCCGAATACCGAATACCAAATCATGAAAAAAAATTGCACATATTACTCAACAATGTATCTATTTAAATCACAAATTAATTATTTAATACTTAAAATCGATCGGCGGTAAGTTGTGATGAATAGAAACATTTTTTTCAGCATTTGTTGGTAGCAAACGATTGCGTTTTTCTTCAAAAATAGTACCTCGCGTGATCTTGCTGTCATACTGCTAAAACAGCCAGTTTATTATCTTCACTTATAATATTCTCAAATAGGTGATTTTTTATTAAATGGTGTCATAATGTAGAGTGAATAAATAATAACTAATTACAAAATAAATAAATAATTCATTAGGACAATTAGTAACACAATGTGATGTAATAATGAACAAATAACGCGCGCAGCCACATTATCCACTCGCAAATTAAATTTATACCCCCCCCGCCTCGTCACTCCAATTGCAATGAGACAGGTCCGTTACCTGTCACGTGCGAAATTCACACATCTTTTGCCGAACGTTCAGCCGCCGAATATTCACATTAATATATCCCCCCTGATCCCAATAGTTTAGATAAATTTTAAGATATTTAATTGCAGAAAAATCCACTTTTTGAAATATAAACCTTGTATATTATAAGCAAGCTAAATAATAAAGCAATTCCCATATAAATATTATGAAAAATACTGCCGAATATTCGGTATTCGGCCAAATGACTATTCGTGGCATCTCTAATACATATATGTATGTAATACTGTCTTATACACTACTATAGTACATACACGCAATCGAGTGTTAACATAAACTAAAACTACAATAACTAAAAAATATAAACACACAATACAGTACTACTGTAGTTTTGTATCAATAGTTACGTTATTCCATTGAAGTAAAAGGTACAAGATAATTTATTTTTTTTATCTGCTTTTTTACTGTAAATGACATTTTGAACAATTGTTCTTGAAGTCGCTTTAATACCAGAATGTTACTGAGCTACGTGCTTAGTACCCACCTGAATAAAATGTCGGATTACTGGCAGGGTCAGATATAGAGGGAGTACTGTTCTTTTAAACAAAAATGGAGAATACATTTTAAGAGGTTATGTGCAGACGAGATGTTTACAAGGATTATGACTTGTTATTGGCTCTTTTAAGTACTAAAATATTGATTTTTGGACATCACTTTATTTCGATTCTTCAAATTGCTTATTTTTGTGAAGTAAAATAGCTTACTCTCGATTCCCGGCAGGGTCTTCGTAAAATATTAGCTTTCAATACGATTTTTTTTAACGGGCCTCGATTACAATGGGAAGTTAACATTTATCTTCAATTTTATCAACAAAGTAAAATTAAGTTTTCTGTATTAAAAGCAGAATATGCTTACAATTTTTTCTTCTTAACATGTTCAATTGTAGGTTACCAACAAAGATACTTCAGGTGATGTAGACATGCTGCGCTTGGTGTTCCAATAGAGTGCCATATGCACCATCTGGTGCAGATAGGAGTGTGATGATTATTTTTATATGTTTATTTATCATCTACAACATTTTAGTGTAAAACATTGTTTTTGTATTCATATCCCGATTTGATAGAATTTAGAACTCGGGTTGGGACTTAACACAGTTCTAAATTAAACTTATTTTTATTTTTCTTTGATTTGTAAAATAAAACCAGCCCATGACATGTCACATACCATGTGGCTTGTGAATCAAGACTTCCATTTCTTCTCATAAAGGTTCATTGTATTTGTTGAGAAATCTGTTCTTTGTATTTGTTGAGAAACCACTGAAGTTTCCCGTTGTATCAATAAATAAAAAATTGAATGTTAAAAATATATGAATTATACATAAAATTTGTTTTGTTTTGTTTTCTTTGTACTAGAAGAACAGTAACATGGTGTTGCCATATAAAGGCGTTACAACGAAATCAATACTATGTACCATATAGTAGAATCATATTTACGAGTGCAATATTCGCTAGTGGAAAAATTGCGTGTGAGTCACTCTCTACAAATAGATGTAGGTACTAAATTATTTATTCATTTATCCGTACTGAATAGGTAGTCCTTTTACTGTGTTTTACCCACAATAGATAAATAACACTTTTAAAGTCAGTAGCGGCAAGCTTAGAAGTTTTGGTTCAAATTCACAACATGGTTAACTTTAATAAAATTGTAATTTCGATTATAAAATAATAGTGTTTTCAAAATATTAAAGATTCTTTTTTAGATGCAATGGTTTACTTTCGACTTAATAAAACTTCGTCAAAACCAAATGAGGGTTTTCACTAGAGCACCCTCAATGCACAGCAGATTGAATAAACACCTTGCCAAAATGAATAATTTTAAAACTTTTAGATATAGATTATGTAGTGTAGATAATGAAACAACTATACACATTTTATGAGAATGCGATGCTTTATATTACAAAAGAAGCCACACTTTCATGTGACCACTGCGCACTGGTTAAACCTGAGGAAGTAAGAGCGCTCGCCCCCTACCTAATACTTTAGTCCGATGCTTTAAGGACCTGGTCTTGAAGGGCGAAAATTAATTTACGGTGACCGTCACGATAGATCTTCACTGATGCGGTGACATCAAGAACTTCTTTAGCACTGACTTTTATATGTAAGAACAATATTACTCTTGAGGAACTTTGTCAGCTGCGCAAGAGTAAAGTTAACTAATTTAATCCTAATGAATACAAAGTCCATGCAGATTAATGAGGAGGGAGGAGAATCTTTGATTTCCTTTCGATACAAATAAATATTTGTCTTTTAAACACGAAATCAGGAAAAAAAAACAGAAGAATTTCATAGTGAATAACTTAGGCAGAATAGCGCAAGTTACATATAATTCGAAATTATATTTTTAACCCGCCAACGACAGCTTATAAAACCTGTATTATTTATAAATTATGTAGCACTACTAAAATAACTTCAAGGGTGTCTAGAATTATTTATAAATATTTTTATCAAAAAGATTCTTAACTTCTGTTGTAATATCAGTTTCTATGGACTCTTTATAGGGTTGAATTCAGGAGTTGTCCATAATTATTTCGATAAACTCAAAATACTGTTGACAAAGCATACATCCTTTATGCATGCGATCAACAAAATATTTGTATAGATTTCAAGTGTTAATTTGTTTCAAGACTTTCATACTTCGTCATTGTTTTCATAAAATATTTGGTTGACAGCTAATCATAATATAATGGTAATGGTTAAAGGTTTCGTTATTAAAACTAGTTTGAACACGACGACTGAAAACCGGACTTATTCCTTAAAATTGCGTATGCAATAATCAAACCACGATGGGCTGAACATTTCTGCATGTTTTTGGAGTACGACCGATTTCACACCGAGTGATCGTACAAATCCACGCCGTAAAATAAAAATGGATTGATTTATAACATACTAGTGTTTTATCATTTTGATTTATTTAGTAGTTACTCTTCTGTGAAAATTCTGCAAATGGAAATCAAATGTAAATTATTCAGCATTATGGTGTACTGCATAGTGCGTTTGCCTGCAATTAAATAAATAAATTAATTAAAAATACATATTTATGATAAAAATTGATTTACTCCATGTAATTTTTTTGTGCCGTGTGAAAACGTGTGCGTTTTTTTTATATATATTTATTCTGCTTGTGTAAGAAAAGGTTTTAGGCGTATATATTGTTGTGCTATATTTAGTTATAAAGATGCTAAACTTGCATTGTTTCTTTGTTGTTCTCAATATGTGTTATTTTCTAAATGTTAATATTATTTATGTCCTGAATTGAGTTGTTGTAACTCCTGGGAATGTGATTCAACGTATTATGCTAGTAAAATACTTTGTGTTATATGATTTATAAATAAATAAAAAAACGGCCAAACAGGGAAGAAAATTAAAATTATTATCATTCTTCCTCTTTTATTTTTGAAATTATGATAATTTTTCTTAGAAGGAATTTTTGACATGCATTTATAAAAAAATAATTCTAAAGTGATAATTTATTAGTTAGCTTTCAGAAACATATTAATTAAGTGCCCAAAGTGGTGTAGTTTTGCTTGTGATTATTATTTTTGGATATATAATCTGAAAATTAAATAATACAACAAAAAGCTATTAAAATTCAGACTCCACTCATTTTTGACCCCTAGTTGATGGTTGATTGTTACATATGACCTCTAGTGAAACCCCTTACAAGGAAATGGTCGAATTTACCGTCAACCTGTTAGTATTTACAAATGCGTAGTTTGTACACACATTTTATGCATAGTTATAAAACTAAATATAATGTATAGGTATCTTAGAACTAAGTATTCTTTGCTTTTTGTAAAGAAAAAAAAGGTTTCGTCTATTGTGCAAATTAAAAATATTATTCGAACCGTTTGTTAGCGTTGTTTGCTTTTGAATTGCGATGTTTCTGAAAACCAAATACCTGTATTCAATTCATGCTAATTTGACCAACCCCGTGATCATCATTCCATTATCCATAATAAATGGTGCATAAAACACTGCATTGATATACACGTTACACGGAGGTAAGATGATTTGTCTTTAAATATTAACAGATTTTTCACAATTCGCACTTTTTGTACAGGTACATGCAATTATGTGTGTATAGTTAAATAGATATGTTACTAGCGAGAAGAAACTGGCATTTCAAATCGTTAGTAAATAAAATATACGAAACAAAATAAAAAATACTGTCTTTTATTTCTTTATTTAACACCTTATATACATATACAATTTATATACATAAAAGGGCGGGCATATTGACTTAAGGTAATTTCTTCCTACCTACCCAAACCGTTCAATTTGAGAAAATTACAAGTACATGGACATATTGAATCTTACAATTTTATACAAAATTAAAAACAAAAATTAACAAAATAAAAAAAATAGCACTATAGTATGAAGAGAAGAGATAGGAAAGAAATAAGAAGAATAAATGAACAAATAAAATATATAGATAGTGACATTTTAATCATGACTTAAATGTAAATAAAGAAGGGGCGTCTTTATTCGCGGGTGCTTAGTAATAAATTTGACAGTTTGAGTTACGTTCTCATAAAAAAATCAGTCACGTGACGTAGCGAATATCACATAAAACCCAAAATGGCCATACGCCGTTTTCTGGAACTCGCTTCCTTCGTGATACAACCAATGACGTATAAATAAAGGTACAAGAAACGATAAACTTATTTCCAAACCGGTTCATCTAGAAAAAATGTGTTTGCAGTATCATCTTTGAATATTCCGAACTAGAAGACTCGAAACCTAGACAAAGCAAGGTCGTCGTGTACTATATTGTTCTGATATCTATTGGTTCTGGGCCTAAAGCTTGCGTCTGTTCTTCATTCATTCGTCAGTCTAACTTAACGTTAGTTGCAATAGATTTTAATTTTTGCGTTTTCTGCCCTATTATGTAGTTATGATTCATATCACTAATTGTTAACATTTTAGAGAGCATTACGCTTTTAAACTTATAAATACTGTCGAATGGCGATAAGATCATTAAAATTTTGCTAAAAACATGTCGTGGAAATGATATGTTCACAACCAAAAATTTTCTAAGAAAAGGAGAAAACTAATTGATTTTTTAAAAGGTTGTTAAAAACACAATTTTACCTAGAATTTTATGGAAAATACCACAAATATTGTGTAATTTAAAATGCCTTTATTTCCTTTAAAAAAAACTCGCTTTGATCGTTTTTTTATGGAAATTTTATCTTTAATTTTAGATATCTTTAAATTATTAATACAAATTTAAAATTTGACTAACACGTTTTGTTTTCATATAAGCACCGATGAACTTTAATTAAGTCTTAATTTAGAAGGCCTAATCGCCTTTGGGAAAGAAATAAAGTATATTTTAGTCATATCTAAGGAAATACCTAAGAATTATTTTTTTTACCGAATGTTTTTTTAAAAAATTATCACGTTTTTGAAAATAGCTAAATCGTATGATTTTCTCACTATTCATCAGACTTAACTCTTTACCTTGTTGCACAATTCAAGCCGAAAGTATAATTTACTGTACATACTTTATTTAAGGACTGATTTTACATGTACCATTTTAATTATTAGAAACGTATCTGCATTGTTTAAGGACTGATTTTAAATGTTTAATTTTAGTTATTAAAAATGAAAGTTTTTTCCATCATGTTGTTATATAAAGTTAAATAATTGACAATTATGAATTTTCTTTAAACAGTGGTTAATCTCATATTTTATACATGATTATGGTGTTTAAAATACATTATAAAGCATTTATATACTAAAAAGCATTTACGGTATTTTGAAATATAGAATATGTACAAAAAATATAAACCATTTACTATTATTTCCCAGATTTACTGAAATTGCGTATGTCAGTTGAACTCAACTGGTAACTACCACAATTGATAAATAACATTTGGATTCAATAAAAAAACATTCATTGACGATCAAATAAACATGATATTTTTATCACTTCAATTGACACCCTGAACTTATGTGATTCCTATTCTAAGAACGAGAATACAATACGCATTCGATTGACGAACGAATAACGATATGAAGAATATACTAGAGACCCTAATGCCAAATTTGATTGGAAACATCCTGTGTGTAGAATCGAAATACCGGATATAACTGCCATTTTAATTTCAAACAATGAATGGAATTTTCATTCTGCATTATGAATATTAATTATTATTAATGGTTTCTTCTCGTGGAACGCCGAACAATTGTTGCTAAATAAGATAACGTTAACATTTTCAATGAAAATAAATTCGTTTGGATTTTAACGAACTTAATGATGTGTCAAAGTAAAAGTGTGTAAATGAGTTAATACGAGTAAAAACATAAATAGTTATTTGTTAAGAGATGTCTCAAAAAAGTTTTTTTTTCATTGATATATATCGTGAACTATGCTGTAAAATTGTCGTCAATATTATTATTCCCTATTCTACACCCATTAATACAATATAATTAAAACCCTGGAATACAATACAATCAAGTATTGCAGTCTAAACAACCTAGAACAAAATCGAACCCAGGACCTCAAGGATGGTGGGCAAACGTACAAACCACTACACAACGAATTACCACTACTCGGTTTACTTATTCAGGATTTCGACCCAAGTGCAGACATCGAGTGTCGTCGAGGGATTTGGTTCTATTTTACACACTGGACATCGAAAAAAATCGTATAATTTTAATTAAAAAATATCTCCGTGGTTTTAGTTTTATTTTCTGTGTACGGGCCGATGAAGAATAGAGTTCTAAGAACCGGAAACCTGGATGGGCGTTTTCGACTCGATTGTTTCTGAATCGAGTGTAGATAAATCCGCCTCGTAAAGTGGTTGGCGAGATTCTAGGTTCGATACCCGGCAGGATGGAAGTGAAAGACAGTTTAAAAGGTAGTTTATCACTGCAGTATTTTATTGTTTGTGGACTGGCAGCTGAAGCGTGAGTCTGACCTTATTTTCCATGTAACAAAACTGATCAAGATTCGCAACAATTGGGGTTCTTTTGCAGTTTCCTATGCACCAATGGGTATCGGATAGCGAAATGGTGATGCTGATTTTGTTTTTCTTTAGGATATCGCCATCATTAAATAATAAAAAAATAAAATATCTTGAATATCTTAAATACCAATTATAGCCTTTTTTCTTTTTAACGATTATTCCGTATCGAGATATGTGCTCGTTATCTAATGAATCGACTAATTAGGATTAATTAATTAGCTTGATTTAAGACACGTTTAAGCTGAGGCAAAAATGCACGTAGATCCTCTTTAAGTTAGGTGCCCTTGAAAAATGTTTACTTCGGCACGATTACATTTTTATTTTACTAAGTAAAAATAAAGCGTTTCATATATAATTGAACTTAATACATATTTTTAATTCACGTAAAACTAACAAATAACATATCAGTTTAAGGTTTAAATAATCATGATGGTGTTATTTCTTTAAAAAAATATTAGATCTAGCCAAAGAACGAAAAGTGTATAAAAATTTCTAATTGTAAATCAAGACTTGCGGAGAAACACAAATTTTTCATAGTTCCGGAACAGTTCAACGCATTCCTTGAGGATATTATTATAAAACAGACGAGTTATTTGTATTTTTTTTCAAATTACGGGTAAAAAACTGACATTTGACAGCTTGTTTTTCAATGTACATAAAAATATTTTTTTTTACTTTGTGTTTTTTTTTGTGTATGTTACATCTATTATAAAAAAAATAGCAAAAATAATAATTTATGAACTTGCAAAACCAGTATATAAGTTCACAAAAATAAATAATTATAGATTTGGCAACAGATTTAAAAAGCATTGCTAAAATCTATATTTATGAAAATCCAGGTACTACAGTGAAGGTGTATAGTACGACTTGCATGTTAGTGAAGTTTGTGTCCTGGTGAAGAAACAGGCATGTCTCAAATTGGGTAGACATAGAAAAGTTATATACAAATATTTTCTAAGATTTTTAGAAGTTTAAAATTGTCCAAGATTCTAATATGAACTGTGCCTACTGACGATTTGTCGGTTAATATGCAGTTCAGTAGGACTAATCTATTATAATGAAATAATATAATGAAATAATAAATAACTAATCTATTATAATGAAATAATAATAAATAATATGTATACGAGTATATAAATTATAATTACATTTCAATTTCTTGAAAATTAAATCCAGTGATTGCTAACAAAAAAATAAGAATTGTGTTAACACGAAAACTTTGGATATTAATTAAATATTTTATGTAAAGATTTTTAAAACGTCTTCATTTTAAAACACGTACCGACATCTTCCGTTCATTTAAGAAAAACCTCTCTTACGCCCAGATTTCCGAAGGCTGCGTTTATCAAACCGTGCGCGTCGCTTATTTGTTTTTCATCGCTAGATGGCGCTGGTGCAAAGAATACGAGAAAAAATGGACAACCTTTTCAGGTTTGGGTGACAAAATTATTACCTTACGGAGGTTCGATGTTTTTTTTTAAAAATATTTATTAATATACCATCAAACTAAACCAAAAAAATCTGTATTTTTACGTATAGAATAATCATCGCCACAATTTTTAATTTTAAAGTTACTCCGCCCATGGCGTCAAAATTATTGTAGCCGATGAGTCGTGCGGCTATTTAAAAGAAGAACCCTGTCAAAATAAGTTAAACGTTGAATAAAATGGCTACCCGGAAACCAGAAATCTATCACAACATATAATAACGCTATAAATAGTTTATTTATTTTTAAACCTTTTTATTATTATTTTCATACATTTTCGAGAAATTTCGTCTAACAATTAAATGTTTAAGACAACATATTTTATATCCATTATTTTGTAACACTGAACTTCCTCATTATACAACTAAAAGTTTTATTATATATGTACATATATATGTTCAAAAATGTACAATCCGTATTTGGTGTAGTATATAGATATTCTAATCGCAGCTATTGATGATTGATGAATATTACTAATGCAGTGCCCTATGCACCATTTGATGCCGATTGAACAAGAAATTGCTTATTAGGCTCAGTAACTTATTGTGTAATATATTATTAATAAGGTGATTAATTGGTTTTTTCATAAAAACACGTATAATATTTTTTTGTTTCATTTTATTTATTTAGTACCGCGATTAATATAGTGTAGTAAAATATTAACAACACAATATTTACATCTATACTTATTCTAAAATTACTGAAAACTATTGTACACTTATTTTCCTAATTAATAAAATTATAATAGTTCTTTATTAAGTACACTGATTTTAACTTACCTACGTACATATATTCATTACTTATAATATATCTAACCTTGTATTTTTTTACATAATATTTAGGGTGTATGGTAAACCCTGTCACACCTGAAACCACGAATATCGGTATGAGCTCGAAGGCATATTGACATACATATAAATAAATTATATTGAAGCGGTCCAAAACTAAAAAATAATCATAAAAAACCGAATAGTTGCTAACTTCTGCAAGGGATTAAACAAGAGTGCGTAGGAGGCAAAGTAGCTCTGTGATGTACAGAAGTAAGCAACCATTTGGTTTTACAAATTGTTTTTTTTATTTTTAATTTTGAAACGCACCTAAATTATAATTTTGATATGCTAATATGTCATTTTGCTCATACTGTTCATTGTGGTTTCGGATGTGACAGAGTTTACCATACTATTTACATTTAATTTTAAATACACACAGTTTTATCTGGCATTTCTTCGAACAACGTCTTATTGTCCATAAGGCAGTTCCGGGACATTGATAAATCAATCTTTATTAATAATAATAATCTCGATTTATTAACAAAAAATACATTACCCACTTCATCTACTACATGTTTTAGGTAATAGATTACTCTGGATTATGTCTAGTCAGCCTTTGGTATAACTTCAATAAGTTCCCTTATATTCACTACACATACATACTGTCGCATATATACTCACCCTTACACACTCTCTCACACATAAATACTCACCCTCAATAACATGCACAATAATAATACTGATACCCCTAACTAAACACCTTTAATAATTTTACAAACATACAGTATTTGCACCTGCTTTTAAATGTATAATTAATACGTATATTATTATAATACCTAAAAAATTGTACCTCACGAAATATAATTGAAACACATGTTATACATTGTATTTCATAATTACTATTTTGGAATCATTGTATAATTTTTTTGATGCCTATTGTTATGAATATGGATAAAATATATATTTACAAAAAAATATACATATTTAAAATACATAAGAAAAAAATACACGTTTTCTTTATTATAAATAAAAAAGTATAAAAAGCATAAATTAAAATTTACGATCAATTTATTTCTTAGACGCATATTTTAATACCTTATTGTATATTGTATAATACTATTAATTTTAACAACCTATCTAGGTATTCGACCTCGAAAGCTCCGCTCCACCTTTGGAATTTATGTATATTATACCTCTGGTCGCTTAAGACCATATGAAGCCATTTAAAGCAAATGGTGATTTTAAATTGAAAACAAAGCCACATCAATTTACATCAATTCAATCCATTGTAAAAGTATCAAAATTAATATCATAATATCATCGAACGGTCCATCTTATAATATCCGTTAAAGAACAATAAAATATATAAATAAGTTACCCCATAAAATAAACCAGGTATGTATCAGAAGCAAAGCTTGTAAAATTTAATAAGGATTCTTAAGAAGTACAGTACATATAATTATAATTATTGTACACCGCGACATCTTTTTACGCGGGCGATACGATCCAAAAAAGTTTACTGAAAAAAAAATGCAATGGTGAAAAGGTTTCATTGTATTGGGTGTTTATATACGTGATCAATTTTCTTTCCAAACGCAGAGAACGACAGAATAAACAATCAATTATTGAAAAATGTATTCTCCTTTATTATTTTATAACAAATTTGTGAATAATTCATACCATCTTTACATACACTGTGCAAATATCACGAGCAGATTTAGCAGCTTTATTCTCTAGAACAGTATTAAGAACTCAATATTTTTATATCTCGTTAAATACATTTTTATTATTTGAAAAAAAAAACTTTTTAAAATTAGTTTACATATCTTGAGTCTCAATTTTATTAGGTACTTAGTTTTAATTTTTGTTTTGTAAATATAAATTTATTTACTTTGTTATATTTTTATTTTTTAACTTGTTTTGGTTTCATTTATGAGCACCGACTACTAGTACATTATTTTTCTTAACTTTCAAATTTATTCAAGTATACCTTTATTCTTTAATTTAATTGTTTTTTTTCTTCTCTCTTTTTCTGCTTTTTAAAAAAACATTATAAACCATTTTATTTGGTTTTGTTGAGGTTTTTTCGTTTTTTCTTCTTAACACTATTTTTTTTTTTCAAATTATCAAAAACAAAATAAATACATGTTATTTATTTATTTATTTATCATGTTCATTATTATATGTATACACTATTATGTCCGTACTATTTTATTTGAATCTTAATAACCACTAGTGTCCTAACACCCGATGAATAACTATTATTTAATAGTTTATCTGGATAAATATGATTTAATACTTTATGTTTTAATTCTTATAATGTATTAATATTAATATATAAAAACTTTTGTAATAAATAAAAAAAACAGAAGGTGTCAAAAATACTCACTTTCGTCGACCTGACATTCCATTTTTAAGGCTTGTAGAAAATAATATATGTTTAGTAAAAGAAAACACAACAGCTAGTGGAACGGAAAATTTCCTTTCAAAAGATGTAAAACATTTACCATTTTGTTTTACTTTTGGCGATCATTTTTAAGTTTGGATAAAACAGACACAACTTATGTAAGAACTAGGTAATATAAAAAATAAATTTGGGATTTAAAAAAAAAAAATAACTGTTTACTATTTATTGAACCTTAATGCTTTTAAAAACTACAATATGTTCAAAATACAATCGCAACCAAGATTTTTTACTACCACTCATCACATATAATATATATTATACGCCTTGTAAGTAAAATAGTGATCTAAGGAATTCCGAAAAACAAGTGTTATTTTATAATTTTATTTTTGTACCGCGTTATTTTATTGTTATTTTATAGTTATAGCGCCTTAGCTATTACAGCACGGAGGGCGTCATTCGTTATTAACACTATTAACATATTTATATATTTTAAATTAATTTTATTAATATATTTCATAAATTGTACATGTTTTTTTTTATTTTATCCAAATCTACTTTTATATTTCTAGTAAATGTTAACACTGTAACTCTCAAAAAAAGAGTCTTAACTTTTGTGCTTGAAGAGTGACTTACACTGTTATAGTTGTATATATAAGAGTACATGAGAAGAAAAAACTTATAGGATACATAAAGAAAAACAGAAAATAATAATACTTTCATACTAATCAAAATTGAATGCAGTTTTTCTTTACTTGCTCAAAAATATTCTTAAAATGTACTTTGAATTTATTTTTTGATATTTGTAAATATGTATATATTATACTTAAAATATTTGTGGATAACTTACGATTTGATAAATAAGAGAACAAAACATAATTTGTTTTACTATATAGGGGTAAAATTATACGCCTCGTGGTCGCCTATCTTATATATTTTTATACATTTTTAATGGGTATGGGTATTTACTTGCCTTTTTTAACAAAATTTTATGAAATATCAAACATTATTGTACAATAGCAACTGCACAATAAAAAAATAACTAATAATAATTTTAACTCTCAGCTTTAAAAAAATCATATTCTTTGGAAATCGAGCTATAACATTCTATATAATTTCTCTGCGAAGTCAATGATATGTATAAGAACATTTCTTTTAAATGCACTTAATATATAATATATGCCTCAATTACAACGGTAAGTTAAGAGAGTAATATTTAGTTGTATTTAAAGTTAAATCGAATGTTCTGTACGAAAACGTGTGTATTTGTTGGAAAATTAAAAAAACCTTCCATGATTACATGTAGTTTAGCATATCTGAAAAAAAAAACACCACGATATATTTTTTTTCATGCGAAAAATTCGATTTTATTTTATAGACGATTGAAGATAACTAACATTAACATTAACCTATTGTAATACGGGCCCAACTGTTTCTTGAATTCGCCTCTGGACCTGGCGATATTTACGACTGAATCTAGCCAAGGTTGTTGTGAAATATTTAGGTACCATTGTTTTGTTAAGTAGTTTAATATTTTATCCCAATAGATAAGATACTGGCCACATTTAAACGTTTATATTTTTGATTTGTTGCTTATCAATTCCGCTAAATTATTAGGTTATTTTTAGGCGGGTAATTTATTACAACAATATAAAATCAGCATAGCAAGAAGGCTTATATTTAGGGTATTTTAAAATAATGTAGTGGCTCTAAATTGTACACCAAAAAAATATTAAAATATTTAAAAAAAAAATATTTTGATGTATCAACTGAATTCGAAGGGTACGCACTGCGCATGGATCACAGAAACAAACTATAAAAAAATATACAGTAAAACAAAAAAAGATAGATAATCGGGACAGAATTGCTGTAGTGGCTCGCCTCTAAATGTCAACAATTTCCTTTTTAAAAAATATAAATATTGTCATTTTTCGTCGTATTAAAAAAATCCAAAACTGATCAAGATATTCAAATTCTTTTAAAAACTTCTTTAATGTATACGCTTTCGAACGGTATGCTAGTGATTATCTACACCAATTTTTTTCTCTAGTACAATAGTTAAATACTACTAAGGCAAACAAAAATTTTCGGAGCTGATACAAGCCCTGCCTGACCAAAATCTGGGAAAAATATTTAAAAAAACATGAAAAAACTGTAATAATAAATTGGCGATATTTGAAGATGGGCCATTATAGCAAATTTGTTCCAAATGGCCCCCTTTATGCGCCATTTTTTGTTTCTCTCTCAACTTAACAACTTGTATTCATACGCATTTATTAAAAACGGCGATAAGAAAATTTTTGAATAAACAAAATGGTTTGAAAAATACTAAAAAATGATCAAATATGGGTATTAAAACATTGTATTTTTTTTGTTTTTTTTTATTAAATGAATGCGTAAATTTGTTCAGCACTGTATTGAAATTAAGATATAAAACGAACGCGCCCATCACGGAATATTTTGATCAAAATTAATCTAATACAGACACGTATAGTTTATAATACAGCGAAGCACTTTATCATCGCCGACAAATTAATTCAAATTATAGTGAAACGGAATTTGATTACATCAAAGCGATGATCTTTTCATGTTTAATATCTAATTAAATACGCGCGATGTAATGTTCATCTCTTTATTATTATCAAGTCCGAAATCAATATGTTCGGTCGTGATTCGATGGCCCTTGAATCTTATGAAATTTTCACATCACGACGATGAACTTGATGAAAAAATTAACTCGCCAATGTTACATCAATTTAAGGAGCGAGACATGTTTTTAATTAAGAATAACATTATAATGAAATATTTGTTTACTTCTTTTTGCGTACAGGTAGATGAAAAATTCCGTAAAGTGTGCGTTTTTTTAAGACCGAGTTAACAAAAAAACCTTTTCTTTCCGTATATTTTATTTTAATTTCATAATTATTATATCATACCACGGCCACGACCTCCTCACTTTTCCCCTGCAGAAGTAAGCAACCATTTATTTTTTAAATATTTTAATTTAAAAAAGTTCTTTGTTCTAAATATTTTTTTAAATATGCTTATATGTCTTCTTGCCCATACTGATCATCGTGGTCTCAGATGTGACGGGGTTTAAAGAACAACCTGTATAGCAAACCATAATTGACCTATAATTAGGGTTTATTTATACTCGAAAACACTGTATATTTTGTTGTTATGTCTGTTGTTTTATTTAAAAAATTAAATAAATAAAATGAACCCGAAATTCAGGATGAATGTTTTCGACTCAAAAGATGTTCTCTGATAAAAATTTTAAAAAGAGAGTTAGAGTAAAGATACGTTAGCCTCGTGAAGTGTTGTTCGCCTGCCATGCTGAAGGTTTTGTGTTCGATTTCTGGCAAGGTTGACGTAAAGTATATACGTGAAACGTAGAACGAACATCATCAAAGCTTTATCAGCACCTGAAGATTAGGTGATCAGTTCTACGCTTCAGGTCTCAACCCAGAGACACTAAAACGTTGCTGTGTAAAATAAACACCCAATAAACCAATATTTTACGTTGACCCCTCCAAGAAATCGAACACAGAAGCTCGAGCATGGTAGGCGAACACGCCAATCACTACCTTATTAAGCGCACTTTTCTGCACTCGATTTGCTTTTTCAGGATTTTTCCCAAGAGTAGCCATAAAGTTAAAATCACTCATCTATTTCACGTACATAACTGTATTATTTATTCTCCCGGATGCAGGCAAGTAGTAGAATGAACAGTAAAAGGGAAGTAAATTTCAAAGTAAAAAAAAAAACATAAACTATAGCGACATCTTCATGAGTGGTCTCTTAATTTGTCATTATTTTAAAGTAATATTTATTAATGGTATTCAAAACTCGTGTTTTGACAAATGATTCAGTGTACGATTGCCAAAATGCGCCACTAAGAAAATACATTACGAATGTTTTACCATGAATACAAGTATTTATAATTATTTAATTTACAAAATATTTTCTTTTCATATAAATAAACAAAATGCATCAATCTTTATTTAGATGAATCATGATCGGGCTTATTTTTTCAATTTCATTTTTATTTTTATTTATTGGGGATATCAACAGTAATACATTTAACAAAAATATAACAAATTACAACAGAGATGAAGAACATTTAAGAAAAGGTAATACAGAAGTCTAGGCATCTACAGGGCTTATGCACTTTACACATTGTGTAACATTCACCATTCTGCCTATATTTGAACATCTATATTCCTTCAATTCTTTCATCTGTTGATGTTTGTGAAGTTAAAGATCTGTAACCTATATTTATGCGGGTGAGTTTCATCTAATTGAATTATTTCACCTACATACTAGGCAACTCCTGAAAATGTTATTTTTTTCAATTTCTATACTTCTTTATGGACCAGGTAATTTATCAACAAGTGGCCACTTAAACCAGCCATTGACAGGTCATAAGCCCTGTAGATGCCTAGACTTATATATTACCTTTTGTTAAATGTTCTTCATCTCTGTTGTAATATGTTAATATTAGCAGCTCCCCAGGGAGTTGAATCCAGTCCTTGTCTACAAAAATTTGGACAAACTCAAAATATTGTTGAAAAATATAACAAATAAAATATACAGAGAATAAAACCATTGACAGATATCCACAGAAAAACATTACAAACACGTACAATACATACAAGTGTGTTTGTGTGATTGTAAGTGAGAGAGAGGGTGGGTGAATGGTTGTTGTTTATGGGTGTTATATGTTGGAATGAGGGTGGACATGTGTGTAAATATTACACAAGTGTCAAGTGTCAAAAATATAAAATATAAATATAAATATAGCACAAAATAAATAGTTGTAAGCTTTAACGTAAACACGAATTATATTATTTAAGTAATAATGTGAATAAGACAATCTCCCCTTTTTGATAATGTATTAGAGTATTTATCTGTAAAGGTGACGATAAATTGGATAGACCTGGCATCACAAAAACAACACACGATGATTTTACGAATACAAAAATTAAATAAATAATAAAGTATACGTACTAAGTACTTATTTTAATCTATTCATAGATTTTTATACTTTGCATACTTTATTCCTTCCCCTATTTCGTATTTACAACTACTAGAAAGCCACGAATCACGTCAAATTAAAGATAATCATTACTTTATTTATTCACTAATAATTTTATTTACATTTATTAAGTTACAAGTCCCAACTCTATACAATTTAAGACCTGCGTTGAGTTGGGATGAATAATATTATTAAATATTTAACAATAATTATATAAAACAAGAACATCATAAAAAATAACAATTAGCACATCAGTATAAGAAGAACATAAAAAGACACGATTCAGTAATTTCAATATTTAATTAATTATATTTTCTTTTTATCGTGATATAAAAAATCAATATACCATTTTTAAAAAATAATTAAGGTTATTATTGTAATTGCGAGTTGTAAGTAACTAAAAAGAAAGATAATGTTTTTAGAAAACTCTCTATTAATTGCGTTTGTGAAATTATTTGTGATTTCTCCATTGCTCAACAAAATGTAAACTACTGATTATAATGTAGAGGAAATGTCATAGGTGTAATAATACCAAATGAATTACTTTTTTGAGCAGATGATGGAGACCGCAATGCGCTGGGCAATAAAACGTGGGCAAAAGGTTATACAAAACTGTTATTGACACACGTACGAACAGTATACTATAATGTTCTAGGCTGGTATTCCAAACGCTCTCGCGGCCGTATTATCTCGCGTGACATATAAAATACACGAGAAAAACAGTTTCCTCGTGCCGCGAGAGTGGTTAAAATTAGCACCTCTGAGTTGCTATTCTAAACGCTCTCGCAGCCGCCGAGAATGCTTTAGATAGCGCGTATCTAGTGTGTACATACGCGCCATAAAAGTGTGCTCTACGGCCCGAGAGCGTTTAGCATAGCAGCCCTGGAGTGAAAATTAACAGATATATGTTGCGATCGGTGTGGTAGTGCAGTGTAACCTGTAGGTACTATTAGGTTTCATCACGGTTCGAAAATATCAAAATATCATATTTAAAAATTGAATTTGTTAACACATTCACTAACCTTTTATGTGTTTTATTTTATTTTAATAGATTAACGGAGAAAATCTATTTGAGCATTGAGATATAATACAAAGAGATAACACTCTATATAAATCCGAGCTAAAAAGTCGTCCCCAAAGAAAAGGAATGACCAGCGGAGGGTGCAAGTATCGTCACGTCATATCACGTTGACTTTGACAAGCAAAACAAGTAGTTCAGTATTTATCACGGACTGTTTACATCGGTCTTCTGTAAATTCTATTCAGTATGTTGTTCCCTTCCACATACGCGTCACCTTTGTTTATCATTTCACTATACGAGACTACAGAGACAGGAGATAGCTGGAAACATATTAATAAAACGTTTTTTATCATTGAAATAGCTATTTTAAACAAGTATTGATTAGTATAAAAAAATTTCAAGTAAAAGGTTATTATTATATTACATATAGGAATTTTAGTAGTTGCGAGGAGAAAAATGGCCGGTGAACGCTCGCAACAGACTTAAGTCCGTTCTATCGAACATACGTCAATTGTCCGCAGGTTGAGGGAACATATTTCGAGCGCTCATGTTTACTCTAGTTATATACCTCAATGATTTTAAACATATATTATTACAAAAACAATCATATTTTATATAGAAACGTAACACTATAAAAACAATTTTTAAAAAAAAGGAAAGACAAAAGTTTGTAAGTAAAAATTCTTGATGTACGCTCATTTTAATTTATTATAGCAATAAAAAACGAGTGATACTTTAATCCACAAATTTGGAATATCCGGTAAGCAATGTATAAATAAATTGAATTTATTAACGAAGACACCAATCTCGAAGATGTCGCAAAAGCGATGAAATCGGTCACTGGATATTCAAAATTTGTGGACTAAAGTATCACTCGTTTTTTATTTCTAGAATAAAAGAAAGACAAATAAGTATATTACAGAAACATTACGGAATCCGGGTCGATTATAGATATAAAGAGTTTATTGAGTATTATTAATATTTTTTTAGTTGATAAGCAAAGCTACTTAATTTACAGTAAAATAATTCGGATCCAGATATTTATTAATAAATGTGATTATTCTAGGTAGAACCATCTGGAAACCATAGTAAGTCTCATGCTGACCGAGGAACAAAATTTCATAATTTCAGATTCTATGTGAAGTAACATTAAGCGGTATTTGTTGGAGAATAGTTGAAAAATCATGTAAACCATTGAGTATTTTAATCACATTAAATGTGTATTAAATCAATGTTTTCAAAAACTTGATAGATTAAGAAAAAGTTCCATGTCAGAATAGTTATATTTGTCTCTGGCGATTCCTAGTTTGTACGCAGTTTTTCTTAGAAATTTATGCTAAACTGATTCAACACGATTGATATGAGTAATATAATATGAAGATATTACAGAGGAGTATTCAACAATGACGAACCGATGAGTAGTAAAGCATTTTTTAGGGTGAATATGCCATCGAATGTAGCTCTATTAACGAAGCCAAGAAGTTTTATAGATGAATAATTTATATGTTAAGCCATAATAATATATATTGTACCTGATTGATAATGTTAAAAAGTGGTATTTGTTTTGTATGAATAAAAAGGAAATAAACATTTCAAAAAAGTTTAAATAAGTAGTTAACATATGTCTAATATGTATTAAACAAAGAAGATTACAAAGGATAAAACATAAATCAATATCTGATCAATTAACCTATTAAATATGATTAATCGACGAGATTTTTTACTAACATCTGTGACCAGTGGCTCTCAATACAAATCAGTATATCAGGCTTTGGAGTATTGACAAATTAAAAGTAGATGCCTAGACTTCTATATTACCTTCTCTAAAATGTTCTTCATCTCTGTTGTAATATGTTTAGAGGAGAAGTTAAAATATTTTAAGAGGGATTCTAGTTTTTCAATTACCCATCAAATGTCCATGTTTGGACTGAAAAAACGAACAGATTAAAGGTATACTCTCTAGAGCTGCTGGTACTGCATATTACTCTCCGGTTTCGGGTAAATCTGCATTCTAGTCTACAACGCGCAACAAACGCGAATTTATGGTGTCCGGGAATCTTAGAGAGGTTAAACACGGAGAAACCAGAAGCCGTACAAGTCGCAAGTCAAAATTCACCCATTAATAGGGCAATCCGCTTGCTGAATACGGCTTCTGTAGATAATATAGACCTATTTTTCTGCACATATTGGTAGTTTAGCAGCTATCCGCTCTGCTTTCTATTTATTAACTTCTACCTTATATTTACAGTCTGATCTAGGTGACTGGTTAAACAAACCTTAAAGTAAAACATACTACAATTATGAAATAAATGGGAATGTCTCGTAAAAACACAGACACGTATTAATTCATAAATGTCATTGATAAACACTATGCAATAAATATCATGATATAGTATAAAGTGATACATATCGTGAAATATAGAATGATATATTTATATCCATTGAACCCTGGGTTTAATATGCACATGGAACTCATATTTCGTATTTTCTTTATTTTTAGTAATGAAGCGTGCTTAGTGTAAACTGGGCCGTACTCAGGAAGTGAAATGCCAGCTGCACCCCGACCCCCCGCCCCGCCGCCCCTCCCCCCGGGAGACACTAAGGTAGTGGCCCTCAAGCGCTATGAGGCTGGTCCGCCTCTGGATTTAGAATTGGTGAGAATATATTCAAGTTATTTTATTATGATTAGAAGTTTATAGATTTTTTCATAAGAAAATACGATGACAATCTGCATTTTTTATTTCTTTGTAGTTAAATAATTTAGCCAGATTTAGTAGTTAAATCTTACCACATTAATTCAGGTATTTTACTTCGCAAAAGTCAACAGGTGGAAGAGTTCAGAAAATGTGGATGTTAAAAAAAAATCAAAATAGTAAACGTTACAGTGTGTAAAGCGACAACTTAAAATAGCCAACTACAGTTCATTAGCCCTGTATATGCTTAAAATTATACATGCCTTTCTTTAAAAATGATTTCCTCATCTATTGCAATAAATTTCAAGAAGTTTCCCCACTTTTCCGACGTTCGTCTTGCCTACAACTACTACCGTCACACCATATCTCCGTATTGGTAGGCAGAGCGGATGGACCGCCACACACGTCTATCCTGGCATACGTTTTTAGCTTTTTCCACATTCATACATCTTGTCATACATGCCCTTCCATTCAGTCTGCTTTCAAAGCACCAAACCGACTCAGGCACCCTTTCTTAATCTTATCAATTATACGTGTCATAGATTTGCACACTCGCCTGATTTCATAATTCGCAACTTTATCATACATCTATCTAAACTATCATACACAGCACAGAGATAATAAAATACAAGCTTTCCTGGACAGTATTCACATTTCTACATAAAATGCCTCCAAAACACCTATCGGACCTTTATATTAGGGAAAATACATGTCGAAGAAAATCTACTCTTAGGTCAGCATTTGATTCAGGCAGAGGAAAACTTGCCGAAATCCAGCGCTCCCCAAACACTAGATTCGGAGATCGTGCTTTTGCCGTTGCCGACCCCTCTGCCTGGAACCAATTGCCTTCAAACTTACGAATCATCGACAGTCCCAGTCAGTTCAGATCCCAACTAAAATCTCACTTCTTTAGTTTATCATATCCTCGATTTTAAATCAGAAAATAGAATATGTCAGTTTAGTTAAGTTAGAATGTAAGTTTAAGCATACAATTGTAAAGCGTCCTTGAGGTGATTTTCACAAAAATGACGCTACATAAATAGACTAAATATTATTATTATTATTATTATTATTATTGAAGAGATCGAATTTTAACTACGCTCAGTCTGCGTTCATCCTTCCTCTACAAGCTCCATACATCAATGTTCTATTATAATCCTAATCGATATGCTATTTTTTTAAATCTGTTATACCCTTACTAGCTTTTATTAAAAAAGGTGTTTTTTATTAAACTTAGTGAAAGCATACCGTATCTTTTAATTATAATATTTAACATTAAGTAAGTTAACGCAAGTTGAAAACATGTCGGCCTCGTGGTGTAGTGGTCAACGCGTTTGCTTACCATGCAAGAGATCTCGAGTTCGATTCCCGACATGGTTGACATGTATATTTACTTAAAAAATATGTTTTTACACTAGAATATTTCATAGTCCTTGGACTGGTACCTAAACCGTAAGACTGATCACCTTACCTTCATGTAACAAAAATGATACCATTGCAGTACCCTATGCACCATTAGGTGCGGAAAGGGAATGATGATAATGATGAAGTTTACAATACCACGTGAATATGATTTAGTACAATAAAGACGATTAGGAATAACGGCAAAACTTTTTGCTCTAATGTTTGTACCTTCTAATTGTTATGCTGAAATTATATAAGATTTGCATCTATGTCGTAATATTTCTCACTTTCTTCTCAAATTATCGTTAATTAACCGCAAAATTCATCGCGATGGGGTCAGTCAGTGCCTCGCGTCGTCACGGGACATAAAATGGCGTCCGCATTTCTCGTGTGAAATGCAAGTGTTGCCAGTGTGGAGAATAATATCAATCTCCTTCGGTTGGCGCCACGATTGTGTAACCATTGCATAACGGATCACAAAGAAGCGGCAACCTTGTCGCGTGTACCTAACCTACCTCTGTATGAATCATTGAATATTCTGCAGACAGAGTACGTTACGTCGGTATACTGGCAAAACCCTCTAAATGCATTATTGACTATACGAGAGAACCCTTTCAATACCCATTCACCACTCTATTTTTTTTGCCTCTTCTTTCACTTGCGGAATAATCTACCCACTAATATCAAAGACACCCCTACTTTATTTACATTCAAATCACGCATGAAATGTCACTTCCTGAATATTTGAGTTTTTCTGTCTCCTCCCTCTTTTCTTCCCTCTTAATCATCTCTTCTTTTTTTTAAATGATTAATCCCCTTATCCTCTATTTAGAGGCTTGTCAGCATATAGAAAAGAGGGGATATGGAAGGAGGCTATGTAAAATACACCACAACACCCAGACCAAGTGACAAAAAAAATCTGTCTTGATTTTTTTTCTCGCAACTGGCGGGAATCGAACCCGTGACGCCAGTTAGCTGTCTAACCAACTGTGCCACGGCGCCTGTCTATAGAGTAAAGTGTAGATATTTGGTCAATTTTTTTTTCTCAAAAAAGATACATCTTTATAAATATTTGTTTTATAATGAAAATATTATAATATACTAACAATACGTATATACCACTGATTTTCTCAAATTAAACGGTTTAGGTAGGTAGGGAGAAATTGCCTTAAGGCAATATGCCCGCCCTTATGCATATGTTTGTAAACTGTATGTGTATATAAAGTGTTAAAATAAATAAATGATTGACTTATTCATGAAACCATGAAATGGGTAGCCTGTTTTAGTATAGCGAGTTTTGAGCCTAAGATCTTTGATCTGCAGTCCGTGACACTACCTTGAGCCTAAGATCTTTGATCTGGAGTCCGTGACATTACCACGGAACCATTATCATCTTAGATCTACTATTTACTAAAATCAAAGAGTAAAAAATACTTAGTTTAAATTTTGCAAGTTATGAAATAGTAATTAAAAATTAGATTTTTGTAAAGTGGTCCTGACATCCGAAGCATAGCATCGATTATTTTACCTACATACAGGGTGTTCTTAGAACCCTGTCACACCCGAAACCACGAAAATCAGTATGGGCAAGAAGACATATAAGCATATTTTAAAATATATTTAGAACAAAGAAAATTTAAAAAAATAAAATATTAAAAAAATAAAAATAGTTGCTTACTTATGCAGGGGAAAAGTGAGGGGAGCGCGCGCAGTATCAGACTCCCCCCTTCCCCCTCCTCGTTTCACCCCTGCAGAAGTAAACATCCATTTGCTTTTTTAAAAATTATATTATTTTTTAATTTTGTTCGTTTTAAAAAACTATTTTAATGTGCCAATATATTTCTTCCTCATACTGATCATCGTGGTTTCGGATGTGACAGGGTTTAATGAACACACTGTTTATTAATTGGTGAATTGAAACTAGACCCATGCACCATTAAGAGTTGGTAAAACTAAGACAAAAAAACGTTATGTAAAAATAGTTATTTGTGAGGATAGAAAATATTCCCACTAACATTTTTGCATACGGGGTATAAAAATAATAACTATTAAATTTTATAATATAATTGTACATAATATTTAGTAAAATGTTTGACCACAAAGTTGATGCTTTAAAAATGAACTATTTTGGATCAGTTCCATTACCATCCCTCAGGTCCGAAGTGTAAAAGCAATGCAATTATTAAAATATTTATTTATATGATTTTTACCAATGTTTTTAAATATAATATAGAAAAATATGATACGCAAATATGAAAAAAGTAATGAAAACATTTTTTTTTAGTATTTGATTGCTTTTTGTCGTGTTTTATTTTAAGTTGACCAAATATAATGCTGGTTTTATTATATTGGAGTAATTTGTCTAGCTTCAGTGTTCTTATAATTAATGCAGGTGCAAAATTGTAAGTGTTTGTCCTGCGGGCATGTCTAACAGTTTTTTTATGTTTCTTTCTATTGAAAGCCCTATCTAAAATTGATAACGCTGTGATATTTACTTTATGCTTTATGTGTATTATTATTTGAGCTAGGTATATCTATTGTAAAACGGTGATAGATAGATATTGTTTTTTGCTGGAATAAAAAAAATACAAATTGTTTGATAATTGTTTAATTATTTGTAGTAAGTCAACGAAATGAAGGTTAACAGTTGCACGAAAATTGCATTTTGTAATACATTGAATAAAGTATAAAATATATTAAAACTTTTGTGAAGTAAAAGAGCTAAAACTTTTTTGATGTTTGTGATATTTATCTGGCTAGATTATTTCACTTACTAGGCAATGCCTTAAAATATAATATTTAGTTTTTTTTAAATTATATATATGTAATTACAGTGTATAAATCGGTCACTTAACCCAGGCAAAGACAAGTTATAAGCCCTGTAAATGCCCAGAATTTCATATTCCCTTCTCAAAAATGCTTTTCCTCTTTGTTGTAATACATTTTAAATCAGTTAAGTTAATACCGTTCAATAATAATATTTATTTAGGCACAAAAATATGACGTTTTGTTTTTTTTTTATATTTCGCTAAGTATGGAAAATATTTATAATTAACCAAAAGGTTTTGCTGTAATAGCAAAGGTTTTGCTGTAATTGCAATTTTGCTGTAACCAAAAGGTTTTGCTGTAATTGCACTCTAAAAGTATGATTTATATAAGGGTAAAACTGTTAAACATTAAGTTGTCTGTAAAATAGAAAAGATTTACGCTGATAATTTTTAATCTATTAATTTCAATTAAATAAAAAAATGTTGTATCAAGCAATATAAGAATATTTCAAGAATATTTTGGTATGGTAGGTATGGTTTTCAAAGGCCCTACAAATGCCTAGTCATCCATATTTCCTTTTCTGTTGCAATAAATTTCAATATAATGACAGGCGCCGTGGACCAGTTGGTTAGACGGCTAACTGTGAAACTGGCTTCGCGGGTTCGATTCTCGCTGTTACATTGACATTGACATTTTTCGCGTCTTTGAGAGAGTTTTTCGTTGCAAGATTCTCTTACTTTTTTAACATTCCATTCTCTGGATTTTATGTATAATTATGTGTTATTTGTATAAATATCTAATTTTACCTTATTATTTTAACTATTTCTATATGTATGAATTAAGATATTCCATTTTGTAATGTACGAATTGAAATTGAAAATGAAATTGAAGTAATTTTCAATGAAAATGAATTGTTGTTCATTTTGATGGGGTCACACAACATGATCTATAAAAAACATAATATAAACTACAAATTATACTGTTGTGGTTTTTGAAATTCCTTATTCCCACGGTATCAACAAATATTTCTCAAATGTTATCATAACAGTCAATTCATGAAATACGTTCCAGTTTCAAAAGATTAAGATATAATATAATATCTATGTATTCTTAGAGTCTATAATTATCTAATACATAAAATATTATGACTGTATTATCTACACTCACTGCCACGCTGCTTCTGACATACACCTGACTAAAAAAATATTTTTTGTACTCAAATTATTATTTATTGATCAGCATTCCTAGCAAGGCCCGTGATTTTTTGTTGATTAATAATTAATCAAGTGAAGCTTAGCTTAATTTTAATTCTAAGCACAGCAAATTTCTCACGTGGTATGTACATATAATTTATTTTACAATTCGTAGGTCTCGATAAAATTTACTTTCCAATGACCGCATTCTGTAATAAATACGTACACTTTTAAGCATACGTAAGTATACATAAATGATCAAATATGAACTGGTAAGACGTGAGATATCAATATACTAGTACACATGTGCACAAGCGGTTTGGACTTGCCAAAAAAGAATTTGGCTAGTATTTGCAAAAAACTCATTAGCATAAAAAAATAAACAATATAATAAAAATGTTAATACGGCTAGTATAATACAAGTAAATAAAATGTATATAACAATTTTGTTACTAAGCACTTATTTAAACAAAATAATTGTGTTTAAAAACAATATTGTTTCAATTAAATTTTTTTGAGTTTTCCATGATTGTAGACAAAATACTGGATTTCATCGCCTAGGGAGTCATTAAGATTAACAAGTTGCAACAGGGATGGAGAACATTTTAGAGAAGGGAATATGTAAGTCTAGGCATTTACAGGGCTTACGACCTGTCATTGGCTCTTTTAAGTGGCCACTTTACACACTGTGTAACATTCACCATTTAACATACGTTTAAACATTCACATTTTATTTATTGTTCTATCTGTTGATTTTATTTTAGTTAAAGAGCTGAAACCTTTTAAATGGTTATTAGCCCTGTAAATATCTAGACTTACATATTACCTTCTCTAAAAGGCTCTCCATCCTTGTAATTTGTTGTTATGTTTATTTTATCATAATGAATAACCGCAAAGTTAGTGCTTAAAATATAAAATTTATAATACGGGTTATTTAAATTCCAAATTATTTAAATCATAATTTGGCGACGTTCATATTATTGTCACATGATTTCTTCTCCAATACATTCCCGCTCAAAATCTATAATTTACGTTGCGTTAACATTGCACCAAAAATGGGTTTGTTTGAGTGGTTTTAACTTGATTGAAATATACATAATTATGCATCTCTTTCTCCGTCATACTTTTTTTCATCAACATAACTTATGCTTTATTTTTCTAACAATTCATTCTGTTCAATTCTGATATATTGTATAATATACAGTCATTACTGTGCTATAATATTATGAAGTCTTCATACCAAGCCAGTTACGTTTCTTAATATTAACTTACCTAAAAAGAAAAATATTCTTACATCTCACAACATCTTCTTGAAATGGCTCCAAAACACCTATCGGACCTTTATATTAGGGAAAATACATGTCGAAGAAAATCTACTCTTAGGTCAGCATTTGATTCAGGCAGAGGAAAACTTGCCGAAATCCGGCGCTCCTCAAACACTAGGTTCGGAGATCGTGCTTTTGCCATTGCCGGCCCCCCTGCCTGGAATCAATTGCCTTCAAACTTACAAATCATCGACAGTCCCAGTCAGTTCAGATCCCAACTAAAATCCCACTTCTTTAAACTATCATACCATATGTACAATACAAAATTTAAAAATATAGATTATACAAACATCACTCTGTCAGATTTAAAATTTACACTAAAAATGCATTATGTAACTTAGTAGACATTATAATAATAATTATGTACATCTCCCCCCCCCCTCCTTATCCTCTCTTCAAGCATTTTTGTCCTTATCCCGCCCAATTTACAGTAACTTAATGTTCTTAAAATTAATATTTTAAAAATCTTTGATTATTGAGTACATGAAAATAACATTTTTATATGTATAAATTGTATGTATTTATTTGATATGTAAGATATATTTTCTTTACTAACTTTGTATACTATGTGGAAATCTGTTATTAGTTCTGAGCTTATACACTATATCTGTTTGTTTACTAAAAAAATATGTATGTAGAACTGTTGATTTCCCTAATAAAATAAAATAAAATAAAATACCCTCAATTTTAAATCTGGAAATATAATATATCACTTAAGTTTAGTTAGAATGAAAGTTTAGATATACAATTGTAAAGCGCCCTTGAGGTGATTTTTTACAAAAATGGCGCTATATAAATCAGCCAAATATTATTTTTATTATTATTAACGGTATTTGATAAATTTTGATGTAAGCAGCCTTATTTAGAACCCTGTCGGCTAAATTAGTAATCAAAAAGTATTTTTTGTTGTATTCCCTACTTTTTTTATTTGAAAATTTATGTATAAACCCTTATAATTTTTTTTTCCTTAATATATATATATATACATACTATTGTTCTAATTGAATGTTGTAACATCTTTCGTAAAGGTTGTCTGAGTCTATTTTTTAGTTTAGTCTGGTATTTTACTGTAAAATTTCAGTCGCTGGTTGATGATTTGAAATTTTTATTTATTGTAAATATGCACTTATGTTTGTTTAATATTTCCAAGTCTGGAATAAAAGCTTTTTATCTATTTTCCCAAACGGTATCGTTATTTTCTTTATCTTCATCTGTACTGATATTTACCCCTGTTGAATTTGATTTTTTCTGGTAGATTATTGTATAATTTCAGTCCCTGTTTTATAAGTTTCTTAGTCCTCGTCTTGTTAAAGAATGTTGTATTTAAATATCCTTTAAATCTACCAATTTTCTCTTTAATGTCCGTTTTTTCACCCTTTAAAATAATTACATTTTAGTTTTAAAAAAATACATACTATAAGTTTTATCTGTGGATTTATACAAAACCGTTTTATTTATGAAATTTATAGAGTGGTATGTAAAATAAATAAACTACAGTTATAATAATATATGACTAAGGAAAAAATTGACATAGCAGTAGGCCTTTTCTGTCACAATTTCGTTTCGTAAGTTCGTTCGTTCGTCATCCAACCATCTCATTCTAACGCAATTAAAACCATAGTTCGCTATCGTTCCCTCTCATACGATACGAATGAATTTACGAAACAAATTAGTTACAGCGTAAGGCCACTGTACCCCTCAATGAAAAATTTCATCAAATTACAATGTTTAAATTTTGAAATCGAAAAAAATAAAAAATATAATAAAACATCTTAGTGAAATTATGAACATTTTTCAAAACATGTAATTCTGTAAACATACTCGATTTAATTTTGAATACCATAATATCCATACCAATAATACAAAATAAATACCATTTAATATTTACCTAGTTAAAAAATCTTTATATCTAAATATTTTAAAAATATATATATCTGAAGTGATCCATATGCCACCATACATTACATTAGGTTAATTATTCTCCAGAGGCTTTATTTGCAATTTTCGCTATCGGATTGGTTCCAACATCTGAAGAATGGGTTTTTGTATAATCATTTTTGAATGGTAATCGATTAGATCTACACCGTAGAGGTATGATAATTTATCTTGTTTAGTTTCCATTCGATTATAGTATGTAGATAATGACATTGTTATTATATCATTCAACTTGTTATATTTTAACACGTCAATTTCCTAAGGAGATTTTAGTTTGGGTCAGGGTCGATATAAGTATTATAAACAATGGTGATCTAGCGAGATACAATAAATTATTTTCTTTTGGAGCTACTAAACGATAAAATAAAATATTTTTAAAATTTGATTAAAATGATATTGAAACAAAATGAAATAAATCTTGATGGCAGTAAATAAAACATAATTTCTTATTATTGTAATATTATGTTCTAATAGTATAACGGAAGAAAAAAAATATTTATTACATCTAAATGGCTGGGTGGTGTCAAGTCAATTTAAAAATACTATTGTTTAAAACACACGTAGGCACCTTATAAAAAATTAAAAACAAATTATAGATTAAAACTAAAAGATACAATATCGACGAAATTATAATTGTAAGATAAAACAGCATGAAATGGGAATATTAAATTTTAATTGCTAATATCGATTATTCCACAAAATAAACAAAACGACGGAGAAAAACCTATTTTATCTATTTTTTGATATCCGGTTTTAAAAGTTTAGATTACAAATATTTAAATATTTTTAAAACTTTTTAATTAAAATAATGGAATAGATTTTAAATGAAAAATAAATCTATCCTGAGGAGATATGAGTAGGTTCTTGGTATATTTCAATAAAAAAAATTGAAAACTGTTATTGTAAAGTTTTCATTATTTATTTTTTTATTTTATTTATAAATCATAAAACACAAAATATTTTACAAGTATAATACGTTGAATTACATTCCCAGGAGTTACAACAACTCGATTCGGGACATAAATAATGTTCACATTTAAAAATTAAAACATATTGAGAACAACAAAGAAACAAAGCAAGTTTAGCACCTTATATTAAATATAGCACAACAATATATACGCCTAAAACCTTTTCTTACACAAGCAGAATAAATATGTATAAATAAACGCTTTTAAGAATAAAAAAAAGGAGTGAATATATTAAGGGAGATAAGGTCATTAGCATCACATGCCATGCAGATGATGCGGTTATAGTGGCGGCCTCCGTGGTGTAGTGGTCAAGACGCTTGACTCACGCACGGAAGGTTCCGGGTTTGCTTCCCGGTGAGAACACAAAAATTAAATGTGATTTTTCTCAAGCCTGGGTGTTCTGTGATGTAATTCACCACTGCAATTGGCCCTCCTGGCCTGTTGTGGTGCAAAAAAATAAAATAAATAGTGATGATAAGAACATAATATCCACCTCTGTTAGTAAACATCTGGATGCCTAAGAAATGTCGTATAGTATAATGAACACATGATTATTTGAAACATAATTCGGATATACAAAACGTGTGTCAGACCAAATCATGGTGTAAACAACAGACGTGAGGATAGATAGAGAGAAAATAAAAAAATACGAAAAACCCAGTAGAAAAATTAAATAGAAAATCTAAATAGAAAAACTAAATAACTGCTCAGAACGTAAGAGATGAAAGTACTAAATTATTATTTTAGTTAATTTGTTGTATTGTTGTTTTTTTTAAAAATATTTTTCTTAAGGTGCATAAACTTTGTCCTTAAAGCTTTTAAAAAGATGTTGTATACAATACAATCCCAGTTTTGCGCAAAAAAAACCGAGTGAAATTCGTGTGTTTTCAAGATATGCAAAGGCTAGCTATTACACCTGAGGCGGACTCCGCTATAGCGCGTACGAATATATTATTTCTCCATGATTATTATTATGTAAACAAAAGAAGCTAAAGTTGAAAAGTCCGCCCTTGGAATTTGTTTAGAACCTTCGCGCACAAACCGGTGTGTTATTAGTGCGGACCGGTTCTAGTGAAAAAGCGTTATTAGATTTAGCATTTGGCTGCACAGCGACGTGTAAATGCAATGACTTTCACACGGTTCAGTCAAGTGCTCGCATTTCGTGATCCTTATCTCCTTGGCTAAAACTGAGACCAGATGGAATGTACGGTAGTTGCGGATTGACTGGTCAAAGCTGGGAATTCCTTATTCTGCGCACAGTGCTGGATAGATAAATAATTCTTTTACGTTTTCGTATTCGCCACCTCTTATTTTTTCTTAGTGTGCACCATCTCTTTCTTCTTCTAAGTCTTTGTTGTCTCTTCCTTCCTTTTTCTTTGTAATTTTCTAATTTTTCGTCTTCGTAATCGCTTTATTGATTTTTTTCTTGTTTATTTTCGTTACCCACTTTTTTATTTTAATCTTCGTCGTAATCTGATTACGCCTTAGATGTTAGTTTAGAGGCTTTACATAATAAAACTTCACTAAAAAAAAACTTTTATGGTCAACTTTGCGGCAGGAAAACACGCAAAATACTGACATCGATTATTTATTAATTAAATGTGTTAGAAAATATTTAGTTTCTTGCATTAAAATAAAGGTGCATAAAATATAAACAATATAAACGAAAATTCACTCAATAGCTAAATATTTAAATTGTGAGTAAAAAAATATTTTTTGTTTTATTTGAGATGTGGGATACAGACACACTTTGTTTCACAAATTAAATTTATACGTTTTCATCAGCTGAATGGTAATTATTTGATACCTTAAGCTGTATTTTTATGGCAATGGATTAAATTACATTTTCAGCGTTCTTACTACTGACCGTAATAAATTTATTATAATAGTGGCATAAAACAAAACAAACAATCTACGGTACCTCGCGTACTGCGTACTGCGTACTGCGTACTGCGTACAGCGGAGTACGTCAATTTTGTTTTATGATATCTTCGCAATATTCATCGCGAAAATCGACTGATCACCATTATCATGTGCTTGAAAATCTCGGATGTCGTAAGTCGTAAATATAAGCCTTATTTTGTTGCGTTTATGATGCTTTTGTACTGCTCCTTATGGTAAGACATTCCTAGCATCCAATTATTTCCATACAATAAAAAAGCGGTACTGCTTATTACAAACGTAGCAATTTTATAAGCGTTAGATAGTTCATTATATTACTAAATCTTATACCTCTGAAAGAATATTCTTGTCGAAATTATTTTCCGTGGCATTTTGGTGGTCTTGCCATAGGTACTTTGAATCAAAAGCGATTATACAAACAAATAATGGAAAATATTATTCTACAAAAGCATCGATATTCACGGTTGAGACCGGAATATAAATTATTTTCTAAGTCATTATTGATGAATAAAAAATGTAATATTTATAGCCAGTATAATAATATGCGAAAAAAAAGTATCCCTACTTTCCTCCAAATATACGAGAATTAAAAAAAATACATTCGAGAATTTAGTCCGGAACCTTTTGAATAATAATCAAACCCAATAACCAGTTCACTGTCAAGTGGGTATAATATGTAGTTTTAATGCATTTTGATTGTTTTTAAACCTATTTTATATGGGAATGTCAAAGGATTCTTAAATAATATACCTGTAACAGGCTCACGGAGCATGACAGAAAAAGCATTTTCAGGAGTTTTGACGTATGTTCCTGCATTTATTTCTGATGGAATTAAAAAAAACTTTAATGTGTGATTTCAATCATTGTATACCTTAAATATTTACCTAACTATCGGTATAGTTAACACTTAAATCATTAGTAATATGTATATATTGCTTCTGTTGGAATGACAAAAAGTGATGTTTCTAATATCTGACGCTAAACTTTTATTCTTACATAATACACAGGTAAATTTTTAACGATTTGCCATTATTATGAAATAAAAAAAACTGCTTTTCATACATGTCATGAATCTTTTTTCCGCTATATTGCTTAGTTTTTTTTCACAAATCTATGCATTTAAATTAGCTATTTACCCCTTTCTCCCTGACAGAATACATATTTGAATGTTTTTTCTCGTTTTTACCATTTTAAAGTAATTAGTACCAAAAAAATACTTCTGGGGATCAGTTTTGCGTAGAGCTGTCACCTGTTTGGTTGTGTAAAATACTCCTCTACGAACTAATATAATAACTATGGCAGATAAGTTTTTTTGGTTTCATTATTACTCGTATGTTAGTTTTTGAAAATTTTTGGAAATAATATATACCGTGTTTTTTATTGTTTCAGCATTTATTTTGTGGAAGAAAATTTTGAATTTTATTAATATTTAAAGAATTCACTTTGTGGTCAAACATTTTACTAAATGTTATAAAATATTTGTATGTAACGATAAAATATTTTTATAATTTAATCAGTGCATGTTTGTCCTAATCAGTGCATGCGCTTATTAAAATACATGTCATGTTGGTTTTATATTTTTGTGTAACAACTATGTCGAAGGCGAATATTGGGTTTTGTACGTTGGTTTAATTTGTGTCCTGACGAAGATACAGGTATGTCTCGAAACCGGTAGACATAGAAAAGTCGGAAAGTGGTACTATAAAAATATTATATAACATTTAGCATTTTGAATTTATTTAAAATGAAACACTTTGTAATTTTTAACACACAAAAGTTTAATATGTTATAATTAACACAAATAGTTTCAGGTATTCTGAATTACCCATCATCAGGTGTAAATTTAGATTAGTTCATATTAACTCCTGATGATGGGTAATTCTTGGATGGAAATTTATTGTGTTGTAATATATTAAACTGTTATGCGTAAAAATTATAAAGTGTTTTATTTTAAATCAATTCAATATACCCATACCGTGTTGAATGTCGGTACGAATTTGTACCATTTTTTTTTTAGAATACGCAGTTAATAAAAACCAATGTAATCGTTTTCAAGCCACAAACATTACTCAAAAATTTATTCAAAAAGTATGTTCGGGAATCAGAGGTTTAAAACTATTTATTAATAGATTCTGAAAAATAAAACGGTTTTTGTAGCAGGCTAGTCGCACATGTGACGAATACACGATTACCTGTTATAATTCTAACGTCGGACAAGAGTTGTGGCGTGCGTGATACACATTTGATTATGAATACTGTGGTTTGATTTTGTTTACCGCATATTGATTAAAAAAATCTGTTGGTGTACATTTCATTGATTATTTATCACTTATTTATAACCAGAATTCTTTTGTACCAACTTAAAAGCATTCATTATTTTTTTTACACTGTTTATTTTGTACAGAGTTTATTGTATTGCTGTATAAGAAACTTCTTCCCACCAACCTAATCAACTATAATTTTGAATAAAAACACTTGCGGTCAACAATAAAATATAATTTAACAAATCATCGTCAAATATTCCTTTCAAAATTACTTTTATGACAAGAGGGAGAGGACGTATGGAAAACGAGTGCGTGAAAGGGGTTATAGGGAGAGAAGTAAATAAATGAGAGGTTAGAGTTATAAAAGATAGGGTTGATGGGGTAGTACATACTGAAAAATTGAAAAAGGAAAAAAAAAACTTTTTCTCTTACATCTATTATCCCTCGCGTAATATTTTGTAATAAGTGTATATAAAAAGAAGTTTAAAATACAAATAATAAAAAAAATCCTAATTCGTTTAAGGAACAATTACAAGGAATAAATTCTTAAGAGAAAACGCGCTCTATATTTTCTTCACACGAACGTATTCCCGAATTTTCTCTCCAGATTATGGCACTAGAGCAATGTATTTTTTAATCTCTTTAGATATTAACATTTAACGTGTCTCTATTGTATTGTTTTTTTTAATAAATGGTTTATTATGGAAACTGGGACCATTCAAAAACCCTAAAAAGCTATCAGTTTTATTTACCGGATATACGGTTAACAAACATAATAACTATTTTTAAAAAGGCAAAAAAAAACGGCACAGGAAATTTCGTTCTTATACTTTTATCAGTTCATTTTTGGGGTACGGAAAACGGGACAACGAAAGTTCGATTTTGTCGATTTTAAATCGATTTCAATCAGTCCGAAGCAACGTGCAGTTTACCTTTTTAGAGAGTGATATAAAAAAAAAAATTCAAATACCTTTTTATCAAAAAATTATTCCTCCGCACATCTCCGTGAACACTTACAAACCGTTATATTACTGGACTAGATATACTGTATAATAACACAGGATGCAAAGCAGAGAAATATGAATAAATGGGTAACAAAACATAAATATAATAGAATAGAGAATGGTTTAAAAAAAAAGGTTAATATAATATAAACCTAAGCCAAAATTAAAAAAAATAATAATAATGTATCGTTTTATGAGCGCTATGATTTTCAAAGGTTTGTATTTCTGAAATTACTCCGCGTGTGACGTCTCAAGTTCTCTTCCGCTTTTACTCGATCAGTTCTGACGATTGGTCCGTTGACGGTTAGTAAACCGGAAATTTTCCACCGCTCTCTTATATTTATTGATTCATATGAACTAGTGAGTCCTGAAAAGTAGTTTGTTTTTATGAAAATATTTTGTAAATTTTTTTTCACACATTCCCAAGTAAGTTTGCGGCATAATTTAATGCTCTAATTTTTTCCGCGCGATAGAAAACATTTTGTCGATCTAATTTCCAGAAGAGCTAAAAAATTGTATGTTAAAAGTGCCTTTATTATGTTATCTAGGGCTATAAGAGCTTATTTTAAAAGTGCTCAACAAACTTATTAGATTTTGATGTAAAACTAGTTATATTCAACATTAGATCTCTCAGATTTTTATTCGCAATTAATCCGTAACAGAAACACAAAAAAATACTTCAAGTACGTTAAGAAATAACAACAATCAACATTTTTATCCGTTTGACCCAATAAAAACGTGATGGTATTATAATGATAGTATTTAATGATATAAATCATTAAAGTAGTAAGCACTAGAAAATGCAATACCTAATTGCAATTTAATAAGACGTAACCTACCTTCATAGGTTTGATTACGCCGATCTTAATTACGCATATAATTATATTTAAGAAAAAAAAGTAAAACATGAATCTAATGAAAAGATAAATTAATGTTTTATAAAAACATATTCTTACATATTTTCCTTGATTTAAAAAAAAAAACAATCAATAGCAACAGAGATAAAGAACATTTTCGCAAGATGAAATTATAGCCTAAGCATTTACAGGGCCTATGGTCGATCATTTGCATGTTAAAGTAGTAGTTTTTCATATTGTGCAACATTCAACATTCTGCCTTCTGTTTAAACATCCATATGAAAAAAAAACTAAAAAACCTTAAACCATTTCTTTTAATAATCCATTTTTAATTAATTTATTTTATTTAATTAATTAATTTATTTATTCCTTTATAGATATGCTATTCTGGATTCTATTTATATTTTAACATTTTTGGAAAAGATTTTAACAAATTGCAACCATAAGAGAATTTTTTTATACATGGGAATTTAGAAGTCTTGGCAAATATAGGGCTTATTACCTTTAATTAGAATGAATGGAATATTCAAACATAGGCAAAAGGGTTCATATTACACATGGTGTAAAGTGGGCAGTTAAACCAGCCAATAAAAGGTCATAAGACCTGTAAATTTCTAGAATTCCTTATTCCTTTCTCAAGAATGTTCTTCATCTCTATATCGAAATGTTAATCTTAATAACCCCTTAGGGGGTAAACCCAGTTCTTGTCTACAAACATTTTGATAAACTAAAAATATAGTCATTTAGTATAAAATTAAAATAAATAACTATTAATACTACACGAAGTTGTTGAAAATTTACAGAGTTTAGGGCTAGCAACATTGCTTAAAGACAGTTAATAATACATTATTTCATTTGCTCAAAACATAAAAAACTAAAAAAAACTCAGGCTCTCCGTGACCAATTTCAGCAAGGAAAACAGTCAGTAACCTTTTAAGCTTGAGACTCTTTAAGCAGTTCCACGGTTCTCGCATTATATTATATATTTTTAGTCCAATGTGAGAGTACTGTCTCCATGTCAAACAAATTCTAACCATTCTTGGAGAATTCAGATATCTATTGGAACTCCAGTGTGATGATGCTGATAAATTGATGGCTGCTAACATGAGTGACCACCACTTATTCTTATTCTTTAAGGTGAAGGTCAGTACTATATATGTTCCTGACGTCACTGTGACCTGTGAAGATCTATTGTGATGGGTTGCCGTGAAAAGTTCTTTCCCCCCAAGCCCAGGTTATTTAAAAATCCTGGCTAAAGGCTGGAAAGCGAGAGTTTTCATTTTGTTAAATCTTCACTTCCAAGCCCAGATCTGTAAAATGTCGAGCTGATAAGTAGTACGTAAGCTTTTTAACATCCTCAGGTTTAACTAGCAATTTTCCGAGGATGCGGCTTCTTTTATGATGTAGAGCATCACATTAACATAGAATGTGTATAGAATTTTCCTCATCTGCACTGCAGACTTTACATCTAGAAGTTTTGGAAAAGTTCATTCTAGCAAAGCGTTTGTTCAATCTGCAGTGCCTTGTAAAGGCTTTAGTGATAACCCTCACTTGATTTCGGCTGAGCTTTATTCGGTCAAAAGCAAACCTCTGCGAGTATCAGATTCGTCGCATGGTGCTGACTTCCGCATGTACTTTTTGCCCATGACCTTTAACCTAAGCTCTGGCTCAGACCTAACCAAATCTAAGATCGTTTCAAAGAGCCTTTTTGGGTAACCCAGAAAAGGGCTCAGGGTCTATTGGGCCCACTGCCTTCAGTAAGTATTGCTGTCTTATATCAAACACTGCAAATTTCTTGAATGGAGAACCACCCAGATATCTGTTATGTTTTTTTACAGTAGTTCTTATGGATGACTTTTGAGCTTTTGCTGCTGAGTCCAACCCAGTCTAGGTACAACTACCCCAATTAATTACACCGTACGTCATGATAGAATGTGCCAGAGAAAAGTAAAAGCATTTCAACACTTTGGGTCTTAGTTTATTCCTTAGAGATTTAGAGAAATGCATCAAGCGCTTTGTTTTATCTAAAATTGTTTCAATATGCATATGTCACTTTGAAAATCTATCAATTCTAGTTTTTAATTTAAATTTGTGTTACATTTTTTTTAAATAAAGAGTTTAGAAATAACCTCTATATTAGTAGAATACTTTTGCGTAATAAAATGCTAACATCTATAATTTTTTTATCGTTTCCGAGACTTTCCAATTTTCTGTAAATTTAATTTAATATGGCGATACCATTAAGGTGAGTTACTCATTATGGTTTTATGATGAATCGGTTTAATACATTATATCTTCTTCGTTATGGTCTGATTATGTCTCGAGAAAATTAGACTAATTTTAATGACTTTAATTTGTTGAAGTGAAATGAGAAATTAAATTGCAGATTTAATGAACAAGCAAAACACAGTGTCAGTAAATAAAAATAGCACATGGAAATCAATAAATAAAACATAAATTATTTAAGGTAGTTCTTGAATAATTTAACATCACAAACTGAATTATTTCATCGGATGTAAATCAACTTCCCAAAAGCAACACTTTAATCGTGTATGTATATTAAAATAAAATATTTACATTCGTCATCATATTACACCTGTTCTCAGTGCATAGGGCACTGAGTTGGTTCATTAAATGAAGAGTACCTTCATCAGTTTTGTTGCATGGATGGTACGGTCAAATTATCCTTTAGACGCTAGTCCAGATACAATGAAATATTTTAGTAAAAAAACACTTTTAAAACCAATATTACACATTCTCCCTGCCAGGAATCAAACCTAATAAATCAAGCGTGGCAAAAAACATTGATTTCTTTATACTGAATTTTTAGCTAAGAGTAGCCATCGAGTCGATAGCACTTGTTCAGGATTCTGGTTCTATTACCCACACACTGTATTCTTAATCCACCTGGACACAGAGAAGATGATGATATAATTTACAATAGATGGTAATCTCGCCTGCTGAGAATCATAGTGGTGTAAGTCCAAAAATTCGGTTTTCGAGTTGGACTTCGAAATGAAACTTTTTTCATACGTGATTTACGAAAGTATATTAAATAAAAACTAATAAAAAAACTAACAAGGCCAGTTGTTGCCCCGCTTTGTAATTAATGGTTTTGTAAAACTACGAAATGCTTTTTTCTCCATATTATGAAAGTTAGATATATGCCACTATGATTCTCAACAGGCAATGTGATTGTCATATATATAATCAGTTCATGTCTGGAAAATGTTAATTACTAGCCAAAATATAAATGCATAAATATAATAATAACGGCATGTTTTAATTTGCTCGAATTCTTTACCGAACAATGAAAAACGCGATTTAAAATGTTAAAATATTCTACATACATAATATTATTATATTTAGTAGGACTGCTCCAAAAAACCCCAGCTTTGGTTAATTTGAAAAATCAAGGAGTAAAATTAAATGTTGTATTTTCCTTAATATTTTCAGGTAGGGACAGAGACAATTCAATAAATTAGTTTTTGTTTATTTTAACAATATATTTAACACAATTAATAAAAAAAAATTCATTAAATTTAAATGTTCTCCCCTGCAAACTTGTATTTATTTTACTTTATTAAGGATTTTTACAGCTTTTACAGAACATTAAGAAATATGAAAAAAAACACCTGTTAATTTAATACAAGATAATATAGAAAGAGACAGTTTACATAATCGTGTGTGAGACGTTTGTGTTATGTACGTATGTGAATATGTGCGCAAGGGTGCGTTTGAATAGGTGAGTTAATATTTTTAAAAAAAGTTTTAAGAGGTGAGGGGTATAGTAGAGGGTTTGGAAAGAAGTTTGATTGTTTAAAAATATGTTTAATATTTCAAAACCTCTTTAAAAATATTTTTTTACTTAAATATACATAATGAACTAATATTTAATATCGTGTAACCAAAACTGACGTACTGCCCATTTCTATTCGATGGCTTAAGAGCCATCGAATAGAAATGGGTGAAGATGAATAATTTCATGCCAATATATAAAAAATAAAATATTATAGGCGTAAGAAACACGTAAAATACGAGTATATAGTTCATTATAATTGTAATTTATTGTAATATTGTTATCACAGCTGTGTTATTGAGTTTAAGGCCAATAACATTTTACTAACAATGACAACATGACCCTACAATGAGTCGTTAAGAAATATTTTTATTCTCTAAATGAGATTCCACGCCTAAAAATCTTCCTCAAATCCAGGTCGCCATTTCAACAATGAAAATATACTGCTAGCGCAATGTACGTTTATAGAATTCTAATGATGATTTCTTCATACACAGAATTTAGAAATCAAGAGGATTAGATTCAACTTTTTTTATAAAAGGTTGATAGTTATCAATAAAAATGTAAAACTTTGAACTTTTTAAACTGTCTCAGTGCCAAAGTAGAATCCGTTTTTGTCTTTAACAGTTAATAAAAACAATAATGAGAAAGTTTAGTAACTGAAAAAACAAAATTTGTAAAAAGACTATCATCACACTAAGCCAAAATAATAATAATTAAAAAAAAAAAATGTTTTGGAATTCAACCATAAACAAGTACTTAGGTACCTACTTAAATTCAGATTTGAATATTAATAATTTTTAATTTTGGAATTCAAACATAAACGAATACCTAGGTACCTATTTATCAATGAAAAGTCTTTTTCCTTTAATCCAGACAGTTTTTGTACGCTTTCACGACACAATGAGGCATTTTTCTTTTAATTTCTTTTGTCATAATTTTAGAGGGCTCAGGGTAAAACGTGGTCTGACTTTTCTTCATTAACACGTATTCCCGTATTTTTTCCCTTGATTATGGCACTACAGCAGTGATTTTTGCACGATTTTGATTTGAGCACGACGAGGACTCTTCACTAATCACATAAGGAGATAAAACGAAAAACTGACCCTTATTACGAATATGTAAATCGCTCAAAAAAGGCAAAAATAAATAACGTGTGTTCTTATTTCTTTATTAATATGCTTATATATACGAGTATAATTCTTCTGTTTGCGTGTATATTACTGAACTCCTCCTAAACAGCTGAACCGATTTTGATGCAATTTTGTGTGTGTATTTGAGTAAATCCCTAGATGGTTTGGATTCACAATTGGACCGGTAAGTGGTTTTGCAATCTCAATGTCAAATGTTACTTAGTACATATATATTTTTCAAAGTTCGAGATTAGCAATAAGCAAAAATTGACAAATCTGCTTTCCTTCAATACTTTTGCTTTTATTTGCATTTGATATATCTTGATATTTTTATGTTTTTTCATTTTGTATTTTTGTATTATTTAATTTAGTACTCAATCTTATTTGGAATATTTTTTATTACTCTTGTTTCTTTCTACAGTGTAGAGTGAGTTTCTAAAAACCATATCTAAATAATCATTTCAAATTTATTTATATATATATATATATATATATTATTTTTTTATTGATTTCAATGATACTATTATTTTGTTTTTTTTTCAATACTACGATATTTTACTTTTACACTATTATTTTTATTATTTTAATGATACTATTATTTTATATATTTGATTATGTATGAATCGAAATTTGTATAATTTATATTTTAATATTTATGTCTGATTATCTTTTTAAAATTATATTCTATGAAATTTTATTATTTATTACTTATACCTTGTTTTTCTGGATTGTTATTTTATTGCATCACATTTCATTATACTTGAATCTAATTAATTTTACCATGTATTTTTTATTGTTAATTATTACTGCTTGACATGGGCACACCCTAAAAAGTCTTAAAAAGTTCGCTTATATTTCAACGAGTGTAATTTTGAATGAATAAATAAATATAGTTTGAATGAATAAATAACCAGCTAATAGCAAGACAAGCTTACGTTCAAGCAGGAAAACGTCTGTCGGGTCCGCTAGTATTTCATAAAATAGTGATGTGTTCCAAACTCCATGAGACCAAAAGACATGTATTGTGTTGGGATGCAACATAATGGATAACGGAAGAAAAATGATAAAATAAACATGAATTTTTCATCACCATCTGGACAAAACGCAGCATAATAGAACCGATTTTATTTATTTATTCATGCAAATAGATATATATTACAAAAAAAATAATAAAAACATATCCCAAACTCTATGAGGCAATCTGTATACTCTATGATTTAGTTCAAAGCCTTACGATATTATTTTTGTGTGCGTAGTGGAGTATTTTACTCTTCACATACGAGCGAAAACTTACGCTTACTACCGAAAAGATAGGTTGGTTTTATGATTCAGTATTCAGTTCGCACAGCGGCAAGCTGGAGTACCGGCGTCAGTTTAGAGAACAATCCATTCAACAGTACGGCTAAACATCGGGTATAGTTTTTGCCGATCGAGCGGCGGGTGGTACAAGTTCTGTAGTGACTGTTCTAACGGCCCGCGTTCGTCAATCACTTTTCATTTCATTCGTTACCGGAAAATCTGTCCGACCGGCCGCGGCCGCTCCTTCCTCCATACGGCGGGAAAATCCGAACACCTACTTCGGTAGATACACACAAACGCGAATAACACATTTGTACGGTGATCTTCGTATTTCTTGTGATGTGATAAGTGAAAACCGTCCATATTTTCAAACAAAGTGCAGACTTCTGTGTTTTATTAGTGAATTTTTTCGTCTATATTAAAGTGATCGTTAAAGAAAAACGTTTTTTGGATACAAAAATACATATTCAGTCTTAATTCGAATGAAGTTTTAAGTGTCTCGTTAATTAATTTCATAAACTAAACATGTGGAGTTTTTATATTTTGCATAAAAAACAAGTAATGTTAAACTTTTTGCAGGACCATGTGGAAGTTTTAAATCTCGCTTGTAATGCAAATTTTTACTGGAAATCTTAATCAAATAATTACTAGGTTAGACTTTAAGCAAATCAAAACACCAGTAAAACTTAACTAAGTATGAGTTATTTATTTTAAAAACAAATTATTATTAAATTAGAACTACCAGCAAAATTCATCTTCGCGGACGATAAAGATCCGCTGATAATTGGTCGGCCTACTACGGATGTCGAATAAACATAAAATCGTTGGATTTCTGTGTTCATTTAAAACACGTCGTGTTCCTCGATGCATGTTAACAGTTAATGTATGAACTGTGTAGAAATAAGACTTCCAACTTAGATTAAACAGTACTTTTCATGCAAACTGTTTGCTATTGCAAACATTTGCCAATATAAGATTATTAAGATAATAAAGATCCGCCGATAATTGGTCGGCCTACTACGGATGTCGAATAAACATAAAATCGTTGGATTTCTGTGTTCATTTAAAACACGTCGTGTTCCTCGATGCATGTTAACAGTTAATGTATGAACTGTGTAGAAATAAGACTTCCAACTTAGATTAAACAGTACTTTTCATGCAAACTGTTTGCTATTGCAAACATTTGCCAATATAAGATTATTAAGATAATAAAGATCCGCCGATAATTGGTCGGCCTACTACGGATGTCGAATAAACATAAAATCGTTGGATTTCTGTGTTCATTTAAAACACGTCGTGTTCCTCGATGCATGTTAACAGTTAATGTATGAACTGTGTAGAAATAAGACTTCCAACTTAGATTAAACAGTACTTTTCATGCAAACTGTTTGCTATTGCAAACATTTGCCAATATAAGATTATTAAGATAATAAAGATCCGCTGATAATTGGTCGGCCTACTACGGATGTCGAATAAACATAAAATCGTTGGATTTCTGTGTTCATTTAAAACACGTCGTGTTCCTCGATGCATGTTAACAGTTAATGTATGAACTGTGTAGAAATAAGACTTCCAACTTAGATTAAACAGTACTTTTCATGCAAACTGTTTGCTATTGCAAACATTTGCCAATATAAGATTATTAAGATAATAAAGATCCGCCGATAATTGGTCGGCCTACTACGGATGTCGAATAAACATAAAATCGTTGGATTTCTGTGTTCATTTAAAACACGTCGTGTTCCTCGATGCATGTTAACAGTTAATGTATGAACTGTGTAGAAATAAGACTTCCAACTTAGATTAAACAGTACTTTTCATGCAAACTGTTTGCTATTGCAAACATTTGCCAATATAAGATTATTAAGATAATAAAGATCCGCCGATAATTGGTCGGCCTACTACGGATGTCGAATAAACATAAAATCGTTGGATTTCTGTGTTCATTTAAAACACGTCGTGTTCCTCGATGCATGTTAACAGTTAATGTATGAACTGTGTAGAAATAAGACTTCCAACTTAGATTAAACAGTACTTTTCATGCAAACTGTTTGCTATTGCAAACATTTGCCAATATAAGATTATTAAGATAATAAAGATCCGCCGATAATTGGTCGGCCTACTACGGATGTCGAATAAACATAAAATCGTTGGATTTCTGTGTTCATTTAAAACACGTCGTGTTCCTCGATGCATGTTAACAGTTAATGTATGAACTGTGTAGAAATAAGACTTCCAACTTAGATTAAACAGTACTTTTCATGCAAACTGTTTGCTATTGCAAACATTTGCCAATATAAGATTATTAAGATAATAAAGATCCGCCGATAATTGGTCGGCCTACTACGGATGTCGAATAAACATAAAATCGTTGGATTTCTGTGTTCATTTAAAACACGTCGTGTTCCTCGATGCATGTTAACAGTTAATGTATGAACTGTGTAGAAATAAGACTTCCAACTTAGATTAAACAGTACTTTTCATGCAAACTGTTTGCTATTGCAAACATTTGCCAATATAAGATTATTAAGATAATAAAGATCCGCCGATAATTGGTCGGCCTACTACGGATGTCGAATAAACATAAAATCGTTGGATTTCTGTGTTCATTTAAAACACGTCGTGTTCCTCGATGCATGTTAACAGTTAATGTATGAACTGTGTAGAAATAAGACTTCCAACTTAGATTAAACAGTACTTTTCATGCAAACTGTTTGCTATTGCAAACATTTGCCAATATAAGATTATTAAGATAATAAAGATCCGCCGATAATTGGTCGGCCTACTACGGATGTCGAATAAACATAAAATCGTTGGATTTCTGTGTTCATTTAAAACACGTCGTGTTCCTCGATGCATGTTAACAGTTAATGTATGAACTGTGTAGAAATAAGACTTCCAACTTAGATTAAACAGTACTTTTCATGCAAACTGTTTGCTATTGCAAACATTTGCCAATATAAGATTATTAAGATAATAAAGATCCGCCGATAATTGGTCGGCCTACTACGGATGTCGAATAAACATAAAATCGTTGGATTTCTGTGTTCATTTAAAACACGTCGTGTTCCTCGATGCATGTTAACAGTTAATGTATGAACTGTGTAGAAATAAGACTTCCAACTTAGATTAAACAGTACTTTTCATGCAAACTGTTTGCTATTGCAAACATTTGCCAATATAAGATTATTAAGATAATAAAGATCCGCCGATAATTGGTCGGCCTACTACGGATGTCGAATAAACATAAAATCGTTGGATTTCTGTGTTCATTTAAAACACGTCGTGTTCCTCGATGCATGTTAACAGTTAATGTATGAACTGTGTAGAAATAAGACTTCCAACTTAGATTAAACAGTACTTTTCATGCAAACTGTTTGCTATTGCAAACATTTGCCAATATAAGATTATTAAGATAATAAAGATCCGCCGATAATTGGTCGGCCTACTACGGATGTCGAATAAACATAAAATCGTTGGATTTCTGTGTTCATTTAAAACACGTCGTGTTCCTCGATGCATGTTAACAGTTAATGTATGAACTGTGTAGAAATAAGACTTCCAACTTAGATTAAACAGTACTTTTCATGCAAACTGTTTGCTATTGCAAACATTTGCCAATATAAGATTATTAAGATAATAAAGATCCGCCGATAATTGGTCGGCCTACTACGGATGTCGAATAAACATAAAATCGTTGGATTTCTGTGTTCATTTAAAACACGTCGTGTTCCTCGATGCATGTTAACAGTTAATGTATGAACTGTGTAGAAATAAGACTTCCAACTTAGATTAAACAGTACTTTTCATGCAAACTGTTTGCTATTGCAAACATTTGCCAATATAAGATTATTAAGATAATAAAGATCCGCTGATAATTGGTCGGCCTACTACGGATGTCGAATAAACATAAAATCGTTGGATTTCTGTGTTCATTTAAAACACGTCGTGTTCCTCGATGCATGTTAACAGTTAATGTATGAACTGTGTAGAAATAAGACTTCCAACTTAGATTAAACAGTACTTTTCATGCAAACTGTTTGCTATTGCAAACATTTGCCAATATAAGATTATTAAGATAATAAAGATCCGCCGATAATTGGTCGGCCTACTACGGATGTCGAATAAACATAAAATCGTTGGATTTCTGTGTTCATTTAAAACACGTCGTGTTCCTCGATGCATGTTAACAGTTAATGTATGAACTGTGTAGAAATAAGACTTCCAACTTAGATTAAACAGTACTTTTCATGCAAACTGTTTGCTATTGCAAACATTTGCCAATATAAGATTATTAAGATAATAAAGATCCGCCGATAATTGGTCGGCCTACTACGGATGTCGAATAAACATAAAATCGTTGGATTTCTGTGTTCATTTAAAACACGTCGTGTTCCTCGATGCATGTTAACAGTTAATGTATGAACTGTGTAGAAATAAGACTTCCAACTTAGATTAAACAGTACTTTTCATGCAAACTGTTTGCTATTGCAAACATTTGCCAATATAAGATTATTAAGATAATAAAGATCCGCTGATAATTGGTCGGCCTACTACGGATGTCGAATAAACATAAAATCGTTGGATTTCTGTGTTCATTTAAAACACGTCGTGTTCCTCGATGCATGTTAACAGTTAATGTATGAACTGTGTAGAAATAAGACTTCCAACTTAGATTAAACAGTACTTTTCATGCAAAATGTTTGCTATTGCAAACATTTGCCAATATAAGATTATTACTACAGATAAGGAAAACAAAGTGCAAATTTATAAATTAATTAGGTAGGAACTGAAAATTTAAAAAGTTCAATTTCGCAAAATAGTACAATCGGTTTTGTATGTACTAAAATTTGATATTGAAGTGAAGTTTATTATTTTGATTTCTAATTATGATATTTAGCTATTACTCCGACACCGTTTTGATGGATTAAATTATCCGTAAAATTTGAAAGTAACATCTGTTTCGGTTTCAGAGCGTTTTAATAGAAAAATTTAAATCAAAACCATTTAGGTTTTGATCAGCATAAATAACTAATTACATTTTTTCAAGTCAGATGCCTAAAAACATTTTTAATTAATTCAAAATGTTTTTGCACAAAATAAATGCTGAAACAATAAATAATCTAACATTTAAAACAGAATAAACAAAAGTAAGTGTTTAAGTTTGCTAACCCTTACTTTAATTTTTCTTTTTTTCTAATTCAACCAATTAGAAATTACGTAATATTTTTTAAATAGTTATTATTAAAACGAATTATGGTAGTGATTCTTATTTTTTTTTTGGCGTAATTCGATGCTTTACGTAACTACGCTGGAACTCGTTTTTCAGTGTGACGAATACTATGGCAAAAAAGGCTTTTGGTAATCTGATTTTTGACCTAGGTGCGGGCAATTAACATTCTTCGTTGATTTCGTCTAATTTTAGCAAGGTTAAAATTAGAAGGTTACACACTAAATCCCGATAGTAGTAATTCATTTTGATAGGAAAAATTAATCAAGCGTACGCCTTAATTCTAATAATTAATCGTTTTATTTTTGCTCGTTAGATTATGGTTTGATAATCATTGAATGAAACATTACGAGTTATTTCAGGATGTAAAAAATATATTGTAAAAGTATTCTTCTTAATCCAGTGCGTGTGTTTCTAGTCTAATGCAATCTTATATCTTGCTCGTGAATACTGCGTGCTAGTCGGAATCTTTAAAAAGATGTTACAATCTAAATCATTCAACTTAGTAATTGAAAAACATCGACTTACATTTCCATAAATCAAAACCATAACATTTTGAATGGTACGGAGTTACACAATACTTAAGCTGTCCAGTCGACGACCGTTGCGTTTGATCTAACATGCGGCGAATGCTCATATAAAATTTCACATTAGAATTGTACAAGTATGTCGTGCGGATAAACGTGCATTACTTGCGGAGGTAATTTAAAAGATTTTCTTAATAAACCCGGGCACTGATTCACGCAGTTCCTCGGAAAGACGGGGTTCTCACCAACCCCGCATCGTAAATCCGCGTAATTTATCGCGTTCCTTCCTTCGGCGATGCTGGTCCTCCTCGGAGCCGGCTTAATGAGACGCGGCGTGAGTCAGATTCCTATCTGCGACCTGCAAAGTGGAAGTGCAGAACACCTGTTGAATAGCAAAAACTTTATTGCTCCATGCAAAAATATCACAATGGCGCGGCGATAGCAGAATGTTCCCACGGCATAGAAACTAGCTCTCGATCCATACCCGCCTCTTGCTGCAACAATATTACGAGATATTTCTCTATACTATCAATGTCTAAGGTTCCAACCCCTTCGCCCGGTCTAGGTGCGTTCATACTATCATATTATCATACTCCTTAACTCCCGACTATTGTTCGTTTAGATTTACGAAACGCTAACACGTTTCATTGTCAATATTCACACGATTGTTTTTCAAGAATTCGCTTTTTGTTTTTTCAATGACGTGTGTACTAGTAACGAAAACGTGAGTTTTATTTGTGTGAACCATTGTGATTAATCAAGATTAACAAATTAACTTATCGCAATATGCAAATTTACAATTACCTATTTCAAAATGGCTTCGTCACAACTAAGAGAAATAATATCGTAGTTTACCGCTGAGTGTGCGTTTTGGGTGTCCCGTTGAAGATTGTTATCGAAAAGATGATACTTCCAAACGAAGGTCTATCCATACGTGAGTAGATAAATAACTAAGCAAGAATTGGTGGATTATTTAAGGATTCCAACTAAGGTACTATGCCTTCCGCGGTAGGCGCGTGACAGGAAGACACGACTATATTTCGATACGCATAATATTTGCCAACAATCATGAAATATTCATATAAACCATCGATAAAAAACGCACATACTTGGGTGAGAAAAATGCAACGAGCGTTTTCCCAAGTATTTTTTTCTGTTTCAAATGTACGATATTGTTTACATGTTTTGGGCTGTGATATATGAGCGTAGTATAGCCTTCGGCAGTATTTGGTTGCTTACAAAATAGATTCGAACTAATTGAAGGCTTTCTCGCCATAAGCAGATCGAGTTTTAAAGGTCTGAACGTTCAAAAGGAAAACGGTAATGACGTTATTATAATACTTAATAATATTTATTGTTTATCGGTATTACAGTACTGTATATATTTATACACAATAACAATACTATTGTCTATTTCGGCATGTCTTTTCGAATATGTTTCAAAAGTCTGGAGCCATACTTTCAATATCTTACCGCTCGGTGATTCAACTGATAAACATCAAACATTTCAGAATTTCTTTCTTTTAGCGCAGTATTTAAACAAAGACATTTAAATTTTATTGCTTAGTAAACATTTCGAACTATGAACCCAATCATTTCTTACAACATCCAGTCACTTGCTTTGCTTCAATTTACGTCTAATAGAAAGAAAACCATTATGTCTAATACGCTTCCGTTGACCAATTCGTGGTAGTATTATTTTAACAAGGTATAGCAAACAATATATGCTTTATTTTGACTTATATGAAAAAAAAATCAACTCATAAAACTTGCTGTCCTTAAAATATTAGACCTTTAACCTACGTGAAAAATTGCATTAAAACAAATGATATTACAATCTTATCTGATAATTCAAACAAACCGGTCCCTTCGTAGTGTTGTAGACTCACGGATCAAAGGCCCGAGGTTCAAGTCCCACTCGACCATATCTTGACTTAAATTTTTAAGCACAATTTATTTACTACATCTACTTAGTCTAAAAATAAAAATGTTTGGGTAAATAATAAGTACTACAGTATTTTTTCCTAATTTAAAAATATACCCAAATATTTATATTAAAGATAATGTCTATGTAAGCGAGTGTTTAAAGTGATATTTAGAAGTCTTTCATTAATTTATGAGCGGCCTCCGTGGTGTAGTAGTTAAGACGCTTGACTCATACACGGAAGGTCCAAGATTCAGTGATAACACAATTATATTAATGAATAAATGAGGTATTATCCTTGGCTCAACCCGACCGAGTTTCTCCAGGGTATGCTTGGCTACAACAGTTTAGAGACTAGAAAGAATGTGTATTTGACTACTTATTTTTATCGACTGTTGCGCGGCATTGTCGTTAATCTTGAAATTATGATGAGCACCGGTTTGTATGTTCCTGATAATTACCCAAGACAGCGTCAGCATAGATTATTTCATATTCCAATATACAGGACCAACCTGGCGATGGTTATACCTGCTGGAAGGGCTACCGCTATGCTGAACAACATCGCTCTGAATGTTTATCTGTTCCATGTATCCGAAGGGGTTTTCCAGAGCAGGATTCTCCTGTTATCTTGACAAAAGTTTCTTTGTGTATTTTTCGTCTTTTTATAATACGTACGTCTTGAATTATAGTTTGTTATGTACCTCGTATTTTTAAATAAATGAATTGAAATGAATGAATGAGAGAAAAAAAAAACTCAAGCCTGGGTGTTTTTTCATGTAATTTTCCTCTTTTATTGTGACTACTGACTACTGATCTGTTTTGGTGCAAAAAATAAAATAAATTTTTTATTGTTATTCAATAAAAATATATGTAAAACAAATGTAATAGATGCGTTTAACAAACAATTAGTTACTGATAATAATTCAATAAACAGATTTTGAAGTTGATGGACTTTTAGGAAGAAAGAATCCTCCGATTTACATAATAATTTGACGCTAAAACTCAAATGTGGTTATGTCCACTGTAATCAAATATGAGTAGATAATTTTTTTATCTTTGAGTGATTAATATAACCAGTGAGTTCCTATTGATTTTAAACTGGGTTTTAGAAGAAATAAAGGAGAAAGCTATTTTTAAACTGAATATTATTTTTTAAAACAACATAATTTATTTTATTTTATTTTTGAAATCAACAGTTCTACATACATATTTATAGTAAACAAACAGATATAGTGTATGAACTCAGAACTAATAATAGATTTAAACAAAGTATAAAAAGTTAGTAAAGAAAATATATTACATATTAAACAAATACATTTAAGTTTATACATATCAAAATGTTTTTTTTATGTATTCGTAAATATTTTTTAATAATCAAAGAATTTTTAATATTTTTTTAGTAAGTTATTGTAGATTGGGCGGGATTAGGACAAGAATGCTTGAAGAGAGGATAAAGAGGAGAAGGGAGATGTACATATTTATTATTGTAATGTCTACTTAGTTACATAACGCATTTTAAGTGTAAATTTTAAATCTAACAGAGTGATGTTTGTGTTATCTATATCTTTAAATTTTGTATTGTCCACTGAAAAAGTCCTACGAAAAAAAGGATTTTTAACATACGATGTTTTACTTATTGGTACATAAAACAGGTGGTACCGTCTACAAATCCTGGCCGCCACATGTATTGTTATTAAAATAAGCAGTTATATTAACCAAAAATCTCAAAAATAATGGCGGCTAGAGCCCCTTTTATTTTTTAGTCTCATATATTCTAAAGTACTATTTGGAAATATGCGTTTTCTTCAATATTTTTGTGATTTTTCTTTTCTGTGTTGTTGAAATATAAACAGCCTCGATTATTTCTAAATAGTAGTAAATAGTAAAACAGTGAAGACCTCAGTTTAGTGGTCTGACCTATGATATTACACAACGCACACAGCGCACACAGCGCACAGTGTAAGGCGGATTAAGGCCGGTACAGATTTAAATACAAATACTCGTATAATCGAACATCGGCTTATCCAAACCATTTTTAGATACAATCGAGCGGAGCCAAAGCGGCTCTCATTGTAGAGGAAATTTTAATTAATGCAAAACCGTGAAATCGAAAATGTGATTATAGGCTAATGTTAACACACCCATGGATCAATCGATACACATCAGAGTGATGAAAAATATTATTACGTCAAGGATTGTAAAAACATAAAAATAATTCATGTAACAGATTAGAAGAGAGTTGGAAAATATTTAAGAAAAGGAAAAATTTAAAAATTACAGGGCTTCTGACGTGTAATTGGCTGGTTTAAGTGAATACTTTACACACTGTATAACATTCACATTCACACATTTTTGAACACCTATATTTCTTCAATTCTTTCATCTGTCATTTCAGTGATGTTAAAGAGCTGAAAACTTTATTGTTGTGATGATGTTTATATGTTTAACTTATTTCACATACTAGGCAACGCCTAAAAATAATTGTTACATTTTTTTATTTCTTCTTAGACCAGATGGTTCAATTACATCATTTTGAGTTTGTTCAAATGTTTGTAGACAAAAAACTGTAATTCACACCCCAAGGAGTCATTGAAATTAACCAATTACAATAGAGTTTTACAACATTAACATGCATACATTTACAACCAGTATTTCACTTTCAACCTACCGGGAATCGAACTCGGGACTTTAAATGTGGTAGGCAAAATTTACTAACCACTACACTCAATTTTGGGGAATTTATTATTGATTGAGATAGTGTTTTTGCATAATAAGAAGTATTTAACTTTGAACTTAATGTTGACTTAACCCAGCATATGTTTAAAAATGCACTTAAAAGGCAAAAATAATATTAATAAGGAGTAGATATAAAATTTGTTAAACATTTAAAATTGTTTAATTCCTTTTAAACAAAACCATTAAAGTAATAAATTTATAAAAATATTATAAAAATATGATTATGATAAAAATAAACGAAACGATTTTTTGGAAGAAGAAAAATACGCACTGGTTTTAAAATTTCAATAAAACAATATTTTTTAAAATAATTTAAAATGAAATTAAATACTTTCGATAAAAAAAATACCAAAAATGGTATTTCCAAACATTTCTTGTCATTTATTTTCATAATATTGTTAAATTATATTATTACAATATATAGTTAAATTGTAAAAGTAATTATTAAAAAAAAAGCAGTTTATAATAACACAATAATGGCAAAACAAATAAAAGCTAACATTTAATACATAAATCGGAATAAAAAAAACACATTTGTAACTATTCACGACATGGTCACAAGTCACAATAATTGCATTTGTACCAACAGCTTCTTTTTTCAATTTACATTATTTGCGCTGACAGCTATCGGCATAGCTCAAAGCACAATGCGCATTACGCAAGAAGATATTAGTTTTCAACAAATTGTCTTAAACATATTAAAAGTTAAAATTATCTTTTGATCGATAACTGAACAAATACAAACTTACCCTGACTGACCAAGTAACAGTAAACAGTTTTGTATTCATTACATAATAAGATCGCTGACCGCTATCCTAATAGGAAGCAAAAGCCAAAATGGTTAAATATAGTATAATTAATGATGTGCTAAACACTGCCGTTGATCGCCGTTTACGTAAAATTGAGAACGTCCAGCCATACAAAGCGATGAATGCTAATTTAGACTAAGGAAATGCAGTGTTTGCTTCGACCAACAGTACGACCGAAACGGTAATACCGTACACGGCTGTGAGAAAATTTGTATTCTCACATACCGAATAGTTGAATTTATTAAAGATTACGGGGGCCACTTAAGAGATCTAGGTAGGACTGTGTACTCTAGAAGGTTGCTAATTATCGAACACTCTCATACTTCTCCTCCAATAATAGGACGGTTAAACTCGGGACTTAGTAACACACCTGAACATTACAGCCTGTTAGTTCAGGTGAAGAGCTGCTTATTTAGCAGTAAATATACAATTTACACGAATTTAGCAGATACTGGTGGTGTTTTTTAATTCAAGTAAATATAAAGATGAATTTCAACCTTGATTGTCAAAGCGATTTGAATGTTAGTCGAATTAATTTAATTATGCGCAGAGAAATATTTATTAGGCCTACAAAAACTTAAGGTAGTCTTTACATTTTTCCACAAAGGTACCGTAAACACATTGGAAAATCGTTGAAACAAAGTGATACTAATTATTCATATTTTAGTTTTATTTTGAAACTGTTTGAAAACGGCGTATTTGTTAAATTACACCTAACAAAAAATACATAACTCGTATGTCTGTTTTATCAAGTGTGGCCACAATATAGTTTAGCCCTTTGCGCAAGGTAATGTTTTTGTATTGACAGTTAAACAGACTTTTGTCAAATAAAACCAGCAGCTTTCCATTGTACGTTTCCTATATGCAATGGCCAAAAGAATCAATTGTACAGTTTTAATTGAATATTGAAAATAATAAACCAGTTCTTGGAAAGATTTGCAGAGAATCTGCCCGTACCTTAGAGTAATAATACACTACTGGCTACTAGAGTCGCCCATATGGACAAAAAGCATTTTATGATTATCAACCACGAAGTGGTTTACAGCAATACAAAAGGCCGTAAGTACTCAGGTCGAGAATTGCAAGCGCAAACCGAAACCATCTGTTACACGTTTGTTGTTAAACTAAAAACCAAACAAAAATTTGGAACGCTTTTGTCCTATGCAATAGCGCTAAAGGGCTTATCTTTAAGCGCGATCGAGACAACTCTGAGGCTCGAACAGTATATGCATGTATTTTTAAATCGTATTATTCTTGAGTTAAGTTAGGACTATAATGTAATCTGCGTTGTCTGAAAAATAAATTAATGTGTTTTTTTTAGTGTATTGGCATTCTAGTATTATTGACCTTTCTTATTACTTACAAAGTTTAATATTTCAATTGTGGATTTGTTTCTTGGTTATTTAAATATATCTGATTAGATAATTTCGGATGTGGACCTTTAATAAAACTTGCATTTGCTAAATGAAGAGAAAACCGCATTTAAGAAAAGCTAAATGGATTATCGAAAGACATAAATGAACAGTAAAAGCTTTTAAAACCAAAAATTTATTCTGCACAAACTCTTTTTATACCAAATAGGTGGTCGTTTGAGTAAATATCAAATTACTGAATAAGTAAAGTTACATTCTATTACAATTTTAAGTGGAACAAAGAAATCTAGCTTGGTGGCCAACTAATTATTTTCATGTACATTAAGCATAAAAATATGGTTTTGGAGTATCTTTTTTAAATAATTTTAAATGTTTTTCCAGTGTTTAAGTTAGAAATTAACAAATGTATATTTCGTATCGGCACTTCTCCAAATTGCCATGTTTTACTATCGTTTTGTTTACTTTCAAACTTATGTAACTTGTTAAGTACGATACTATTTAAAAATAATTGTAAATATTAGCAGTCCTAACACCCACTTATGATTTCTACTACCATAAAAGGGCTCAAATATTTATAATAATTATACATACATATTTGTACCGTTCCGTATATGTTTGAGATATGAATGGACAACCTCCTTGTACGATAGTGTTGATTGTTCTTTAAATAAGGGAATGGATGGAATTAATTACGGTATTAAAACATGTTGGGAAAATTAAATACCTTTTGTCATTCGCAACGTGAGAAGAGTAAATATTATTCAATTTTAAATATTTCCCTGAAATATATTTTTTGAATCTCATGAGCAATAAAATTTACTAAATGCAGGAACTTGAATTAAGACGGAAACTGTTTTTTCTATTATTTCTTTAAACTATCAAATAATAAAAGCGGAATGAATTTTATTTATTTACTTAAAACTTCAAGTACAAAGAATAAGTACTTTGGAGGACTTATTTCTAAAAGCAATATCTTCCAGACAACCAAAAAACAGACTGATCAAAAGAAGACTTGATCAAAAATTTGTACTAAAAAACTATAAATATGTATCAAAAGATACATACAAAAAAACTTAATTTATTAAAAATAACAGGTTTTTAAAAATTGGAAGATAAGGATTGCAAATATTAACTTTTTTTTAAAAAGTACGTCATATTATACATATTACATGATGACAAATGTGGAATCAGATAATGAGTTAGAAAAGGAGAAAGAAAAAGGAACCAAGGAAAGAAAAAAGGGATAAAAATATATATTTAAAAAAAATAATAATAAAATTTAGGGAGTTTAGGATTCCGAAGATATATAATAATTGTATGACGAGACAGCTCATTTCAAAGTCTAGCAGCTTGGACGGAAAAAAATAAGCTGAAAAATAAGTGTTCTCTTCTGAGAAGAGCGAAGCGAAAGACCACGATCAGAAAGGTAAATGAAATTTTTAGCAAAATATTTTGGAGCGGAAGGGTTGTTAAGAATATTATAAAGAAGTGAGAGATATTGAAAGTTTATGCGCTGATAAAAACAAAGCCACTTAAGTTCGGAGCGAAAGGGTGATACATGGTCATATTTTTTAAGATTAAAAATAAAGCGGATGCATTGATTCTGCAAACATTCCAGATGATCTATGAGTTCCGTATTGGCGTCAATACAGCAAATATTAGCAAAGCGCAGGGAAGGCAATATAAAAGATTGGGATATTTTTTTTTTGGTTGTGGTTGGAAGAAAATTCTGCATTCTTTTCAGTGAATGGAGGGTGCGATAAAACTTCTTCCCAACCCCAGTAATCTGTTTTGCCTCATAAGGTGTTGGTCCATAATAAAGCCAAGATTTTTAACAGTTTTTGTGAAAGGAATCCCATTTTGATCGATTACTAAGGTGGAAAAGGTTGAGAAATTTAGAAAGGAGATTTGTCTATGGATACCAATTATAATCGGCTGGGATTTTTTTGGATGATCAGTAAGCCGCTACCTTTGGACCAACAAGAAGTCGATTGTAAAAAATAGTACATGTATCCAGTTAAAGTTTTTCACAAATATAATGAGAGAACATGTTACACAGTAAAGAGAAAAATAATATATTATATAAGACATGAGAAAAAAAAACTCGTAAGAAGGTTAAGGGATGAGGAAATAGAGTGGAGGAGTGGAAGAGGGGGATTTTCATAAAATAGTTGATCAATTCAAAATTTTAATATCATAATAAAATAAACATATTTAAAGGAACATAAACTTATTACGCTGACAAATGTTTCATTTTACAGTGTTTCAAAAAGTTTTTTTTTGAAGTCACAAAATTTTGTATTAAAAATATCGAAATGGGGACAAAGTCAATTAAATTTGGAGCAGCCACGATAAATAAACAAGTTTTGAACATATTTTTTTTGGGCAATGAATTATAAAAAAAATGAACTTGTCGTGTTGACTTTACGGGACAATTGATTGAAATACGCTCCAAGAGATATGGACTATCCATAAAATTGTTTAAAATTTTGAAGAGGAAAGACAGATCAGAAATGCTTCTTCGTTTAGTAAGGGAAGTTAAAGTTAAGTTAATGAAGGCAAGATGAACAGGCTCAAACTTCAGAACCAGTCCAGGGACATTCAAGTATTGTTTTAATATTTGTCGAGGGATAATAATAAATCGAGATTTAAGACGAGTTAAAAAGCAATATAACTGATTTGGATAGGTAAAATAAATAGTAAAATATTCATATTACAAAATAATATATGTTTCTCGACAAAATAATAAACCATAAAGTAAATACCAACCTCCTAAATAAAATACAAATGAATGTGGGATTAAAACATTCAGAACTCGGGTTATATTGTGCAAACTTTTAACTGCCTTAATTTTCAAGCAATGCAGCTTACGATACACCTTTGGCCCGCATATTTCCGAAATATAGCTGTTGAAATAGCAAGATTGAAATTTTACGCTCCTTTTTAACCTGTGCGAATAATATCATAGGAATAAATTTTATTAAAAAATATTCTATCAGTACACGTGTGCAAGTTATTTTATTTTATACTTGTTAGAAATTAAAAGAAAAAATGATGGGAATAAAAGACGAGTTATATTAAATCCGAAAATTCGGAATATTCAGTGACCGGTTTCATTGCTTTCGCGACATCTTTGAGATTGGTCTCTGATGGATTTAAGTATCACTAGTCTTTTATTTCTATAACCAATTACAATGAACTTTTACCAAGAATTTTCACTAAAAAACTTAAATGCTTTAAAAACTAAAATAAAGAAATTCTATCTGTTCTGTGTTATTGCGTAATTAATGATAAATGTATGCTATGTGTGGAGAATTTTATCAAAAAATATCTACAAATCGTATTTTTTTGAGTACCTATGTTTCTTTGTAGAATTATGAAACAAATTAAAATAAAATGAAAACCACCGTTTTCCAGTAGGAGTAGGCAGTGAGCACCGATCGCTATATTACTCTGTCTTTGCATACATACCTCGCTTCGTCTACATTTATACTTATTACTACTTTAAATATGTTCATCTTTAAGTATTTGCTTGATTTGGTCATACCACGTCCTCCTCGATCTTCGTTTTCTGCATCCATCAACATTCGCATTGTAGATATTTTGAGCCGTTCTTTCACAGTCCATTTGCTCTACGTGTCGAACTAACGCATCACCCATTTCTTGATTTTGACAATAATGCTTGTCTCAGCCTTACATATTGCACGGATTTCGACATGTGTGCACTTATCATACATCGTTTTACCACACATTTCTTTAGGATCAGCACCAGAACTCCACTGTGAACTTCTAGTTTAGCTTCCTGTGACAAAAATTTGTTCACCGATGAAGATTTAAGTGTACCGTTCACCCTATTTAATTTACTCAGCAAAAATCAAATGCCGCCCATAGAACGCCTGTATAACACCTATTCTCCATTACGGATGCGAATCGTGGCACCTTACTAAAGCCCAAAACAGCAAAATACTATGTTTTGAGACTAGGTCTCTCAGAAGTATCTTGGGTGTGCGGTGGTTTGACTTTGTGCGGAATGAAGTAGTAAGAGAACGGACGCAGCAAACTCCTGTGACAACTGTCATCAAGCGAAAGCGATACGATTGGATTGGCCATGTACTGCGGATGCCTCCTGAGAGCCTTAACCACGCTTATCTATTCGACAAGTCATCAGGTTCTCGACGTCCTGGACGTCCACTGCTGATTGTTTGTCGGCAGTTTATTGACAAGCTTCGGGACGAGAACATGACTTGGGAGGACGCAAAGGAGTTGGCAGCCGATAGAGATGCATGGAAGCTCTTTGTGGATACCATTTGCTCCAACTAGGGAGCAGGCATGGAATGATGATGATGATGATATTCACCCTATTCCCGGCATCACTCTCCTTTTAATATCTTTCTCAGTCTTTTCACTCTGAATAAACATACTTCCCAGATAAACAAATTATTTTACCCAATTCAGATATCTCCGTTCACACTGATCTTACATTTAGTTATATTTTTATCCCTTTCAAGAACCATTACTATCGATTATTGTCATTCATGAGCAAATCGCTGTTCTTGCATACGTTCTAGACTTTCTTAAATAATGTAAAATACCTATCTAAAATAATTAATCCGTAAAATAAATAGATAAAATAATTTAAGAGTAAAATAAAATTGTTGTAATAAGGGCGCGGAACATAAATAAGATTATTATTAGCAAATATATTTGAAACGGTAAATTTAAAGCCGTTATATTTGGTCTACAGGAGATATGACAAATGGGATATTTCGTAATCATGTATTGTTCCCCCATTATATTGCTTCACAAGTGATTAGATTCGCAAGAATAGCACATACGTATGGTGCAAAAAACAATGTTATACTCAATGTTGTGTTCTCATCCCATTACAAAACAATGTTCACATTACAGAAACAATGATTTGTAGAAAAAAAACTGTACTTACTGTTTACAGTGTAGGAACATTGACATGGTTGGGTAAACAGATAAAACTATAAACAATAAAAACAGGGATGCCAACTTAAAAGATTTTTCGGAATAAAAACATTTATTTATATTATTTTATTTTTAATTTAAAAATAGGTCCCACATCAACATATTCTTATTTTATTTTATTTTATTTGTGAAATCAACAGTTCTACATACATATTTATAGTAAACAAACAGATATAGTGTATAAACTCAGAAGTAAGTAAAGAAAATATATTACATATTAAAAAAATACATATAAAAATGTTATTTTCATGTACTCGTAAATATTTTTCAATAATCAAAGAAATTTTATATTTTTTGAGAACAGTAAGTTATTGTAAATTGGGCGGGATTAGGAAGAGAATGCTTGAAGAGAGGATAAGGAGGGGAAGGGAGATGTACATATTTATTATTATAATGTCTTTTATTTTTATTTTATTTATATTTATTAAGGAAAAACAACAGTTGTTATATAAGAATACAAAACATAAAAAATAGTACCTACATCCAGTTAAAGTTTAAAAAAAATATAATGAGAGAATATGTTACACAGTAAAGAGAAAAATAATATATTATAAAAGACATGAGAAAAAAAAGAGCTCGTAAGAAGGTTAAGGGATGAGGAAATAGAGTGGAGGAGTGGAGGAGAGGGATTTTCATAATAAAGTTGACCAATTCAAAATTTTGATATTATAATAAAATAAAAATAATTAAAGGAACGTAAACTTATTACACACTGACAAATATCTAATTTTACAGTGTTTCAAAAAGTTTTTTTTTTGAAGTCGAGTATGTAAACAGAATTAAAATAATCATTGAATTTATTGCAAATAGACTTGCCGTCACTAACAGAAACACCTCCACAATGTATTATTCTAGGTAAAGTTTTGTTATTAGATCTTTTAAAATTTGAAAATTACCACAAAACTTTTGGATTGGTCTTCAGCGAAGTCTCTATATTTTCTACGTATTTGTCCAAACAAAGTTTATTTACAGGCTTTCGCCGGGATTTTAGTAGCAAAAAGGTTAAATAATCTGCAGCGCAGTTATATATTTTCCATTTTTTGTGTATTTTGGACTTTTCTTTGATGATTTTAATTAGTGCTTTACTATACCATGGTGGGTGTTTATTTTCGCCCATCCAACAACCACGTTTATGTAATACATATCACATCGTAATGCTATTTAAGATATTCATTAAACATTCTTGTGTTTTTCCACGGACGCTGCGGGTATTAAGATAGTAAATTTTTTACTCGCCCGCAAAAAGTTAATTATAAATTTAATTTTATAAACAATAGGACAGAATTTAAAAGAACTAAAATACACAAAATATGACATTTTTTCCGGGGAAATGAAGTTATCTAAAGCAGAATTATGTACATGTCATACAAATATAAAATAAATGAGATATTATAATTATATATCTGAACGATATTGCAATAGGTCAACTTTATAATAAGGATAAGAAAAAAATAAGGTAATAGGGGTTAAAGGGTAAACTATGGGTTAAAGGGTGATTAAAAGTGGGACATATATGTCATATACATAGGGATAGGTATACCGTGTAAGTACAGTGATTAAGAAAAAAGTAAATAAAATTAGATTAGTATAAATACGCAAAGAGGTCGCGCAAACCAAAATAAGAAAATGTGTCTTATGAAACTCGAAAAAACTAGCATAACGCATTTTAAGTAACATAATGCATTTTTAGTGTAAATTTTAAATCTGATAGTGATGTTTGTGTAATCTATATCTTTAAATTTTTTATTGTACACTGAAAAAGTCATACGAAGAAAAGCCTTTTTTAACATACGATGTTTTACTTATTGGTACATGAAACAGGTGGTACCGTCTACAAATCCTGGCAAACACATGTATTGTTATTAAACTAAGTAGTTCTGTACAGTCAACTATACCTGTCATAATTTTGTAAAGCAGTAGTTGGTCCGCACACACTCTGCGGTATTGTAGAGAAGTGATTCCATGGTAGGTGGAGGCAGTGAGAGTTGAAACATAAGAAATACTGGTTTTAAATTTGTATTTGTAGATACTTTATGTGTGCTCTAATAATAACAATGTACATCTATTTAATTCATTAGTTATTTAACACGTATTTCATAACCTTCTGTTTGAATTTAGTTTTATCATAAACGTTTTTTCCCCATTTCATTTTTTTTTACTTATTTCAACAAAAATAATACAAGTTGTTAAACTGTTATTACTAAGATAACAGTTCTGTGTGTGAAATAATCCTAGAATATTGGACGAGTGTTTTGATGAGATGACTATTTATTTAAATACTTTATTTGCATATACAATTTACAAACATATGTATAAGGACGAGTATATTGCCTTAAGTTAATTTCTTCCTACCTTCCCAAATCGTTCAATTTGAGAAAATCAGTGGTATATGAACATATTATTGGTTCATTGATAATTAAATTACGGAACTAATACCAACTAAAGAACTCTTAAAAAAACTGAACAAAGAAATGTTAATGAACTTTTTCAACTAAAATCTCTCAAATTTATTCATAAGTTAGTAACTGATATCATTGTATACAAAGAACTAAAACTTGAAAAAAAATTGTAATAAACATAATACAAGAATATCAAAACAATATTACATACAACGTTACCGTTTACTCTGTTCCTGGAACTCACCCACCCTTCAATATCTTTCTCATTCATTTCATCCCAAGTAAACATACTTCCCAGATACACATATTCCTCTATTTTTTTAATATAACCCCATTCACAGTGATTTTACTTTTAATCATACTTTCATTTCTTTCAAAAACCACCACATTCGATTTGTCGACACTCATCAGCAAATCGCTTCCCTTGCATACATCGTAGACCTTTGTTACAAAGAATTGCAGTTCCTCTCTGTTGTTAGTAAGAAGCACGGCATCATCAGCATACAAAAGACAATAACATTATTTTATTATTATTATTTTTTTAATACTCGCGCCAAAAGATCTACTGAGATCAACTCAAACGGAAGTTTTTTTAAATCGAATTTTGGACAAACTTTTAACCTGAATTTTTAAGAAAAATGTCAGAACTGGTAAAATCGTGGCTTAAAGAGATAGACTATGCTTCATTATCAGGGTATCGTACGTTAGAGGAAGAAAATAATGTACATATTTGGATAGTGGATTCGGCGTTCCAATCTGGGCCTCGATTACAATGGGAAGCCAACATTTATCTTCAATTTTATCTACAAAGAAAAATTAAGTTTTCTGTATGAAGAGCAGAACACGCATACAAACTTTTCTTCTAAACATGTTCAATTATAGATTACCGACGAAGATACTGTAAATGTTCATGCAAATATACTCATTTTTGTCCACAAACATCGGTTTTTATTTATAGACAGTCGAAGATAACTCTTTTAAATTCCCATTGTAATCGGGGCTCTAGTTCTAATGCGCGGGTTGTCATTGCAGATATTCTTATCGGTCGTTAACCATGTTAGACTGAAATTATAAATGTAAGATGCATTGCCAGTGTTTTTGGTCAGAAGCCGCCTGTGATTAGCATAGTTGTTTTTTTTTATCATTTAGATTTATACGTGTTTTAAAAGCTGGCGTCATGGGTGCCAACCCTAAATATAACTGTCTTGCACCTGTGTGGTGTTCTTCAGTTACCTAAAGTGAAAGCGTGTTGACAGCTCAGTGCGGTGATTCATTTCTCCTAATAATTCCGTAACCACGTGCGAATATTCATTCAACTCTCCTTCCTGTGCACGGCACAGTCTGTGTACTGCCTCAGGCACACTTCTCACACTCATTATTGCACAGATCAGCGGAGTTCTGACTGCCTTATGTACTGATTGTGTAAGTGTTTATCTTGCAAATATCAAAACTGTTCTACTGAATGAAATATGAGTACGTTTTACATTTTGCTCACCGTTAAAACGTCGAGTTGTACCCACTGAATGGGATCTTATATTATCTGTGGTTGTACACAATATAATCGTATGTACAGTGCATTCAAATATTGAATGCCTTTATGTGTGCGTGACAGAAATTTTTCATAACCAATTTTTTAATATTTTTTTTATTAATACATTTCATAAAAGGTACATGTTTTTAAAAAATTCTATACAGATCTACTTTAATACATCTAGTAAATGTTATCACTGTAACTCTTCAAAAAAAGAGACTAACTCTTGTGCTTGGAGAGTGACTTACACTGTTGTAGTTGTTTATTTATAAGAGTTTATAAAATTTCAGCATACGAGTACATGAGAAAAAAAAAACATAGGATATATAAAGAAAAAAAAAACATAGGATATATAAAGAAAAAAAAAACATAAAACAATAATACATTCATACTAATTAAAATTTCATGTAGTTTTTACACGTGTTCAAAAAATTTCTTTAGATTTACTTTAAATTTGTTTATTGATATAATATTTTTAATAGTTTTTAGTTCATTCGGGAGATTATAATATTTTTTTACAACTTTGGAGATAAAGCTATTTTGACCATGACTTGTGTGGAATTTAGGATTTTTAATATTATTTTGGTATCTGAGTGACTTATTCATCTTAAATTCTTTTATTTTTTCTTCCAAAGTAATTTGTATAATAGATTATAATAAATATAATTATTTAAAAAAAATGTATGTTTACAATGTTCATCGACATGTTTTATAAGGAAAGGCGCAGGCGGTATGACTTTTCATCATACAAACGAATTCCCGTATTTTCTGCCTGGATTATGACAGTGACAGTGATTTTTTACGTGCATTTAAAATGTATCGCTAACATATCCGATTTTTTGTTTTCGTGATGAATTGTGTCTTATAGGAGCTACGAGCGTACAAAAGCGCCTAGTTTTATCTGCTGTCTTTGGACGTACGGCATACAAATATAATTACTAATTTTAAAAAAACACAAAAAATACCGACACAAAAAATTTCATTCTGATTCTTTTTCTTGAAGGAAAAAATAGCTAAATCGGTTCAGTTTAAGTGTGCGGAAAATATCTATTTTGTTTATTTTATTTAGGCATAATCAGTCCGATGTGACGACCAGTCGTAGTATCAGGGAGATATTTGCAAGAGATTGACAGAAAAACGATGTTCAAACACCTATTCATCAAAATTTTCAGCCACTTAAGACATATAGACGGGTTGTGGTGCCGTGGGTAGTATCGTAGACACCGGATGAGGAGTGCCGATGTTCGAATTCCGCTCTACCACAACATGTTTCCTATTTTTTAAACACGGTTTTTTACGACTGATAAAATGGTCCTAAAATTGAACAGTTAGGTAAATCACAAGAACGCAAATATTTCTTCTTTGCATTTTTTATATTAGTATATTAAGGCAATTAAATATTTCAACGCGCTGTAGGTTATTTAATTCAGAGAACGCAAATGTCCTGAAAAACGGATTTTTATTTTTTATTCGAAAGTATAAAAAATATTAGAACAAAGATGGAGAGTATTTTAGAGTAGATAATATGGAAGTCTAGGCATTTATAGAGCTTATGACCTGTCAAAGGCTGGTATGATTTACACAGCGTTTAGTATTATAATTATGTGTTCAAACATAGGCAGAATGGTAAATGTTACACGGTGTTTAATGTGGTCACTTAAACAAGTCAATGAATGAACTTATTGATGATGCTTAATAATTTGTAAATATGTGTTTAAACTATTGCTAAGTTTAGTTGCATGCAAAAAAAATATCCCCAAAATTATCTCTTCTCTACCCCAGTGAGAAGATTCAAAATAGCACCTCTAGGGGGTAAAATTCAGCAGGTGCTTGACTGCAAACATTTGAACAAATTCAAAAAATTGTGTATTGTCAATGAATATATATTATTGACTTACATTTCATCAAAAAAATAAATAAATATAGTTTGGTTAATCTTTTGAAAAGTGTTTTTTTATATTTTTTTATATTGAAGTTTCATGCTTAACTATAATCAAAAGGATTTTATTTTATATGGAACTGGCAAGATTTCAGCTATCGTTTTTTTTTAGAAAATGTGAATTTAACAACAAGTAGGTAAGAAAATTTTCTATAGTCGAAATATCAAATGCCAGTTGTATGGAATAAGAGGATTTATAATTTAAGACTTATTTTGTCATCGTCGTTGTGTATGATTATTTTTATTAATAATAGTCATAAAAGAGAAAATTGGTAATGGAAAAAAAAAATATATATCTCCTCGTGATAGTCTAATTTGGCTTGTAAATTTCGTGAGCTAAAGAATATTATAATCTAGTTTAAATTTTGTTATTATTCTAATTCGCAGATTAGTTACCGATTCAATGACCCCGATAGAGATTCAGGTGCTCTACCAATACAATTTCGTTGGCACATTCGCAGCGTTATCGATATTATTATATCGAGCCCCGGTAATTGCGTATTGATAAGTAAAGAAAAAAATGTTGCTTCACTAGTGAAAGTGACAGAAAATTATCATTACGTTGCAAAAAATGTAGTTTTGCAATGACTTAACAACTTAAAAACAGGAGTTAGTTATAAAAAGTCGTTATCTAAACGTGAGTACCGAAATTCCCAATATATTTTTTATATAAAATTCTCTTGAGCGTCTAAATTTTTAATAAAATTGTAATGCTTAATTTTTATCGCATTCAAAAACGTGCTGTCATACGAGTAAAATTGTAAAAAAAAATACTTCTGTTGACTTATGGGAATTCTGAATACAGTAGAACTCCGCTTATTTGAACTTCAGTCATCCGGATTGCGAAATATCCGGGTCGTTGTCAGGAAATAAAAAATAAAGGTGATGTGAGAAATAAATGAGGAGAGAGGAAATAAAAAAAGCGCGGTTAACATTGCTGGACAAGTTTAAGTTTTTATTGTGATTCTAACTCGCTATTTTCCATTAATTAGTCGATTTTGCGTTTTCTTCCAAAACATTGTCTTAATTTAATAGTCAATCTAATTATTCGGATTATTACAATATTTCATCATGACGATTGGAGTTTGCGTTTAATATTAAATTAATATAAACATTTATACTCTTTGTATCACAAAATGAATCAAATCTCAAATCACTCTGCAATAATGAAATGCTTAAAAGAAATATGTCAACGTCCATACAATGCTTTATGAATTACAAAAATACACACAAAACAGGTATTAAATAATTATTATTTCGTATTAGAAGTAATATTAAGTACACGCATACATCAAACAAGCAAATAGATTAAAAATCAAGGAGAATAATAATAGCATTATCATCATAAGCTCGACAGTCCTGGATGAGCCATAGCTGAATTCAGGAGTCTCCTTCACTCTTACCTGTCTGCTACCCTTCCTCTCTAGTTCTTCACTTCCAACATTGTCATATCTGAACTGATGCAGTCCATCCATCGCATAAGGTTTTTTGGTCTTCGTCGTCCTTGTGCTACAGAGAGAATAATGATATGGCCCAATCGAAACTGAGAATAAAAAAGAAGGCAAATCACAGAAAGGAAATTGGTATATTTCCTCTGAAAAATTCAATCTTAAATACCTTTTCAAAAAAATCTTGTTTATTCAAAATGCTCGCGCTTATTAAAACTATAAGGCTGCAGTCTAGTAAAATGCACGAAAAAATAAGAAAAGCATGAAATTTATAATTTTAATACATTGTCAGAAAAGTACGCTTTTGAAATATAAATTATTTGAATACCAAATAAAAACGGTAATTTTACGATACATAAACGTAAAAATACATTTTTTTAGCTAAGTTTAGCTAGTCTCTTAACAAAACAAAACATATTTAAAAAACCACTGAACTATTTTACTATCGAGCTCCCAGTTTGGTAGATTAGAGAGTTGGTATTTGTAGTCCCCACAACACCCCTTATGAGAGGAGGTTCTATAGCCATTACAGTGGGTTAATTACTAGAATTGTATGTTAGCAATTCGGCAAGATTTATTCAAATATTTTAGAGCAACACAAAAAATAAAAACACTTCTTGCGGATTTTTTAAAAACTTTCCTTTATTGTCCTAAAAACACCCGCGCGTTACGGCGCTGTGTAGTCACTAGACATTAAAAAAATAAGAGATTTAAAAAGGAAAAAATGGAATATTTATAGAGAATGGCTTTAATTAACCACAATTTAATTCAAAGATGATAATATTTCAAATCAAACAGCTGAAAACATGAAAAAACCATTGGGTATCGCTAACGACTCGGGCGAAAGGTAAACCCGTGCCAACTTCCCGAGAGCTACTAAATAGCTAGTACTGGACTACGTGACTGACTCGGCGACGGGCGTAAATTCTTTACTCTTTTCTTCATACGCAACAATGCAAAACATTGGTATACTGTGAGTATAATTTATCCCCGATTTCGGAAAAAAATGTTTTTTTTTTTGTACCTATTAAGTACTTGTTATTTAATAATAAATTATTTAAGTCGATACGCAAATGTGTAATGGAGGAATTCTGAAAATTTGTCATTTAAAAAGCACTATACCTATAAAATAACTTTCGGCAGGGATATTACGCGCCTCGAATGATTTGATTATTATTGATAAAAATGTAAACCTTTCTCATAAAAGCCAAAATAATACAATTAAAAAATGAATCAACGTGTGAATTTTACAACAAAATGTGTCAACCGAATGGTATTTCCTTTAATAATATTTTAATCAAATGCCTTTGTACATATTATATTAAATTAATAATTGTGTTTAAAACTATTCGGCATATATTTTGACAACTGTTTGAAAAATTTAATCATTCAGGTGATTATGCAAAGCGCATGTATTAGTATATAAGTTTCGCAGATTTTAAAAATAAACTAACAGCTACTGCAAAACAGCTGTAAAATGTTCACGGGTGCGAATGTATAACATTTTGTGTACAAATTGGTGCGAGGTATTATTGTTATATGCAAATCTTTTGGCGTAAAATCTTCAACACATCCTAAAATATTTTGTTGGATGAACAAGGTAATATAATTTTATTTCATATCTTTATCGGTTTTTCCTATCTTCGAATTTCACGCTAGAAATTAACAGGTAAATTATTTGTGTGATTTATCTCTTAGTTTTTACGTACGAGATTTAATAATGCCTTTATATATTTAAATAAGTACAGGTTTTTTTATTCCCTTTCCGGAACTAACGAGGCACTGTATTGGTACACCAATCGCAGCGTATCTTGATCATTTTTGTTACACGAAGGAAAGATGATCAGTCTAACGCTTCTGGTGCCAGTCCAAAGACGACGAAATATTCAAGGATTAAAACACCGTTTTGAATTAATATTTTACATCAACGCTGTCGGAAAGTACTGTTTAATATTTATTATTTATCGCAATAATGTAAAATAGAATCTTAGTAGTAGAACTATGCACTGTTTTCGTGCAAAAAGGTTAAAATGTTTAGAAAATTTCCATAATTATTGATTTATAAACTAAATTATTAGAGAAACATCTGTTATAAGCAATCGCCCCTTTGACCAGCTATGTAAAATAGAAAGTTGAAGCATGGTGAAAAATAAGAGTTACATTATTAACATTTTTTAATTGATTTTTTTTCTTTAAATCCTACTCATGTGCAAAAATATATGCGATCGAAGTCACAAACTTGGGCCAATATAATTGATCGATAACTATATATATTTTTTAAATTTTATAATAGGTCAGATCAATCTTACCCAATAAAGGTTTCAGCTCTTTAACATCACAAAAGATCAACAGATGTGAAAATTAACGAAATATTTCAATATAAACACAGTTAGAATGGCAAATGCTACATACTGAGTAAAGTTGTTACTTAAGCCAGCTAGTAACTAGTCATAATCCCTTTAAATGCCTAGACAACCGTAATCCCTTCTCAAAAATGTTTTATCTCTTTTAATTATTTATTTGGATAAAATTGTGTGTGGACCATAATTGAGTTGATAAATATCAAACGCAGGTATGTCCACAACGATCCACCACAGTGTCTATGTAGACCCACAAGCTTCTGAGTTGAAACAGAGTTTTTTGACAGTGTTTTATTGTAATAATAAGGATACGTCCATAGAATCAAGAATAGTCCAGAAGGAGCGTAGAATTACATTTGAATACATCGGACTGTGTCTAATAATCCCCCCACTATGTCCTACTTTCGCCGCGCGCATTCGTGATGTCGCCGCGTAATGTTCCTTGTTGGGAAAAAAAATCATAACACAAATGTAAGGTAAAACAAAAGCAATCTGTTAATTTCTTTAAAATTGTATTGTGCACGCGGAAACATTGATTGACACAACAGAGTAGATAAGTAAAGGGTCAATTAATAAGAGTAATTGAATTAATGAACTTTCAACTTAAAATATAAAACAAATTTTATTTGACATAAAACGGATATTTTTATATCATGTTAAATAATATTTGATGTTTTAAAGATAATGTCGTTTAAATGTTCCCCACGGCGTTGTTTAATCCGAGGTCTAGTTTTCATTAGTTCTTTCATTAGATAAGCAAAGTAGAATAAAAAAATTACTACCCTGGTAACACTAACGAAATCTTCATTTTGTATCTTCGACAATCTGACAGATGAAAAAATAATTCAATTTTTAAGTCATGCATTTGCTACTTAAACATTCGTTTGCTGATTACACATAAAATGTGATACCATCCCGTTTCTTTAAGATCCTATCAGTATTTTTACACTTTAAAAGGACATAACACGGTTTAGTTGAACTCTAATCAGGAGTTGCGTAATGAGCGACGTCTACAAAGAAACTAATGGGTCAAAACTGTTGTTAATTAATTGTTTAATTTTTTTTTGCGAATAAAGGTTTTTATTTAAAAAAAAAACACGTAAACCTACTCATTTATGAGTAGTTTAGTCGCCTTCTGTTTGATGTGCGTGTGCGTTTTACGGACTATTCTTAATTCTATGGATATGTCATATTTTTTTCTCTATATTTTGTGGAACAAAAAAAAATTGGGTGGACACACATGCGTTTGATATTTATCAACTCGATTATTCTCGTACAAGCGTATTTATATATTCCGTAAAAAATAGTAATTTGAATATAACTTTGATCAGCTGATGCGTATATTGCGGTTACAATGAGGTAGTATCAATGTACGCAAGGTAAGTTATACCAACATGACATAATAGCAGCGTTAATGTTGATTCTCATTACAATCATGGTTTGGTACTAACTTTGTACTCATTATACGAGTATACAGTACACAGTGCACAGATCAGGCAAGGCCGTTCGGGTCTCGTATTATTACAAGTTCCCGTACTATGAGCCAATATGCAGGTCTCTCGTGACGATTGTAATAATGTGAATTTTAAATTTCGTTGAAAACTCGCTAAATGCAAGCGGCTCGGAATAATAATTGTAGACAAATGCGATAAACACTGAATTTAATTCAAAACATGATGAATATTATTTAAATTTATTTTTAATTATAATTATGATTCATCCTAGTTTTCTCTTTCCGCGCAGGGACAGAGAATCGAAAGAAAAATGATTTACACCGTTTTGTAGGTGTATGATAAAATATCGGGATATTTGTATTATTAATAGTAAATACCCCGTTTCCGGGCAAATGAAAAAAACAGTTATAAGTATGTGTGTGGTATACCAGAATCCTGTGTAGAACCAGTATCCTGGACGAGCGTTATTGACTTGACGGCTAGCTGCTCTCAGGTAAAAATCCTGGGCGTCGATTATGATGGGAAGATAAAGCCGTCATACCTTCACCTTGATGGTATGGTTGAAAATTAATTCCCTCTAACAATTATAAAGATATACTACCGACCCTCTGCCTTCAAGTTTTGGGTAGGTACATCGATATGAATCAAGGGGAAGCGTACGTCACGGTTCACATATCTACGCTCTTAAATGACATAGTTTTAGTATGACGTCATAGTTGAATATAAAAGTCTCCCGTTCGTCTACAAAGGTATAGTACCGATACCCCCCACCATCAAGTTTTGATGTAAGTACATCATTAAATGTAAATGTAAATGTATTTTTTTTAGTTTAAATTCTTTACAAGTTATTTACAATTTGCTTTTTAATTCAATTACTTTTCTTATATCCACATATATATTTTTTCTTTTTTACTATGTAAAGTTTTACTTTTTATTTGCATAGCAGTATGCTTATTATTGTTTCTACATGTATATATATACAAAAAAGCGTTGTTTATCTTTTAAAATTTTACTTACTATGTTTGTACTTACCATGTATATTTTTTGTAAATGCCCCTTGGGCGTATTGTAATATTAAATAAATAAAAAAAAATTATACCGACGGGTCTAGAACCCCTCGATTTGTTTATCTACTCATTAAAAATGTAAAAATTTTGTTCCACCGAGCAATTTTTCCTTTAATTATGATTTATTAAAATATTTAATTGTGTTGAGGCTGGCACTTTTTTTCTTAAAAGCCATTAAAAATATGCGAGAGAAATAAGTAAGTTTTGAAGTCGAATTAAATTTCGACACAACTGTCACTTTAATAAAACGAACGCATAGATGTGAAAATATTGTCGCTAGGTTCTGTCCTATTAACTAATAAGAGTATCTAGGCGTCAGACACAGATTATATGCGTCAGAAAGTTACCACTGTAAAAAAATAATCTAGTTATTATATTTTTTCCATCTGTTTTACTATCTTTCCGAGTGTATGTAGTAGATCGGTAGATACATACAGACGATCGTTAAGCGTACCGTCTAGGTGATTTCCAAAAGTCATGCAAAATTCATGTTCAAGCGAGCTTTTTTGCTTGAATTGGGATTTATTGGAGTTTATAATTGCTTTGAAGTGAGCACTTTTTATTACAGAAGCCTATTTAAAATATAAATGAAAACTATTTTAAAGGTTATGACGTTAGGAACGCGGACAAATTGTTTGCGGTCATTCCATTGGCTTGTTTCGATCATATGATGTCGATGTGACAAATGGGTAGTATACAGATAGTACAGAAGTTAAGTATACCGTCTCGATATATACATATGAAGATAGCGTTCATAATCGAGGCACTGAAAAATTAAATCGAGTGGATATAAGTCCACTTCGTAGTGTAGAGGTTTGCGTTTTCACCTACCATGCTTGAAGTCTTAGGTTCAATTACCGACCGGGTGGACGCAAAATATTGATTTTAAAGCAAGTTCTACACTGCAATATTTCATTGTACTGGACTGGTACATGAAGCGTAAGACTTTTCATCTTACCTTTATGTTTTAAGCCAATCAATCAAGTGGTGTAACCTTTGGTTGTAACATTTTGGGTGTAATCTTTATAGACAGATTCTGGATCGATATCAACGATACACATCTTGTCATTAGTGAGGTGAAGGTGTTGAGAATATAGAAGTCTAGGCATTTGGGGAGCTAACGATCTGTAGCTGGGCTAAGTGATTACTTTACACAGTATGTATCTTTCGCCATTCTGTCTATTGGTAGCTGACTTCCATATTCACGTAGGGATTTTTTCGATTCTTTATTTATGCTTGGTTTTCATGTTACATTCCCACGAGCGTTGGGTTACACATTTTTTGCTGTGCCATAGTCTTTGTTTATATGTTGTGCAAAAATCAATTATAATATTAGATCAATATCTATCCATCAGTAATTAAATTGATTTATTAATTGTTTTATAATTTAAGGAATTCTGCACCCGAGCATCGTGCTTTATTAGAGAGATATCAACGTCAAATAATGATGTAAATATTATATAAAATGAACCTGTCTATGAACTAATTAGTTTTTTTTTATTAAATAAAAAACACTATATGAACTGCTGCTTGTCAGTGAAAGTTGTTGTTGGAAGTTTATTGCAGAAATTTATTGAAAAAATGAAGATAACGTAATGTTGATAATAATAATAAATTAACGTAACCGGTATTGAATCCGTTTCAATTCAAAGACATCGTTACATTGATTAATGCGTAATAAATATTTTTTTTAAATAAATTAATTTACATAATAATATTGTATGTTTGTTTACAAGGGAGGGTCGAAAACTGAGATTTTTCGATTATACACAACTTGCATATTGGCATGCTTATTAAGGAAAAAATACTTTGTAAAATCCCGAATTGCAGAAAATGGAACGCAAAGAGCCTAAAGTTTAGAAAAATTGACAAAAACACCGAATTTTAATTTATTGCCCAAAATGTATGGGTATCTCTTTTTTTACCTATAATATCATATAAGTTGGCAAAACACCTTTAAGGTGACATGCCATGAAAATTATTTTTAAAAAAAACGTACAAGAGCTTCATTTTAGATCTTGAGTATATACAAAAACCTTTTTTTTTAAAACAGAAAATTGTGGTATTTACCGATTACACTATTTTGCAGCTCTTCGTTTATTTCATTTTTCTTTATCTCTTAAATGGCTGTGTTAAAAAATCCTTTGCACGCAGTGATGTAACATCGTATTACCTCAACCAAAAGACGGAATATTCTAAAGTTCAGACGCTTGAAAAAAAAGCATAGGGGGATACTATATATTTTTTATTTGAAGCACTAACTTTGTGGTGATTCATTTTATTAAAATTAATTAAAACTATTTGAGTTCTACTAACACAGTAAATAAAACCAATCCACCTAAACAATGGATGCGGATTCGTTTATAGATAAAGTTTTATTTTTTTTGTTCAGTTTCTCGTATTTATGTTTTTTCATATAACTGTTGTAATTGCCTTAGGCCGTATGTATAATAAATAAATAAATAAAGCACAATTTTTCAACAATTATCTAATTACCTACCACCAAACATTAAACCTGTATTCTATACAACTAATTAGATCGGAAATTGTTTAAAAAATCACAAAGATAAAATCCCTTAATATAATAAATCAGACGTGTACCAATGAAATTTAATTGATCGCTATTTGATCTGCACTGGAAAAACAAAGAGAATTTTTAACGTTAGAGTAAAAGATAAATAATCATATTTTTCTGAATTCGCAAACCTCCTGATAGAAAATAATCATCATTTTAATAAAGATAGTGGATTGAAAGTTCTTCACGGTGAAAAAAATAAAAAATCTAAGAAGTTCAAAATTTTAAAAATTGAAAAAGCGATTCACAATAAAAAATATTAAAAAAACGAAATGAACAATATTTCTTTTGGTCCACGCCTGTCTAGTTTTAAATATCGTATCCATCTCATTTCACACTTCCTCCCTTTACAAGAACAACATGACAAAAAGACTTGACTTATTAGCTCCATATTTTTCAACGTAATAATTAGTAATCAATGTAAAAATAAAATAAGATATAATTTGTTAGTAAATTATACCTTTAAAGAGAAGTTTGTGTAGCTTAGAAAAAAATGTGGTTTAACAAAGTTGTTTTATATTTATTTTTATTTACATATTTATTTACTTACTATGAACAAAAGGTAAGATAGTTGGAAAAGCAAAGAAAACGATTAATTTTTCACATACGAATGTATTCGAAAAAGGCTTTCCTACAAAAGCATTAAAAAAAATATATTTTGGTCATTTGATGATGTTGTTCTAACCTTCATACATAAATCTGCTTTTTAATATAAGAGTGACGTAACGTGTTAGATGCAGTGTTAACGTAAGCGTATAATTACGTATTTGTATTCATTTTATATTCTCTTGTTGCCTTGTACTGTTCCCAAGGCTCGGGTACAAAAACATTGAAGACTAAACAACACAGATTCATCTGATAGAGTGATCAACCGGAACCTTATTAAATAAAAGAGTCGGTTTTTTGTTTCTATAATTAATTAAATAAGAACCATTGAATCTGATTAATTTATGGAATAAAATGTAATCATAATTCTAGAAGAATTTATTTCTAATAAAAAAAACTGTTTAATCCAACTGTCTTACGAGTATTGCCTGGTTTAGGTGCCTATGGAGTTGATTGATTGGATTATAAGCAATGGGTGTTAAAAATAATTTTATATTAAATTTTGTGTAATTTCTGGTACCTTAGAGCCAAGACTAGTCGTGTAACTGTGCCATAATAAATATATTATTGTAGTGGTTTATGCATAATTTTTGGCAGATTTTTTCTAGATGGTAGCATGGTTTGAAAAAACCGGGCGGATATTGCACCAAAAACACACGTGCAGATAAATTATAAGTTGACACGTGAAATTTACCACTACGGGGCAATATAATTATTAAAATTTAAGATGAAGACGGTACATATCATTTTGTGTACCAATAAACAATTTAATGTAGTTATGCAGAAAGCATTCAGCCGCAGCCATAGAAAAGTGAAACGGAGATAATAGCACTTTTGCGAAAATACTGAATATAATTATGACCACACAACCAAAGATGAGCTTTTACAGAAAAGCGGCCTGGGTCCGTATTCTAATGGGTTATCTTCAATTTTATCTACCAAGTAAAATGAAGTTTTTTTTATGAAAAATAGTATACGTTTACAATTTTTTTTTCTAAACATGTTCAGTTACAGAATGCCGAAGAAAATACTAGATTTTTTTTACAAATATACACATTATCCTACTTCAATATCGATGTTAGTTTAAAGCGTCCCGATATGTACCGATGAAGACAGCGTTTATAATCGCGGCCCTGGCTGTTTTTAGCAAAACATAGAATTGACCTTACTGCACCCGATGACACTAATATATAATTTTTCTAAAATTGTGGACTGGCTTTCAGCACAATTGCGTTCAATTATTGGGTGAATAAGGTGTTGATGACGAGGGATTAAAAACTTTTTATGATTTTTAAAAAACGTATTATTTTTAAATATTACGAAAATTGTTAATACCATAATTGATAAAATTAAAAATAATTGTCTTTTGATGATTTACGTTTCCCACTGCTGAATTTATTATTTTTACTAAGGCCGGATTGTTTGATCGATTGTAATACTTAAAACAATTTTTGACATAATCTTTTTGGTGTGGCAAAAGGAATACTTTTCCAAAACATTAACTATTGCTTTTGATTTTTATCATTATAATAATTTGTAAATATATGAAATTTGTTTTTGGCCAATATTGTCATGTTTTGGTAAAAGACCTATATAAAGAAAATAAAATATTATTAATGATCAAACAACTGGATCTCAGTATCTTTCATGATTATTTTATTATCATAGTACTATATTTTCGTAAAATACGTTAATTTGTCGGAGTCCCATACGATATGCAAAATTGTAAGTTGTTCAATGGACCTCGCTTTACATATGACGACAATTTTTGCATAAATTTTATCTAGGTACCTATGTACATAAAATTAGTTTCGTTATTTTATTTGAAAATCGTGTGTGGCTGTTTCCAGGTTGATAACTACTTCCTAAATAACCAAATTCCATAATTACTTTACTGTCTTTTGTTAAAAAAGTGTAATAAGTGATTCGCATAAAATAACGTTTCGTTTAATTCAGTGCCCAAAAGTGATTCGATGAATAGGTTAATTTGACTAAATGCCTGCTGGTTGATTTGCATTAAAATGAAGAAGAGGCATAAAAGAACCCAAATGTGCACCGAGCTCGAGGCATAAGTAGATACATATCGAAGAACGGAATAAATTAGTGATGGTATTCAAGAGGATTTTCTCGAACCAAAGAGCGATTTGGCCATTTTCATGGTCGTCTTGGTGTTGTTGGGGGACGACAGCGCCACCAAGCGGACACCGCGAGTACTACTGCGGTTCGTGTCTCGGGTGTCGATAGAGAGGAATCACACCTTTCCAGAGGTGTGTAGAGCTTCGTACATGCTTCGGCAGATGTCGTTTTTAGAAACACGCCGTAATATTTTTTCTGATGAGGAATTTCAATGTTTTTAAAATTATTATTTGTTAATAGACTATTAAATTAACCCTAAATAATTTTATGGAAGTTTTGCAACTTTGAAATTATCTACTCCGCCCGTGATGTCACAAGTTCTTATCGGTGAGTTCTGCTGATTAGTGGTTGGCTTCCTGGAAACCGGAAATCTATTTCAAGACTATCACAGGTTGATTCGGAAGAACTTGTGACGTGTTCATTTTTGTACATTTTAAAAATACAATTTCTAGTAGCACTGACCCTCCTCATTCACAACTGTTACGCCTTTTATTGCTTTTGCCAGGCAAAACAAAATTTTTAATCTAATAAAAGTTCTTGGGTGTATTATTTAGTATTTTTTAAGTAAAAAGAAAAATACCTCAAAATCGTATTTATCATTATGCTTATATTATTCATATCCAAATAATATACGATTAAATAGTATTTTTAATTAATATAATACATCCCGTGGTAAACTCTCCATCTGCATAAAATGGCTCGATCCATACCAAGATATTGCAGATGTTACAATAATTGTCCTATTTAATAATATTTATACGTTTTATCAAATAAATACTAAAATAATAAAATTAAAGTCTTTTTTACGAATAGACCAAATGAATAAATGCAGGTTTTTTAAAATTATCAGACATTAAGTGAGCTCAAAAAAACTTAAAATATAAACACTCGCACAGCAGGACAATTTAACTGTATCGTACCGCTTGTATCAACCTCCTTCGGTAAAAAACAAAATAATGTAATATTTATTTAAAATGATTTTAATGCCAAATATAAAGGAGTAAATATTTTTTTATATTTGTTAATTAATATATTTATTCATTCAAAATTACACTCGTTTAATTTTAAGTGAACTTATTAAGGCATTTTAGGCTGTACCCGTGTCAAGCCATAATAATTAACAATAAAAAATACATGGTAAAATTAATTAGATTAAAATATAACGACATGTGATGCAATATTATAACAATTCAGAAAAAAGGTAAAAGTAATAAATAATTAAATTCCAAAGAAAGAAAAAAGATAATCAGACACAAATATTAAAATTTTAATTATAAATTATATAAATTTAGATTCAAACATAATCAAATATGCAAAATAACAGTATCATTGAAATCAACAAAATAAAAGTATAATAGTAAAATATAGTAGTATTGAAAAAAACAAAATAATAGTATCATTGAAATCAATAGAAAAATAATGTATATATAAAAACATACCTAATTGAAATGATAATTGAGATATGGTTTCTAAAAACTCACTCTACACTGTAGTAAGAAATAGGAGTTATAAATAATATGCCAATATGATTGAGTACTAAATTAAATAATACAGATGTACATAATGAAAAAGTAAAAAATAAATTTAAACACAAAAATAACTGCACATAAATACAGTACATAGTGTAACGAGAGATTTTTTGGAAAAATATATGTATACTAATAAACGTTTATATAACTTTGTAAACATATTATTTATATTCTTACATAGCTTTGTGTATTTTTTAAATATCCATTTTATTTTATTATCTATGTTTTAGTTACATATATATTATATATTCTTAGCACGTGTATATATAACTTATAATTGTATAATAATGTTTATTAAATTCTTATGGTTTATTAGCCATGACTTTCTAATTAAGCAGTTTTTTTTGTTGTTTTGTTATATTAGTATAGAACTACTTATACTTTTAAACATAAAAAATCTCATCCATTTCAAAACAGGCTGAGCCATGTTAGATGGAGACTATTATAACCAGAGAACGCTCCGTATTTATTTTCTAATCCTCTAGTTATTAAATATGTATACTTATTTATTCAATAAATTTACAAAATAAATAAAAGAAACTAATTTTTAAAGGTATGTATATATTTTTTAACAGAAATATCTAAAACATTCATCACTAAAAAAATGCATTATAAAAGACAAACGTTTAAGTTTCCCCAAATAAATCAAAAATATTTGACATCGCAAATAAAAAATGATTGAAAAATGCTGTTACTACTTATGAACTTGTAAAAGCTCTAAAAGACGATAAAACTTTTTTTGACGAAATACTAAATTGATTTTTATTTATTTTTCAGACTGAGCCTGGGGAGACTTTCGCAACAACAAAAGAAGGTAAGGTCACCATATTTTATCTTATAAAGATTAGTTAAAATGTACGGAAAAATAATGAATTATTTTTTAATTCCACCTAACAATAACATAAAAACACAATACACCTACTTACATTACATTTATGTGTAACCATGAAAAATATAGAATATGGAATTCGAGCACCCACATGGTTTCACTATACGAAGGTTTTAATTACAGTCGATTGGTATTTTTTTTGTGAAAAAGAAATCTGTTTGGATAAAGACGTGCCTGTTGATGTGGAATAATGATATGATATTTTATAATTTTAAAGACGAAATGTCAAAGCTTTATGAGTAGCTCTCACGAGGACAGGACAATACTGTCCTATCCAAGCTTTGAATTTATTGTCCCAGTGTAAACATAAATTCGGAGAACAGGACCATGGATCAAGACATAGGCAGGCTATTTCCGCAGGACAAAAGTCGTCGTTTATCTATTTTCACATCGCATCGTTCCGCGTTGGAAACACAGTATAATTGTTGTACTATTCCACTGTCCTGTCTTGCACGGTCAAAGCTGTACACATAGCTGAGTCACGGAAGAATTGTCATGTCTACTGAATTGTCCTTGTGGACTTTAGAATTTGCTAAAATATGTCGCATTCTTCTGAAAACCAAAAAAGTCAATGAATATTTTTTTATCTACTCTTATAAAATGAAAATAATGAAATCTTGTATTGACACTAAGAGTAATAACCCAATAGAGTCGCTCATACGGAGAAAAACTATTCTACGATAATTGGCTATGAACTTAGCTACAGATTACAGCAACTTGCGTTAGGGAATTGCGAGCGCAAACCGAAACCGTCCATTACACGTTGGTTGTTAAACTAAAACCTAGAACCCTAAACCTATAGTAATAAACATAAAGTAAGACTACCATTTCGTAAAACAAATACACAGAACTCATTGATGCACCGAGCTGTACAGTTATTTTATAAGGAAATACCATTAGAAATAAGAGAGCAAAAAATATTATTTCATTTAAATGTCGATTAAAAAAACATGTGTTTAGCAGATAAGTTTTAAAAAGTAATCTTATTCGTGTTAGCTTTATAGAAGTTTTCTTTTTAAGTGTACGTATACCTATTGTTTAGAAATGTTAATAATTAGCATATGTTTTAATAATAATTAGATATAGTTAATATTAGGACATTCATTTATTATGTTTGTACTATTTAAATACAAAAAAAAAACAAACCAAAACCAAACAAAAAAATTAGATCGTATAAGTTCTATACAATAGAGCTTAAATATTATATAATTATATAGATAATTATTTCTCTGAATATTGACATAAGTTTTACTCTAATCACAAAGTGTGTTTTTTACTTTACTCCATTACAGATAAGTCAAAAGATCGGTTTCGTAAAATTTCTCACCGTTCTGTCTATGTTTGAACAACCATATTTCTTCAATTCTCCCTTATGTTGATTTTTGTGAGTTTGAAAGAAGTTCCAAGAATACAGTTCATATGCATTTACATCACAATAAATCAACAGGTATATGAAGAAATATGTAAGTTCAAATATAGGTTTTGTCTGTTTAAAGAGTGTGCTAAATGGCGTATTAATTCAACCAATGACAGGTCATAAGCTTTGTAAATATTCTCATCATCATCATCAGTGATTCACGTTATACCAATTCAACGTGTGGGTACTTATTTAACAAAAAAGATTAGTTAAAAAAATGTAAAACAGAGTCTAATTACATTATGCTTTAAAGATATATATATATATATATATATATGTATGAATAAAGATAAAATACTAAATTAAAGTAGGTAGGTACATAATTAAATGTGTTGGCAAAATTGATAAATAATCATTGCATAATGACTAAATTTATTAACTAAATAAATAACTAAAGAAATATTTCCAATACGTGTTATGAAAGCCGGTAATTTAATAATTCATCTTTCATCGAATGTCATACTTAACTACTTCAGAACAATGAAATTTATTTTAATAAAACTGTTTTTAGTAATTCAAACTATACGATTTTTGACAAAAACAAAAAACCATTAAAATTTGCCGAAATAATGGAAGGGGCTGCTTTTTCTCTTAACTATTTTACTCAAGGTTGTTTAAAAGTATAGCCAGGGTAATACAATAATTTACAGCATTAAAAAAATAAAGTCCACATACGATTATGTGTACCCAGGAACGCTACAGGTTAAATTATTATTTTAATGATGGATCAAGTTATACACACTACCACATAATGTTTATCAGGTGTATACAAGTACTATATTTTGTGAACTAATAACATATTAAATGGATCTCAATAAAACAAAGGCCATGGACAGGTATCTCAGCGGGCTGCCGATAAATTGTAAAGTATTATTTTCTCAAATTATGTGCAGAAATAATATGTATTGCGTTTAATCTTTATAGGCTGTTGTGTTTTTTTTCCAGCAAATGCCAAGTTCATGTATGCCTCGAGCAATGCGAGCTACTATTGTTTCGAATTAATCTTAGACCGGTTTCACTTTATTTATATGATCTTATATTGATGTAAACACAATATTGTCGGCAAAAAATCAAAATTGTGTGTAAAGTATTGATATGGTTGGGGAAAAAGTAGTTTCGTATTTTTTGCTTTTTCGTGTGTTTTTTTTAAAAACAATCATCCGATTTTAGTAAAATATACACCGTTCTATTTGATAACTTGTTGTCAACGAGAGTTCAACTTCATAATGCCCTTCTCGTAGAAGCTCTTGTCCCTATTGGCAAAAAATTCGGACAACCAGTTTACACAGGCCTTATTGACACCAAATTTGTACCCCCATGAGCGTTGGCCATAGACAGGAACTGGTAGTAGTCACTTGGTGCCAGGTCCGTACTATAGGGTGGATGCATAAGAACTTCCCATCCGAGCTCCCGGAGCTTCTAGCGCACCACCAGTCTTCATCATCAGTCACCATCCGTTTCAGAAATGGGTCGATTTTGTTGCAATTCAGCAGCGATTCGCAGATGGAAAGTCGGTCTATGAGGTTTTTTTGAATCAGCTCGTGTGGCACCCAAACATCGACCTTTTTTTAAATCCAGCCTTCTGCAAATGGGTTAAAACCGTTTTATGATCGATTTTCAGCTCTTGGGCGAAGCTACGACTACTAACATGATGGTCTATCTATTTTATCGACATTTTCGACGACAGGCCTGCCAGAGCGTGGTGCATCATTCACCTTTAATACACCTAAACGAAATCGCTCAAACCACTGTCACTGCCAGTATACACCGCAAAGTTTTTTAGTCGCTTTTGACGCGTTTTTCTCTTTCAGGGCTGGTATTCCAATCGAAATTATAGCGCGGTATAGCGCGTTTTTACGTACTAAATACGCATTATAGCGCGCTGTAAACGCGTTCGGAATACCAGCCCAGGTAGTAAAAATATAAAATACTGCGAAATTCTTTCTTTAAGACCTCCATACTCGACGCGCAATAGTTCTCGACTGAACCGACAAAGCGCAAACTGTCAAAAAAGCATTTGTAGTATACACTCACACCCTTATAACGCCGTATCGTAAATCCGATGTAACTAATAATGAACGAGATATAGTTAGTTGAAAAAAAAGGCGTGAAATACGAAATTACTTTTTTCCATCATTATAATGTTACATAATATTACTCATATATTAATCTGTCTAGGCGGATAAAGAACAAATTTCAGTATGTGAAATAGAACCAGAACTCTGGATGAGTGTTTTAGACTCGATGGTCGAAATCCTGACTGAGGAAATCGAGTGGAGATGATTCATCCTTGTTGTGTAGTGGTTAGCACGTTCGCTTATCATTCTTGAGGTCCTAGGTTCGATTCCTGGCAGGGTAAACATGGACTCTTGATTATAAATGTCGTTCTACACTGCAATGTTTTACAGTTCCTGGACGAGTACTTAAAGCGTAAGACTTTTTACCTTATCTTCTATGTAACAAAAATGATCACGATACGCTACTTATGGACCACTTGGTGCGGATAAGGGAAATGATGATGATGGGAAATAGGAATGCAGTAAATGTGTAACATATTATTATCAAATTATACCCATTATATCTGTAGGGTTCATAGTAAATAATCGATGACACACACGTGCTAAAATGTTTCACCTGAAATAGTGTAATGACCGAAGAAAGCAAAGTCATAATTTTCCATAGAATTCAATACAACATTAAAATGCAACTTCAACAATATTGCACATAAATCGGGAGCATCGTTCTGCAGTACATTCACATCGTCCCTACAGTGAAGAAATGAACTACAAAGGAAGATGGTCTATAAAGAGACCATAGGACGCTACGCCAGCCAGTCAGGTCAACAAGTTCAGTCAGTTCACTCCAGTCCAGCTCGACGAAGTCACTCAGTTCCAGCATGTAGCTCATCGCTTTACGCTTACGCTACACAACCAAGTGCTGTATCTTTTTTGCCATGTAATAAATACGCGTTAAACAGTAACCTCGTGTCTTCTCTGTCAATCTCTAGCTGGGGTAGGAGCTCCAACCAATCTTCAGCAACCTAAATTCCACATAGATATTTATCTGTGCAGTGTACGTTTTCAAACTAACTATTTTAAAAAAGTGCAACAGCACACTAGAAACATGCTTTGAAATATCTGTTTTTATTTATTTTACCCTTTTTTGTCCACCTCGTGGTCTGATTATTGGTCAGCGCGTTTGAATCATGTAAGACGTCATAGGTTTGAATCCCGAGATGTGTCAATGGAGTGCCATATGCACCATGAGATGCAAAATTCGAATTATGAATACGATAGGTGGTGAAAGACATACATATTTTTTTGATCAATCAGATTAATCTCACCCGCATCAATAAAGGTTTCAGCTCTTTAATTTCACGATCGATGATTAAAGAATGTTTCAAAAATTGTTGAACTTTTTTCATTAAATAAAAAAATATATAAGCAGAATTTTACACAGTGTTTAATGTGGCATCTTTAATGACACGTCATAAGTCATGTAAATACCTAGACTTTCATATTCTCTTCCTTAAAATGTTATCTATCGGTCGTCAAAACAACAAGAAAGGTAAATTGTTTTAGCTTTGTTAAATAGGTAATAATAATGGTTAAAAGTTAAAAACACGAAAATTTTTTATTGATGAAGTTTTGATCTTCAATAGTTTTTATATACCTATAGATAAAAGAAAATTTCGGATAATTTATGTAAAATTACAGAAGAAAACGTCTTCCTTTAAAAAGTAAGATACCTGGATAATCGGATATTTAACGAGTTTATTGAGCTATTAATCGCTTTCAACAGAAAAAAAGAAATACTTTTCATGCAAAATATACTTTGATATTTTTTTTGATTTGGTAGAGGCAAATAATATCAATAACCTTGACGTTTGTCGAATCAACGATTCGCTAATTTAAATGAAGCGTGATAATACTCCATTATAACCGGCACGAGGTAAGATTTATTTCTCGAAATAGCGGGAAACCAAGTTTTTCTAATGATTCGAAAGAAAACAATGTGGCGATATAAATTTCACTTTCAAGCCAGCCACTCTGACGGCAACAAAGCAAACTATTTCCTGCGAATATTTTCAAACTTACCGATCCGATTAATTGCTGGAATGTCGAGGTGGGTAATGGCATCTAATTATTTATTTTTCTCACTGGCAGCACTGGCGATTTTTGTTATTCCAGATGTGAAAAAATTTAATTACTAAATACAAAACCCATCTTAAGAATACAGGAATATCACTTACGATGAATTCCAATAAAAACATGAGAAGTCGATTAAGATAAATTAATTGTATTTTTAAAATCAATATGGATATTGTGGAGAAATGTTTTCATACATAACTTTTTCTAATTTTTTTTTTTTATTGAATATTTTTTTTTTACAAAATACATTTTTGAAATACAAAATAGGTAAATATACAGAACATCTTATATATAACGTTTCTACCTCTAATAAAGTAGATACTTGTGTTTAGAGAGGGAGTTCGTTTCACATTTTTTAAATTTTTTTTAAAAACAAAGTAAATTAAAATTAAAATTAAAAATAAACAAGGTAAATTAAAAATAAAAAATAAACATTCTTTGGTATGGAGTCTAGGAAGGGGTGAGTTTTAAATGTTTTTTAATTTTAGTTTTAAAAGTTTGATAATTTTTTATAGATTTTAAGTTTTCCGGAAGTTTATTAAAGTTTTTTTTACCTATGTACGTATAATGGTTTAATGCTGCTGTTGTTTTATATCTGTGCAAAATTAAATTATTAGAAAATCTAGAGTTACTTGAATTTTGCACTTCAATTGTTTTTTCATTAAAAGTTTGTAAGATAGAGGCTTTATTAAAAATTTCTTCAATTGTTGGTATATTAAGTTCTTCAAATACTAGTTTTGATGGGTAAGTTCTGGGCTTTTTAAGAATTATTTTTGCAATCTTTTTTTGAATAATAGAGAGTGATTTTAAGTTTGACCTATTAGCTCCTCCCCAGCCTATAATTAAAATAAAATTGTTAAAAAATATGTCTCTACCAAAACGCGACATGTTTGGCCTCGACAATTGTGACGTCAAGATTCGTACAGATGTTCTATTTAAATTTAAACGGTCACAGACAGAGTTTAAAATTTAACTGAATCTTGACGTATCAGGGGTGTGGCCAATGAAATGGACCGTTTTCATGAGAATTCAAAATTATAATTTAAAAATATTTTTTATGCTACTAAATCGGTAGTCAGATGGCAAAGGGGACCATCTGTATTTTTTTCTGTGTTTTAGTTTTCAAAAGTTTTAGTAAATATTTCGGTAAATACACATAATTTTTTTAAAATAAAAACAGAATTATTTAGAATGGTAATTTTTAATTTAAAAATAACACTAAAATTTTTTAGTTTGTGGATTGAAGTCTTGAAATTGTGTCTCTTATTTCAGCTCTCATGAACATTTTTGAAAATTACAGATGGTCTCTTCTGCCATCTGACTACCGAAATAAGTACAAAAAACTTTTTTTTTTACTCGACAGTAATAGACCCCTATTAATTTAAAATTGTAAAAAAAAATCCAAGGCGGAGGGCGCCACAATCGATATCACCGGTAATATTGCAAGACTGCGTTACTATAATTGGCTGTTTTTGGCAAGGAAACTTATAAAGCGTTCTTTTAATATATTATTTACGATTTTAATCAATCAAAAATACCCCTAGAGAGTAAAAAAAATAAAATTATTTACAGTAAAATAGCAATATTTTAAAAGTAATGGCTCGTAACCCCTTTCACGAGTTTCTTTCAGTAAAACATTTTTGTAAAAAAAACAGTTTTTGCGATATTGCAGTATTACCGACGAGATAGTGTTGTGTACTGGTATTTAAAACATACAACAACTAACTCTTTTTAAAATTATAAATAGAGCACTTCCTTGATAAACGAACCCATTTAAATGTATTGTGTTTTTGCATTATATTTAAATTTGTGAACATACCGTTATTCATTGTCTTTTCTGGTTTTGTTGTTTCTATGCTTATTGAAATTTAAAAATATGTCATTTGTGTTTATTGTCACGTCTTGGTAGAAGGCCTCAGTAAAGGAAAAAAATATAGAATATAATCTCCATATTTTTTTATTCATATCCACATCAATAGTTTCGTCTACGCGTATGTAATTTGTTTAATATAGATTTTATTTATTTGAAAAAATATTTTTAAAGTAAGATAATGGAATGCATCCTTGGATTTTGTCGGATTTCTAATATAAACTGAAAATTAAGTTTAGAGCTAAAAATGATTATTTATATATTGTTAATATTGTGCACACAGTGGTAAATAGGTATATATGTATATATTTTACAAAACACATAAATCTAATATCACCACCTACGTACACAACACTATACAAAATACAAATTTCCAACAAGAACAACAATTTGTAATGACACACATTTTGTTTATGTTTGTGTGGTTTGGTTTTGTGTGTTTGGAGAGTGGTGTGTGAAGTGTGGTATGTGGAATGTAGTGTGTGGAATGTGTTGTGTATGCTATGCGTATTATGGAAATTGATTTATTTCGTTTAGATAAAAACGATAATTATTATTAATATTTATGAGGCTCAGATTTCTTTTGTAGCGAATAGCTAAGTCATCAAACAAATCCGAATTGTACATATTCTCATATTTTGAAAAAAGTGTTGATTTCACTTACTAACAGATAACACTCAATACAAATCCGATTTAAAAAGTTTTTCGCAAAGGAAAGGGAATGACCAGCGGAGGGAGCGAGTATCGTCACGTCATATAACTTCGACTTTGACAAGCAAAACAAGTAGTACAGTAAAAAGCGCGGACTGTTTACATCGGTCTTCTGTAAGTTCTATTTAGTATGTCAATCCCTTCCGCATACACGTCACCTCTGTTTATCGTTTCACTATACGCCCGACTAATTGAGCAGGACAGAGACAAGAGATAGCTTACGATTAATAAATACTGGTAACATAAATAAAATAATATGGATGTTCGAACATTGGGTAGAATAGTGAATATACTATAAAGTGATCACATAATGATCACATCACCCACTCACCCTCTCACCCTCTCACGCTCTCTCTCTCACATACACACGAATTCTTATTCTATATCTAAATCAAATAAATATATATATTTTTAAGTAGCCAGAGACAGGTCGCAATCTTTGTGTATGCTAAGACTTCGATTACCCCTCGACAAAATGTTTTCCTTCTCTGTTGCAATAAATTTTAATCTTAATCAAACATTTGGAGATACTCAAAATATTGTTCAGATAAGACAAGGTCTTCTGAGTACATTTTTGGTGATTCCGACATTTCTTCCCGCAGAAGAATGGGTGACGAAGAAGACGAAGGAGCTGACGACGACCCGCCAGATCGCCACCAGGGTCCAGCGCCAGGTTCTGCTGGAAGACGGTCGAGTGCTGCAGGACTCTGGACCTCTGGTCTCCACTACCACCAACGAGGACACGGAGACTACGGAGCACGAGCACACAGAGGTACCTAAATATCCGTCTATCCACTTTTTCTTTAGAGGCTTGTAAGCCGGTGGGAAATTGGATAAGGAAGAAATGTATGAAAAATACACCACAACACCGAGACCAATTGAGTAAAAAGTATTTCTTGTTTTTTTTTTCACATTTTCTGTTTTTTCCCAGCACCGCAAATTGGACGATCCTCCAGGGTCTGATGCGGAAGACGCCGTGGATGGAGCGCGGGCCCCAATCGAGGGTGCTCCGTCCGGAGACTTGGTGTCGTCATCGGCTCCCAGGTGGTTGGCGGTGGCCAACCCCGAGGGGAAGGTCAGGGAGATCAAGGAGAAGAGGGTTCTGGAGCACCAGGTCACGGATGAGAGGAAGGAGACGGAGGAGAGGCAGTATTTTGGAGACATCACTGACGAGGTAGGTGGATTTTGTTTATTTGTGTAAAAAAAGAAAACTACAAAACTATGATTGGCATATTTTAAGTGGTTGCTTCAGGGTCCCTCTCACTGTGTTGCCTACCGGTGCAATATCCTACCACGTCACCTCATACAACACACAACTTGCATATATTTTGGAGTATGTATATGAATACCTTTCTTAGATAGATGCGATATAAACGAACGTGGGAAAATATAGTGCATTATTTTATAAACGATTTTAGTTGGCGTAATAAGGATAGTTACTGAGGTAGGAAATTAATATAAATACTGTCAGACAATAAAATAAACGTAGTTATTCAGAAAGCCGATAGACATAGAAATGTGAAGCTAGGATAATTGCACTTTTGTGAAAAGAGCGAAAAATCAAATCTACACAACAGTTGGAATGTTTTTTACTCTGGCAAAAGACAAATAATGCATTCCTTTTGTTTTTTAATGATACAATAAAGATTTTAATACTGTAGTTGATCAGATTTAATGATTTTAACGACGTCATCATCATTTCCTATCTACACTTAAGGTGCATAGGGCACTGCATTGGCACACCGATCGCAGCATATCTTGATCATTTTTTGTTACCTGAAGGTAAGATGATCAGTCTTACGCTTCAGGTACCAGTCCAAATATTTTGTTGTGAAAACAACCTATTAAATAAATATTTCATAACAACCCTGTCGGGAATCAAACCCGAGATCTCTTGCATTGTAGACAAATGCGCTGACCATTTCACCACGAGGCCGACAAAATTTTGACGACAGCCAGATCAAATATTAAATTATACTTCATACAAACTCTGAATGTACATTCATTCATGTGACATTCATTTGCATGACATTTTGACATCATGCAATTTTCAAAAGGTGATTATACAGTTTTTTGTATGAAGCCGGCCTGGCTGTTTTAAACAAAACATATAATTGACGTTCCTAAATCCGATAACAAATATATCTCATTTTCTCAAAATTATGGACTGGCTGCTTTCTGCATAACTACGTTCAAATGATGTGCTTACGTTTTATAAAAAAAATATTGGTATAATTTTTTTTTCTGAAATAAAAATTGGAAGGTCTATAGAAACCGTTTTTTTAACGATCACTTTACCTAAATTGATATTTGATTTGTAACGATTTTATTACAAAAATACTTTTTTACGTTCGAGGCTTTATTAGTTTAGATTGGCAAATTATCATGCTCATAATCATGAGAAATATCATATAAACATTAAAAAAATTAATTATATATATATTTCATTATTATTTTTACTTTACTAAATATATTAATCTTATATGGAAATCCAACTCGGAACCCTCGTGTGTGGCTCAAGTTTCTTCCCGGAAAGTACAACATTTCAACAGAAACAATGAAAATATGATTTTTGTAAGGATATTTTTTTTAAATATCGCGTTATTTGAAAACTATTTTTATTTAATTTTCGTAATCATAATAATATTTCAATTACTGCTTAGATTGTAGAAAAAATTGTTCTTCTGAACAATATAACTTGATTATTTTGGAAATGTGTATATGTTTTAAGTCCACATCGTGGTATAATGGTCGGCACGTTTATCTACCTTGCAATAAGTATCGGGTTGACTCCCGACATGGTTGGCACGAAATATTGATTTAAAAACGTGATTTTACAGTGGAATATTTTATAGTCCCCGGACTGGCACCTGAAGTGTAAGACTGATCATTTGGCCTTTCTTTTTTTTATTTAATTTATTGGGAATATCAACAGTAATACATGTAACAAAAATATAACAAATAAAATAAACAGAGTATACAACCAATAACAGATATCCACAGAAATACATTAAATATACGTACAATACATACTAGTGTGTTTGTGTGAGTGTCAGTGAGTGAGAGGGTGGGTGAGTGGGTGGGTGAGTGGGTGTTATATTGGAATGAGGGTGAACATGTGTGTAAATATCATTGCACAAGTAGTGTCGAAAATATAAATATATATAAAATTTTAAGAATTAGAGATAAAATAAAATAAAATAAAATAAGACTTTATAATTGAAACTAAGTAAAAGACAAAAAAGTATGTTTTAAGACGCGCATTTTAAATGTTATTTTTTTACAGTCAAATGGATCAATAAAGGGAAAGTAAAAATTATATTCACGAGAAAAACGTATAAGTGGAGAGTTCTGGGCATAGTTCGTACGAACTGCTGACACATGAAATAGAGAGCTCGACGTGTGACGGGTGCGGTAGCCGGGGACATTTAATGATAACTCCGACATAAGAGCCGGGCTATCAAGGCGTCCACTAATACCCGTATGCAGAGACAAAACTTAAGGTGAGGAAAGTACATTCTAATTTCAAATGAAGAGAATAACCCGAAGGTGAAGACAATAGAATGTACTCTCCTCACCTTAAGGTTTGTCTCTGCATACGGGTATAAGCATGTCATGAAGCACTTCCATGTCTAAATAGTAGACGGCGATCTTCTAAAGTAAGCAAGTGGTGCTTTTTGCTGGAAGACATATAATTCTATAGCAAAAAAATATCAAACTATTCTGCAGTTAATTATTAGGAAGATCAACTATTCTTTTGTTTGATGAAGACGGTTATATTTTGAAAACCTCGCCAAGAAGTGGTTGAAACATATAAAAAGTTCAATATCGGGCCGTAAATCAGGTTTTAAAAACGCACCTATCCGCAGTTTATTTCAATAAACAATAAATCATTTTTAAACATGTCGTCCGTCCAAAATGCAGGAAAACTGCATTTTATTACGCCTTTTTTGGTAGCAATCGTTTTAAAACTTACTGAATTAAACATGAATAACTGTACACAGTATAAGATCGGGAACCATAATTCAAGTTGTTTAACTTATGTTTCGCCGGGACTTGAAAATGCTGAATGTCGAGAAATGCGACGAGGTGAGTTGACTGACTACCAAATATCTTTCTTTTGTGATAAAATCTAAATAAATTAATTCCTGAACATTCACGTGCTGGAATTTGATAAACGAATAAACGGATTTATGAAATCATTTCGCGTTTTTTAACGGAATGACTTATTGCCAAATTTCTTCCAACCAACCAATAAAATAATAGTTTAATTTTTATAATTCAAGTTACAGAACATATTCAATAGAAAAAAAGATTAAAAAGCTAAAGATATATAAAAATATAAATAAACGTATTTGTTTATAAATTACCTTTAATCAAAACTATTACTCAATGGGAAAAAGGAAAAAAGAGGAAAGAGAAAAGAAAGAGAGATTAAGGAAGACAAAGGAGATGTTTTTTTAGATGTGATTTAATAAGAGATAATGTAGAAACATCTTTGATGGTGGATGGGAGATGATTCCACAGTCGAGCCGCATGGACACTATATGAGTTAAAGAAGAAAGAGGAATTGTGGATAGGTATTAAGAGAGTGCCTTGAGAATTAGAACGAAGAGGTAAACCATGAACTGACAAGCGTTGAAATTTTTCACGCAGGTATATAGGAGCGTTAGGACTATGAAGTACATTGAACAGAAGTGAGAGGGAGTGATAGTCTCTCCGCTGTCTAATTTTGAGCCATTTCAGTTGCCTACGATAATCAGAAATGTGGTCATATATCCTAAGACCAAAAATGTACCTTATGCATGTATTCTGAAATCGTTCAAGTTTATCGAGTTGCTCACAGCTTAAATCAGTCATGGAAACATCAGCGTAGTCTTGAATGGGTAGTAGTAATGCTTGTACAAGAGTGCATTTAGTATTAATGGGTAAGAATTTTTGTAACCTTCTAAGTGAGTGTACACAGAAAAATATTTTGCCGCTTAATTTATTAGTATGAGCTCGCCAGGAATTTTTTCTTTAATTAAATAAATTAATAATACAGCAACATCAGATTTACAAATTTCTTATACAGTGTGTTGCTCTAAAAGGCATACAATCTAGGCTGGAAAAAATATTTGAATAAATAAAAAAGTATTTATCTAATTAAGATTATTGAATTATTACAATGGGAAGTTAAGAGAGTTAACTTCAACTATATGTAAAAAAAAAAGTTTTAAAGGATTAAATACCAAGTTGAATTTAGTTTTCCAGGTCTACATAAGTGTTGCTAGTAATTTGTTAATGTTCCAAAAATAAATAAAAAAAAACATTAGAAAAATAATATTTTAATAAATATTTACGGTGTCAATATTAACCACGGCCGTATCCGTAATAATTAAATTCATCGATTTAAATTACGTATGAATTATTCTACAAAGTCAACATTATATTTATGAGGCATCATCGGAAACCGGGGTAGTAAAATTTTTAAAAATGTTCCAAACTTGAATTAAGTTTTTTTATTAGCTGTCTAGCCAAATATTAATTTATTATTTGAACATAAAATTAGCAATGTTTCGCCAAATGCCAGGCCCATCAATTTAATTAGTAATTAAATCAATAAGGCATCCCGCTGAGTTGATTAAAAAAAAACACAAACACGCTGTAAACTTTATTAAAGGTTCTAGTACTCGTAGTACCAAATAAATTGCATAAAATTAAATCCTTATTGATCAAAATAAGTATAAGTAATTTAAATATAATAGCCCAAAAAATAATATTTATATTGGATATGTGAAGTCTACGAAGTTTGGTACTAGATCTTTACAATACATAGGTTTCAAGGAATTTAATAAATTGCCACAAAAATTTTAAGTACCAATATCAAAATATAGAAACAGGACGTGCGAATTGAAGAATTATTTTTTCCAGAAGTACTTTAAATAAATAATGTTAGTTTATCCAGAGAATGCGCATCTTGAACATATAACTTTTAATATTTTAACGTTTTTGCTTGTATATGTAATTTTCAATACTATTGAAATGTTATTTGTGTTTTTTTATACTTTTTTAGCTTGTATACGTAATTTTAATACATTTTTGATAAAAAAAAATTAACCTGTATTGGGTGTGCGCATGTTTTGTTAATTAAAAAAAATAAAATATTTTGTACTAATTAAGTTTGTATAAATACATACATGTAATTTTTAAACTTTTTATATTTTTTTAATTTTCTTTCCCAGATTGCATAATGCATACATCATTTTGAATTTATTTCCATGCCTAGTATTATGTTTATTTTGTTATTTTTAAGTATTTTTCATACCGTATTTAATTTGTAGGATATCATAATTTTAATTTTTCTGCTTTTGTAAATAATATTATAGTTTAAAATATAAAAAAGTCTTTAAATAAATTTGTTATCTGTATGTCCCTAAATGAGTTTTTTTTTTAAACTCCTTGGGAATATTGTATATAATTATGTATACTATGTTTTCAATTTAATAAAGAAAATAAAAAAAACTTTGAAGTTCGGTAAAGGAATAAGTGTTTTAAAAAGCTGTATTGTATGTAGTTTTTATTTTAAATGCATTTGCTTGCCATGCAAGAAATATTTATATAAAAATATGTCGTTATGTTGCAATATTTCATAGTCTCTGGGCTGGCACCAAAAAGGTAATCTTTTATTTATGTTTATGTCAAAATATATACATATTATACCATCTGAGTACCAAAGAAGTGAAAAAAAATAAATATTTTATTGTATTGTTGCTGAATTTAAATAAGGAAATACTTTTCTGTTGTAGTATTATTGTGATGATTTTCTTAATTATAAGAAAAAATTACCTTTAATATTTATTTACAGCAATAACGTTGGGGTTATTCATTATAATAAAATAAATATACAGCAATTTTGTTTTTAATCACTTATTAAGTGGTTAAAAACGAAGTTGATTTACATTGATTTTTATTGCAAAAGCATTGTCAATAATGTGTTTTTTTAAATTAATTTGGTAGCATAATAAATGTATTTGAAATAATACAAAAAAACATAAAGAAATAAATACTAGATGATTTGTTTGATTCGTTCTTTATCATTTTTTCTGCTGCGAAGATTAATGGTTATGTTTTGTTTAATTAATCGCTTACACTTAGCTAAATTTCTACGACTTAAACCAAGATTATTATACCTACACGATTTTTTACGTCAAAAATGATTAAAGTTAACAATGGGGATTAATAGATTACTGAGTGAATTACTAGAAAACCACAACGATATTATATTTTAATATTTGTAAACTAAGCATAACGAACAAGTGAAATTAAAAATATACCAATGCATTACATCCGACATCTAGGCATATAAAGGGCTTCTATTTTATTCATATTTATAGTTTAGTATCTGAAGTTGAATTATGTATCGTTTTTTTGTGATCTCGAATAGAATGATTTCGGCTACCATTGCAGGAGCCATATTTATCGTTAACTATGTGCTGCAATATTCTTATCTCCTAAAAACTTGTTAAGATATAGTATAAAATTTTAAAATGTTGTAAACGATTTATCAGTCCAGGAGAAATTTAGGCGAAAACGCTCGTTGGTCAAAATAAAGGTAAAAAAAAAAAAAAAACTTAACTTAATAATTTCATAGATCATAACTATTAACTACTAAGTTTTGTCAAGAAACGTTTACAAAAAGCATCACTATTATTCAATAAATATTTTAGACTTTTTATTTTATTTTAATATCTTCGGTAGTTTAGGGGAGTATGGGTAACAGTGAATCACGGGTTACAGTGGATTGTTTGCAATAGCTTCGTGTATATTGGACGCACATTTACATTTTTGTTTGGCGGGCATTTTTCAAACTCTCTTCTGCCACTCTAGTTACCTTCACGACATCAGAGCTGAAGGACATGTTGCGATGCTTCGGTTGATACGTTAGGACAAAAGTAAATTTTTTCATGTATTATTTTTTTTTTGTTTTAATATGATGAGAACTTTGAAAGGTTAGATTTTTCCCTTCATTGGTTAATGTTTAATATATAAGTATGAAAGTTAAGTTTATTTTTTGAATAAAACGAAAGGTTGTAAGTCATTTCCAATTTGGTGGATTGTTAAAAGGAGGTCCAAGAAAAAAGGGAAGAGCATCGAGACGAAAAGGGAAGTTGTGATTTTTTTATATTGAAAGCCTGGTAAAATTTAAAACTTACATTGATTACAAATAACAAACAGTTTATTATTTAAATTAACCCCTTGGATTTAAATTTAATAGTATAATTCAGTATATTCTAGTCTGATCCGCAGTAATCTGAGGGTTTATCCACCCTTGAAATGCGTCAAGGTGGATCGATTACATTAAACCAATAAAAAAAGTATATAATCAAATAAGCTATAAAATGGCAAACCGAAACCATTAATTTGAAGACTATGAATTTTTCTATCGATTTTATCAAAAAACCAGCATTTAACTATAAACTTCAAAACTATGGAGCGTTTAAAAAAAAAACCAATGTACCCCATTCACCTCTTCTTGTATTCTGTGCTTTGAGAAAAAAAAAATGTAGACATGATTTTTAGAAATAATAATGGCTTGAGAATCTCCATCAAACATATTTGAAACATGTATATAAAAAATAGCATGTTTGCTGTTTATTATTTAAATAAATCACTGTGAAAGTATTTATCTCAATTTCTGATAATATTAATTTGGTGAGCGTATTAAACCGACTTGATAGAGTAGCGATATAAAAATGACACATACGAGAAATCGGTTTGTTTTCTAACTACGAAGCTTAGTTTTAGTTGCATTACAAAACAGGTTGGCTTTCTCAAGTAGAGAAGTATCTAGTATTGAATGACGTGTAATATGCTTTGTATTGTACATTGATTGACTACATAGTTTGAGAATTATCTTGTTCTGCGTTCTGGCCATTTAGAAAATTAGTTAAGCTAACTAATGCCTTTTGTTTTACATGAATCTCGATCCTTACGAATTTTGAATTGGTTAAACTCCATCGTCATCATCATTCCTCCTTCCATACCCAGTGGTACATAGGGCACTGCATTGTATTTCGATCATTTGTTGCACGAAGGTAAAGTTAAACTTCGTCACCATCATCATCAGCCGTCTCTTGTCCAATGTTGAACAAAGGCCTCCTCCTTTAGTCTCCATATCTTCATATCCTGAGCCAACCGCATCCAACCACTTCCTGCAACTCGTCTTATGTCATCAGACCACCTTGCCTGAGGCCTGCCGACACTTCTTCTACCCGTTCTGGGTCGCCATTCGAGGACTTTTTTGGTTTTATTAAGTTAAACTCAATTGGTTACATTTAAAAATAAGTAATAAGTAATTATTGTGATATTGGTAGCCTCCGTAGCGTTGTGTAAAAGATGCTTGACTCACGCTCGAAAGGTTCCGTGATAAATTTCCGGTGAAAACACAAAAAAAAAAAATCTTTATTGTTCTGTGCTGTAATTCACCACTGTTATTAGGCTTCCTAGCCAGCTGTAATGTTTTTTTTTGCGTTTTCCTTAAAAGTACTTATTACACCGTGTTAAATATCCTTATATCAAAACTCTTTTTTTTTTTGCTTTGCGAAACATCTCATTGAACATTCATTGAAACATTCATTGAACCAAGTTTTTTTAAATTTTACACATTAAAAATATCTCGTCGGTAATTACTGAAAAGTGCGGCTATTGTGATTGAGCTGCAGGTGACGAGTTATATATTTATATGTAAACTAGCGGACCCGACAGACGTTGTTCTACCCGAACGTTGGCTTGCCTGCTATTCGTTTGGAAAAATACTTTTCATTGATGAGTAGGTACATAGGTACTTGTGCAAGGATATGTAAATATGTGTTTAAGTTTTTTTTATTTAAAAGAGGTTAGATTTGAAACCGTAACACTCAGATCTGAAAATAAATTTGATTACTGTGAATCTCACTGGGAATCGAAACCGGAACCTTAATGAGACAAGTCAGAGGATTTGCTATTGCACCACAGGAGTTATTAATAATTACACACTGGGTACTTATTAAATATCAAAATAACGGTTTAAAACGGAAATATAAAATAAGATATAAAAACACTCAAGTGTAATTATTTTTATGGTAATAAAATGAAATTGTTGAAATCATACAAAAATTCAATGAAAATAACGCTTTAAAATTGATATACCCATAAAACACTTAAATTATGTAATTCAAAATATTTGTTGATGGAAGTTTACCATAGTTTATATAAAATAATTGTCTTTTTTAATCATGAAGATTTATTTTTTTTCAATTTATTTATGTTGTATTTTAATTAATTAGTTTTTGGCTATTTCATTATATTTTTTTATTTATTCAACTTCTAATTCGTCTCGCGGTCAAGATACAAGAGGTCTCCGGTTCGATTCCTAACACGGTTAACATAAAATATTAATTTACAAATTGGTCATTGTCCTAGACTAATTTATAGTCCTTGGACTGGCAGTTAAAGCAGAAGATTGTCTTAACTTCATGTAACAAAAAACAACGATCAAAATACTTTGCAGTTGGTATAAAAATGCGGTGCCCTATTTACCATTAAGTGCTTATAGAAAAATTATGAAGGTGATCATTCTTACGTATTCTATTTTGCAAATCAACACTCGGACAGAGACATTCAAATCTCCTTGTTCCTTAACTGAATAATTCCTACTTTAAAGACACAACGGAAAATGATAACTTAAGCCCTTTCTTCTTCTAATAATTCATTTATAAACTGGGTCATAAATATTAATGTCAATGTTTTCTTCTGCATATAAACTTTTAATTTGCTCTCGTATTTTTTTCCCTAATTTAATTTTCCAATTTAATTTTCCACTTTAATTTAATAATTTTTTGCTCTACATGTATTTATGTTTTTTATTTTGTGTATTTTATATTTTTTATTCAATAGTTTACGTCACTGTGGAAAATTTGTATTGACTGTTTTCACAATTTTCGTTTATATATATTCTTATTTTCTGTATACAAAATATTACAAACTGTGGTTTCCTAAATAAAAATGAATGAATAAATAAGTTAATTAATTGATTAAAAAAAACAACCTGAATGTCACATTCAATTTTTATTTTATAGGTTTTTTTTATATATAACATATGCATCGACATCTTAAATTTCATCATGTATTCTAGATTTAGCATACCCACGCACTGGCCATGCCTATGTGAGATGTTTTGTTTTCATGTAAAAAGTGATATATGTACTATGTAATAAAAAATGAACCAAATGAAAAAAAAAATTGTAAATAAAATAAATCAATAAATGAAAATAAACGTATTTAATAGTCACAATATTAAACTTTACAGTTAGGTAGAAGATGAATGAATCTCGATTAAAACGAGTATCAAACAAACATCAGTCGTTAGTTCTACAGAAAGGGTCACTTCCGCATCCTGTCTGGCACAGCACCTGCGCAAGTGCGCATTGACTTCACGATCAGAGGCTGCTGCAGCTATTGCTAATACCAATTATTGCTATTTTATTTAAATTAATTTACGTGCGAATCACATTCGTTTAGCATAATAAATGCTTTAACTTTGGATACATTGAACATCATCGTCATCATTTTGCCTTTATCTTCATCCGATGGTGCGTAGGAAACTGCATTGGTACCTACTAAATGCAGCATGGCTCGATGATCTGTTTTAGAGAAGGCGGGAAAGTGAGGATATTAAGAGAGGTTATAAAAAATACATTAAGCCTCCTAGATAAATGAGGAAGTTCAGTGGTTTTTTCCAATCGTTAATAAACTATTAAACTAATTCATAATAAAAAGAGTAAAAAAAATTGTGTACGAGTCTCATATTATCAGCGCTGTGATTTTTAAAAGTTTCGTAATTTTGAAATTACTCCGCCAGTGAGTTCTGTTGATTAGTGAGTTGACTTCCCGAAAACCGAAAATCTGTCACACCACTCTATCACTGGTCGATTCGAAAGAACTAGTGACGTAGTGAATATTTATCAAAATCAATTGAATTTTTTTTTCATACGTTTTTGAGATACTTCACCGTGAAATTAAATGCTCTTATTTTTACTGCATGTAAGAAACATTTTTATTTCTAGTTTTCCGTAGCACTGAAATTCCTTATTGAGAAAAATCTTTCTTTGATTTTTTCTTTCTACTGGCGGAAATTGAATCCACGACGCTTGTTTCATAGTTGACAGTTAAACACGAGTGCCTGTCTGCTGGTATGAAGTGGAAGTGATCAGTCTTACGCTTCAGATAAGGCCAGTGAAATATTTCAGTGTCAACCAACTTTGAATCAAGTATTGTATGTCGACCATTTCAGGACTAGAATCGATATATTCAACAGGTTCTTTTTTTACCTTTTTTTACGTTTCGGGATTGATTCCTTAAATGTTACAGTTTATAGAAATACATCAAACCATAGGTACTAAGGTCGAGAATAACAAGTGTAAACCGAAACCGTCCGTTGCATGTTCGTTGTTAAATCAAAAACCAAACCAAAAATCATGACTGCTAGATTTCTACGCCGTGGACCTACATTTGTGATACTATCGATTCCTAAGAAGTTTTTTTTACCGTTTTTTAAATAAGCATGGTCGAAATTTTTTTTATAAAATGTACTCTGCAGTATTTCATTGCTCTTGTATTGACATCTGAAATGTAAGACCTTACCTTCCGTGCAATAAAATATCAAGATACGCTGCAGTTCGAGTACTAAGTATCAATGCAGTGCCCCATGCACCACTGGGTGTGGATAAGGAAATGATGAAAATTTTTAGGTTCACATAAAATTTCAAGAATGTTGAAAATTAATATCAATCATTTTCTTCTAAAAGCAATAACAATTAAAGCATTTGATGAACATTGTTAAATAATACGTAAGTATCTAAATTAAAATCAATAATATAAATAAGGTCAAGTAGATTCTAACAAATCATTTTATACGTGTGGGTTTTTTAAACTATATTATTAATTATTGTCCTAAAATGGACTTTTATCATAAATAGCGCCTTTTTGATAAGGCCAAAATTAAAATAAAAACATTAAAAAGGATTTTTTGATTTAAAAAAGTGAATTTGCTGTCCCAAAGTGTCCCAAAGGCTAGTGTCTCGGACTCACGGACCGAAGGTCCGCGGTTCGAATCCCACTCTACCCCAACTCGATTCCATTTTCTAATAGTGAGTTATTTACAACTCGTTGAAAATGGCCCTCTAAATTAAATATTTGGGTAAATCATAAGAACGCAAATATTTCTTTTTAAAAAAAAAAAAAAAAAAATTGTATTTAATTTGCATTTATGCCCCCTGATTTCAAAATTTGTTTTTTTTTGTAATTTTAATAGTAGGTACTTATTAAAAGATAATAGAAAACAACATTATTGTACGAGGTCACTCTTCGACTCTTCATAGTAATGGGGAGTGACGTCACAATAGTTTTTTTTACCTATATACAATAGGAAATGTTAAGAAACATAAAATTGTATATATTATTGTATTTTCAAGGGATTATTTTTTCACTGAAGACTGATTATGATGAAAATTTAAAAAGTGAAAACCTTTGAGACTTCGTGTTCTTAAAAATTAGCAAGTACTTTTTGCAACGGACTGCTATAGTAAGTGGATTTTAATTCACGATGTTGACGCTACTTATTCTTCATTAGTTGCTACCAGGAAATCAGAAAACTTGAGAATGCTTTGCAGGTCGGCGATGAGCTTCTGGGAGAGAGATATTTGCCTTTCGCGTAATGGAAATGGTTGCGGTTGTTCGTCGGAAATAATTTGACTGCGGTCAAACAAAGGAGAAAAGAGAATAAATCTCCTGCGAGACGGTAAACTATTTTCTTTTGATTTATTTCAATCGTGCCCGGACGCATCTGTTAACAATGAAGTCATTGTTAAAAATAAAACAAAATCAAATGATCTTTTATCGATCAATTTACACGATTAAGTTTGATTACAGAAAATTGTTTGTGTATTTTACAGGTATTTATTACTCCTCGTCTTATAATCGTAGTTTTGGCGTGCTATTATTTCATTGTAACCATAGAATAAATACACTATCAATAGAATACTATTTTGAAAATAACAATGAAACAATAACAGTAAAAATTGTAAGACAAAAATAATCATTTATTAGATTTTCTATAGAAAAACTATATTAGTAATCAGTTCAATTAAACATCATTATAAAAATAACAACAGATTTTTCAGTTTATAATTATAATAGAAATTTTGTAAGAAATGATTAATAAATTAAAATAAACTTTTTTGATAAATCCTTTTTTATTCATCTTATTTAAATAGAAAAAATAAAATAAAAAAGAACAGTCATTTATTTAAAATATAAAACAGACCAATTACCCTTTTTCAATAAGGTAAAAATTTAAAATATGATAAAAATTCTAAAATAATAAAAAAAATTATCGTTAAACTTTTCTATGAAGTAAATCCGCTGTGATTTTAACCAATTATTCGACATGTTCAAAAAGTAAGTGTTTCAGATTTTTTTTTTCAAAAGTGTATTTGAAAAAAAAGGATATTGTTAATACACTTGTTGACTATTTTTCCACGTATTCGCCATCCCATTCAATGCATGTGGTGAGCCGTGGCACAATATTCTTTATGCCTCCTCTAACTCTCCCTCCAACTAGTTGCGGCTCCAGCGCCTTGGTGGAGGCTGTGTGAGGAAGGGCGCTCTTGGACTCATTTGATTGGGATTCCGAAGAGGTCCCGAAGGGGGGGAAAGAGGAGGCGGGAGAGTTCTTAGGGGAGAGCATAAAGAAGATTGTGCCACGGCTCACCACGTACATTGAAGGGGACGGCGATTATGTGGAAAAAAATAGTCAATAAGTGTATCAACAATAAATTGTATTTTTTTTCAAATACGCTTTTTCTGTTAGTTTCATCAAAAATAATAAAAATTATATTTAGCGTTGCTGCGACGCGCCGTGCAGTGCCGCTTTAATGCTTTTTAAGCGTTAAAGTGGTTTAAAATAATATTGAATAAAGAAGTAAAATTGTAAGCCCAGTCATAATGACGTGAACATGGCACGATGGAGTTCACAAACATGAAAGTTAACATGTTAAAATACGAAACTACTACCGAACAATGTATTCGAAAATGCAGTAATGGAACGACTAAGACTAAAAATGCACGTAAGGCGCGCTGTTGTAAAAAAAGTAATGATTATCACTGCTCAATCATAAGAACAGAAAAATAACTTTTAACCTGCCTCAGGTGTGATTTATAATGTGAGTGTTCTGTTGGCCGCCTCGTAATTTCCTACATTAAAGTTGAATTTTTAACGATGGCCTAACCGCAATGTAATATTAATGATTTGTTTTGCAAATTTATTTCTCGTAAACTCATCACTCATAATAATGCAAATTAATATTAGATAGAAATCATCACGCATGTGAATGTCTTTAAAAACCTTAAATATATTTCTTTGAACAATATAGAAATCTATATTTTTTTGTGTGATACAAGTTTTAATTTACAAAAAAAATTCGTTTATCTCGATTAAAAATAAATGCTATAATCAAAATATTTTCTAAATTTTTATGGTGCCACTTTACGGCAAAGCTTGACTGAAAGTACATTCCACTTACCCGAAACCGTTTTAAAGACCATGGGTCTTCCTTTCGGTTTTAATCGTGCAAAAAGCTACGTTTTTTTTGACAATAACTATTAAGTTGCTCTTTTAAAATGTTTAATTTCGTATATCACCATTTTAATTTAATTTAACTATACTACTTTCACTGCCTCTTTCAAGTTTGGCAAATTATATGGAGGGCCTTCGTCGGATATTATCAATTATCCTTATGATCGTATCGCAAACACGAATGGCAGCGAAAAACTGTATTTACTTGTATCACAATAGTCTAAATTAAAAAAAAATGCACTAGATTATAATTATCTTTCTTTTTAAAATTTCTTAACTTCCACGCTTTTCATATAAGTCACCAAAAGATGAATTCCATAATCATGCATGTAGCACCGCTTATTTAAAGTTTATTAACTACACAAATTTAATCAAGTCACAAGATTGTTAGTAGGCAGGTACTGCGATTGACAATTTCAACTCCAAGGGTAAAGCTTGGCTATCATTATGGCAAATTTTATTTTGTCGGCAGCCGCTCTGAATAAAGATTTAGAGCCATAGCGGAACGTAATTTGATTCGGACAATTTCATACTTCTCTCCACGCATATGATGGCCTAAGTTCTCAAGCTTTGTTCTTTTTTATAAATATCTTGTATATTATAATAAAATATTGTTTTTATGCAAATTGTTCTTACAATGACAAAGCTTCAACACCTAGGGGGAGTTAAATATCTTTGATAAGATGAATCTTTATTTTATTCAAATCAGCATTTTCGTCCATTTAAATCTATAATGACGTTTCCAATTTCAGTTTACCCCTTTTTAGGACACCTGGAACAAAGTGGTACATAAATACACCACTAAAAGTAAGGTTTTTATTTTTTAATATTTCGTAGTAATAATAAGTCCTTTGTCATAAGAATATCGTAATAACATAAACTGGTTGTTAGGTCTTCTACTCAGCTTCTTTAAATGCAATAGGTTTATTACCTTAAAAAATAGACTGTTTCATATGTTATTGTAGAAAAACCCTTTCGTGTCGATTTACGTTTTGCAAACCTAATAAAAAAGAAAATGTGATTTTAATAAAATGAAATCTATTTGATCAATAGTCTTAATTCGTCAACTTTCTATTTCGTTTTTGAGGAGGCAAAAAGAAATAGCTAATCAGAACTTATTGACTATTTTTCATCATTGATCCTTATATAAAAATGCAAATGTTAGAAGCGGGCTGAATTTTGTAAGTTAAGAAATTAAAACTCCTCAGCGAAAATCATATTTTATACAGAAAAACTTACTAAGCTAATTTTTCTTTTTTAATTGTGTGATGATAATATAATGAGAAATAATTGCAATCAAATACATGTGTGCGTGCTAATTATTCCAGAGTTATTATAATGATCATGAAACAGTATCAATTACAATAAGAAGTTGTAAAGCTACTTCATGATGCTCCGCTTGTATTTTTAATTAATTTATTCAGTCGCAGAATCGAATTTTACTTTCATCGTAGAATGTATGACGGATTGTGGTAATTGGTTGGAGAGAAAAAACTAACGTGGGAATATGTGTCGGTGGGTCAGAGTTTGGCATTGATTAGTGTTGAGGTCGCATGCAAACTTCAATACGTATAAAATTCTTCAATTCACGGTGGGTTATTTTCTAGAATGGTATGCCTATCTTTTACTACAAAATTATACTAGATTATTGAAATATTTATGCTTTATTTTTAAACCATAATTGTTTATTAAAAACTGTTTGTAAAATTGAGGATTGAGTAACGTATATAGTACCTATATAAGAAATTAATATTTACAAATAGAAATCGTTAAATTCCTTTAAATTTTTCGTACCGCTTTGTCTAAAACAGCATTTATCGATATTATTCTTGGCCGATTACCTTTGTGTCCCATCCTTTCCTTCCCATCATTACGGTATCTATTTATTTAATTTATTAAAAATAGCACTTGTTTAGATATTAATGAACTTGTTAAGCTTTTTAGGCTGTGCCTGTGTCAAGCCATAATAATTAAAAATACACAGTAAAATTAATTAGATTAAATTATAATGCCATGTGATGCAATAGAATAACAATCCAGAAAAACTAGGTACAAGTAATAAATATTGAAATTCCAAAGAATACAATGTAAGAAAGATAATCAGATAAAAATATAAAAAAATAAATTATACAAATTTAGATTCATGCATAGTCACTTACCTTACAACAAGATGGAAGATTTACGAAAATAGAACATTTGGATTTGGAACATTATAAACAAAAAATTGACATAATATCACATTTATGTGTCAGTGATTTGCAACGTTTTTAAAGAAGTAAGGAGATTTATTTTTGCAGATGACACCGCACTAGTTATTTCCAATAAAAACCCATTAGAATCACAAGAGATATTGCAAAGTGATTTCAATAAATTGTTAAAATGGGCTCATGACTATGGTCTCATTATAAATGCAAAAAAGACTAAATGCTTATACATAAAATCTCCTCATGCCAAAAAATATGTTTTGCCTAATATTATTGCTCATTGCACAGATTGCTTGCATGATGGTATTTCTAACACATGTAATTGTGAACTCATAGAATTTGTGGAGGAGTATAAGTATTTGGGTATTTTTATTGATCATAATTTTAAATGGGATCGTCATATATTTAAACTTTGTGATCGATTGCGGACTCTTGTGAGTACTTTCTATAAGTTATCTTTTATTTTGCCTAAAATCACTCTTAAAATTATTTATTTTTCTTTAGTAGAATCAATAATAAGATATGGTATAAAGTCGTGGGGACATTCGACTAAAACTAATATTAAAATGATCCAGGGTCTACAGTGTTCTATAGTTAAGCGAATTGTACCTGCAGAGATTTACGAACAAAGAAGTAATAATGATCTCCTGTACAAAACAATCAAAACTCTGCCTGTTCGAGGAATACTGTGGCTTTGCATCATTTTGGAACAATTTCATAGTAATACATTCAAGTTTCCTCTCAAACATAACCATAATACACGCTTCACGTCTAATGATGGCTTGGTAGTACCAAAAGTATGCAATAAATATGGAAATAGAACTCTCAAATATTTAGTACCTAGAATTTTTAATTTATTACCAAAAGAACTTAAATTTAACTCACATTGTAACAAGAGCAAAATAAGAGAGTGGCTACTCGATCAAGAGTTTATATATGAATAGTAGCTTAGGTATAAATATTTTATTTTTTCATGTATTTTCTTGTATTTAAAAAATAAATTTATATATTATTATTTGTATAAACATGTTTATTCTGATCTTTCCGGCTGTTAATTTTTATATGTAATTCATTGTTTTTATAAATGTAAATAATATTATTAAGTCAGTATAAATATAATCTTCACCAACAAGCTACAAAAAGTGGCTTGGTGGGATTTTAGTTTTAGTAAAAATATAACAAGTGAAATTTTTTTAAATTGTAAAAATGTATAATTATGCTATTAAATCAAATAAAAATAAGGATTCTTAGAATAAGTGCGTGTTTTTGGGAAAGTTGTTAATTATAAATTCTCATAAATCGTTAAATATTAGAGTGAATTTTTATCATCTAGTACACCAATATTAAAGAACGTCCTCATCGCATCAAATGTAGGTCCATTCCCGTACTCCTGTCCTTTATTCAAATATTTCAACTAAAATATTGAATTATATTAGCTTTTATATTATAAAATCCGCTTTTTTCCGCCAATGCATAGTTGTATACTTAAGAATATGTTAAAAGTAAATAAATGTATGAATAAGGTTGTCTTAAATATAAAAAAGTATCATGTTTTTACAATATTTTTGGCGTATAAATATAAAGTGTATTTTTTTTTGCACCATAACAGGGCAAGAGGCCCAATCACATTAGTGAACTATTACAGAATAGCCAAGCTTGAGAAAAATCACATTTATTTTTTTGTGTTCTCACCGGGAATCGAACCCGGAACCTTCCGTGCGCCGGTCAAGTGTCTTTACCGCTAAACCACTGAGGCCACTATATGAATGTTAATATGTCTATAGGTGAATATTCTGATAAATGTTGGTCCGCGAATTGGTTTTTTCCAAAACTCCTTGAGAATATTGTATAAAATTATTCATTTTGTTTTCTAAATATTAAATTTTATACATAGAATTTAATAATCTTCTACGGTTTTTCACCCACAGTAAAAAGTGGTTTGTCAAAAAAATCAGTCCAATTCCAGTGCACAGAGTAGCGTTCATATCAACAAATTCGACAAATCATGTTTACGTATAGGTTTCACAAACCATATTACACGGTTTTGCGTGATTTTCTATGGTAGTTATCTTAGTAGAGATGGTCGCTTTAGTTACTTAAAGGAAGTAGCGTCAAAATGTAAAGATGTATAAGATAATGTTTCTAGGATTTTGCCCATACTACTTAAAACTGTTTTGAGAGACAGTTTTACATATCCTAGCTAGTTTTCCACGGGAAAAGGGGGTGGCCACAGCTTTACGAAGCTGTTTAATTTGTGAACTAATAATATTGGAAGTGTTTTTCTCTACAGTAACAGTAAACATTTTTAAAGATTTAATTTTTGCGTGAAACTATTTGACATTTATGGAAGAATTACTGTTTTTATTTTTTTACCGCCTCGTGTAATATAACAATAAATCAATTATAATTTTTTATAAAGATATTACAAAAATAGTATCCATAGTATTGCAGCATGTGTTATTAAATATCTTCATAACGTATCTTCTCATTTATATATATTCAATGTTTTACTGTATTTTTCGGAACATTAAAGGTACTGTTTTACTGTGAAAATTAGGGTGCGTCTTATGGTCCGATGAATCTTATCACCCAAAAAAAATAAAATCTAAAAATTTGGTTGAGCCGATAATTCGTTTTGATATATTTTAGCCAGCATAATCATATTTGGGAATATACTGGCTAATTTTGGGTTTGTGAGGTTATTATGCCTGACGGGACATTTTTGGTTTGGCTACACTGTTTGGCCCGCGCGCTTCTCTTTTCGCGTTTTCAACGAGTCATGTTACGCACGCTTTTTCTAATTGACTAAAGTATTACGCTATTTTCACCGTGAAAGTTATTATAACTTCGCCTGAACTCGCACAACGCCGCAGAAATCTTATCATCCATCGCCGTTCATCATTATCCGCCGCCTCCAGACAATAAAGGGTGCGTAACATGACTCGTTGAAAAAGCGAAGAGAGGAGCGCGCGGGCCAAACAGTGTAGCCAAACTAAAAATGTCTCGTCAGGCGTAGCAATCTCACAAAACCAAAATTAGCCAGTATCTACTTACATATGATTATTCTGGCTAAAATGCATCGAAAAAAATTATCGGCTCAACCAAAATTGATAGAAGAATTTTGGGAGAGTCTTACGATCTAATGCGCCTTATCGTCCGCAATACACGATACTTATAAATAAATATTGCATGATTGTTTATATAGTCATGTCTAATAAAATATAATTTTTCTGTATTTAGAAAAAAAATAATGAACAGAACTATTTTTTATAACAGAACATTAACGGTTTGTGACCCTGGGGTAGTTTCGTAGACCAAAGATCCAAATACCCATTTTTTTTATCAAGCGTAAGTGGAAACAGTTCCAAAATTTACGATTACACTTTTTAAATATAAATCCAATTTAAAAAAAAAAAAACTTATTGACACATATCACGATATTCAATTGATTGAATAATAAAGTAAACGAATAAATTTATTAAAAATATATAAATGATTTATTTGGCTTACTGGTTGTTGTGTTAATAATAATTTTTGTTTAATTTGTTCATAATCAGCCATCCACGAAATTAGTAATACTGTGTGTGACCTTTACTTTTTTTGGTAAGAAACAAAATTCTATTATAATCAAGGTCGTGAAAGCAGATCAACTAAAACGACATTACATTGTTTAAATAAATCTATGGTAAACAACCAAGTAAATTATACTAAATACCGTATTTTCATGATTATTTTTCATTTTATAATGTTTATTCGTTGAGATCTAGAATATGCATATATATTATCTCGTTAATCGAAAACGTAAAAAAAATCAAATCAGTGCAGATAAGTTCGCTTAAATCAGTGGCTAGGGCATTTGCCTACCACGATTGAGGCTGGGATTTGATTCCTGATAGGGTGGATGTGAAATGTTGATTTTTAAGGTAGTTCTGTACTGCAATATTTCATTTTTGTATTAGGCATGTTCAGAAAGTAAGTGTAACCATAACGCTCTGTGGTTTTTCGTTTTTTTAGGGTTGGCAACACTGAGTAATAGAGGAGGATCTTTTGATAGAGCGAGCATCGCAAGAACACCACGGTAGTACGTAAACTCGCTTTGTAGTGTCCAGTTGTATGACAAATGTTTGTACAAAAATCCCGCCAAGTGCTCGCGGAAGGAGTAACAGATACCAATTTTTTTATCAGCTTAAGGCGAAGGTGTTATGATCAAAACGAGTATGTTTAAGTGGTGTATGGAGTTTAGTGAAGGCAGAAGACATGTTCAAAACCACAATTTCGGGCAAAAACATCATGGCCTCGGGGTTTTGGGATTGCATAATTAAAAGTATTATCTCTCAATCTGTCTTCATTGGAAAAACGTAGAGCTGAGATGTAATTTATATGTATTTTCAAAATATTTTACTCATTTCTGTTGCAATCTATTTCTTAACATATTCTCAACCATGTCACCGAAAGTCAAAATATACTATTTATAAAATCTTTAAGAGCAAATTTTGTTTTTTTACCCCAATGATTCAATAGATTCGTCAATTCGTCACAAAACTTGGATTTTTTTGGGACAGACCTTCCGGTTTTTAGTAGATGATCCCTTCGCCATCAACACATTGTAGGATGACGATGAATTGGCATGGGTTATCTCAAAGTCTTATAAATTGATCGTTTTTTAAAATATATCGGCAAAACGGTGAATGTTACACAGCGTGTAAAGTGGCCACTTAAACCAGCCAATGACAAGTCATTAGCCCTGTAAATGCCTAGATTCCCATATTCCCTTATTTAAGGTATTCTCCATCCCTGTTGTAATTGTTTTATATTGTATACCATTATTTTATTGCCCTTGTTTGTATTTGTTTCATCGTTTTATTTTCTTTTTGTTCAGTTTCTTGTCCATATGTTTGTCCAAATAACCGTGATAATTGGCTTGCGCCGTATACATAATAATTACATTATATAGTATGTGGTATTCATCATTATATTAAAATTACCTATAAATTTTTTGTATTATTTCCCTTCGTTAAAGAGACTGGAACATCATATTTTTATCCGAAGATACTTTTCTAGATTTTTTCTATTTTAATACATTTACTTGTAGATGTGTAATGTGCACATTATTCGATTTCGTTAATTTTCGATGCGAATAAATTGATAATGAATATTTGCATTACCATCTAAAGACTTTTTTGCTTTTCCTCGCCGTAACTTACCATTCACTCTTACCATAAAAATATGTATTTGTTAGACCATTTTCCAATAATTCGTTTCATAATTCATTTATGGTTCTGGTTATATTCCACACAGGTAGCTGTATTCTTTATTTGCCTGATGCACGGATAAAAAATAATTTGTAATACATACGTAAAACGTAATGTTTATTGTTAAAAACATATTTCTAACATCATTCGCTTGCTATAAAAACATAATGTTTTTAAGTCTTAAAGCTGTAATACTAAAGAAGCCATTGTTAAGTGATTAAATCTCTTTCTCTGCCAATGAATTTTACCAACAGTAAACATTATTTATTCCATTGTATAAATGGCTAACTTATGTAGGCAATTAGCATTCTAAATACAGTTAATTCACAAAAAAGTATAGTTATAAAAAAATAAATAATTTGAAATACTAATATTGTTAATTTTGTATGATGTAAAAGTTATACAAAACCCTTACGGATTATTGAAAGATTGTACAATTGTTCTTATATGTATTTATTACCTGCGTCACACATTAATTTCGCCATGTATTAGTTGCGGTTTTTCTCCGAGGGCAAAAATTGTCATTTTTTTGTATTTTATTTCCTCGGGTAAAATGTTGTACAGTTTAAGTTCCTGATTTATAAATTTTATTTTGTTTGAGTCTTGTTATAATAATAATTCACTTTAAGAAGATAATATTGAAGCATAGGCATATAAAAGAAATATGGCTTGTCATTGGCTAGTTGAAATATTTATTTGGCACACTATGTGACAATCAGCGTCATGCTCATGTTTAAATATCCAGATTTCTTTCATCTGTATAGGTTATCTGATTTCTATGAAATAAAATAAATATTTAAAAAAATAATTTTTATTAGTAATACAACATATAATACAAATAGTACATATTATACTCCCAGGAGTTAATTAAAAAAAACTCATTTGGGACCGAGAAAACACATCTTTGCAATCAATATTTCATATGGAAATTTTGGAAACCGAACCCGGAACTAAATATATATATTAGCCGAATGCGTTTATTTATTTTATTGGGTAAACAAACAGTATGTACACAAATATTGACAATTTCTTTGTATATTAGTGTTGGACACTCATGCACACACTAAAAAAATTGTTTACACTTAATACAATTATTTAAATTATTTTCAATATAATTAATGTAAAAGAAACGAAATGAAAAAATATGTATATAATAATAAAGTTAAATATCTTCTTCTCTCAAAATTTCTATGATTTTTGACCTAAATTTACATACATTGTCACAAAAAATATCAGCCTCGGAAGATCTTTTGTTTTATTGGTCGCATATTCTAGGTATTGTAGATTGTTTCAAATATTTTGTTGACGCTTTTTCTATGTAAAACAGAAAATTTTGTCTTGTCGGTCTAGAGGGCACACAGAATGGAAGTCTTTCAAGTAGGTTAGAAGAATTAATTTTATTATTTATTAATTTGAATAAAAATAACTGGTCTAACATTAGATTTTACATTTTTAGATTTTACTCCAAGAAGCAGAAAAATACTTCCCCTTTTAATATTGTTTCACAAAATTCGATACATGGAAAAATTGTGTTAAACACTGTGACAACAGTGTCAGTACACACAGGTGTAAAGTGATAACTCTAAACAGACAATCGTAATCTCTCTTTGAAAAGATTTCTTAATTTCTGTTTCGAAATCAATCTCAATCAATAATATCTGTACCTCAGAGGCAGACGGATACAAATCCAAACGTTAAATGTTCCATATAAGCATATAGAATCTACTGTTTCTAAGTGATTTTTCATAATTTATAGCATTATTTTATATTTTCAGTATCTTAATACATTGGTTCTTCATTATAAGACTTACATTTCTTCAAAATCAGTGAACATGATCATAAACTGGATACGAAAATCAAAATGCCATTTCATCAAATTCTGGATTTGCATCCGTCTGCCTCTGAGGTACAGATATATCATCATCGGTTTGTGGTCCTGTGGCTAGTGTCTCGGACTCACGGACCAAAGGTCTGTGGTTCGAATCCCACTCTACCCCAACTTGATTTCCATTTTCGAATAGTGAGTTATTTACAACTCGTTGAAAATGGCCCTCAAAATGAAATATTTGGGTAAATCATAAGAACGCAAATATTTTTTTATATTTTTTTAAATAAAATATATATGTACAGTCCATACATTTTTTTTACCAAGCTTTGCTTATAAGCGCGCGAAGAACGTTTTCAAAAATATATTCTAGTGTGCCTACTAACACACGAAATTTGTATATTGACTTGATTCACCTTCAGGCACTAACAAATAACACCCTCAATGTATTGAACATTTTAATTATACGAAAATTCTCCAATAAGACAATAAGTGGGAAAAGAAACAACATATTGTCATTTTTTATAAACAACGTATAAAACACCCCTTATAATAGGAGTAGAGGAACAATTAGTTTTATCAAACATTTGAACGCACTGTGCTTATTTGTAGATTCATCATATTGTTAAATTCTAAATGCTAATGCATTATATACCTAATGTAAAAAAAAGATGTTTTGTTTTTAATTTAACATTTCAAATTTACCAAATAAAAATAGTAAAAGTTCGGTGAGCCGAACGTAGCAGATATATTTTATTTCCCTTTCTATAAGTTGAGATTTTCGATTACAGATTATTGTATAGGTGATTTCTCTCCTGAGAGACTTTTCGCAAGAAGCAAATTACAATCGCAAAAGGTTAAGGTTACGTCCAATCGTGTAGTAAATTCATTGTTTACTGTTTGTATACGACGCGACGCGACGCGACGTTACGTATTGTAAGTTTGAGAAATTTCAGTCGCAAAACGAAACAGAAATTCACGACCATTCGGAGGTTCTAGTGGATTAATTCATTAATTAACACAATTCAACTCATAAACGTAAACAAAACATACGCCGAAACAGAAAATACATTGAAAAAGGACAATTAAAATACAAATTAGCGAGATAAAGCGTATGGTTGTTTGAACAATTTCGATAAAAAATATTTTTCGTCAGTTTATGTAATTGAATGTTTATGTTTTTTTAAGCAACGCAACGTATAAACAATGGCAAAATTGTATGATTTTCACCTTAAATTTTTTACATTGAAGTCCTAAATAGACAAACAAAATGCCATTCTAGGGGTCGTATCAGCGTATCCAACTAACCAACACACGCTCATGTGGTTAATATAAAAAAATACGTTGTACAATCGAACAACACTGATGGACGATCAAGTTACATTTTTAAAAGATACTGTCTTTAATTTTCAGCCACCCCTAATCAATTGAACTAAAGCAGTCAGCATCATCTTTCACTTCCCACACCCTGTGGTGCATAGGGCACTGCATTGATACACCAATCGCAGCGTATCTTGATCAGTTTTGTTATATTAAGGTAAGATGATCAGTCTTACGCTTCAGGTACCAGACTATGAAATATTCTAGTGTGAAAACACCTCTTTGAATAAATATTTCATATCAATCGTGTCGGGAATTGAACCCGAGGCCTCTTGCGTGGTAGACAAACGCGCTGACCATTACACCACGAGGCCGACAAAGGCAGTACCCATTTGTTTTTTTTGCATTTATTTACGATAAATAATAGTATTTCAATGAATCTACATCTCTATAATGGGTATATATCAAAAGAGCTTTTTTAACTAATCTCATGGCTAAAACCAGTGCACGATTTTATTAGCTTGACTTTTCCTATGTTGTACGTAAGAACTTTTATTTTATAGATTTTCTAAGAAACGTTCAACAAAACCTTATCCCGCCTTGCATAATAGTTCATTTTGCAAAAGGATAGCCGCTAATCTAGTTTGCTAAATAATTCAGTTGTCTGCCCAAAATACGATACATTTAAAATTTAAATAAATTGAGTTTAAACACCAACTGGAAAGAACATTTTAGGTCATTTTATCTACGTATATATTAATTTTGATTTTACCTCACTACAATTATTAAAATAAACTGATGAGAAGTTTGAAAATGAAAGATTAGTTTTAAGCAATTTTTTTTAATTCAACATTATTCTCAGCGATTCTAAACTCAAATAAAAAAAAATTGGATGGATACGATAATTTTAATATGTTTGTGGAATAATATAAAATAAATGCTGTACTTAACTCTTGGTTTCTTTTAAGACTCATATTTTTATTTGTTTACGTTTTGTAAAAAAAATCTAGTACTTTCATACTTATGTATAGGTTATGACATAGGCGGGGTATGCTATACCCTGTATTTTTTTTACTGTGAAAATTGGTTAAACTGAGACTCTGAGCTTGATGAATTCGCACAGTTTAAACCTGCAAGTCATCGGAGCCCCCCTTTAAAAAAAATGACCATGGTAAATTTATTTTAAAAAGTAAATTAAGGTGTTTTCCGTATTCTCATATGGCGTACCTCGATCCTTTAACACTCCAAGTGGCGATAAAATCATAGACGTTTTAACGTTCATTTTTTTTTCAAAATTCGACTTCAAAACGTACTTATTGTAGTACACTACGTTATGGAAGTACCCTAAAGATGGACCCATTCTATAATTGCCGTTTCCCGAGGCTCTGGGAAGGGGCATTGGAGGAAGGTAGGCTGAGGTAAGAAGTAGGTTGCTTTTTGTACCATCGGCGGGCAAGCTTTTCACAAAGTTAAAGCTTCGTGAGACTCTTCAAGAAGCTAACATGTATCGCTTTTGGCTCACGTCAGCAAGAACACTTTGATTTAATTAACTGCCGTGTGATGCTCCACTCTTTTACAAAGAGCAAAAATAACATTTATACTATACAGAAAGATAAACACATTAAAAACTGCACGAATAGCTAAAAAAAGCTAAAATTAATTTCAAGGTATATAATTAATATTGTCTGATTTTGGCTTATGTTGCAAATTAATTAAAGCAAAAAAACTCTAATTGATTAGTAGTTCGGCTTTTCAAATTCGAATATGTATTTTTTAAAAACAGTTTAGTGCTGCATGAATAAATAAAATATGTAATTACATACAATAAATACAAACAGTCAACATATACGTACAACAAACAAAATTAGAACAATTGGAATATTAAGTACAACAAAATAAATTAACCTTTACATGAGGCGCTGAGAGTCAGACGAACCTTAAGCGAGATTTAAACAGTTTTTGGCAAAATGGCTTCGAAGCATTTTCGACTTATGCTTTTTATATAAAATGACTACAGTTAGTGTTACGATTTTTATCTTGGCATCAATGGAAAGAAAATAAATTATGTAAACTGACAGTTCATGCATGTTTGCGATTATTTTCTCTAGCATAACTTTTTTGTGAGACTTTTATTTAGCAAGACAGACTTTTTCTTTTTTTTGGCTTCTAGCTTTTTTTTATCCATTACACATTTTTATTATGGCACAATTTAAAAAAAATTATGTCTCAACTTTTTAGATAATTCCGTGTTAAGACAGGACTCTTCTTTACGTATTAAACCTATAAGTATAAAAATACATAATAAAATTATACTAGTCAAGAAATACAACACAGATGAGTTATTTAAAAATACATGGTGTTGTAGCAAAGTTTAGATCATGTATCTTAAATTTCAGTTTATTTCTTAAATAATTTCATAATTCATTAAGTAATTAATTTTAATAGTAAAAAGAAAAATACACTATTAGTAGTATTACATTTATTTACAGTATAGGCACAATACATAATTTAATAAACAGATTAATAAATAGTTTTAATGTTTTGTTTAGCAATAGTTGAAATATATAGTTACAAAATATTAAGCAACACTAATAAGTTTATTCAAAGTTGATATACATATACGGGTAATAATGAAAACCGCATCGATACCATACATTTATTCACGGAGAAATCTTATATAGTGGTCTCTTCCCATCGACAAAATTCTTGAACATAGACATTGTTTGGGAGGACTTAAAATATTCATCAAAAACTTGAGGAGCTTGAGTAAGTGTGACTTAAAATATTGGATTATTTTATTTTTTCAAATGTCTACCTTAGTTAAATGTTTTTTCAGTTTTACAAGTTACAAGGTTTTTATGAATTTTAAGTATGGTTACTAGCTGTTTCACCAGGTAATAACCTGTCCTGAGATAACAAGCAATGATTTTTGAGCTATTTTGTTGTACGTATTTCATCAATAATACATTTTTCAGCTATAAATACAAAACACGAACAACAGATACTCTTCATGGAAAAAATGAATTCATCATTTTTTATGACGAGTCAGTTTAGCACTTAGAATGATAATATTGAAGAGAAATTTAAACAATATGGTGAGATCATCGAGGTTTTTATTGATACTTACTATATGTTGGTTGTTCGATGCAGTTTTTGTTGAATTTAAATCAATATCGCGAGGAATCATTTTTGTAATGTCATGATTTAGTATCAGAAGAATTGCAATTTTTATTTTCAAAACTATTATAAATGTCTACTTATTATTTTTGGTCGATCATTTCCATTTTGTCTGGCAATTTGTTAAAACTGTATTAATATATATTTTCTTTTTTAGCCTGTTGTTTACTTTTCCACCCGTGAAAGTTTCTTATAATATCGTCGGTATACTGGCAAAAAACGTTAACTCGAAAATATGCGGATTTTACTTAATGATGCAGTTTTGTAAAGTTTTTAACACTCTACAAACTGGTAAAACACACTAAGCCATGTTAAATTTCATATATCTGCAGTTTTAAAAATAAATTTAAGGTTAAGTCGTATACCCAGTATTTTATTCAGGCGAAAAGCCTTAAGTAACTTAAAATTTACTTAATGTAAAATTATGAAACGGAAAAATTAAAAACATGTTCTTAAATAGATTAACATCTTACTATATTTAAAAACGATATAAAAGAGTAAAATTGGAACAAAACTTAAATGCTTGATTTCTCAAAACAGCGATTTGAGAGTTTAAGCTTTTTGCCAGTATACCCATGATATGGTGTCTTGTGTTTTCCAAACCACCTACATCTTTTGATTTATGGTTACTGGTGACATTGTGATTACTTTTTGCTACCAATAATGCAAAAGATTTTTATCATTTGTGATAGCAATTATGTTGGGTATTCCACTAGGATGGCGGGATGAAATACGATTCTAATATTTCAAATGAATATTTCAGAAAATTTGCTTATGTTTCTTTTTGTGCTGTAAAGCACGTCAGCTATTTTAATGTGTTTAGGTAGTAGCTGCTGTTCAGAATGCCATTGTAACATTTATGTAAGGAAACTGTTATGTCAAGTTCCATTGTGACTTCTTGTTTTTTCTTAATGTCATCATATCGAGACGAAATAAATTCAATAGAATTTTCAGATTCTTCAAATTAATTACCCAAAATTTCAAGTATGTTTCATTCCAATTGTATTTTTTTAAAGATGTAAGGTAAAAAACGTTTCTTTTGTACATACATTTTTTTTTATTTTGTTTTGCTTCTTTTATTCTTGTATTGTATATACGATAAAGGACAAAAATATTTTTTTCTGTACTTCATCATTGGTAGAATCCCTGGTGTAGTATATAAGACCCTTGACACATGGTCGGAAGTATCTGGGTTCGATTCCCGGGGAGAATACAACATTTGAAATGTGATTTTTCTCAAACATGGGTCTTCTGCGCTGTAATCCGCTAATGAAATAAGACCTCCTAGTCTATTGGGGTGTAAAAAATATAATAAAAATAAAATTATATGTATCAAGTATCTTTGACATGTCTAGCCGTAGGAACTCTATAAAAAAAGTATCAGGAGCATAGAGTTTTTACTCATCTAGAATGTGTGGTCATTTTGGTGCGAATCACGAGCATGCACTGGTGAATGCACACGGCAATGTCAATAACCGGACCTCAGTACAATCGGCTAATCGGAGGCCCTCCTACCGCTCTCCACATTGTGACTGGCCTATCGTAGCCGCATGCTCCTCCAGATAACCTCACCGCCCACACGCTCCGGAGAACATTACTTTCAACATACATCTTATTCATTTTTAATTCTAAATGCAGGTTTTCAATTTCTTCTTCCTGCTATTGAAAAGAGCCCGCGACGTTAACTTACGAGTAATTGTTCTGATGAGAGATATTTTCTAGTCAATTCTATCGTGTACGAAGTCCGCTTCATACTGCAGTTGTTAAAGCCTTCGGTCACGTAAAGTGCCATTTTTGATTCCCGATTAAGCTGACTATAATTATTTCTAAAAGTTTTATAATTTCGAACTCACTGTTTTTTCCCTGCGCTGGCCCCTGAGACAAAATATCAAAACACACAAGATTTATCTTGTCACATGAAAATTTTTATATTTGTAGACTTTTATAACAAGATACAACGTTATATATATTGAATAGCGTCTTGGTTAAATAATTAAAGAATAAGATAACCAATTGTTTAGTAAAATATTGATTGATATCATAAAACTGTATTGCATTTCTCAGTTTTTGTTTTTATTGTTAATTGGCTACAATTGATTTCCGTTTCTTAAATTCCATTATTCTAATTTGATCACAACTTGCGCATAAATGTAAAAATTTATGATTCTTGAAAAAATATTGTTCGATACAATTATTGTTACGAATCATTTATGAAGGTTGCCTTATAAAAAACATAAATACATACATCCCAGTTTTAAATTACAATCGTGCGTGTTTTTTCATCTTTTGCCTTATTGTCTGCGTCGATGCTGATAGAAAATACAGTTTTGTTAGTAAAATAGAACCTAAGCCCCTGACGAGTGTATTTATTAAATAATTGCTCTCAATAAAGGCCTTTCTTGTAAAACGGCTCTAAAATTAATCAATATATCAGCTAGAATTCATAAGGAAGAGGCACCTGAACTTTTTAAAAAGCAAGGGTGCCTGTCTATAGATGCTATTCTATTGCTGAAATTTGTTTCTAGATATCGGTTTGATAGCTACCTACCAGAAAAAGTATATAAATCCTTAAATTTTCAATAAGATTTCCAAGAAGATCTTATAATGAAATGTTGACAAAACTTTTAAGAAAAAAAATATTCAATGGCTTATATGTAACAAGGCTTTATAAAGATTATTATATTAGCAGTCAACTATTGAAATTTTTGTATTTATATTTATATAAAAAATACGTATGCTTTTAGTTTTTAATAATGTTTATAAATCTTTTTAAATGTATATGATTTCTTTAACTTTTTTTCCTTGCAAAGGAAAAAGAAAAACCTGGTGGCAAGCCGGTTTCGCGGTTTAGTGGGCTTCATTATTTTTCCTTTTATATTTTTTGTTCATATTTACCTTTTTAAGTAAAAAAAAAGCTAAAACTATGTAAAATTCTTGAAAAAAATCATGCGGGGACAAGTCCACCTCCTAGTGTTGTGGTAAGCACATTTATCTATCACCCTTAAGAATCCGGGTTCAATTCCTCGCAGAGTCAACTTGAAATATTTGTTTCAATTTTTAAACAATACAATGTATTACTGTCCCTGAAACGAAAGCGTAAGCTGATCATCTTACTTTCATCCAACAAATGATCAAGATCCGCTGCGTTTGGTGTTTTTATTTGTTGCCCTATGTACCATTGGGTGCGGATGATGATGGTGGATTTGTATTCATCAATTTAGATATTTTAATTTTTTAAATCTTATATGCGCTGTAAGTATTGACGTCTTCCTTTTAAAAAAATGCTTACAGACAAATATTATTTCAGGTACCTTGGTAAGGTAGTATAATCCCATAAATGATTACCGTATCCGAGAATTTATTCATTCATTTTAATTAATCTTCCAAATGCAATATCATGATACCGATCATGTCTCTGAGATAACATTTAAAATTATATGGCTGTCACATTAACGAAACTCAAATAATTAAAATGATATCTTTAGAAAATAATTAAAGACTTTCTAATTATTATTAGTGAAAACAATTTTTTAGATGAAAGATTCTTGAAGAAGCGTAACTTTTAAATTTTATTTAGTTATTTCCGATTAGTTTTGTTTTGATTATATTATGATTTTTTATTCTAAATAAGAGTTTGAATGGAAAACGGTTCATATTATTAATAATTTGTGGATAAAAATTTTCATTTTCAGAGCATCTGACCAATCATTAGCCGTTTTATTTATTTATTTACACTATTAGGGCATTTACATAAAAAAAGAATAGTGACTTTACTTACATTATTATTTTTCCTACGTAAAGCTCGTTCATCTTTTCTGAGGTAAAATAAATAAGAGAAATATTATCTATGAGAAAATCTAATTTTACGGATAATTGGATATAAAACATGTTTTCTTACACGCGGTAAAAATTAGGACATTTATTGTAGAGCAAAGTTTCTCGAAAATTAATAAAAAGAATAACTAAAATGATTTTAGTAAAAACGAATTACTTTGAACTACGTTATAAGTTCTAAAGAATCAACAAATAACTGTTTTGATAGATTTCCGGCCTGCTGGAAACCAACTCACAAATCAACAGAACTCAATGAAGAGAACTTGTGACGTGACGAGCAAGGCGGAGTTTCAAAATAACAAAAAAATTAAAAATCATAGCGCCGATTACACAGTATATAAAAATAAAACCATTTTTTTTGGCATAGTTTGATAATTTAAAAAAGTAAAGTATAAATGTATTTCTTTTTTAAAAATCTTGAACGTCCTCATAGCATAGAGAAAAATTTTGTAAGAGAAAAATACAAACATAACTTATCGTTGATATGCAAAGTAGACTGAAGTGGTAGATGGTGCTTGTCTATTAGTAGCATATCATAAATGGCTCTATCATCTATCAAGTTAATTATGAGAAAATACATATTTAATTTAAAAAGGTATATTATACTTAATTTAAAAAGGCCTAAAAGGCGCACTGAGAATCTCTTGAGTAGTTTTTACTTGTACAGCATGTTCATTAAAGCTTTTCCTGTTTAGTATATTAAAATCCCCCACAGATACAATTAATGTTGGAGTCCCGTAGGATCAAGAAAAAAGTTTTGTTTATAAAATAGTACCAAAACCCGGACGAGTGTTTTCGACTCGATGACCTCTCTCATCTAAAAATCTTGAAAAAGGAAATCAAAGAAAGAATCGGTCGCCTCGTAGTTTAATAGTTCGAGTGTTTTTTTGCCATGCTTGAGGTCCGGGGTATAATTCCTTCGAGGGTCAACATGAAATATTTGTTTATTACTTTGTTTCCCACTGCAATATTTCACTCTCCATAGATTGGCACCTGACTGATCAACTTACTTTGTCGTAACACATGATCGAAATTCACTGGATGTAGTTTTCTAATTCAGTACTCTCTGCACCATTAGATGCGGATTAGGGTTCAATAATGATGTTTATGATTTTAAAAAATCAGAGTCGTTATTTATTAATTAATATTTACATTATAATATTTTATAATATTAAAGGTTAATTGATAAAACATATTTAAAAAATTTTTTATGATTTTTTAAACTTTTGTTTACAATCTATGGAGTGTTATTTATAAATCTCATAGTAAGGTTGAATTCTCATTCTGGAACCTAGGTGAGTTTATTAAAAACCTAGATGTGATATTTATTTTACTTAACTTATTGTATCTAAGCATTGTCGATATTTTTCACATTTAACACATTTAAACAAAATACAAAAAAAGCCGTTATTGTTTTTTTTTGTTTTAATATCTACAGCAACGACGCAAGAGTAAAATTCGAAATAAAATAATTTTCACTGGCTATTTCTCTCTCTCGAAGTGTAGATTTGATAAATGCGTTGAAAGTAACAAGGTCTACAGCAGCTTGTAACACTCGTTGCAATGGGCGGGAGAGGAATAAAGCAGTTACTGAAGATTTGTAATATTACGAAATATATATCATGTTCCATGGTATAGTTCTGTAGCCGTGATGAAATCGAGGCTTTATTTATAGAAATTACGTTTAATATTTCAAGGCTCCAAACAGATTTAGTTAAAGGTAAAAGGTTAATCATTTTCATTTGTTTTAAAACAAACAACGATTAGTCAAATATGTGCCAGAAATTTGCTTTCCACCATTTTGCAGTTTGTTTTCAAAAATATAAAGATGGTTTCAGTATAAGTCTCGTAAATATTAAATTATTTTTTTTTTGATAAATTTTGTACATATAAAATAAAATAAAATAAAATACAAATATTTTTTTAATTTTAATTGTGAGTACTTAGACATTATTAAGATAAATTAGATACTCATAAAGAAAAAAAGTAAGATTGACTTAAGTACTTTACAGAGCTTAGTTATTTCAAAATGACTATTTGACATTTTGGTAATGAAAAATTAAGTTGATTTTTTTTTTCTCATTTGAGATTTCAAAATTCATTGTAAAAATGTTTGTAAAAAGGTTTATTAAATAATATAAAAAAACTGTAGCACAGATAATAAAGTTTTTCATTTTATATTAATTTATTAAAAAGGGTAAGGAAGTGATTGCCGAATGAATGTCAATTTAATCAACAATGTGATTTATTTTCAGTTATTTTATTTGATTTTATTTGGGAAATCAACAGTTCTACATACATATTTTTAGTAAACAAACAGATATAGTGTATAAACTCAGAACTAATAACAGATTTCTACATAGTATACAAAGTTAGTAAAGAAAATATATTACATATCAAATAAATACATACAATTTATACATATAAAAATGTTATTTTCATGTACTCAATAATCAAAGATTTTAAAAATATTTATTTTAAGAACATTAAATTACTGTAAATTGGGCGGGATAAGGACAAACATGCTTGAAGAGACGATAAGGAGGGGAGGGGATATGTACATATTTATTATTATAATGTCTACTAAGTTACATAGTACATTTTTAGTGTAAATTTAAAATCTGACAGAGTGATGTTTGTGTAATCTATATTTTTAAATTTTGTATTGTACATTGAAAAAGTCATACGAAAAAAAGCATTTTTAACATACAATGTTTTATGCCATTAATTATTTTTCACTTACCGGCGAATCTATTACAGTTGAATAAACGAATGCTGTGTTATCACTTCTTGATTCTAAGCGATGCACTTGTTCCTTCAGATCACCATTATATGAGGTGATGGAGGTAGATCAAATGTATGTTAAGACAAAGCAATGAACATAACACCTTTTTATTCTGAACCCCTTTTCTTAATTCAGCGACCGTCCTTCTTGAAGGCCGTGCACATCTAAAAAACCGAACAGCGTTACCGAGTACAATAAAAGAAAAAACGTACTTCAACACTGTTGATTCATACGCGTATTAATGCTTTTGCTTTTTTACTCTAGCCTTTTATTCACTTTCTAGACAAGTAATTTCTCTTCTGTATGCGGATCGACTTTGGCAAAAGGTGATTCGTTTCCTGAAGGTGGTTTTAGTATAGTAGCGCATGCGCTTGGTAGAACAAGTAATCAGGTTTTCGTCTTGCTCGCGCGTTCTTATAACCTCGGTACATTTTCACCGGTACGACAAACTTGCTAAAAGCTGCATAATAAATATTTTTTGGTGGTACTTGTTTATGATATTTTTGATGAAGTGCAACAAAATTATTAAACGAGTTTTATTTGAAAATATGCATTTAGATGTTTTTGTGAATAACTAATGTTTCAATCAATTCCTGAAATTGTTATTCTTGTTTTGGATTTGGGTTGAAGAACCTTTTGACAAGTAGAGCGCAATTATATTATGGTTATAGAGATAAAAAAATGAAAAAAATGATAGAAAAAAATATTTCAAATTTTAGAACCAGCTCCATCAAAATGATGTTAAATTACAATCCTAAATGTAGTCTTTTCTTTAACATGTTTTGGTACAATTTTGAGTGTTCTTTTTTATCTGTTTGAAATAATATTATGTTAGTCAAAGAATTTTAACCTTTATTATTTTTCATCTTAATTGTACTCGTATTATTAACAATAAGTCAGGTACTCAAATAAAATATAGCAAACAAAACCAATCAATTCAGTGGTGTATACAAAGTGATTTATAATTAATCATATTAACATCGCAGTGTTAACAATATTCATATTTATTACAGAAATAAGGTTTTGAATTAATTTGAAAAAAACATTTTATGACAAACCAATATTATTTTTTCACTCATTAGTAACTAAGCTTTTAAAATTAGAAACTGTGTGGCAAGAATCAAGTGTGTTTTCGCATATATTTAGACTACATAAATTGGATAGACTGAAAAGCAGGTGAGATTTGATTTCTTTTATATTGAATATATCGGCATTCACTTATAAAATAAAGTATATTACTATCAGTATTATGAATAAATATACTTTTTTCCATGTAAATCATAACGCTTTTATATTAGTTTCAGTAGAGAGTTCCTTCTATCAACGAGTGTATAAAAATAAAATATAAAACTTTTTTTTTCTCCCTAAGCTTTCAATTAAATAATAGTTATTAACATTTTCAAAAAGAACATTTCATGGATAAATTCATTGATTATCTTTGCCTGGAAATTTGCCCCGACTCGCCAAAAAATCCGTGTTGAGTCGAGGCACATTGATAATAAGTCATAATCTGATTTTGAGTTTATTGAATGTGATATTTTAATAACTTATTTCAGAAACAAGAACATTGGAACACATTGGAAGCATTATATTAACTTAAATTAAATCAATTTTATGGATATTAATAATTGAAATTCAAATGCTGATTGGATTCAAAATATGTTGATTTGTTTTTAAGTAGGCGTGAAAATAAACTGAATTGTACATTTAAAAATCCTCACAACATTGTTTAAACATTTCAAGTGCTTTGAATGTGTCAAATTTGGCCTAAAAAAATAAAAAAAATTGAGGAAAAAATTTCTTCAGTTCAAATAAATTAATTGGATTTTTGGACATAGTAAATTAGTTAAATTAATATTGACAGCTTTCAACATTTTGAAATTTTAAGTTATTTATTTTTAGGCCTCTATTGAAAATACTTAAGATACCAACTCTACTGTGAATATTGAATAAGTGGTTATTTCATATAATTTGATTAGCAAACTTGGATTTTTTATTACGTACTTCGCAAATGGTCATGGATTTCAATTTCAATTTCGGGCTTCAAACTGTATTTACAATTTTTGATATGAAAAAGAAAAAAAATGTTCGTTGAATTTGATTACGATGCATGGTGTTGTTATTTAAATGCCGCATAATTTGTACTAGTTTTATCTAGGTTAGAATGATTAAGATTGATTAGTTGTATCAACTTAAAGTAAACTCTAAATTATAATGATGGAATAAATATACAACTCTGACAAGTCTCTGTAATTGGTTTGAGTGTGAAACTAGTAATTTCTGCAAGTATGAACTGTGATTAGAAAACACAACATTACACAATGCGGTGGTAACAAGATTTCTTACTATAATATAGAACACAGTCCATAAAACCCTTTTATAAATTAATAATATTTAACATTGAACTTATGAAGAATTAAATCCCGGAACTTCACGTAGCGTGGCCTGATGCTATATTTATTAGAGTGCACTGTTAATAAAAATTATAACTCATTAAAAATATACATAAAAAAATATGGATGTAGTACAAAAGACTGGACTCCCGAGGGGGTGAAATCCAGCCTTTTGTCTACAAACATTTGGACAAACTCAGATATTGTAATAAAATAAACTGGCCCAAAAAGAAGTTTAAAAATTGTAAAATTGTTTTCAGGCGTTGCCGAGTATGTGAAATAATTCAGTCAGATAAATCTCTTCTCAACAATAAAAATTTCAGCTCTTTAACTTCACTAAAATCAACAAATGTAAGAATTGAAAAAACATGGATGTCTAAACATGGGAAAAATGGTGAATATTACGCAGCGTGTAAAGTGGTCACATAAACTAGCTAAAGACAGGTCATAAGCCCTGTTAATGCCTAGACTACCATATTCTATTATTTAAGGTATTTTCCATCCTTGTTGTAATTTGTTAAAACTATTGATGTTTATAATTAAACAATCTTTAATGTAATTAATCACGTCATCTTTCTTCTTCCAAAAACCACCAACAAGCCATCGTTTAACGTTTGCAGAATCGTGACTGCTTTAATGGTAAGACAAAACATTAATTTAAGCTATGTTTTGTACAGGATGGATGGTTATTTTAACCGTTTTGTATAATCTCACATTCATTACATATTATTTCTTCAATTGAAATACAGCTGTCTTTATCACATCAAGTAGAATAGTCGACGTTTTTTTGTAGAATTTTGCTGTGAGAAAAAGGTCAGAAGAGTGCAAAAATATAAGCATGCGAGTAAACTATTAATATTAAATATCTCTCTTGGTTCAAAACAGTCATTCATAATATCAAAATAGAGCCTCAAGCGATAAAAAGGTAAAGTTTTGCCCGCTATGCTTATTGAAATTATAATCCGTAATATTAAGTATGGTTGTTATGCTATATGCATCTTCATCCAAGATAGTCTCGAGTTTCGTTTTGAAAACGTAGTGTATAATTTAGAGAATACATTGGTTTTTTTATACCTAAAATACAAGCTAGAGATATAATTTTCTAAAGTTAATGTGCAAAATGAAAGCTTCGGTAAATCTAAATGGGATAAAAACTTCTGTGTTCTTAAAATAAACCACATTTTAAACATATCCTTAATGAAATAAGTCTTTAAAACTATATATGTAGTAAAAAGATGTAGTTTTTAAACAAATTGCAGAATTTTTGATGAATTGCTTTGGCTAAATTAGCGTATAAAAAGGTTTTCTTCTACTACAAACAATACCTTTAAAAATGGTAAAAAATCGGATTTTCACATTAGTTAGTTCATAAGGGTTTTAAAAATGTGTGCGAACATTTATTTACATCACCTTTTTTCTAAGGTTAAGGTTAAGGTCAATTTTAAACTATTATACACTGAATTTTGAGAATAACGTTTGATCCTAATTGAATTGGCAGTATTATTTTTTAAATTTTATTTAAATGGCAATTTTTCTATTATTATATTTTTATTGGTGTTTACTATTAACATATTTTATAAACAAATATTGCAAAATACCATCGCTTACCCATGCCCACGTAATAATTGAATTAGCAGTATTATTTTCTAATTTTATTTAAATGGCATTTTTTTCTTATTGAATTTTATTCTTTACATATTTTATGAACAAAATTCGCAACATAGTATCGCTAACCTGCGACCACGTAATCCACCAATGCAGGATATTATAACCCCTTATCTCGCATAAGTAGACAACGTTGCAAGTTGTACAAAATCACTTCGAGAAACATTGATATCGTTGGAGACTCGTTAAGGTTTTTTAAGAGAAGAGGTTTCCAATTATTGTTGAAAAAATTTAGTTCCCATGTATTTTTTGTATTATATTTAATTTTCTGGTTCAATTCATAAAAAAAATTCTATGATTTTTATAACTTGCATGCTATGGATAACTATAAATGATTAATGGTGCGGTTATATGTTGTAAATGCTGATGTTAGTATTGCAAGTAATTTGTAATTATTAAAATAAAAAAAAAACATATTTTATTTGTTGCTATTTCTGTGAGCTAAACAATAATATTTTATAAGGTAATTGCTCCATAATTTAGTAATATTGTGCAGGCAGACTACTTTATTTTGAACCATTCGTTGATAGAATCACCTCTCACATTCTTGAGAATATTATACACCTTGAACTGTCGGTCTGGTAATAAAAGAAGTTCCTAGTAGGTAATAAGTATAATGATTTTTATCTTGCAAATAAGCCGCTAAATGTTGCCATAGTGAGATCATCACATAGCTAAGTGAAGGTAGTTACTTGTACATGCCATTTATTTGTAGTCAATAAGAATAATTTGAGGTACTTAGCAACACAATATTCTTAGAATAACGATATGAAAAATGATAATATTATTATTGATAAACCAATACATTAAGATAAACGATGTCAACGAAAAGCGGACTGTAGCGAAAAAAAATTCATTTAGTTTTGCAAACGGTTAGAAATGTTTGAAGAAAGGAAAAGAACACGGAAATGGATCAACCTTTGATACGATGTGAATGTTCTTCGATTTCGGGCACCGGATGATGAAAGTTCACTATCGATTATGATAATGGTTAATGATAATTTTTATGATGCGCGAAGAATACAAAAAAAAATATGCAATGTTTTTGTGTAATGTCAAAAATGTTGTTTATTTTGTTCCGATTCCAAATCTTCAAATTTCAAATTTCTTCTATCTCGATGCGAGGTAGGTACCGATAGATGATGAGTCAAGGATGGGAAAGAAAGGTAATCGGCCAGGAATAATGATAAATGCTGTTTTATACTCAATAAACTGTTTATTGAATACACTAAAAGATAATCGTGAATGAGCTTAAAATTTTGTGGATATCGATATTTGTCTTAACGAAATTAAAAATCAAAATAATTTGATTTTTAAATTCTTTACATATCAAGAGTTGTAATTCACAATTTTAAAATATGACCATAAATCGAAATTATAACTGTGACAGATATTGGTAATGTGTTTTCACAACATATCTTTCTATTTGGTTTTTATGAATTGGTATTTTTTTAATTTCGTGTAGTAAATTATAAAAAGTTTGTGTGCAATCCAATAACAATTTATTTTTTAGAGTTTTTCGTTAATATGAACTATTGAATATTCTTCGTCTTTGCAGTGAAATTTCTTTTTACCAACGCTTACAGTAAACGAACAGCGCAAAAAATATTAAAATATTTGATGCGATTTTATAAAAAATACTAAATGCTCATAATAAAAATAATGAAATAGTTCATCTATATAAATGTATATGTAAAAACATTAGCCTACGTGTAAGCACCTAAGAGGTATTTAAAAGTAAACATGGCAAACAAAAATAAAATAAATGATAACGAAAACTTTTTATGTAATACAATGCATAAAGTTTGTGCAACAAACTTCTGTAATAATATATATTTCAGTCTTATGAAAACCTTTCTTTTACAAATACCTTTAAAAGTGACCTACTTAAAACGTGTTTTAATTTGTGAGCTAAATTTTTTAGCTCAAAAAATAATTGCACAATACAAAATATACAAAAAAAACATATTACTGTCTTTGAAAACCTGTTATATATTTTTTTTATATCATCAAGAAACCACTATTAATTTGATTCTACTTGAAAATTAGCATCTTATTAGTTCAATAATTAATTAAATTTTGTCGAGTTCTATTTTAATCAGAGAAATTTTATTTTGCTGACCTTTGCGTGTTTTTGTATTCAAGGGTCATTCTTATGCTTCATTGTTTACTAAAAGGTCGAAGCTCTCTATCGCTGATCATTATTAAGCAAAGCAGTAAAAGAATAACAAATTAACGCTGATTATGTGAACCACGTCATAACATCGATTTTATCATCATTTCTTTTCCTAACTTTTTAATTCAACTAAAAGTATTGTTATCTATACAATAAATTGATCAACCCAATCACGATGAAGTTTTTTTTTCGAATTTCATTCTGAAATTTAAGTGAATGGTTGTTATTGAAGTAATAAAATTACCTTTGTTAAAAAAAATCAAAAATTTAGTTTCCTCATCCCCTGGGAGCCTATAGAAAGAAAAATCCATAAACAATCGGCCTCGTGGTGGAGTGGTCAACGCATTTGCCTACGATGCAAGAGGTCTCGGGTTCAATTCCCGACATGCTTGAGATGAAATATTTATTTTAAAAAAAATGTGTTTTCACACTAGAATATTGTATAGTCCCAGAACTGGCACCTGAAGCGTAAGACTGGTCATCTTACCCTCATTTAACAAAAATGATCAAAATACGCTGCGATTGGTTTACCAATGCAGTGCGTAATGCACCATTAGGTGCGAAAAGCGAATGATTGTTGATTGATTGATATAATATACGAAATGCCCTTTAAAACAACTATATATAAATAAGTATAAATCCTTTCTTTTTTTTGTTAATGTTTTACATAATTACTCGTGAACTTTGTAAAATATAAGAGCATTAAAAAAAAAACATATTATTACTATAGGTTTTACGGTTAGCTAACTTCCTCTGTATTTAGGTTTCATTAAAAAAAACATTTCTTTTTCAACATGAAATTCAACTCTGCACACTTCATGACAAACAAATGAATTCAAGACAATTAAATTTTGAGGTATTTACATGCATTGAGTATAAAAAAACTATTAACTGCCTGATAATTGTCAGTTAATATTCAAGTCAATGAGTCGGGTTGTGGTCCCGCGGCTAGTGTTGCGTTCGGATCAGAGGTTCGAGGTTCGAACCCTACTCTACCCCAACTTGATTTCTATTTTCTACTTGTGAATTATTTACAACTGGTTGAAAATGTCTACCAAAATTGAAATATTTGGGTTAATTATAAGAAAGTTAATATTTCTTTTAAAAATAAATAAATGTATATATATTATGACGGATAGAATGTAAATGCATTTTTGGGTTCCGAATGGAATTCTTGTCATAAATGGGTGAAGGAAATGATTTAATGCTTCAAAAAAATCATAGACATAATTATTTCAGTTATTTACTTTGCAAGTTTAAAACAATACAATATATAGGGTTAAAATAGGTGTTTCCCGATTTCTTTAGGGGAAATATCATAATTAACCCTTATAATGAAATATTAAAGCTTGTATTCAAATATTTCAAAATAGTTTTCATCAAAACAAAAAACTCATTAAGATGTACGTTTTCTTCATTTTGGTAATAAGAGAACCCTCTTAATACCAATTCACCTCCCCAATTTTCATACCTCCTCTTTCTCGATCGTGGAATAATCTACTCACTTATGTCAGACACCTCTTCTTTATTAACACTATTATAATATAGTCACTATTTAAATATGCATTTGAATATTTCCTTTCTCCTTTTTTTTATTTTCCGTCCTTCCCTCTTCTTTTCACAGTAAAGTTCATTTTATTTTTGTTTCAAATTTTAAAGAAAATTCGTTTTTAATACCTAGAATATCCAAATATTTCTTATTTTCTCAAACTGAACGATTTAGGAAGCAAGAAAGAAATTGCATTAAGGCAATATGACCGCCCTTATATGTATATAATGTGTTAAATTAATAAACTAATAACAACGTATGACACCCGAGATACACGCAAAGGCTGAGGATATTTCATTCCCATTAAAGGCATTTCCTATGTAAAATATACAAATTTTTTAATTTTTAGATTATTGTGAAGCAAAAAGCTTATGGCGATATTAATGTAGATGCTAATGAAATATTTTGGAATATTAGAGCATATAGTCAAGAAATTATCAAAATATTGTTATTAAATAATTTTATTAATTACAAAAAACAAAGAAATAAATCATAACGCCGTTTCCCGTAACGGTAGACAGAAAGGATAGAATACCATATCACTATGTCTTGGCATATAAATCTCGCTTCTTTTGCATTTATAGATCTTCTCTTGCATGCGCGACGATTATTCTGTCATTTGAGATGTCCACTTTTAAGTACTCGTATTCAGTGGATTTGTTCATATTATGTTTTTTTTCGGTCTTCCTGGATTTCAGCATCCATCTATATTTGTATCGTAAAACGCGTTTTGGCCGTTCTTTACCTGTTCATTCGCTCTACATAATGTTTAGTCTCGACATTTGTGTACCTGTCGTGCTTATTTATTCCACACGTTCACCTGAAAGATCGCATTCCGAAAGCATTTAGTCTACTTTCATGCTTGTTTTTCCAATTCCTTACTTCGCTCCTAAACATAAGGCTCGGCACCAGGACTCCACTGTGAAATGCTAATTTTGACTCCTGCGACAAACATTTATTTACCAAAGTTTATCATTTGTTTATTATTTACAGATTAGTAAATATTATTATGATGATATTACGTAGTTAAAATAACGTTTTAATACCGTTTTCGAGTGGTTATTCGATTACTTCAATCGGTTATTGAAATAACTAGTGTTTGACCTAGATCGAAGGGTAGGTAGGCCTGTTTAAGTGGAAAGTTGATTAAGTCTCCCAATACATAGAGATTTAGTGCTGGTAATAACCGGTAATGGTAATAATGAAAGGTGAACTGGACGGTGGCAAAAAGTAGTAATGATTTGAAAAATATCTAATGTCGGTTGGTTTTCCGATTAGCTTACTTACGCTGTATAAGGGTGTGCACAACCGGTACACAATATTGGCGATAGAAAGCGAATTTCTCTGATTAAACAATGTATGTAGGTAATCGTATACACGGAACGACACGTAGGATAAAAAAAATCCATGAGAACACCACTCGTATTTCTTTGACCTCGCACTAGTTAGGAACCCTTCGTCGGACGGCTGAACATAATATATTATCCTATGGCACTGCCAGTTTTTTGATACTGAGTTGCTGAGATCGGTCTGAAAACCAAGCTTGTTGGCTTACCTAACAAACATTAAAGCGTTGATCTAGTTTTTGAAGAAAATTGGGAAGGTCTGTGTAAAGGCCTACAATAAGTATAGCTCCCCTTTTATACAATAAATACATGCTTGGTTACCTGAATCGGTTGCGGTTGTCTATACTGAACTTTGTGTTTGTTGTTGTTTCATCGAAGCGAGGTGAAAACTTATTTAACCAAATAGTTCAATAACTCTGCAGACCTGGGTCTGAGAGGTTGTCAGGGATAAACGGTGTTAGTATAACTAAAGTTTTTACACATAATTATACTGTTGCTGTTAGCACGTTAGGAGTTTTTTTTGGGGATTGATCTAAGCGTTCCGGATGTTTTAATAGGATTGAAATGGAATCTGTCTCCGTTATAATAGGGTTTTGCCAGTATTGTCTTCATAATTTTATGTACAAAGATGGTGTTTTGGAATGCTGCTTTGATTTTTATTTAAGTGCGTATTGTGTTTGGCAAATTCCATGAATATTTCTAAGGTGCAAATGGGTTTTGTTGAGTTGATTGTTTTGTTTGTACTATTATGTTCCTCCAAAAACTATAATTAGGTGTTTGTAATGGAATGTGTATTATCTGATTGATCGCAAATTAACAATATAACGCAGCTGTGAGTGGTACAATGAAAGTTTCTATGTTTTGTTTTTTTTTTGCGGATTGATTGTTAAGAAATATTAAATTTTAGCTGATTTAAAAAAAAAACATACAAATTAAAAGTTTTCATGAACAGTTTCGGGAAATGCTTTTTGTAGGGCGAAAGATTTATTCGTATTAGAGGAAAACCAGTGTCTTCATCTGTCTACTACTACTACTACTACCACTACCATCGCGCCATTTTCCTGCAGGGGTAGGTAGAGAGAATGGACCACCACATTCAGTGTCTATTCTGGCATACATTCCTAGCTTCTTCCACATTCATACATCTTGTCATATACGCCCTTTGGTTCTGTCTGCTTTTGACATGACCAGACTTAAGATTTTGATTTATCTGATCATGCCACGTCTTCCCTGGTCGTCTTTGTCTCACGTTACCATTCATTTTCGCCAAATAGTCTTTTACCCTTTTCTCTTCGTCTGTTGGTAGCCTATAAATGGCCTGTACTTATTTGTGGAAAAACATGTTATTTTTGGTTTCTTATTTTTAAATTTCATTTTTATATTATGATACTATCTGTTTGCATAAAATTAGAGTGTTTATATTGTAATATAAGAACAAATAAATGGGAAGGGAGCCATTGAGGGAGATAAGGGTAGGAAAAATATGTTTTTCTATCGATTGCACGATTCTATACCCTTAGTTTTCGATTAAAATCACTAAGTAAAGTTTAATTATCAACAATATATGTCTTTTTTAATTATAAAAAAATATGAAAAAAACATTTTATATGTAGGTACGAGTATAAACTATACATGTATGATATTTTTTTACTAACTTTGTGCAATTTGTGGAAATCTGTTATTGCTTCCGAGTTTATATAATTTATCTGTTGTGTATTATAAATGTATATGCAGAACTATTGGTTTCCCAAATAAAATCGAAATAAATAAAAGCTATTTAACTTAACGAAAATCATCGAAGTTTCGATGTTTGAAAAAGCGTGATTGACAAAAAGAGTCTCCTGGAATTTTGTAACAGCGTCAGGTGAAGGTGAGCCTTCTATTAGTTAAATAGCACGTATTTCATCTTCATCTGTTGTCCGCACCCAATGGTACATAGAGTGCTCTAATCAATTTATCAGCAAATAATTGTAATATGCGTGAAAGCGACGTTGCGTTGGTCTCACGCTTCAGGCGTCAGTCTACGGGCTATAAAATATTGCCATGAAAAAACCATCATCATTCACATATTTTTACTGCACTCAATGATGCAAAATGGGTTCTGCATTGGTACAAAAATTGCAGCGCAAACACGCTGATCACATGATCACAATATGAATAGTGAGGAAAACCAACAACTAATTACGAATGAAATTTATATATGAAGCATTAACTTGGTGGTAATCAATTATAATTAAAACGAAAACACTTTGTTTTGTTGGGTAACACTTAATCTCAAGTATACCTCGATAATGAAACGATTTACGTATGTTAACATTACTGAGATTTTAGTGGCCTCCGTGGTATTAAAGCTAAGATGTAACGTGTTTTTTCTTAAGTCTCGGTGTTCGGTGCTGTAATTCACTACTGTAAATTGGCATGTTGTGGTAAACAAAAGATCGAACCCGGACTTCAAGCATGGTAGACAAACGCATTAACCAGTATACCACGAAGTGGAAGGATCTCCACACGACTTCCTTTTTCAGGTTTTTTACTTGAAAGTAGCAGTCGAGTCAAAAACACTCGCCTCGGGTTCCAATTTTATTTTAAACACAGAACTGTATGTAGTTTTGGACACGGGGAGTAATTAATTTAATTTAAAAATAACTTCTAATATTTTCACATGGGAAAAAGACAAATTAGTTACATTTTCCCATGAATAAAATGTGATCATTAATACAATTCAAAACACGAAGTCACATTTGACTTATTGTTCATACCACGTATTGGGTACGTCGCTTACATTTTTGTTTACTGTGCGTTAAGCCTTTGTTCCCTGAACATATACTACGTAGAGTTTTTGGACTTTTTTTTTTAATTGTATTATTTATAGCTTGAAGAAAAACTTTGAAAAACCTTTTAAATCAAAAAAAAAATAGTGGTAGTGGTTATTTGTACCGTCAAGGAATTGCATTATAAAAAGTTGCTATTTTTCTAATACGGTGTATCTAAAAAATAACAGTGGAAAATCCGCATTAAAATTAAACCACAATCAAATATAAAAAAAAATGAACTCACTAGTAATCATAATTATAATATTTAAGTTTGAAAAGGATCAGTTATTTAACATTACCAAACGGGTTACAGTTATACGCAAAACTGATCCCCAGGAGTAATTTTTTGAAACGAATATCATCAAAATGGCCAAAAATGATTTAAAAAATGTCCAAATATTTATCGACAGTGATTTCTTACATCAAATGCATTTTCATTAGCAAGAAATTTATGAGTTGTCTTACAAACAAAAACAAAACAAACCATCACGCCGTTTCCCCGTAAGGGTAGGCAGAGAGGATAGAACGCCACAACATCTTTGCATACAGATCTCGCTTCCTCCACATTCATACATCTTCTCATGCACGCGCGCCGATTATTCCGACTTTTGACATGTCCCTCTTTAAGTATTTGTTGGATTTGGTCATTCCATGTCTTTCTCGGTCTTCCTCTATTTCTGCATCCATTAACATTCGCATTGTAAATATTCTTAGCCGTTCTCTCAATGTCCATTCGTTCTACATGATGTCCAAACCAGCGCAGAGCTCCTTTCTTGATTTTGTCGATAATGCTTGTCTCAGCCTTACATAATGTACGGATCTCAACATTTGTGCATCATCGTACATAGTTTTACCACACATTCGCCTGAGAGATCGCATTTCGACAGCATTAAAGTATTTTTTGTGACATTTCCCTTTCTACCACAAAATAAGGGGAAATATTATTAGTATGGGCAGGATGCTTAAAAATTACGTGAAATTGAGAATATTTATAAATCCTTCACATATAACAGTACTAAAGCTCGTATTAAAATTTTAGAAAATGGTATTAGATCTTGCGCAAGATTTTGTGCAGCTTCTTGTACAAAAATTATTGTGCCAAATCTTGGTCCATTTTATTTGGTGTTTTACACAGGCAGTTTCTGAGATTTCACGTAAGCATGCGCAAGACGTAGACGTTGTGACAGATAATGGGCGGTTACACATTTGACAAAATAAGCGATCTTGTGATGACGCGACCGCTGACAACCGACAATATATTATTCTGCGATCGGCAATCAGCATCAGGTTTCTAAAATAACATAAATAATGAACTTCAACAATATTTTGAGTTTGTCCAAATTTTTGTAGACAAGGACTGGATTCAACTCTATGGGGAGCTGTTTATATTAACATATTACAACAGAGATGAAGAACATTTAAGAAAAGGTAATATAGAAGTCTAGGCATCTACAGGGCTTATGACCTGTCAATGGCTGGTTTAAGTGGCCTATTAAGATGTTCAATTATAGGCAGAACGGTGAATGTTACACAGTGTGTAAAGTGGCCACTTAAACCAGCCATTGACAGGTCATAAGCCCTGTAGATGCCTAGACTTCTATATTACTTTTTCTTAAATGTTCTTCATCTCTGTTGAAATATGTTAATAATGAGCTTGATTAAAAATCAATATTTCCATAAAAGGAAGGCAAGCGCGAAGTGAATCAAATAAGACATACAGTAAATAAGTTGACAGTTAACAGTATCACCGGAGTCGGATGCGCTCACAGATCTTGGTCAAATTATTTATAGAAAATAGGACGTATTCTAATTTTTCCTTACTCGCTTACGTATTTCACTCAATTTGTATATTATACGGCACAGTATACATTGGGTCAAATCTTGCAAATAACCTTGTACGTTTTTCTGACCCATGTCACATAAGCTTAACCAAAATTGATAAAATGTAAGATATTTTGATATTGGTACTGTTTTTGATAAAGATACATAATTATTTTTCAAATAAAATAGCAATGTGAATTTTGATGGATGCATAAATAGAGGAAGACCGAGAAAGACGTAGCATGACCAAATCTAGCAAATACTTGAATATGGATATGTCAAAAGACGGAATAATCGTCGCGCGTGCATGAGAAGATGTATGAATGCAGAGGAAGCGAGATTAATAGCCAAGAAAGAGTGATATGTCGTTCTATCTTTTCTGCCTACCCTTACGGGGAAACGGCGTGATTGTTTGTTTGTTTGAATATATTTATGCAGTTAATGGCGTTAAAATTGGTACAACAATTGCAGTGTATCCTAATAAATCCTCAAGAGAAATAATGACGTTGCTTATTTAAAAAAATATATATATACATATATAAAAAAAAACTACTTTAAATGTTCTTGACCGGAGTTAATTCTAATTTAATCTGCAGTGAAGTAAGATTTTTGTAGTTTTATCTTTATATATATAATTCCTGTGTACGTGTGATGTCACCGTACTCCTCCTAAACGACTTTACCAATTTACGTGCGGTTTTCAGAGAAACATAGACCTTTGTACTAAATTGTAAATATAAAATACTTCAATCGAATATGTAAAAAAGTAAGGAGCATAAATGTTTAATTCATTGATCTACCAGGGTTGCATTAGAGGAGAATGCATTTGCTAAAAAATGAAAAGATGGTGTTTTTTGGGTATAAAAAAAGTTCGTTTTTGAATGTTTAAAAACAGCATTTGTTTTTTGTGGATCTCAATTCGATTCTTTCCTTAAATTATTGATAATTTCTAGCCATTTGTTTCTTTTTATTTGATTTTTGATAACATTAAAATAATATTAAATTCAATACATTAAAAAAAACGTATTCCTACATAAGTACACCCCTTTGTTGGTTAGATGACAGGAGTTTAACGTTTGCAAAAAAAATACCATATTTGAAAAAATATTTATGTTATGTTTTGGAATTCAACCACAAACAAGTACCTAGGTACCTACTTAAATGAAATATTTTAATATAACAATTTTAAGTTTTGGAATTTAATCACAAACAAGTAGTAAGGTACCTACTTATCAATTAAGTTTTTTCCAAGCTAATAGCAAGGAAGCCAACGTTCGGGCAGGACAACGTCTGACGGGTCCGCTAGTATTTAATAAAATGTATGGATTACGCGTAGAGAATTTTATTGTTCTGTTTAATTACGTTCAGTTGAATTTAAAAAATAAACTGTTAATTTATTAAATTTAAAAAAATATATTTACGAAGCTGTTTTGTATTTTTATGCTTTAAAACGATCTATAAAAATATTTTCAATTTTCGCACAGAAGATTATGATATAACTTAAAGGTCGGTTGTCAAATTGACATTCAGAATAAAATTTATATATTAAGTATTAGAGTGACATCATAAGGATATGTTTTTAGGCTTAAAAGTCATAATGTTTTTACATAATTCTCAAGAAACATAAGGACCGATTTTTTACGAGTTTAAGCTATCGTTAAGAGGGATAATAGCAATAAGTTTATGTTGAAGTTTATGGTACATAATAAATAATAAATCTTGTGAACGTAGGATTTATAGTTGTCTGTGTGAATCTTTTGTTCAATAATTGACTAAAAATTATCCCGTATGTTAAATTACGTAAGGCGTTTGGCGCAAGTAATTATTATAAAATTTTGTAAACAACATTTCTAGATACATTGAATGATTTTAAATAATCATGAATTTGATCTGTGTTTTCATTAAATAACTGATGACAATAATTCTAGAAGCAGACGTTCCTTTCTCTCATTTACGAGTACACCACAAAACTTTACAAAGCCAACGCACAAAAAGCATACAATAAAAATGAAATAATTTAATATCGAAGAAATTAAGGTTTTTGTCCTGTTAATGGCTCTAGAAATACATATATATTTTTTGTGAAAAACAACATTTAATATGAGTAAAAAAAACAGTTTTTATTTGTAATATTTAGATTACAATGAATTGCAGCGAGCATAGCAGAATTCCGTTTTTGCCAGAGATAATTTTTCAAAGATGAAATTTTTTGAAAGAATTTATGATTTTTATATAAATTTAATGAAATTACGATAGTTTTCGAAACCGATAGATACAGAAAAGTCGGTAAGTGGTTGTATACAAATATTTACTTTGTTTGGAAGACTTGTCTCATTGAATTATTTCGCCTACATATTAAGGAACATACTTTGTCTTAAACCGGTTAGTTTCATCAACATTATTTTGAGTTTTTCCAAATGCTAGTTGGGAAGTAGTGGATTTCATTCCCCTGGGTATATTAGATGCAAATCGTAAAATACAGATGAATAACGTTTATGTGATATTTATATCTAATAATATGATGACAATATCTACGGCAAAAAGAAAAAGTTTTTAAGCGACACCTAGCAGCTTTACAGAAAGGTCAGACGTTTTTTTTCATTTGTAAAAAAATCTCATATCAACCCATTATTTTGGCGTGATTCTTACGTTAAGTTGAAATTTGATGTATGAGATTTTTTATCAATTACAAAAAAAAACTTTTATTCGCTCATCGGTAAAGTTGGCTTTATGTCGCTTATGAACTTTTTTCCTTTCTAACATCGAAATGTTTTTAGATTAGCTCTTATAAATTAATACGGTTTATAATTTAAGATGTCATCGTATTTCAGATGATCAATCATAAAAATAATTGTCGATTACGGTTGCAAGGTCAACGTTCGGCGATGGACTTCAGAATGAGGTAACAAGTAGGAACCTACTCTACCTTGGTAGGTGTACCTACCTATATAATATAATAGTTTGCGGAAAGACCAGCTGGTGAGTGTCTGCTAGGTTACTTGTTTTGGTCTATGGGTCTCTATAAATACTTTTACTCTATGAGACCATGTAATGATATTACAAAAATGTTTTCTAAACCGGTCAAAACATACACAAACAATTACTTAGACAAGTATAGTTGAAAACAGCCTAATTAATAAGTCCGAAATTTTTTATTCAAAAAAGTTAAGCCGAAATCAAGTCAGGGTAATTACTAGAGCCCTTACAGGGCACTGCTGATTAAACAAACGCTTTGCTAGAATGAACCTTTCTAAAACTTCTATATGTAGGTTCTGCAGTGCAGATAGGAAAACACATGTACACATTATATGTGAATGTGATGCTTAACATCATAAAATGAGCCTCAACTTCGGGGGGCCACTGGTCAAACCTCAGGATGTTAAAGAGCTCGCTTTCTATCCAATAGCCCGATAGATGTGGCAAAATGTAAACTCTAGTCTTTCACACAGTGGCCAGGCTCTTTACATTTTTACATTTTAAAATTTTTTTTTTTGCACCACAACAGGCCAGGAGGCCTAATTACAGTGGTGAATTACATCACAGAGCACCCAGGCTTGAGAAAAATCACATTTTAATTTTAGTGTTCTTACCGGGAATCGAACCCGGAACCTTCCATGCGTGAATCAAGCGTCTTGACCACTACACCACGGAGGCCGCCAATTTATAGACCTGGGCTTAGAGGCCGAGAACTATTTACGGGGACCCGTCACAATAGATCTTCACAGGTCGCAGTGCCTTCAGGAGCTTGAAGAGCCCTGACCCCCCCCCCTCTAAGAATAAAAATTAAAATAAGTGGTCAATGTAATCAGCATCAGCATAATTAGCAATGCAATAGTAAATTATTAGATTAAGTTTTTGAATATTCATTTATCATCGTCCTATCTCAATATAGGACTTTTAGTTCCATGGAGTTGGGACTTATGCCTCAAATAATGTACAATAAACTTATGTCTGTAAATAAATAAATAAATTTTACTATTAATTTTTATTTTTCACTGAAAAAATAATTAAGTATATATAAACGAGTACCTACATCGAGACATGATGAAAAAATCCTAATACAAATAATGTTTCCATGTTAACGTTTTTTTAATGGAAATAATTTTTAACGACTATAAATTAAATAATGATTTAAGTTTTTTTTATTGATTTAATTTTTTCCAAATGAACAAATTTTTACGACTGTTTAAAACAATTAATGTTTTTTTTTTCACAAAAAAACAGTATCCAAATATAAAACCAATATTAGGCAATATCAATAAAAAAGTTCTTAACTTTTGGAGAAGTAATAATTTAGATAAATAATGTTCCTATGCATTTATTAAATTAATATAAAGTCTACAACAGTAATTATTAAAAACATTCAAGTTTGTTTGTGAAAATTCTTGGCGGAAGTTCATTGTAATTTATAGAAAAAAACATTAATTGTAAAAAACATAAGTTGCTTGGATATTCTCAAACCTTTCATATCTGTAGATTGTTTTGTTTTTTTCGATATAGTAACGGATATTAAAAAAAAAACACCTATCTTCCAATTTCCTACAGCCTTTTTATATTATTTAGAGTTTACGTATGGTGTGCTGTAGGCATCCACGTAATTTAACGGTTATTATTATTAAATTTGATTGACGCATGTTTTTGTAAAGTTCACTTTAAGTGCTGCTCTCAAAAACTTAATGCCATGTACCGACATTATAACATCAATTTTCCATCAAAAGAATTTCATCAGAATTTAATGCATCATTTCTACGAACACTTTGTATGTTGGTTGAAAGTTGCAACTGTTGGATTATTTAATCATAATTCTTATATTTTATTTGTCAACAATATTTTATACTTTTTCTTAAGATCTTCATTTTGTATTCTCTTTTTGAAGTTTTTAGGGTTGGGCAAAACTCCTTTCTCTAAATACATTATTCTTAAGAATATGCAAGCGCTCAATGTTTGTGTGAAGTCATGTAAAGTACCTATTTAAATCAAATGAATATTATTCGTGCAAATATTTAATAACGATAAATAAATAAGATAATATAAACATTTGCGTAACCACGTTACAATAAAACAAAAAATCATCGTTCAGCCAGCGCCCTTTAATCTGTTTTGAAAAGCCGACAATAATTGGGCCGCGTGCCAGTGCATGTGCCGGCACGTGTGCCAGCTCTGCCAACCGCAAATACTCCCCTCTACACGTTTGCCAATACGTATTTGCCAGGGTACTAGCGACCGTATTGCCGAGCGTACTGGCAAACGTATTGGCGAGCGTGTAGAGAGTGCCTTTATGCACTCAGAAAACCCCAGTTTTACACACCATTAATCACTTATAATACACTTACTTTTCTTTTATATATAGAAGTAACAATAAGCATGGAATTGTGTTGTTGGCTTCACAAAGCCTTACTTATAAATCTGGTATAAAGTCATGCCTAAGCATTGTGGTAGAAATTTCTACCACTATGCTTACTATGCCAAGGCATAACTTTATACCAGGTTTATAAGTAAGGTACAAAATCGTTAAATAAATTTATTTTATAAAAAGCTGTTGAGCGAAAAGTCCTTAAAAGAAATAAATAAAAACATTCAAAAAAATAAAAGTCCATTATTTTGTTGGGATCTGAAAAAAACGATTGAAATGTTTTTTTTTTTGGTGAGCAACGTTACATAAATAGGTTATGAATATATTAAATTTATTTGTATAAAATACATACAATTATTTAGGATTCACTGAATAAATACGATGGTAAAAATATTGAAAAGTAACAATGGTACCATAAACAAATTTTACTATCAAAATGAAGTATCTTAAGAACGATTTACAACAAAAATATTAATTCCCTGTTTTTCTTTAATTTTAACTGGCATTTTGGGATTAATTAGAGATTTTTATTGGGTTTATACATGCAGGTAAATAAAATAATGAAGTATTTTAGGTTTCAGTGGTGACAATGAAATAAAAGTTAAATCACATTTTTTGTACGGATTATAGCAATTACCTATTAAACATTTACTTTTGGATAGCTTGATGTTTACTCCTTTGCAATTAATTGGATATTAAATGATAATTTATTTTTTCAACTTTTAGATTTAAATGGCGAAAGGTCATTGGTACGAGTTTACTTAACATAAAAATAAAACAGCTACAAGTAAAAAATGACATTGAAATGCAATCTGGTTTCGTTAAAATTTCCTAATTGGAAGAACAAAACAAAGCTTGCATAATATACATAGATGTGGAGGTACAAATATCAAGTTTTAGAACTGGATCTCCCACAGTCTCTTCCAGCCCAGACTGGTCACTTAAGAATTCTTCGTGTTGTTTTATAACCGATGATGTCATCAGAATTGTCTCTTAAGCGTGTAAAATAATACTTAATATTATGTATTTCGCTTCATCCATATTCTAATTCGATATATCCGGCATGAAAGGCGCTGTCTGCCTTTTAGGGACTCGCATAAATATAATGCTTGCAGATAATAACGATGCATATCTTATTTTGAATTATTCGGTGTATTTTTAATTTTGTATTATACATATTTATAAGGTTAAAAATGACACTGTTTCAATGAAAAATAGTGGCGGAAAATTGTATGTTTGCGAAATGCGACAAATGAAAATTATGTAAAAGTCTGGTAAAGTAGTTTCTGAGAGTCGTAAATCGTTATTAGCAATTAATTACTAGCACATTTGCTGATTGGGAATATTTTGTAAAAGTAAAATATGCAATGTAATGTAATTTAACATGTAAAGTAAAAAAATGTATTTGGTCACAAATAAATAAATCTAAATCATAAATAAATGTATCAAAAAATGTTAAAGTAGCTTAAAAATCACAAGTAAATAATAAAATATTATTTTGAAGTATTTTTTTCTAATTATCATTGCTTACGTACAAATTTACAGAGTTGGCAAAAATATTTATGATTTTTTTCGTAATACGAGTATTGTATTTTTACGTTTAAAAGAGTAATTGATAACACAAAACAATTTTTTTTTAATGTAATAATTAAAATGTTTGGTTTTAAGAAGTCACAGTAGTAGTATGGTGACTCTTCCTAATTACAGGACGGTTCAATTACCTGTTAGATAAACATAATAAAATCAAGTTTCGGAATTTTTTGTGCTGTAATTCACCACTATCATTAAGTCAGTTGTGGGGCTAAAATAAAAGAATAAAGGAAATCGTCATTTGGAAATTGAAGTCGAATGAGTGTTTAAACAGGTGAGAATAATATTGCATCAAATGTCGAACGGAAGTGGATTCAATTCGTCTGATAGGTTTGATTTATAAACCGCGTGTTTCCGATAGATCTTACATTGAAATGCACCAATATTGCATCACGTCTTGTAATAATAAAACCGCATCACGTTTCGTCGGAAATACAATGGGAAGGTATTCAATACAGAAGTTGCCTTGTTTGTGCTGAGAATTATTATTAAAGCCCTAACCACTGACTGTAGCGAACTAAAGTAAATGGTTTCTTCAAAAACTGTTATTTCGAACATCAATACAACCACAAATCATTGCATTATTGTTCAGAACTAGTCGTCACGCGTCAAATATGATTTATTTTCAAAAAGCTTAAAAATATTACGCAGGATTTCAAAATAGTATACGAGTGTGTACGGCGGTTTTTTGAAGAACTGTTTTTGAGGAATATTTTATAAATCAAATTAAAGATACACAAATCTTATTATAAAAGTGGTTATTTGTATTGGGGCCCATAGCAGAACTGTCAGTTCTACGAACCTATCCTAAACACAGTCAGATAAAGGCTTCTTCAATTTTTTATGTCACAGTATTAATACATTAACATAAGGTGATGGTTTACAAAAATCTACTACCAGCTACTTTATTTAAAGTATTGAAAAAAAATGGTTTTCCTATATTTTTTCTTTTAAATGAAGACTTTAATGAAAACAAAGCAAAATGTTTTATGCAAGACTCTGGCATGATTCGCAAAGTATGGTGACCTCATTGTAGAAGGTAAGATTTTTTTTACCGAATTAGCAATATATTTATTAGAGATGCCACGAATAGTGATTTCGCTGAAAACCGAATATTCAGCCACGCTCTTGGCCTTCGGTGCGGAATGTTCGGCAAAAGATGTGTGCATTGCGTAGGTTTACAGGTTACGACCTGTCTCATTGCGGTGCGTGAGGGGGTGACGGGGCGGGGGTATTTGTTTTATTTGCGAGTAGATCATGCCGCGACATACGCTATTTGTTCATTATTATAAAACAGTGCGCTTCTAAAAGTCTTAATAAGTAATTATTTGTTCCTTATACATCATGGCACCATTTAAAAGAACCAGCTATTTGGGAATATTATGAGATTTGTAGTGAAGATAATAAACTGGATGTGTGTTTGCTGTGTAATAACATCTCGCGAGTTATTATTTATAAGGAAAGGCGCCATTGTTTGCTACCAACAAATGCTGGAAAATTGTGTTCATTCATCATAACCTACAAGTGATAGATTTTTAGTATTAAAATAATAATTTGTAATGAAAATAGATACATTTTTGTATTTTTGTACATTATAATTCGGTATTTGTCCAAATAGTACGGAGTAGTCGGCAGAATACCGAATATTAAAAAAAGAAGCCGACTAGGCCGAATACCGAATAGTAGCCAATTATTTGTAACAAATCTAATATTTATGACAATGAGTGAATAAATAAATGTAAATACTACAGTAAATAAAAGATTTGTGAATTTTTTTATATAAAAATCAACAATTTATATTATTTTTAAAAAATAATCCCGAAGAAACTAAATCAAATCCTTGGTTTTTTAAGAGATTCATTTTTAAAATGTGAGTTCAAGATTTCATTTTTTTTTATCAAAAGCATTTCTTCTGTAACTAATAAATTATTTTTCTTTTTAACCTATATTTTCAAGTCGTCAATTGAAAAAATTTGTCATTTAAAGAAAATAATCAAACAACGGCATGTTAATGATAAAAATGAATGTAAATATTATTTCTTAAAACATTACATTTATCAAAACAACATTTATTTATCAAGCCCGTATCAATACTAGGTATAATTTCATCAAGCTCTGTCACCAACGGGTACATAGATAACAACAGTTTATAACAAATAAATACCTACTCATTTTACAAAACGTTGCTAAATTTGTCAACAGTTTTATTTTTCGAATTCAAATCACAATGCCTTAATACCACGAAAGCTTTGGGTTCATCTGAACATTTCTAAGAAATCGAAAGCATAGCAAACGCAACATTTTCATTTTGATTGAATTATATAGAGCGGTATAAAAAGCTTAGAGGCATTCTTGCGAAACGCCATTTACAATAATTTTACCCACAATTGTCTATAACGAATTGGAAATGTAACGACGTATATACTCGTACTATAAACTCAATTCGAAGCTTTTAACAGATGCCAAGTTTTTTATTTTATTATTATACGTAGTAAACGTGTAAATAAAATAAATAATTCCAAAGTATTTGGACGGATTTTTCGTTTTAATATTTCTATAGTTAAATTTTGTCTTACATTTACCGGCTTGGTAGATATTTTACTTCTGATTATCCAAGTTGTTTCTAGGAGCAATATATTTACAATTAATATCTCATTAACAAATTACAACAGGGATGGAGAATACCTTAAATAAGGGAATATGGAAGTCTAGGCATTTACAGGGCTTATGACCTGTCATCTCTGGTTTAAGTGGTCACTTTACAAACTGTGTAACATTCACCATTTTGCCTATGTTTGAACATCCATATTTCTTCAACTCTTCCATTTGTTGATTTTAGTGAAGTTAAAAAGCTGAAACCTTTGTTGTTGTGAAGGGATTCGTCGAACTGAATTATTTCACATACAAGGCAATGCCTAAAAACAATTTTTTAAATTTTTAAACTTCTTCTTGGACCAGTTGGTTTCATTATAATATTTGAGTTTGTCCAAATGTTCGTAGAATCCAGTCTTTTGTCTACGAACATTTGGACAAACTCAATATCTCATTGCTTTTTTTCGGTATTTTCACATTTTTACTAATACATTTAAGCGTTTTTAAATAAAATAATAATTTTTATTTATATGTTTATTTCAACAGAAATAAACAACTTTTTATTGAAGAGAATATAGAAGCCCATTTACAAGGCTTCTGGCCTATCACTGGCTGGATGGAATCCAGTTCTTGTATACAAAAAATTGAAACAAACAAACTCGAATATTGTTGAATAATTTACACCCATTTATTTAACATAATATTAACAGCGCAGTTGGTTAGACGGCTAACTGTGAAACTAACGTCGTGGATTCGATTCCCGCAAGTTGCAAGAAAAAATCCAATATTTTTTTATTTCTCAATCGGTCTGGGTGTTGTGATGTATTTTTCATTACCTCTTTCCATATCCCCTCTATCCTACCTGCTGACAAGCCTCTAAATAGAGGCTTAGCGGGTTATTCCTTGTCGATAAAATTAAAAAAACTTAGAACTGTTTTATTAATTTTATCGACAGTACTTATCTCAGTCTTCGTTATTATCCTTATTCAACCTCACATAGTGCACTTATCTCGACATTTGTGCACCTATCGTATATAGTTTTACCACATATTCGCCTGAAAGATCGCATTTTAACAGCATTCTGCCTACTTTCATCCTTATTTTTCAATTCCGTACAGTACCCGACAGTAAATAAAGTACATCGAGCTTAAGAAAGAGACTGCTGACTTTGCAGAGCGTCGTCTCTATCGCACGAGTTCGGTATCTGTATAATAGTTTTAATAACACAGACGCTCTACCAAGCCGAAAGTCTCTTTCTTAATGTCCTTTATTTAATGCCGGCTACTGTAAGTCGCTTACATGCATAAGCGTCAGCACCAGGTTTTCATTGTAAACTGCTAATGTCGCAAACTGAAATCGGTAAAAATATATTTTTGTAATTTATATATTTTTAATTTTCATATTGGAAGTCAAATGCCAATGAAAAACACTTAAACAGATAAAGAATACCAGTCCGTAGTTAAGTTGGATGTTTTAAACTTAAAGTAAGTAAACTTGAGAAATGGTTTAAAATTAAATCCCCGATAAAACTATTTACTTTATTGATCTTACTATTACGCTTATCAGTTCATGGTTTACGTCTTCGTTCTCATTCTCAAAGCACTCTCTTAATACCCATACACAATTCCTCTTTCTTCTCTAACTCATATAGCGTCCATGCGGCTCGACTGTGGAATCATCTCCCATCCACCATCAAAGATGTTACTACATTATCTCTGTTTAAATCACGTCTAAAGAAACATCTCCTTTCTCTTCCTTAATCTCTCCTCCTTTCCTTTTTCCTCTTTCCGCTTTTTTCCTTTTTCCCATTGAGTAATAGTTTTGATTTAAGGTAATTTATAAACAAATACGTTTATTTCTATTTTTATATATATTTTTAACTTTTTAATCTTTTTCTTTTCTATTGAATATGTTCTGCAACTTGAATTATAAAAATAAAACTTTTATTTTATTGGTTGGTTGGAAGAAATTGCCATTTGGCAATAAGCCCGCCTATGTACAAATAACATTATGTACAAAAAGTTAAATAGATAAATATATTTTTAATTCACACAAGTCACAATTAAGTTATTTTATCTAGCGATAATGTTCAGTATACTGAGCGGTGTGAATAGGCGTATTAAAGTTTACAATAAAATATCGTCTTTGCGGGAATTGCGGTTAATAAATGATAACTAAACATCAATCTCGTAGAAATACGACAGACATTAATATCATCATTTTTTATTATTTAAAACAAATATTTCAGGAATTGAACCTAGGACCTCAATCATGGTAGGCGAACGCGCTAACCTAACCTTACGAAGCCGACATATCTCCACTTGGTTTTCTACTTTAGGATTTTTACCCCACGAGTGTAGTTATCGAGTTAAAAACATTCGTTTAGGGTTACATCCGCCGGGACTTAAATACAGTAAAATTTTAATTTTTCGGATTAATAGAGAGCCAGACGTTATTCTGATATGCGGATATCGGAATAATTGGATTCACCATTCAATTACATCAATGTAATGAAAGAATTGTTTTTTTAATCATTTTTTTAGGCTTTTGAAATAATACGTCGTATGGAAATCACATTGGGCTTTACTTATAAACCTGGTACAAAGTTACGCCTAAGCATAGTGGTAGACTGAAGCTTGGAATACTATTCTTATTGTACTACTATGGATGGTATTTTTATCCGTATTCTACCTCTATACCTAGGCGTAACTGAACACCAAGTTTACGTGAAAAGTTTACGTTTAAACGTGTCCAACATAGTAAATTGCATTGATGAAGAAACTCTTATACGATAAACGAAGTTCTACTGTACATGGTTACCATGTTTTTATTACTTGATCTTAAATTTTTAAATTAGTTTTTTAAATCTAGGTACACTGTTCATTTTCGGTCTCGCGGTGTCAAGCTCAACACGTTTGCCTACCATGCAAGAGGTCAAGGGTTCGATTTACGACATAGCTGATATGAAATATTTAAAAAGGGTGTATACACACTAGAATATTTCATAGTCCCTGGACTGGTACCTGAAGCGTAAGACTGATCATCTCACCTTCATGTAACAAAAATGATCAGGATACGCTGTGATTGGTGTACCAATGCAGTGCCGTATGCACCATTAGATGCGGAAAGGGAATGATGATGATGATACTGTTTATTACCGATTGTATTACTACTCGGAAGGTGAAGAACAATAATTTGAATACGCAAGAGATTTATTCGATTTTAAAACATGTCTGCAATTATTCCAACTCATTTAATTTATAACCTGCAGCTAAAAATTACCTGCAACATTCCACGGCCGGCGCATGCGCAGTGCGGGGTCCTGAACAGATGGAGTAGAACAGAACTTTCCAATATTGAATATTTCGGTCAGGTGACCACTATTTAGGTAGTGCCAATATACCGCACCTTGTATCTTTACATGTACATGTACATGTCATAGTTACCCTACTTTGAATGCTTAGTGTCAGTTTCTCATTTCTGCAAGAAGTCTTGAAGTCCCGCCTGCGAAGGGTTACGCGCGATATAATTGTATAATTTGATGCAAAACAATATAATTAATATTTTTAATATTACCAAATATTTGAAAACCAACATTTAACTCACGTCATAGTTACCCTACTTCGAATGTTAACCGTTTAAGTGCCAGACAAATACAAAACAAATTTTAAAATGATTTTGGGAAAGACGAATACTGTCAATAATGATAAGTTTTGTTAGAGGATATCAAGCAGAATCTAAAGTGAAATGGTCTCTCTATTTATTTCAGGCAGTGTATTACATAAACAGTAAAAGGTATTATAGATATTTATATTCAAATGTATATATGTTGCAATACTTTACTGATATCAATTCATGTTGCACTGTACCGTGCGCGTGATATCATGCTTGTGGCAACTAAAGGCTTAATTAAGGGTCATTTTCTTATTTTTGCAATTATGTTCATTTTTCGATACCCCCCCGCCTGCGTAGGGGTAATTGTAGTAGAACTCAAAAACAACATTTGCTACAAAAATACATTTAAAAAAAAAAAATATTCTAAGAGTTGTAGCCCTGTAGTAGTGCGGCGTACTCAAGAATCAGAGGTTCGAGGTTCGAACCCCGGTCAAGCACAACTCGATTCCTATAGTCAGACAGTCTAAACCTGTTTGTGGTCACGAGGTAAGACTCACGGATCAAAGGTCCGAGGTTCAAATTCCACTCCCACAAAACTCAAGTTTTTCAGCACAAGTTATTTCCTACTTTTACGAAACGGTCTAAAAATTAAAATAATTAGGTAAATAATGAGAATTTCTTTCAAACAAAAAATGCTTACACATAGTTTTCAGTTGTTTTTACAAAAAATGCAATTAGTTCTATTGTTGTTGTTTTTTTCTTGTAATTTTAAAGGTGCTGTTTTGTTTAAAAATAAATAAACCCACAATTATCTTAGTAGTTTAAAGAACTGAGCCGCGATAAAATGGAATATTTATTATCAGATATACTACAAGTTTCAAATGAAATTTTTGAAATCTTGCACCTCCAAACCAGAACCAATCAGCTAAGGGAAGGTAACCCCTACAGAAAAATCCACCCGAGAAGGCAACGGGAAACCGCTATGGTCATGTTTTCCCAGGAACCACTATGGCGAGTACATCCAATAAGCAGTTGTCTTGGCTGCGGAATATAAGAGTAGTGCAGGACCGAGATGTTTTTGCTGTAATGATCGCCAACGTCAGGGGGACCTGACAAGGCACAGCAAGAAGAACAAGAGTAAATACAATCATGGGTAATTTTCACTTTGGTCTTTTCACTCTAAAACGACGCAATATTTATAAAATATTCGAACCAAGCGAGTTACAATGCTTACTTAAATTAAAGAAAAGTTTCAACCAATAAGAGAAACATCTGTATAAAATCAGACAGTTGTTTCCTGTGTAATACGAGGTCTTTGTGTTTTTTTTGTAGTTGTTTCACCTGCCAATCATCTAATAAAAAATTTAGATGATTGTTACAGTTGATTCATATACATATATATGTATAGCAAATTTTTTGGTGATAGTTATTATTTTTATGAATTAGATCTTTGACGAATGCCTTTTAAGTGAAAGTTTGACGTTAAGTTGGCAAGTAAAAGGTTAAGCGTGCTGCTAAGACTCGTTACTTTAAATATGATTAAAATTATAATATATCGTTTATTGTTATTTTATCTTTCTCATCGATAGTTTATTTCTAAATGCGATTACAGTTACAGTAATGGTACTTTCTCTCTTCTTGCGGTGTCTTTATCGCCTTTTCATGTGCCGCCATTACAGCATTTACTCCAAGGACGTTTTAATATGGGTTACGGCGAGGTACAAACACTTATCAGACAGAACACGAGAAAGTGTTTAATAACAATGACCATGTTATTTTGTTGAAAGCTGTACCCAACTATTGCTATTTAATACTCTTTATTATTTGTAAAAAAAAAAGAAAACAAGACTTTCTTTCTCCGAGGATTCGAAATAACATCGTTGAAGATGATTACGACACGTTATAAAGAATGAAAAAAACATCATCACAGCGTCTGATAACGTACATAATTCGTATTCTAAATCAGTAAAAAATAAAATAAAAGATATTGGTATTATTTAAAAGATAAATACATTACCTTTAAATATTTTCAGTGATGAGAGCTTAGAGAAATAAACTAATTGAGTCGCCCGTGAGGAGAAAAAACTATTCAATGATTATTGACCACGAAGTTAGCTACAAATTACAGTAGGTACTTGGGTTAAGAATTGCAAGGCATAAACCGAAACCGTCTGTTACCCGTTTGTTGTTAAACTAAAAACCTAACTCAAACTAAACCATAAATTTGGAACCGCTTTTGTTCTATGCAATAGAGCTTAAGGGCTTCTCTAGAGAATTATTGCTCTGAGGATGAGAGTGATTTTCCCCTCAAATGCGGGGGGGGGGTATTGTCTAGTAATGACAATGAATGAAAAAATATATCATAAATATGTGTACCTAAAAGGATGAACTAAGATAATTACATAAAATGACATGTTCAGAAAACAATATTTCGTGATTTTCAAACGAACCAAATGTAATCATTTCAATCTTTTAAAAACTTTCAATGGAAAATAATATTTTTTTATTTTATTTTTTTAATTATAAATAAAAACATACAATACAAAATGGACATATTATACTCCCAGGAGTTATTAAAGAAACTCATTTGGGACCGTACATAAGAAAAAAAATTTTTTTTGACAATACATAATATCATACAAATTAATACATCCGAAATAAAAAGAAAACATTATTGTATAAGAAACATAAAACACCATCTTATATAAACAACATTAATAATTATCACCATCAAAGAGATTTAAGAAATATTATTTAATTACGACACTTCTTAATTTTTTATTCAATATTTTGTGTCTTAGCTCATCATGCAGTTTATTATATTCGGAATGGCCAATATTTTCCAAGGACCTACAGCCAAACTTTGTTGAGCGAAACTTAGACACATGAAGATTCCCTGAATAACGCGTATTGTAACTATGAATATTATGACCAAATGTGTATTTTAAATTTGAGTGAGCAGAAAAGTTTATGATATTTAAAATAGTATTGGTTATGTCATGCAGTGGAATTGCCTTTATTTCGGTAATAAGAGAACACATTTAAATAGCATATCTGGGACTACTGATGTTTTGTGTATAACGTAGTGGCATTCAGATATTTATTTAAACTTAAAAAAACATTTTTATGACGTATAATTAAATTATTACATTTACTATGCCGCACCGTTGCAAAAAAGAGAGAACATTTAGATGATAGACTTTTTAAAGGTAATTTATAAATCAACACGGTGAAACATATCTTCAAATTTTTCGCGTTTTTTTGAACGGTAGTCTCTCGATTGTATCCATGTGCAAATCATGGTATGCATTACTTTTTCACTTGCTGTCGTTAAAGTATTTACTTCAAGGACGCACCAATGTGGGTTACGGCACGGTACAAACATTTATCACAGATTGCACGAGAAAGTAGATAATAACAAGATCACGTTGTTTGGATGAAAGTAATAACTACATTTATATTCTGCACAATATCGTGAAATAAAATAATTATTTGCTTTATTGTAAATATCGCCTTTTCACCCTGGCGTTGTAACGGCATTAATTTACTCCAACGACGTTATTATGATGTATTTACTTAACAATCGTTTGATTGTTAATATTATTGTATTTTGTATTAATAGAGTATTTGCGCGTTTTCTTATTTGAATAATTATTTTTATATTAATGAAAAATTACGATCGTAACGTTAACGCTATTATTATTTTTTCGTGCAACTTTTAATAATTTTGATACAATCGTTTCAAGTATGCATATTTTTAATTATCTGAAACCTGAAAATCTGACGATTCTCGCTCTATGGGACAAACATCACGTATGACGTAACCGCACCATATTTGTTGGTAATGTTTGCTATAAGCGCATTCGGTGGGTGTGACGTGTGACGTCAAAAGGACGTGACGCTAACTGCAGAGCCTTTTTTATGTACTCGTTTTTAAACCCGAAAAATATAAATAAAACTCGTTTTTTAAACATTAATAATAAGAGTTATATAACTCTTATAAATGAAATTGAATATAATTCAAACCAATTCCAGATTTCTGAAAATACACTAGTTCAATATACTTCAGTATTAATAATTTTGTCTGCCTAGTGATTAAATGGCCGGTGCATTTGCCTACCATGCAAGAGGTCATGGGTTTGATTCTTGACATAGTCGATATAAGTCGTTTTACAATGCATAGTTTCATAGTTATGAAATAAAACTGATTAGGATACGCAGCGATTGGCGTACCAATACAGTGCTCTACGCACCAATAGGTTTAGAAAAATGAATGATGATGGTAAATAAATACATAAATATATAATCTAGCTTACGGCACGGTACAAATATGTATGAAGAATGATAAGAAAAACGTTTTCCACAGTTTATTCGGATAAATTGGTATTCATTAAATACAGTTAATGTAGAATTTAATACTTGCAGAAATAATACGTAAACATATTACAACAAATATCTTTTGCAGAATATTTTATTTTTTCTTTCTTATGCTATACAAAAATATTATAACTTTTTATTATTTATTATAGGAGCATAATTTATTAACATTTTCTTGTATCCCCACGAACAGGCCATGCCTTTGTGGGATTTTTTTGTTTACTATTTTTCTATTAATATGTACTTCATTGATATGTAATTATGCTTTATTTTTTTAATACTCTGTTTTATTATTATGTTTAATGTAAAGAACAAAAAATAAATAAATAAAATTTTTAAAAATGATGAAAAATATTTTAGAGAAGGAAATAGAAAGAATATAAAAGGAATAGAAGTCTAAGCATCTACAGGGCTTTTGACATGTCATTTGATGGTTTAAATGGCCACTTTACATACTGTGTAACATTTACCGTTCTTCGTATATTTGAACATCAACATTTTTTCAACTTCTCCATCTCTCTATGGTTTTGAAGTTAAAGAGCTTAAAACTTGATTGAAAGTGGTGAGATTAATCTGATTCAATTATTCCACCTATATACCGGCAACGCCTGAAAGTATTTTTAATTTTTACAATTCTTCTTGGACTGGTGGATTTATCAATAATGTTTCGAGTTTGTTCAAATTTTTGTATTAAGGGCTGGGTTCAACCCCCCAGAGCGTTGTTAATATTAACACTACAACAGAGATGAAAAACATTTTGGAGAATGGAAATAATAAGTTGTCTCCATCCATAATATTTCTCTCTGTCACGTTTATGGTTCAAAAGGATCTGAATTTATGCAAATTTGCACTGTGTTTGAATAATTAAAAAAAAAAGAATTTATTCTGTTTTCTTTGCTGCTTTACGATTAGGTACACAAATTTCTGTCATTTTTGGATTAATTAACTTTTTATCTAAACAAACGAAGATATAAGTCATCATCATAATCATCATTCCCTTTCCACACCTTATGGTACAAAGGGCATTTTATTGGTAATTACACCAATCGCAGTGTATCTTAATCAATAAAAAAAAATACATGAAGGTAAGATGATCGGTCTCACGCTGCAGGTTCCAGTCCAGGTATTATGAAATATTCTAGTGTAAAAATACCTTTTTCAATTAATATTTCATTTCAACCCTGTCGAGAATCGAACCCGAGACCTCTTGCATGGTAGGCAAATGCGCTGACCACTACACCACGAGGCCGAAGATATAAATAACAATCGTTAAAAATAAATTTCTTACCCCAAAGACTTATTTTATACGTAAAGTCTAAATTTACAAGAAATGGTAAAATCAAGGTGGATTGATATTTTTTCTAATCTTTTCAATTTTTTAAATTAGTTTTGTGGCTTATTAGTTAGGTAAAAATTCAGCAAAAAAAATCGAGTGGATATAAATCGGTCTCATAGTGAACTTGTAAATGCATTTTTCTGCCTATAAATAAATACAAAAGCAATGAAAATACAGTTTAAATAAATCCACTCTTATCATTTTATCTTGCCGCGCCGGATGGATTTTGTTCACTAACTTATGAAATCGGTCAAAGTGAGTTTCAAAACCACCTGCGATAAAGTACGCCATATTCGACAACTTTTATCGATTCATAAATTATCGATTAATTGATAACACTCATTAAACCATTGCAATGTCTACCCCGAGCAGGCCATAGATTCCGAGACACTCTCCCTACATAATGCACGTGTTACCACCGCCGCAAAGACATGGTATTTTAACGAGGTCATTTGAAGGTTATTTAAGGTTACCCGCAAGGTCGTCTGAGGCTTCAAACGCCTTTCTTGGGGCTGCGAATAGGCTAGAGATAACCAGCATATTATGAAATAATTGTAAAATTTTATTCGGTCGAATGTATGGACACTTACAGGTGTAAAATACATATTTTACAGTAAAATTCCGTTTATCTGAACTCCAGTCATCCGGATTGCCAAATATTCAGATCGTTATTTGAAAATAAAAAAGGAAAAGTTTTTAATTAAAATTTAATTGTACAATTAACTTTGCTGGACATGTTTTATTAAGTTTTTTTTCTGATTCCAATTCGCTGTATTCTATTAAAATTCGTATAAAATCTGGTATTCATTCTATCAATCCGTCAGTTAGTCTATCAATCTGGATAGTTGGAATTTTACTGTATGTACTGTTTATTTTTTCGAATGACGTAAGTAATAACAAAATATCACCCCCCCCCCCATCTTCACCAGATATTTCAATTTATTTGCGCGGTCATAAGTGAGAGGAATGAGACTTATAATGGGTTTTGGATTTTAATAACTATGTCATGTTATAGTGAATAATTAATAAAAAAATTCAACTGTTTTCTTCTTACAAAAAGAAAAAACTCTAAAAATGTTATAGAAAAGCATTATACATAATACTCTAAAATAATGTATGTAGGTTATCATGTTTCTTGAAGTTAATAAACAATTTCTACACTCGTTGCCGTTTTTTATAACAAGTATTTGAGATGCACTTTTCTTAATTTATTAAGTGTTGCAATCTCATTGAATTTTTTCAATGTCTTACACTACAACATGACATACAAAGATATAAAATGAAAGTAAAATTAAAATGGAATCACAAATTTCACTCAGTTATATTTATCTCGTTTAAGTGGACGTGAGTTCGAGTTTCATTTTCTGTTTTTTTTATTTCCGTGTGTTTTGTTTATTATCTTCTATTGGCAACAATATTTTGGATTTGTCCAAATTTTTGTAGATAAATACCTACTGGATTTAACGCCCAAGGTTAATATTAATATTTATATATTAAAACAGAAACTAAGAACATTTTGGAGAATGGAATGTGGAATTAAAGGTATTTACAAGACTTATGACCTCTCATAGGTTTGCTTATGTGGCCAGTTTAAAAACTGTGTAATGTGGACACTCTGCCTATCATTTGCTCGAACAGGCATGAAATGTAAAATAATGTCTTTTTATAGAGTGAAAAAGCCTATCTCCTTTGGTTACAAAATAGAAAATATTAATTTGTATGTAGTTAGGTCTATTGAGGACCTCGGAGTTATCATGGACTGTAAATTTACCTTTAATGCACATATTGATACTATGATTAACAAGTCACTAAAACTCTTAGGTTTTGTTAGCAGGACATTTAGTGACTTAACAAACATGTACACAGTTAAAACACTATCACATTTATGCTTTACTATATTACTCACTTGTTCGTCCTCTTTTAGAATATGCCTCCGTGATCTGGTCTCTCTTCTATGTAGGCCAGATAAATCATATCAAATCGGTGCAACATCGTTTGCTAAGAAAAGTAGCATGGATGATTAGCCTCGAGAGGGAAGACTACACTTACGGGGAAACGGAGTCAATGTTAAAAATCTCAAGTCTACAAAAACGTAAAAATAACCGACTCCATATTTATATTTAATTTACTAAATGGCTTGATTGATGTACTATCGTTACTGGAACGAGCGGCATTCAATGTTCCAATCCGCCGGTTGCGAAATAATAATGTGCCGTTCCTTGATCAACACAGCACAGACTATGGCTTGCATGCACCAATGTCCCGATTGTGTCGTATTGTAAATTCGAGACAAGATCTGGACTTTTTTGGTGTAAATCTTTCTAGATTTAAAAAATCCCTAAGATAGGCCGGATCTTGTCCTGAGTTCGTATTTTTTTATTAGTACCTGTATTTATTATAAGACATTGTATTTACCATTGTTAGAATGGACTGCGTCCGTTGATAAAAAAAAAATCTTATTTTATTTTATAATAATTGATAATGATTTGTACGAATCGAATCATTGATTAATTTTTTACGTTTAAAAACCAAACATGTACTGTGGATGGTAGTGATTTTTTCATCATCCATTCGTTCCAAACCATCTTAATTTTATTCCATTCTTGATAATCATACCTGAATTCAAACTTGTTTTATGTGGGTACCAAGTTAAATATTGCGTTTGTGTATGGTAACTATGCAGTGCCAGGCATTGGCCTACATATTTGCAGGTAGATACAAAAGTATGCCTCCTTTATTTCTACCCCGGATGATTTTGGGTTCATTAAAACATGTTAAGGTATTTCGGAGGTATGAGCTATCACTTTTCTGGTGAAGAGGTCGTTATACCCGAAGCAAGATTGGAAATTAAAATCTAAAAGTGTGTCGCGAGACCGGCCCTGCCCGAGGCTTTCAAACGACTAAAGTGAAGATTGAACTGCGGTTCGTGAATAATATCATTGATTCAATTATTAAAAATTACTTGATAATAATTAATAAAATTAACATAGCACTAAATCAACAATGTTTTGAGTTTGTCCAAATTTTTGAAAATAAAAACTGGATTCAACCCCCAGGGAGCTGTAACTATAAACATATTGCAACAGAGATTGAGAACATTTTAGAGAAAGGAATATAGAAATCTAGAAGAGAAAAATATTGAGTATTATGTAAGCTTTATACTGAATATTTTTTTCGTATTTTCCATTCGTTATTTGATTGAATTCTTTGAGCAACTTTGTACGCGTCATCTCCCCGTTTCTATAGTTCACGCAAGGGTTGTTGTTTTGGTTGGTTTTCTTAAATATTTTTTTTGGTCGGCATGATATTGTCGATTACTTTCATCACAAAATGATATTTTCAATCATTTACCTTGCATGTAGATGTTTCATCATTATAATTTTCTTTTTGATAATCCATACTTATTTTTTCTTTGCTGTAATTTTGTTTTTGTCTCTTTTAATAATAATAATATCTCTGTTTTATTAACATTTATTAACAAAAAATACAATTTCTTTATCGATTATATGTTTAATATATTTAATTTATTTTGAATATAATATTATGACTCATATTTATAATAACAAAGAGTAAATACATATTTTTGTTTTAAATTTTGATAAGAAAGTTGGATGACGCTTTATCACATATTTTTTTCGTATTCTTTCTTATACACCCATTAAATCAATAATACGGCATTTTTAAGTACACGTAAAAATATAAAGAGAAAAAAACGAGAAAAATTTTATTTTTGGTACATTGTATAATTATATTTAGATTTTATATATGTCAAAAAAAATGTATTTTACATTGCCTGTTTTAGTACTTTTTAAAAAGATTAAAAAACAAGCTCTAATAAATTAAAAACCTTATTTATTATATTGTGAAAAAAAATTTTTGATATCTAATGCGATTCTTAGTACTTGCATAAGTGCAGTTAACTGATCAATAATTAAATATACATACATTCGTGAAATGGTTTTTACATACAATATTTCTTGTACAGTGGAGGTTATTATGAATTTTTATATAAAAATGGCTTATTACTTATTTGAATGATAAAAACATTGTTGCTTTATAACATCAACGAAAACTATAGATAATAATAATAAACAAAAGTAGATAACCGAAATCACCGAGATATTAAAGTGAGTGAAAATCTAATTAAGCGTGAATTTCTAGTATTTGCGCATGGTTATTGCGGTCAAATATATTAAAAGTTTATATGGCCATGTGTTTGATAAGTTCACAATTTGATTGATTTTTTGGGCCTTAATAATGTATGGTATAAATACCGGATGCATATTAACATTAAGTTATTAAGTCGGACAGACCCCTTTAAATAGCTTGAATATGAAAAGAACATTTTGGATTGAAGTGACTTGCACCGATAAAATATTTGGCACATTAAATATAGGAAATATAAGAGATTATGTTACATATTTTTATCTACCGTTGTACAATATTATAACAGGTTGTCATTACTGACATGACAATAAAAAATAGACACGTTTTTCTTATACTAACCATCCTTTTACTTATCTTTGATATCTATGGCAATGATTGCGTTGGCTTAAACAAAATGCAAAAAATATATTGCAAACTACAATACTTAATAATAATAAAGTGAAACAAATATATATATCTCCCTACTTCAAATTTATTTTTGTGTTACTTCACTAGTATTATAATAATAAAAATACGTACAAAGTGCGATTCCACTTTTATTTATAATTTTTACCAGAAGCTGGGTTTTGTCGTGACCGACATCGTCAGACTGGTGGGAGACTAAACAAATTTCTATGTTATATACAAGTGCAAGCAGGGGTTGTTAATCATGATTTTATATCATTATCGGTATAAAAGTGTTTAAATTAAAACGATTTAAGTATAAAGTCATAACGATTGAATTAATTTAAGTTTTTTTTAAATGTATAACACGAAAACAAATGTAAATTATAAAATTTTATGAAGTTTTATAATAAAAATGTATTTGAATTATATGTATTTAAATTTCATTAAAACTCTAACGGTGGCCGCTGGTTGGTTGGCAATACTAATACGTAAATTTTATACGTATGCGTAAATATATATATACGTAAACTATATACATAAACTATATATGCCAAGTATATACGTATTTTTATTATTATAATTAAAATGCAGTTTCACCAAGAAATGTCAGTAGAAAAACTCAATCTAACTTCATTCCCATCGATAAGACATTAGCTGGCGTCAGTAATTATTTCATCATCATCATCATTCCCTTTCCGCACCATATAGTGCATAGGGCACTGCATTAGTACACCAATCGCGGCGTATCTTAATCTTTTTGTTACATGATGGCAAGATGATTAGTTTTACGCGTCAGATACCAGTCCAGGAACTATGAAATATTCTAGGGTAAAAACACTGTTTTACATAAGTATTTCATATCAACCATGTCAGGAATCAAACCCGAGACCTCTGCATGGTTGGCAAACGCGCTGACCATTACACCACGAGGCCGAATAAATTGTGTAATCATGGTTTTAAAAAAGCGTTTACTTACCATGCATGAGGTCTCTTGACATGGTTGAAATGAAATATAAGGCCTTTTAATTATTTATGTACTTTTATTATTACATCATCATCATTGTTTCCTTTTCCTCACCTGGCACGGCCTTGTGAAGCCAAATGCAGCGCGTCTCAATCATCTGTTACAGGAAGATAAGGTGACCAGTCTTACGCTTCAAGGGCCAGTCTACGGACAACGAAATACTTCAGTGTAAAAACACTTTTGAAAACAAATATTTCAAGCCAAGGTTTCTGGTTCTATTTCACACACATAACTGTATTCTTCATCCTCCCGGTTAACTGTCAAAATGAAATATTTACAACAAAAAAGAACTGTGATCGGGTTGTGGTCCTGTGGCTAGTATCTCGAACTCACGGACCAAAGGTCTGTGGTTCGAATCCCACTCTACCCCAACTCGATTTCCATTTTCTAATAGTGAGTTATTTACAACGCGTTGAAAATGGCCCTCAAAATGAAATATTTGGGTAAATCATAAGAACGCAAATATTTTTTTTTCAAAAAAAAAACACTCTTTAAAATTTTTATAATCGAAAAAAAAAGTTTAGTGAAGGCATAATTTAAATAGGTATTAATGGAAATATAGCGTAATTTTATTGTGGTTAAAACTGATTGTATTGCATTTGTCGGCCTTGTGGTGTAATCATCAGCGCGTTTGCCAACAATGCAAGAGGTCTCGGGTTCAATTCCCGACATGGTTAAAATGAAATATTTATTTGAATCGGGTTGTGGTCCCGTGACTAGTAGTGCGTACGGATCAGAGGTCTACTCTACCTCAACTTGATTATCATTTCTTATTAGCGAGTTATTTACAACTCATCGAAATATTTTGGTAAATAATAAAAACAAAAATATTTCATTTAAAAAATATATATATATATTTAAAAGGTTGTTTTTAAACCAGAATATTTCAATGTACCTGGACTGGTATCTGTTGCGTAAGACTTATCATCTTACCTTCATGTAACAAAAATGATTAAGGTACGTTGCAAAAAAGGAATGATGATTGCTTTTTAAACTAAATAATGTGTAAAGTGGATTCCAAAATCTTAACAATAAAAATAACATTAGTATTTTGTAGTAACAATGAGTCGAGTTTTTTTTACAAGATAAAGGTCTTTAATAAAAGAATTTTTCAGTTGAAATGTAATTAAATTCATTTTTATTTCAATATTACAAAAATGAAATAGGTACTTTGTAAAAACTTCTGGGAACATATACATATAATTTGTAATTTAAATGAAGAACAACATATTCCTCTTCATATAAATGGTGTTTGTTGTTTATTTTATTGGCTAAACAAACCGCAAGCAATAATGAGATACAGACACAAGTGATGCAACTTTCATATCGTGTGAACAGTATTGGGTCACTTTAGACCTGATCGTAGGAAAGGTTATTCACGACTTCTTCCTGGCGTGCAACCTTTCTAAAATGCATCGCCTTTTCTAGCCTACGTACCGCCATCAAATATCAAATATCGCCAAAGTCTGATCATTCAGCTACAGCGGGGAACTGACACCTTAGATTGCACGTGAAAAATATCAGCTTGTCTACCATGCAAGAGGTCTCGAATTCGATTCCCGACGTGGTTGAAATGAAATATTTATTGAAAAGGGTGTTTTCACACTAGAATATTTCATAGTCCCTGGACTGGGACTTGAAGCGAAAGACTGATAATTTTACGTTCATGTAGCGAAAATGGTGTAAAATTACGTGTCTGCAATTGGTGTTCCAAAATAGTGCCCTATGCACCATAAGGTGCGGAAAGAGAATAATGATGATGATGAAAAGAATAATCCAGATAAGCTGTGATTGGAGCACCAATGCACTGCCGGTGCGGGGAGCGGATAGGAAAATAATGTTGATAAAAAAATGGCAAATAGGTATTTTAAAACATGATCAATAAAAGTTAAATGAAGAAGTTAATTGTTTTTGCTATTTTTTGTTTGTTGATAGACCATCAAACTAATAAAAAATAAATAAATATATCTTATCAGCGCAGTGGTTTTTTAAAGTTTTGTAATTTTAAAATTACTCCACATGAGACGTCACAAGTTCCCTTCGGAGTTTTACTGATTGGTGGATTGGCTTCCCGTTAACTAAAAATCTATGACAATACACTATCATCGATTGATTCGGAAGAACTAATGACGTCGTTTAAAGTAGTTCGTTTTTTTTAAATCAATTTTTTTTTCGTACACCTTCAAGAAACTTCGCGGTACAATTTAATGCTTTAATTTTTACCACACCCAAGAAAACATTTTTTAATCCTATTTCCCGTAGCACTAAACTTTTTCATTTCAAAATAGCGTTTGATTTTTTGCATTATACGTGTGCAACAGGTACGACAGATGGCCCAGACCGGCCTCTTAACTGGCACCTGTTGTGTAAGACTGATCATCTTACTTTTATATAACAAAAAAAATTAAGATACACTGAAATTGGGGTACTAATAACACTGCTTTATGCACTATTGGGTACAACAAGGGAAATGACGATTAAGATATTGTTTATTATTATTATTATAGATAACTTATACAGCACCATTTTCTTAATCATGGGCGCATTACAAAATGACTTTACGAATATCAATTTAATTATAACTTGAAATTTATAGTCCCTTGCATAGTAAAGCGTTGAAATATGTAAAATGTAAATCTCGAAATGTTAAAGAAATCAATATGTTTCTTTTTTGGGTGATGACCGTGTGTGTTGGATTTGTTCGAACATAGAAGCCATCTTTAGGGTAAACTAGTTTTGTTCAGTTTACCCTGAAAATGGCTCCTGCAATGGTAGCCGAAACGTCGGAACAAATCCAATACACACGATATCACCCAAAAAATAAATATATTGATAACAGTGACCGTGATAACCTTCGCACCTGTAGAAATCTTCTTAAATAAGTTTTTCAACGATATGATCCATAATTTTATGAAATGTACTCTGTGTCTGTTTTTTATATTATCTTGCAATGTTTTTTATTGTATAATGTGTCAATGATTCCTTTAGTAGTGAAATGAATTTATTGTCTATTTGTTTTTTAAACATGTTACCGACAAAAACTTTATGAATTTTCAAACAAATATACATATTTCTGAACAAAAAAATCGATATGACTTTATAGACAATTGAAGATAACTCTGTTAACTTCCCATTGTAATTGGGGCATTGTTACTAATATAAGCATTGGCGGCAAGACCAGTCTAGGTGATCTCCAAAAGATCTTTGGCCAGCACCTGCTGGAATGTTTATCCATTGTTTAGCGTAGTACAAATGATTCAGAATGTGTGGAAGCCAATTGGGACAAGGTATCTTGATGGAACGCCCGAGGCCACTTGTCAGTGGAATAGCACAAGACAAAAATGTAACAGGACCGTGTCATCGTTCGCCTTTAGCGATCTGTGAACTCTCGTCTCGAATTTCTTTAAAACATGTTCACGATATTTCTTAAAATAAAAGCCGTACCTACATACCTTTTTATGTATTCGCAAAACACCTATGGCGTGAAATATAGGTATTTTCATTAACATGCGCATTTGCGTTCGTATGATTTACCTAAATAAAAAGACTTAGAGTTTAAGGGAAATTTTCAACGAGTATAACTCAATACTACGGGACCACGATCCGAAAACATATTGCACTGAAACCTAGTTTAACACGGTTTTGAAATAACCCGGTCCAAAAATTACGTTTATTTTGTTTTCTAGAATAAATTTACCAATGCGTAATATGATACTCGTAGTAATAATGAATATCATTTCTTACGATTTTTAAAAACAAATTATGTTATCCCATTTTTTTTTTTAAAAAAAGGTAGAACAAATAGTAAATAACTTAAATTTAATGAAATCAGTAATCAATTTCAATACAAGAAAACCTATTCCACCATTGTCCTTTTTAAAGTATACTTCTTTTTTACTGTGTTGGACGTATCCCCCGTGTAAAAAATTTCAGTGTATTTATTTATTTAATTTAACACTTTATATACATATAAGGGCGGGCATATTGCCTTAAGGCGATTTCTTCCTACCTACCCAAACCGTTCAGTTTGATAAAATTACAAATACATGGACATATTGAATCTTACAATTTTATATAAAGATTAACAAAATAAAAATACATTAAAAAAATTAACCCTATACTATGAAGAGAGGAGAGGGGATGGGAAGGAAAGAAGAAGAATGAAGGAACAATTTAAATATTTAGATAGTGACATTTCAATCTTGACTTAAATTATTCCACAATCGAGCGGCTACTACTGTGAAAGAGAAGGCAAGAAAATTAGAGCGATGCCAGGGTATTAAAAGGGTTCTCTCGTTACTAGAACGAAGAGATAGTCCGTGTTGTAAAAGAGGTTGGAAGAGCTCTCTCAGTTAAACAGGCGAAGTGGGATTATTTAAAATATTGTGAAGAAGTGATAGAATGTGAATGTTTCTTCTATGTCTGATACTTAGCCAGTGTAGTTGCGTTCGATACTTGGTTATGTGTACTCGATTTTACAAATAAGTACGTAATAGTGTTATATTTATAAACTGTTTATGTACTACACTCGAGTGTACTCGGGCGGCTATGCGAAAATTCTTACCCCCGAAGTAACTCGGTCAAACTTTACCTGCAGAAAAGACCACTCCTGAATATACTCGAGTGAAAATACATACTACGAGCCTAGAACCTATCTTGTTCTTTGCATTAATAAGGAATTATTGATTAATTATAATGAATGAACATTAATTTTACAAAAATAAATTTTATGAAGATACATGTTAAGTAAAAAAAATATTCAGAAAAAAAACATTATTTAATATTTAAATGATTACTGAAGCGGTTCATTTCAATAATTAAATATTTTTAACAACGTTTCAAAATAATTCCTAGTTTCAACTTCATAAAATAATACACTAAATACAAAATCAGATTATGATACAGTTGCTTATATTTATCGCTCAAATGACGTCTTTTATGTAATTAAAACAACCGTTTTTACTTGAAAATGCCGTCAGTTAGTTTTAATTTAAATTTACCAAATTACATGCTACCGATTTAAAAATTTTGATTTGTTTATTTTATAAGGTAAACAAACATCATATATTTGTGTTATTAGTGTGGGACACGTATGCAGATACCAAAAAATGGTTTAAACCGAAGACAAAATAGTTTAACTTTTGTTTTACAAATAAAATAATACTGATTCCTTAAATTCGTGCTACTTTTAATATTTTTATGACTCACGTCTTAAATTTAGGTTCATAGACATGAAAAATATAATACAACTTTGGAAGATCTATTGGTAAATAATCTAAATATAATGGCATTTTACGTATTATATATAGTATGAAATCTGCAACTATGTATATACAATAAACCAAGAACATCTAAATGTTTTATAAAAGACACAACATTTCAAAATAATGCGTACATAACAAATAAACGACGTTTTCATTGTCAAAAAAAAAACTATCAACTTGAACAATTTTAGCTGTTTATTAATTTTTCACACGCATATTTATATTAAAAGTGAATCTTTAATTATTGTTAATGTCTACAATCAAAAGTAATGATTGCTATCAATAAGATGCTATACGTAATAGAGCTGCGCTCCCATAAAAGTATTTTTGCACGATTTTAATAGTATTGAACACGACGAATGAAATATTAATTAATTCGAATTATAGGAGCTATACAAATCAACCAAATGTATTGAAGAGAACAAAATAACAGCCATGAATATCTACAATAATCCTGAGTCATATTGACTTGACATACTTTTTAGGAGAGAATGGAATGATAATACAACAACTAATGATCCTCATTTGATTAACAAAATAAAGGATTCAAATATCGTTAGATTTAATATAAATAATTTTATCTACATGTGGCAATAAATCTCGTCAAGGATACGCTGAAATCAGTAATTAATCAATTTCAGAAAAATGAAGAAAGGAACACGTATCTCATATAAAAGAGAAGAAGTAGGCTAGCGAGCACGCGTAATATAGGTATTTTATACGATGCACGAAAACACGCTTTCCGTAGGTAGATATGTCAACTATACCTCAAGCGACTAAATTTTGAAAGACTGAGTTTATGTTCGACAGAAAATAGTAAATACGCGTAGAGACGCGTCGAGGTCGAGGCACCACGGCAGAACAGACTAGAGCAATGTAATTCTGCCCATACAATAACCATAGAAGCGATACGGGCCAGATGGTTACCCAACATACCACTCCACAACACGCGAGAACAATGTAATCTTACCTATGTTTTAGAGTTTTCGTACAAATATAGAAACGATTATCTTTATTCACGTAATACGAGTTTATTCAGAAATATTATTTTTTAAAATATTTTTTTTATTTATAAATCAAGTATATTACGTTGAATTACATTCCCAGGAGTCACAACAACTCAATTTGGGACATAAATAATATTAACATTTAAAAAATAACACATATTGAGAACAACAAAGAAACAAAGCAAGTTTAGCACCTTTATAACTAAATATAGCGCAACAATATGTGCGCCAAAAACCTTTTCCTTCACAAGCAGAATAAATGTATATAAAAAACGCTTTTCAGAATAAAAAAAAAGTAGTGAATCTACTAAGGGAGATACGGTCATGTAAGGTCATGAGTTTACTTATTATTTTTTTTCTTAGCGTAGGTACTCATTTTTTTACACTTTTTGTTTATAAATAAGTATAAAACCATTTTTATTTTCCATTTCTTCGTCAACCTTTTTTTTATGTGAATTCCTTATCGCTAGATTAAACACTTTCGATGCTTTATTTTTATTTATTCTTGGTACTTACATACGTATGTAAAACTTAATACTTTATCCTGAAATGTTAGGTTCATTAATAAAATGTAATGGTTGTCAATTTCTTAAATGCAAAAGTGATTAAATTCTTTAATGTTTCTCTTTTTCATTATGTTGCTGATGAATTCATAAAATCAATCACGTGGAAATCACCCATAAATTTAATTCATCATCTTATCACTTGATTGTACTGACCACAATGTGGTTTTATTAGACTTTCTAATCTAGCAAAATGACAACTGTTTTTCTCACTTATAATTTATGGACTAAATTTGCGCATCTGTAGAAACTGCTTAGAGTAATGGTATTTTTTTTGTAGTTTTTTATAACAGTTGTGGTGGTAAAACAATATAAAAAAGGACAAAGTTAAATAAATAATAAGTAAAGTTGCAATACATTTCTTAAAGTTAAATCCCAATTGTTCGTATTTTAGTTTTTATATTGACGGTTCTTTCCCACTAGACCACAACTCGACTTTACTTTTTGAGTCCATTTTTTAAAATATGAAAACTGTTTTTGCCAGTTGAAAAACCAATAATATCAAGACATTATTATTAACAGAAAATATTTTTTTTAAAATAGTTTGCTCTGTACCCTAACAGTTTTAATGAATTCTTCAGCTTTTTATTTGATTTAATTTCATTTTCTTTAGCTCGATGCTAAATTAAATTCTCGCATGCAATGGCAATCTTTATAAACGTTTATTCCGATTTGATGTAATATCAATGTTCATCATAAAACCGTTATCGTAATCACAGCTTCAATTTCGTAACAACACAAAAAACGCATTTCTAACACGGGCAGCAAGATGTTATGAGAATAGGTACAGATGATGTTATTTTTCGTGTTAGAGTTGTTATTGTTATGTGAGTTTAAAGTGTGGTGTGTCACCGTGGCGCACTCAAGGGGGGGGGGGGGGTCATAACCTCCCCCAAAATTTAACTTAGAATAAATCATCTAAACGAACACACACATAACCTCTTAATTGCAGTTTTATTTAAGTATATCCCATTTTTAGACAATTTTAAAACTAATTTAAAATAGAGGTTTTCAAATAAAAAATCAGTATCGGTTGGATTTAAAAATTTATTGCTGACAGATCCTTTTAACCTTTTGATGCTATCATAAAATAATTTGAAGATTTAGTAATGCTTTAAATAAGTGACTTGACAGGTGGTCTTGATGAACTGACGGTTAATCTAAAATTTTGGTACAGAGCGATTGCTAGAGAGACAAAATATATGATAACTGCTTTGGCATATTGTGAAATAACACTGTACAGTAAACATCCCAACACGTCTTGCAGCTCAGATCGCAAAGGCGGTTGAGATTCAGTTCCCCTCTTCCAATTATATACAATTTTAGTAAAATACAGAAGCTAGATTGCAACACGTCTTGGAGCTACAGAGCGCAAGGACGGTAAGAAATCTAGCCCCATATTTACACTTACGAATAAAGTGACCGAAGTGTTTTTACAAAATTACAGATAAAATCTAGATATCATATCTTGCAGCTACAGAACGCATGGACAGTTAGGAATCTAGACCCTATTTTTATTAAAGTTAATTTTTATGTTAGAAAAGTGCTAGTGAGAAGTTTATGTTATTTAGTTAGTTAAATAACATGATATCAAAGCTTATACGTATTATTTAAATATTTAAAAAATATTTTTTATAACTTTCTTCCATATCCTATTTCCCACCGGCTGAAAAGCTTCTAAAGAAGAGGCTTAGTGAATTATTCCTTTTAAAAAAAACGAACGTCTTGCAGCTACAAAGCACAGATGAAATTCTAGCAACTTAATAATGTTTTTTTTTTAATAAAGTTAAATACATTATGCAGAAGTTTGGCAATTGTAAATATACATCGGAAAAAAGTAAACAGTAAAAGAAACTAAATAAAAAGAGTATGGTCGCACTGTGTTTACTGCGGGAATAAAATAACTTTTTTGTTTTACCACGTCTTAAAAATTATCTACGAAATACGAAACTCATCTTCCAACAAATGGTTAAATTGTTCAACACCGTTATATCTTTACAAATCTAGGAATCCAAAGCCTGGTGCTATTTTGGAGAAACTAGCAGAATAGCCCCGGAAACTTGACGTCAGACTTTATCAAGTAAAACATTTTATTTATTTATTTAATCCAATATAAAATAAAAATACGTTGTTTACAAAAATGTTTATACAATAGGTACGGTACATTTGATATAATTTTATTTTTATTAATGGATGTAGCCACTCCACTAGCCCACAGGCACGTTCCGGAGTGTCAGTGTATTATTTATTTTATACATAATTGCACACATTTCTCATCAATTGTGTAAAAACTCGAAAGAAATAAAAAATTAAAACATACCTACATTAATAAAACTAAAAAGGATTTTCAAGAAACTAAAATCATATTCTTATACATGAAACATATTCCTCAGCTTCCTGTTTAGTCTTTTAGCAATCCATTTATGGACTCTAGCTTTGAAAATATTGTTTTTCATTTTGTTCACCAATATGTCCTTGCTTAAAAAGTTGTATAGCTTAGGGGCCAGAAAAGTATAATGCCTTTGTCCGTAATTTGTTATTTTCCTTGGGAGCAGAAGTATTGTTCTATTGCCTAGTGCCGTAAATTTGTTGTCCGTCATTATGTCTGTCAGGATTTTTATGGAAATGTCTTAAAATTGTCTTTATGTATATTTGTCTTATGTCTAGTACTGGACATTCTGTAAAAAGTCTGTATGTAGAGTATTGGTATTAGTTTTGTATTTTAAATTTGTGATTAAAATTTTTTATTTAATTTAGATTTTTTTTATTACCCTTATTATATCTACTAAATTTAAACCTCCCCCCCCCGAAAAACTATTCTGAGTTGACCACTCGGTATGTCGAATGTGAGATATATAAAAAATAGGGTGGAATGTAGTGTGAATATTACGTGAGTTATGGGAGTTGATTTAGTTTGTAATAAAAAAAGGCTAATTATTTTTAACATCAATGAGATCTACCTAGCGTTTCCAGCGGAGAGCCGTAAAAGAGAGACTATGTTTTTTGAAAGTGTAAAAACACTTTTAAATTAATCTATTTCAAATAAACTCTTGTATGGGTAGGCAAATATGCTGGCCATAAGATCACAAAAATATATTTAGTATGTATTTGCAAATATTTTTGTTTGAGAAAAGGTTACCAGATAAATCTGAGATATTATTTTTAGTATTTTACTGTTGTCAATACTTTAAATAACGGCACAATAAAGTTATATTAATAGTCTCAATAAAATATTCATCGAAGCGATCATTTTAGCTTCAGGACATTTTCATATTTAATACAATCACGCGTTGGTTATTAAATTTCTAAATCGAAAGTTACCCACGATCTTAAAAGATTTTAAAGTATTGATTGATCACTAGAATTGATAAAAACTGGGATAAGGAATTTTATGTTACCGAAACCTGTAATAAACCAGTTTTACGATTGTAGATCGAGGGATTATAAATTTCAGAGTTAAAGTATTTGTTTGTTTCAAAAGATTTTTAATTATGAATAAAAAACAGAAATTCGGCCTAAGAAATTTAAAGTAAAAGGTATCTTCAGCAATTTTATTTAAAATGCACAAAATTGTAATAGGAAAAAAAAATATGATGGTTTTCTGGTCGAGGTTGGTTGTCGTCAAAGCTATTTTTATTTTGTCCGCAGCCACTCTGAATGAGAATTTGGAGCTTTAGTGGAACCATTTTCTTAAGTTTTTATCCAAGAGATGCGTCGTTTTCTACAGTGCGTTTTCCTTCAACTTTTCCTTGTAACATGATACGGACAGATTTTACTTTTCTCCCCTAATAAAATGTCAAAGTTTAAAAAAAGTTAATATATGTAAAACAACTTTGTTTTTAACTACTTTTTATCCCACCGACTGGTTTCAAAGCTACATAAGCTTTTTTATCAAGGTATTATCAACTAAAGAATATTAACCCATTTGATTATATTTTATTAAGTATTAAATCGAAATGTATGGAGCTAATAAGTCAAATCTTAAATTAAAAAGTATTTTTCATGCTACTAATAATTAGTAATAATTGTTAAAACTGGAAAGTATTTTATAGACCTTGAGTACTTGAAAGATGTGAAAAAAGTGAAATTTACTTATTGTGTCTGTTGAAATCTATTTCTTTATTTTTTATTGTTGAAGATAAGTCAAGGCAGTTTAATTTTGTAATTTTACTATTTCTAATGTTGGTCTCGTGGTGTGATGATCAGCGCATTTGACTACCATGCAAGAAATCTTAGGTTTGATTCCGAACGTGGCTGATAAGAAATAATATGAAAGGATGTTTTCACACTGAAATATTTCATAGTCCCTAGACTGGAACCTGTGGCGTAAGATTGATTACCTTACCTTCGTGTAATAAAAATGATCAAGATACGCTTCGATTGGTGTACCAATGTGCCCTCTGCATTATAAAGTGCGGAAATAGAATGATGAAGATTTTTAATATAAATTTGAGTTCTTTTGGTTGAATTTTCGAAACTTTATGTTTTTATACTATATCTTTATTTTATAAATAGCATATTTATTTATTACCTTTCTTTTATCAAACAACTATTGCAAACTTTTTCTACCTGATAATTTAAGCATTGTTGTAAAGCACCACGTTTCGAATGCTTTAGATTAGATTTAGCTTAAGAGTCCAGTTTTCGACAAACTCTAGCCGTTAATACATTAGAAAAAATTTAAAAACAAATGCATACTGCAAATAAATCATTTTCTTTTCTTTTCTTTTCTTTTCTTTTCTTTTCTTTTCTTTTCTTTTCTTTTCTTTTCTTTTCTTTTCTTTTCTTTTCTTTTCTTTTCTTTTCTTTTCTTTTCTTTTCTTTTCTTTTCTTTTCTTTTCTTTTCTTTTCTTTTCTTTTCTTTTCTTTTCTTTTCTTTTCTTTTCTTTTCTTTTCTTTTCTTTTCTTTTCTTTTCTTTTCTTTTCTTTTCTTTTCTTTTCTTTTCTTTTCTTGGTCATGCCATACCATATATATGTGCTATAAATTATTTAATAATTAAAAAAGGAATGGCCCACGCTCAGACACTGTAGTCTTTGTTGGCATTTTTTCCAATTCATGTTGTAGCTTAATTTTAAGGTGTATTTTTCTAAAGTGTATTTTTGTAATTATAGTTCTATGTTAATAATATATGAATGGAAAAAAAAATAGCAGATTCCATAAATCATTCTTCACAACTTCTTAAAAATGCTTGATTAAAGCAAAAATGTTGTTTATGAATTTTATTGTACAGCTTTTTTGGTTTTTACTCTTCTTTGTACATAAACCTCAGGTGAGTAAAATATGTAGTGATTATTTCGGCAATGATTTGTCTTCCTATGCAATTGTCACTCTTCTAGGAAGAAAGAACAAGAAGTTTTTGCAACATCAATACATTTATGTTCTGTTATTTTATTTCAATTTATCTCACTTTTCTCAAATGATATCTTTAAAGGTAGTTTTTGGAAAATTTTATTTGTGTTTCTTTGCTCGATTAGTTTATTTGGTTAAAAAAAATACTGATTGAATTTTATTGTTTCCTTTGATTTAAATTTTTATGTTATACAATTATATTCACCTTATGTTAAAATTCCCAAGGTGTTAATAAAGTAAATATATTATTAAGCTTAGAAATAATAATCCTCGAAGGCATTGGACTGTCCACTTAGAAATCCGCACATTAAATGACTACAACAGAATTTAATGAAATGCAGGTTGCTCAATTTATCATTGTAATTACTGAAATAACTAGTAATATAAACCAATCGAATTCCTTACTAAGTACCACCCTAAGGTCTCAGTAAGGAATTTGATTGGTTTAAATATCTAGTAACATTGTGTATCAATAACTACTTCGAATAACTTTTGTATTTTCTCGGATAGCGATAAATTTAACCATAAATATCTTATATGTACGTTATTAATGTTTCTTTTGTTAGGGTTGCAATATTCATAGTACTGTTGCCTTAGAAATGCAGTAAAGCGTGATATATAAATAATTAAGGATATTCATAAATGAAAAATCAAATGTTTAACTGTGAAAAGGAAATATTTGAACAAGTGCGAAGATTTTCACGGTCACAGTTATTAATATGTATATTTTTTGGGTGATCCCGTGTATGTTGGATTGGTTTCGACGTTTCGGCTACCATTGCAGGAGTCATCTTCGTTTTCAATTTAGTAGGTAAAAAAAGGCATTTGTGTACTAGTAATTAGTACTGTCTCTCCGTCTGCCAGCAGTAAGCACATTCCGTGTCATTTTTGTAGTTTGTAGTGCCAAGAGCCATCGAAAGTTTAAATTACAAAGATACAAATGACTAGTGCATTAACATATTTTTTTCTACAAAACACACAGTTTACCCTGAAGATGGATCCTGCAACGGTAGCGGCAACGTCGGAACGAATCCAACATACACAGGATCACCCAAAAAAGATGCATATTCATAAATATTTGAAAGTTCGTTTAGTTTGATTGCAAACTTAAATTAACATCAGCTGTATATTACAGTTTCTACATTAATTCAAACTATGTTTTAAAGGCTTAAGGGTTTGATTCAGGATGTTTAAATACACTGTTTTTTTTACAAGATTATAAAAACAGAAGCATTCAATTGTACAAATAAACATATGTCTAATGTATGAAAAAAAAACAGTTGGTCAATTTTTTGATTTTTGAGTCGTCATCATTTGTCCATTTGCCGTTGATTAGTTTAATAATCAAAATCGGCCATTATTTGAAATTATTATTCAACAATAAAAATAGTTTAATTCAAGAATATTAGTCGCTAACCTAATTCTATTTGACACAAAACTGCCATACTATAAACGCAATAAGAACTAAATTTCAGGTAGTAAAATACTTTCTGCTTTAAATAATTAATACAGAATTAAAACAATTGTAAGGAAACACGAAATTTCTTCATTATTTTTTTATTATTTATTACAAACATATAATGTTGTAATCAGAATGTAGATAAATAATTTAAACGGACGCATCTCAGCTTCTAAAATCTAGAAATTATGCTTTATTCGAGTATGCAACAAACAAGTAGTATTATTTTGTCCAAAAGGGAGCTTTTCTCACTATCGAACAACTTAATGAATAGGCTCACGACTTGGATAATTTGACGAGTTCGTTGGGGTAATTATATAATTTATTTTACTGTTGTATCTCTTTCTCTGTGAGGACCATAATTTTCACATGGTGATTTGGAATTAGTCTATGGGAAAGGTACAGTTAGGGCGCTTGCGCAAACTGAGATATAATTATTATACAATACTAAACAATGTAAGTGCTCCATTAACTTATACCAATAAAGTGACGTAAGTAAAATTGAATTATTTCATGCTAAATAAATAGGTTTATTCAAATTCTTTACGCTTAACTATTACAGTTAGTTTCATGTGCTATTGTTATACGTAGATACCAATTAATGATTTCACGCAGCCGACGCATTTTACACGGGATAAAAAATAATTATTTCTTATTTTTTTTCAAGAAGATAAACTCTAAACTCGTAAAAGCCTAATAAATTCAATTTCTTTGCATTACATTTATTAATTTAAAACATGTTTTAATACAAAAAAGGTACAAGCTCATGACAAATATCTATGTGCAGGGGAAAAAATCACATAAGTTAACTTTTTCATTTTTTTTATTTATTTGCTCATTTTGCAATATGCGACTATTTTCACACGTGTTCCAAAAAACGTTAGTCAAATAACGTTATTAAGGATAATATTATCAATGTACTATATTGTCGGCCTCATGGTGTAATGGACAGCGCGTTGGCTTACCATGTAAAAGGTCTCGGATTCGATTCCCCACATGGTTGATATGAAATATTTATTTAAGAAGGTGTTCTCACACTAGAATATTTTATAGTCCCTGGACTGGTACCTGAAGCGTAAGACTATTATGTATGTTGGAAGGGCTACCGCTATTCTGACCAACATCGCTCTGGATATTGATCTGTTCCATGTACCCGAAGGGGTTTTCCAGAGTAGGATTCTCCTACTACTTTGACTTGAGTCTCTTTTATGTATTTTTTATATTTTTACAATATGTACGCATTGAATATATGTCTGTAATATATATGTTATATTTCACAAAAAATAATTGAATTGAATTGACTGATCATCTTACCTTCATGTAAAAAAAATGATCAAGATACGCTGCGATTTGTGTACCAATGCAGTGTCCTATGCACCATTAGGTGCGAAAAAAGGAATTATGAGTAACATTAGCAAAATATTTTTTTTACATCAGCTATAAAAAAAGTTATCGCGAAGATAAACATTTTCTAAATTTATGCCTTAAACGACGTAACGTTGAAGAGTTATCACCTAACTGTGTATTCCCGATTATTAGCAATAATCCAATAATCCAATTCCTTTAAGTACGTAGATTAAAAAATACATTCTTTCAATATTAGATTTGATTCCCGCAATGTTTGAGACACAAAAAACTGTCTGCTGTAAAGTAAGGCATTTGACTTACATGGCTGTTCTCCCCCCCCATACCTCCAAGCCAATTTATATGACTTGTCGGTAAAGATCCTTATCTTTTAAATAGGCAAAATACTTGAAATTTGACTGAAAATAATATTTTATTAAGACTAAATTTACACAGATCTCACCAAGAAATTTAGGTGAATCTATTGAGAAAATATTTTTTTTTTAAAGTTAGAACGTTTTTAAAGTTTTTAAAGTTTTTTTTAAAGATGTAACGATTCCAATACCTATACCGATATATCGGCATCGCCGATTATATACAGCCGATATTAAGAGTTTGAAAAGCTATAATACTTGTCTTATAAACTGAGCTCAGTTGCCTCAGAGCGTTTGTTTTCAACTGCAGGTCTCATACATAATGATTTGCGTAACAGATTGCCTGCTAATAATTTGAACAAACTTGGTTTTCTTAACAAAAATCTACCAAAACTTAACTTAAATGACTGAATTTATTTTATGTATCGGTTTACTTTACCACTTTGTGTAATTGAATGATAATTTATTTCTTAATTAGCGCTTTGATTGCTTGTTAATATTCTTGATTATTCCATACAAATAAATGGTTTCTTCGAATTTTAATTTAACATTTTGGTTTACAACTTTCTCTAGGTTCAGTCTGTAATAAATATAGATAACTTTTATGCAGAATAAAGACAATTATTCATTATTTATTTGTTTTTTTTCTTCTATTTCTCCCAAGCCATCGATATCGGTATCGCCGATTATTTACTCTAATGATCGGTATCGGTATCGTATCGGCAAAATTATGTATCGTTACATCCCTAGTTAGAAACCGTTTATTTACTTTTGGTATCTTCCATAAGCGTGTGTAAATATATATTAATAAGAGCAAATGTAAAATCGACATTAAATCAGATTGACGGTAGATAAAATTGAACACACATACGTGTATACATACCACTGTATCATTTTATTCCGCCTCTAGTAAATTGCACTGAGTTTCTTGCTTATCAAAAACATTTATGTCGAACATTTAATAGGGTAATCAAGGCGTATAAAACATTTACGATCTTAGCAGTAAATTTCATTTCAAGAACAAGAATTTACCCATTCTTTGGGAACAAACTCTTAAAAGAACAGGCGTCAGTTTTTTTAAGTGTGTGAAATACCTTAATTGGATGGTCTTAAGTTTTTTTTGATGGTTTTTATTTTCATAAAAACACGAATAATTTCTTTGGGTAAAAATATTCCCAAACCCCACAAAAAAAGATATGTACACAATGACATACAATTAAATATGCACGTTTGTAACGTAGATATTTAATTGTTTTCGTTTATTGCGCTTGTAGCGCGAAGAAAATGGCATTTCTATTCGTGGGTAACGTACGAACCTTCATGGGTTACGAAACTTCATGGGTTACGAACCTTCATGGGTTACGAACCTTCATGGGTTACGAACCTTCATGGGTTACGAACCTTCATGGGCTACGAACCTTCATGGGTTACGAACCTTCATGGGTTACGAACCTTCATGGGTTACGAACCTTCATGGGCTACGAACCTTCATGCTAGGCAGAAAAATATCATGTTTTATGAGATAAATAGTATAAATATAATATTATTAATATTTAAAGCATTAACTTTGTCGTCAAAAATTTTAATAAATGATATTGAATATTTGTATATAACCACTTACTGACTTTTCTATGTCTACCGGTTTCGAGACATACCCGTCTTTTCGTCAGGACACTAATCAGTGCATGTGCTTATTGAAATGCATGTTGTGTTGGTTTTATATTTTTGTGCAACTACTATGGTGAAGGTGTATAGTGGGTTTTGCATGTTGGTTTGCATGTTGGTTTAATTGGTGTCTTGACGAAGAGACGGGTACGTCTCGAAACCGGTAGACATAGAAAAGTCGTTAAATGGTTATGTACAAATATTTAATAACATTTATATAAATATAATGTAACTGTAAAAAATAGAACATATATATTTGTAGTTTCATTCGTAAATACAATCCGATTTATAGGTAAATGGTCAGTCATATTTTAAAGAATTTTTTTTAGGTACAAGAATAATACTCCCATCAAGTTTTGTATCACCCGTCGATGGGAGGAGTGCTTTCCCAAAACTACAGTTGTGTTCAAAACAAGTTTTTATTTAATATATTTTTTCTACACGCATTTGGAGATACTTAAAATATTTGAAGATACGCTGTGGTTGGTGTACCGAATCAGTGTCGTATGCACAATTAGGTGCGGAAAGGGAATAATGAAATACAATATGTATAAGCTAATATTTTTTTTAATTAATAAAAAAGTTCAGTGCTACGGGAAATCGGATATAAAATAACGTATTCTAACGTGCGGCAAAAATAAGAGCATTAAATTGCACTGCGGAGTTTCTCGAAAATGTATGAAAAAAATAATAAGAATGATTTTAATATAAACGAACCACTTTGAACGACGTCACTAGTTCTTTCGAATCATCTAATGATAGTCTTGTAATATATATCCGGTTTATGGGAAGCCAATTCACCAATCATCAGAACCGAACAGAACTTGTGATAAAATTTAAAAAAATCAAATTACTGATTACACGTTACAGAAAAAAAATTGGCGTAGTTTGAATGTCTATTAATAAACAAAAAAATATTAAAAAACCAATGAACTTCCTAATTGCAGGTAATTTGAATTCCATCTTAGGCCATTGAGAATAACCTCTCTGAAACTTTTGATTTCAGAAATACGTTACTACATTTCTATTTCAAAACTATCTGTGCTTGTCAGATTATGTATTCACGAACCTGTATTCTGATCTTAACAAGAGTTCAGAGATTGTTTTTGGGATTTAACAATTCAGTGTAGTTCATTGTATGCATAACAATGTACGAGAATATAGGCTTTCGTACATTCTGCAGACCTGAACAATGTATCTTGAAGAACATGTGAGTGAACTTTTGTGTTGTGTAACACTTTAATACGAAATAAAACTATGTTATTTTTTATGTTTTTTTCATTTCTCAACATCACAATGGACAGCGGAATTGAGGGAAAATACTTTAGGAACATTTATCTCAAAGTAATGGATTCATATTTAATGTGTTTTTTTCGCGTTGAGTTGTCTTTTTACTTAAAATTATCGTCATGATAAGTAGGTACCTAGCTACTTTTTTGTGATTAAATTCGAAAACTGAAAACGGTAAATGTTTAAATATTGAATTTAAGTAGGTACTTGATTATGGTTGAATGCCGAAACGTAAAATAAATATTTTTTCAAATATGGCATTCTTTTTGCAAACGCCAAACTCCGGTCTTCTCACCAACAGAGTGGTGTACTTATGTAGGAATTCCATTTTTAAAAATGTATTAAATTTAATATTATTTTAGTTTTACCAAAAATCTAGTCAAAAGAAATAAACGGGTAGAAATTATCAGGAATTTAAGGAAATAATCTGATGGAGATCCACAAAAAACAAATACTGTTTGTAAATATTCAAAAACAAACTTTTTTCATACACAAAAAAACAACATCTTTCCATTTTTATGTAAATGCGTTCTCCTCGAATGCAACCCTAGTAGATCGATGAACTAAACATTTTTGCTCTTTACTTATTTTTTACAAATTAGATTGAAGATTTCAAAATTTACGAATACGCACAGCGCAAAGATCTATATTTCTCTGAAAACCGGACGTAAATCAGTTAAGCCGTTTAGAAGGAGTTCAGTGACATCACACGTACAGAGGAATTATATATGTAAAGATAATTGTAATTTAAAATACAGATGTTAACAGATTGAGTTTTTCTACTGACATTCTTGGTAGAACTGCATTTTAATTATAATAATAAAATTACGTATATAGTTTGATTCCACTTTTATTTATACATTTTTACCAGTGACCGGGTTTCATCATGACCGGCATCGTCAGACTGGTGGGAGACTAAACAAATCTCTATGTTATATACGAGTGCAAGCAGGGGTTGTAAATAATGATTTGATATAATTATGGACATAAAAGAGTTAAAATTATAATAATTTAAGTACAAGGTAATAAAAATTGAATGAATTTTGGTTTTGTTTAAATGTATATAATGAAAACAGATGTAAATTATATAATTATAAGCCAAAGCGCTTGTTGGTTAAAATAATTAAAAAGTAAAACTTAAGCAAGAAGTTTTATAGATAACTTTATTTATAATTTTATCAAAATCATTAACTATGGAGAAATCAAGAAATATCAACAAAAAACATCAACATCGTTAAAAGGTAGTCAATATATATTATAATATGTAGTTAAGGAAACCTTTATTTAAAAAAAATGTATCCCAACGAAGTCTCTAAACTTAGTTGGTAATTAATTATAATGCGTTACTAAAAATACCAAATAAAACCAAATATCTGTATTGTAAAATACATAAAAATTATGATACGCCTGATATGAAAATTCATTAGGAATAAAGATTTTTCCGTCCATTTTGACCCGTATTAGCAAACATAATATTATCAAAATAAACTATTTTCTGTATTTGGAGATGCAAATATAAACGATATATATTTATTTATTTAAGTAAGAGAAAACGCCAAGATGTTAGTGGAATCACAAATAGAAAGTGGGAAAAACGACATCGTCGGACCCCCCTTATACCGAGTCAAAAAGTCAAGACGACCGTCAAACAGCTTACCATTCAAGTGATCAAACAGAGTATCTATCCATGTAGATAGTCCTAAAATACAGCATGATTTTATAATACTGTAGGTGAGATAAAAGAAAATTTAAATTAAAAATCAGCATTCATTGAAACTGGAAGTTTTTATGGGTTGATTTTTAGATGATTTTGTTCCTTGCTTCGTGTCTTGGTGGAATAAAAATACATTTTCGCTTATGGGGGGACGTTCGCCTCATAGTCTTATGATTAGCGCATTTGCCTACCATGCGAGAGGACTCAAGTTCAACTCCCGACATGAAATAGTTTATTGAAAAATATTTTAACTAGAGAAAATCACAATTTTAAGAATTCTGTTAACATAAAAATATCAGAACTGACGATTTAATTGAATTTATTTTAGATGTAGATATATTAAAAAACAAATTTGTAGTTTGTATGGAAAAAATACAAATAAATTATACCCCTACAATAAATTAACAAAATGATTTGCTAAAACAGCCAGCGAATTTTATACCGAAATATTGCTCTAGAAATATTATGAAAAAGGTCAGTGTACAAAAAATAGCCAATACTTAATGTTATGAATTAATTTTTAAAGAATGTCCGTCTTTTTTTGCTACCGAATCTGTTCACTCAAAGAAAATTGATTGCACTTTAAATGTCATAATAAATCATACTTTATGGCAGATTAATTATGACTTTTATTGTAATTGCGATTATTTTATTGGATGCAAAACTACATGCACGTAGATTGGGTAGAAATATTTTTTGGGTCGTTAACACACGAGAAATCGCAAAGACGGTCATCCACTTTACCTAGTCCTTTGCCCTGCGAACGTCGCGTCGCTTATTATCCTAGTGGTCAATCACAGATGTTAATCACGTCGATTAAAAGCCCGTAACAAACATATTAAAAAAACAGAAATATTTCGCGTCGGTAATTACTGACAAGTGCGGCCACTGTGATTGAGTTGATGAGTGATTCTAGATTCATAGGTACGGCGACCGTGAAGAATTTTGTCCTGGCTTTTGTGATTCCGGTAGTTGCAAATTACGCCTCGGCTTGGGCGATCAAGATGATAATCTCTCTCCAGCATGTTGGAAGTTTTTTTTGTGTCCAGTCTCATTTTTTCAACATCCTTCTTTTCAATTGTTTCTATTTTCTTGCTGTATTTACGTTAGTACGTGCTAGAGGAGTTAATATGTGCTAATTGTTCGCATTTGCAGAAATCGAAATTGGATAGGAGTATAAATATCAGACCTTCACATAGATGGAGAACATTTCAGAGAATGAAATACGAAAGCCAACGCATTTACCGAGTTTATGACCTGTCATTGTCAATTGGCTGGTTTAAGTGGCCACTTTACAAACTGTGTAATATTATCAATTTTGCCTGTGTTTGAAAATCCATATTAATTATATTTTTCTATCCGTTGATTTTAATAATGTTGAACGGTCTGATGGATGTTACCAGACTAGTCTGGAATCCTGACACAGCTAAAATCAGTAGGAATTTAAGATTACTTACTCAGTTTGTTAGCTCTTGGGTTGAGAAATGAAAGATTCTCAGGGGAGCCCTATAATGTAGTGATTTATACATGTGAAATTTTTATATTTGTTAATTTTAGTGAAGTTAAATAGTTAAAACCTTCATTGTTATGATGAAATTCATTTTATTAAGTTATTTCGCATCTTTTGCTACGCCTGAAAACAATTGTTCAATTTTCATACTTATGAATACATGTCAGGTCCTGTACTTTTAAAATATATGTAGATACCAACTAAATTTTCAAGTATATGTTACATAGTTGTAATTTAGTTTTGACTCGTTAGAACATGAGAAGAAAAAACGAAAAATAAATTAGGAACTGCTAAATTATAATTGATGGTTCTATAGTTGATGTAGCTCTAAATTATTACTGATCGAATTTAAATATGTTAATAAATGAAGATGACGGCCCTTTACTTGAACTATTTTTATTTCTCTGTACTAATCGCATTTCAAGCTCGTAGAATGCCTTGAAAAATCGATAATTTTTCAATCAAATTAACAAGCAGAGAAATTGAAATATTTAATTCATAATAATTGATTCTCACCATGTATATTGAAACAAGAGAAGTTAGAATAATATGCTATAGTGATCCGTGATGCGACGTTTAGTATACGCTTGTTATTTTGTAGTAGGTATGTTTTTGCTTTTACAATAGCTGCGGACGTTGCTAATATCATTTGTATACATCTTTTAAGTATGCCAATGGTTATGGTGTTGCACCATTGTTCATAACTACTTATTATTCCCCATAGGGCTCTTCTCTTCCTTATTTTCGGTTCAAATCTGAGAATTTACCGCGCTATACTTACACGTAATGATAGTCTTAGAGAGCTGATAAATAAACCACAAGTGCAGAAACTGGAAATAACTAACCAATAAGTAACTATAGAAAAAAGCAACATAATTCAAAGTAGAAATATTTATACTTCGTTTGATTCTAAGTTATAACTGCCTTCTTATTTCTAGTACAATTATGCTTATTTACATAAAATGAGAATTTCATTTTAATTGTAATAATAAGAATATTGAATTCAGTTTCATTCCACATTTATTTATGATTTTCATTTCATCATACATATTTTTTATGTCCGTTTTTATTATTGCATTCAAACAAGACACGAATTCATCTAATTATTATTATATTAAACGTAGATTAGTTTGATTTAAATTCATCAGACAGGCACCGTGGGCAGCTGGTTAAAACGGCCAACCGTGAAACTTGCGTCGCGGGCTCGATTCCCGCCAGTTGCAAGTGAATATTTGACAAAGTTTTTTCTCTACTAATCTGGGTGTTGCGGAGTATTGCACATTTTTTTTTGATGTCCTTTCATTCCTACCTGCTGACAAACCTCTAACGAAGCGTAGCGGGTTGTTATTACAGGTACTGATTTTATTTTATTTCATTCAACATTGCAAAATCAATGGAATTAATAAAAATTCAATTTAAAAAAACCAAAGAATGTAAGTATTGTAAAGTGTCTTTTTTTAAAATCAGAATCTGCCTGAAACATTTTAGTACTTATAAAATAAAATAAACATTTGAGTGATATTTCAACAATGTAAATAAATTTTAAAACACTGTACACTCTTTGGAACAGGTTATCCTAGTGAGATCCCTCTCAAATCAATGTTTACTGTTGTATCGTATAGTCAAATAGAACATTAAAATTAAATAAAGAGTATTTTTTTTATAAACATCAAACTAAAAAGAAATACACTTAATGCATTTGTTTTGTGGTGAAGTGAAAAGTATTTGAACTATTAAAGCCATGGACTGATTTTCTTCCAATCACGAAATCGTCATAAAAAACTCGAAGAGGAGAAAATATAAGTTTATTATGATGAACGTTTTTATAAGTGATTTTTAGTGGAATAAACACTTATATTCACAAGAAATAAATGTTTTGTTTTCGTTTGAAGTTCCTATGTACTTTTGAAAGAAATGAAAGCCAAACGCTTAATGTTTTTATTTTTGGATTATAAATGATCAAAGTGGTACTTTATACCAAATCGTGCATAAGAATTTAACCTCGTTCAACTGTTATGTTAATTTTAACGTTTGTAAAAATTGAAGAATGTTTATGAGATTTGTGCGTGGCTGCATTATCGTTATTTCGTGTCCACAAAGGGAGCATTTAGTGTCCACAAATAGAACTTTCCTTAAACTTTTCTGTCGCTTGTGAATCTCTGTGTGTCCTACAAACAAACGACAAACTATTAGCATTAAACGGCGAGCTTCATACAAGGGTCTAAAACAGCCATTTATCGAGTTTTGAGATGAGTTATTTGAGAAGAATTTTTGGTGCGCGGTAGTTACTTTAGAAGTAATGTATAAAGACAAAAAAAAGAAACAACCTCCGGTGATAGATTCGGTCGGCTGGGCCACATATTTACATGTAATGCGGATGCCCTCTAAGAGCTTTAACTACACTTGCTTGTTTTCGAGGCATCTTTGCTCTCAGTAATGCAAAATTCTTCGGTCTATTTAGTATCTCGTACCTTATTCTTCTGTTCCCAAGGCGTTATAAACGCCTTTCCTCGAGTGTCTTTGTGTTTTGTATTTTTGTTTGTGGCGTAATCTAACATTAGTGAAGAAAGACTAGTCACGTAATGTCCAAGGTTATCGTATTATGCTTTTTGTGAGGCGACTACGCGCTTCAAAATCTAATTGGCACCGCTGCAAGATGATATAATGGCTGTTCTGAATCGTTCCATTAACGTGGAGATCATTAAGTATCCAAGTATGCGAAGGAACAAAAAATAATCTAGGTGTATTGAAAGAGTTCGTTGATTCGCTAACGCAGACGCAGATGGGAACAGAGGCTTTGATCACTTTATATTATACCAAGTTTCCACTTTATTTCGTCTTAAAATGCGATTATTTCTGATTAAATTATGAAACGTCTTTAGATTTAGCTTTTCGCTTGAAATGTAAAATAAGGTTTTTTTACTTGTAGGTACATCAATGAAATTATGTAAAACAAGTAAATAACACGTTTTTAACACAGCTATAACATCATTTCACGCGCTATTTACTAAAAAAAGCCATTAAAATATCGAAGTAAAACTGTGAATTATTAAAACCAATATTTTCTTTCAATGCAAAAAAAAACAAAATAAAAGAAAAAATAAAATAAAGATTTTGTACCCTTTTTGTTTTTATAATGGTACATTCGTTTCACATTTCTATTGAAATGTACAGGATAAATGTTTTCAGCTGATCGCGACATTATCTAACGTGTTTTACAAATTTGTACTATTTACAGGTACTGTAAATAGTAAATTTGTAAACTACGATAGTATATTTCCTTTTTAGTATAAGTCTGATTCACAATCTTAATATTTTTCATAATTTAACTATCAAACGCAGTCCAAAGTTAATCAAAATAATAACTGGCGTGAATTGTTTGGAATATTCAGGACCCGTTGCGCCACAAAAAGTTATGTAAAAAAGTATATTCTGATATTATTCTTGCGTTTTCGTCGACATGGGAAGATAAAATGATAAAACAAATCAACAAAAACTTTTTTTGGTGTAACTTGCTTGGTGGCCCTACAAAGATGGCAAGGATATAAAACTGATGGGCATAATTTTTATACTAAGTCATTTGAAATAATGCTTAGATCAATTATTTAGTAACACTTTGAGGTGAAGCGTGTAAATGACACCGTTTCGGGGAAAAAGATAGCAATAGGGATATAAAAAATATTTCTATATTGTCGTTTCCAATATTATTTATAAGAGTGGGTAAAGTGGCCGGAAATTCAATTAGATATATAATCAAACGAAGAGATCAATGTATTAAAAAACACTGACGGACCAAGACTTACAACGTCACAAGTCTTGTCGAAAATTAGCTCTCTTTAAACAATATTTTTAAACAACCCATTATTAATAATTTTGGTGTAGTTATGTACAGACTGCAAAGTAACATGATATATTTATTTTTCCTGTTTCCTTGAATAGAAACACAACTCTCGCTATACAAATGTAGTCTGTTGATTTGCATTCAAACAGCATATCGACCGAATTACATGCATCATATAAATACTATTAGTCTGGAAAGAAGACGCGCTGCATCATTATTTGTGAATATTGAAATATCTCCATTGCTAGGTTATTTTGCTACCGATTTGTAAAAATTCACGCTTGTTTGGTTATGAAATTGAGAGTTAGTTTAACATTAAACAAAAAAAATATTTGCATCTCAAAATGCAATACGTAAAAAGTGAAACTTGTTGATCCGAAGATTGCATCGATCGTGAAAAAATTCAACCAATTATAAACAACAATTTATTTCTTTATCTTCTTTGTTGGATAAAAAAGAGTTAAGAAATAAATAAAGTTAGCATTCATGAAATATTTAATAGTATCCTTATTAGTAGTACTTTTTCTTCTTCTTCTTGCGGTGTATTGTAAATAGTAATTTGGAAATCAATATAAGAAGTAGAGCTATTTATAAAAAAATCCAAACTTTCTGAATTTTCACAAAAATGATACATCTACATATTTTGTGATAGGAATGTATAGAAAAGTTGATTTGTGTTAGAAATATAACATGTATGTTTACTTTTGCGTGAAATCTTTATCAACTGTATTTTTTGTTATATTCTTTATACGAGTATCTATGTATAGGTTTGTTTTTGGTGAAATATTTTTATATTATTACAGAATTAAATGATAATCCATTCCAACCAGACTCGTTGCAACTTTGCACATATATTGTTTTGCCAAAATATTATTTCATTAATCGATAGATCTAATATAGAAGAATCGATTTTCGTAAAAAATCTTTTTTTATGTACGTATTTGTTTTGTGAAAACGGTCCTCAGTTGAAGTCAGCACTACTTTAAGAGTTATTTAACCCATAACGTTATGTATACTTTGAATATCAGGTAGGATAACATAAATAATAAATAGCTAATAAATAGAAAGCAGATAACTGCCGACATGTACAGAAAAATATGCCGAAAATATGTGTAGAAATATTTATGAGTAAACTCTGGCTTGCATTTGGACGGCAACTGGGTGCGTAAAATAGTACATGAAATCTCGCTCTGGTAAAAAAATTGTAACATAAAAACTGATCTCTTTCAGTATATATGGATAATATTATATACTACCAGAAATCAGCCATGTACATTTCAATATCAAAGACGCACACCGCATAAAATTAATTAACATATTTTTCAAATTGCTTTCTAGGCTTACCTGAAGGCTGTCTCGAGTGGGGGTGAGGACATAAGGGAGGCCCTAAAAGCCTGCACTGAACAAGAACTATCTAAGGCCCTCGTGGCACAAGGGCCACGTCTGGTACACGAGTCAACTAAAACTAAGAAAACTATCGACACCGAAGACAAGGTAAAAAAAAAACTCGGGCATATTTTTCTCTTTATACTAGAAATTTTTAATAAAAGTCGAAATATAAGTTTTACTAGACTTTATGAAATTTAGGACCATTGTCAAGCATGAAATAATTTTCAATAATTATTATAAATGCTCCCAGTGATAATTTTATTTATTATTATCATTTAATCATACAAATACATATATATTACAAAATAATAATAACAACGTATCTCGAACTATATGAAGCCAAGAGCCCTGTACACATATTAAATGTACGTACATAATTAAATAATGGCAAAAACAAAAATGATAAATTATTACATAAACATATATTTCGCCAATTCTGATAACTGAGAGGAAGGACCATTATATCGTGTTTTAATTATTCTGCAATCATTATTACATCTTCGTATCTTTGATTTACTGATCTAAAGTTTTTTTTTATCAGACTCCCAACAGAGTTTTCGATAAAACATTATCCTATCGTAATCATTTTCTCATTTACACATACTGAGGTGTAATAAAAGTTGACAGCTCGTTAATAATAAATAATAAATTGTTCGTCTTTAAGTATCGGAACATGTGTCTATAGAATGTTGCTGATGAATCATCCATCATCACACCAATACTATAAATTCTTGCGCAGCTAAAAAAATCTTGCGATAAAATTCACGAAGGCTCCTTAAATAATTATTGAAACTGACGATTTTTTTTAACAAACAACAGATTTTTATGTATAGTATGCGTATGTCTTATTATACATTGTTTGGTAAACATTGAAATAAAAATAAAAAATAAAATTGTTTTCTTCAATTCATATATTTTAACTGTTAGAGGCTGAAAACAATAACCGGTTGATCAATAAGTGCAGCGAGTATTTTATTTAACCCTGTCACGTGAGTCTACATAGAATACAAGACTTGATAGATCTCTCTTATTAAAAAAAATGAAGTCGCGTTTTGCTATAGCGGGCCTAAATTATATTAAACAACTAATGGAAAACATATCATTAAACTATAACAAATAATTGTGTCAAGTTTGCATTGTTAATACATGTTTTTAAAAATATTTTGACGTAAGATAGCTCAATATAGCACGACGTTACAGCTCCGTTTCCGGAGGGATTTTTCAGCAATATTTCAAGGGTTCATGTTTTAAAATATAATGTGAGAATATGATTTTTTAATTTAGGTATCCCAGAAAATAACTCGGATAAAAAGCGTTATTTATGTTAATGAAAAAAAGGTGCCTTATAAAAATATAAGTTTGCTTTAAAGTTTTAATAAATAATTTTAAATGCCCAACAATAAATAATTAGCAAATACAGATTATTTTATTTTTTTTACATAGAGATCAAGTATATGGTTGATAATGGAAAGAAAAAAAGTATGTTAAAAACAATCAATCTTACTAAAGTTTCAAAGTAACATTCATAAAATAAATAATAAAGGAATTTGTAATTATACGGACATACGAGCAATTAGCTTTTCCTATCGAATCTACCGCCACTTAATGTTTTTAAATACGTTAAGTTTAATCTAAGTTCGAATTCACTTTTTAAAAAAATCTTGTCAATACAAACCTGGGTTTGTTCATTATTGATTAATATAGTTACATAAAAAGATACATGTTTTTTTTCTAATACAATCTATTTTTTACATTTAGTCAATATTATAAGTGTAACTTTCCAAAAAAGAGACTAGCTGTTGTGCTGGGAGACTGACAGAGTGACTTACACAGGGAAAATGGAAATATATAGAAGCATTTACGTATGGGTACCCAATAATGAAATACCAGTACTTTTGGTCTGATTTTGATTTCAATATATCAAGAAATTATTTGATTGCTGAAATGAATTGTTTCAGTAAATTTAAATACAACGTTTTTAGGTATTATTATTTAATTATGAAATTGTACAATCAGCATTGTTCTTACATTAAACATTATTTTTATTCTCATGATCACGAAGGCTGTTGATTTCCAAAGAAACTACACACATGTAAATTATTTTAATACCTAATACATAATGATAGTGTTAAATTGGTGAAGAAAATAATTAAATTCACTTGCGTTATTTAAATTTTAGGAAGAATCACGAGCAGTACAGCCGGATGGACGAATTTTGACAGAATCTAAAGTAACTACCGAACACGAAGAACTGAACGACGAAGATTTGCCCGATGAAGAAGTGAGTACCCACCACTTTTATTTTTATAAAGACCGAAATAAAGTGATTTTTTATTACATCAAATAACAACTGTTGCACCAAAAATTTATGTATCAATTGCTATTTTCACACACAAGGTAATAAATGACACCAAAAATGCTTGTATTTACCCTAGTTTGTGAAAAAAAAACACAAAATAACTGTTCTTACATCAAAAATAGATGTAGCAATCGTTAGTTTCATGGGTATAAGACAACAAAATTAGTAAGACAATTAGAATAACGAACCACAGATTAGGGTGTCAACATAAATTGTGTCCGTTTTTTTTTCCAAATAAAGAACACGAGAGGACATAACAAAAAAAATACAACAAATTACTCAATAATGTATTCTCGTTCACATTTTGCAACAAATTAGTTAATAATTTATAGCATCTTTACCGTACACTGCGCAAATATCTACTTGACATTTTGTTTTGAAGGCCTCAATCAAATAAAATAATATGAGAAGTCTGAATGCAAATACAATATCTTGCAGAACAGAAAATTACTTTTGAATGACGTAACTATTACTATTTTGTTTTATTTTCGGTGCTCATTTTTTAATTTGGAAAAAAATGAACAAATATTATTTTAACACCTAATGCTGTTTAGCGTTTAATTGGCCTTTTATTTTCATGACTTGTTTAGGTGCTATGCTCAGTGGCGGCTAAAGTAATCGAAAATGAGATAGACACATTTTTTCAAATCATAAAACATAATAAAAAACAGAAATTGCTGTAAAATAGGCCAAAATAAGATATTTCTTAAAACAGTTTAATTAATAATCGGATTTGACGTTTTTTTAAACAAATTTTGGATTTAAGAAGCACGTTGTTGAAAGTTTAAAACGGTTTATGCAATAGATACAAAATTCTGTATTATATTGTTTTATTATTTACAATGTTTTGCTCAAGAATTTAACGATACGAATAGGCGTTGCTGTACGTTCTAGTTAGTGATAAGATGCTAGCTTTACACACATTTTTTTTTTGTAAATTGTTTCAGTAATAAATACGTAGAATCAAAATAAAATAAAAACATTTTTACCTGGACTCAATGGTGTAGATAGTATAGCTTAGACACTAACATAATTAATGAGGCCATTGGGTTCGATTTAAAGTCAGATCGTGATTTAAAAAAAAAAAATGAATTTGAAATTTATGTTGGTGTCTGATGATGTCCTCTTACTCCACTTCGGAGAAAATGTAAGTAAGAAACCTAAAGCAATTCGTAACATCTTAATTACAAAATTAAAAACAACATTTTTTTTTGCACTTACAGAGTAATATTTTCTTTGATTTAATAAATAATATTGAAGAAATATGTCAAAAATCATATTTATTATTCATTTTTATATGGCACTCATTGAAAACGCTGCATATTTTATTATTTTTTGGATTATTAATTTACCAAAAATAGAAAGGACATCATAGTAAGACGTCATTCCTGTAATGAAGAATGGTTTTTTTCTTTTACGTAATGGGAAACGTTAATATAAAGTTAATTGTGTTTTAATCGATCTACTTTTATAGTGGGGAAGTTTAGTGCTGCAGGAAATTGGATATTAAAAGTATTTTCTTTCACTCGGTAAAAAATAGAGAATTTAATTTTATTGTAGAGTAAAGTTTCTTGAAAATATATGAACAAAATAATAAAAATACATTTTGATGAAAACAAGCTGCTTTAAAACGACGCAGGTTCTGGTCAACAGCTGTTTAGAATAGTCATTAATTGTGTGTCGTCATCTCAAAGTAAAAGGTCACTCCTGCTTAAAAATAAGCTCTATTGCATAGAACAACAGCGTTCTAAAGTTTTGGTTTGGTTTTTACTTTAATAACAAAGTGTAACGGACGGTTTCGGTTTGCGCATGCAATTCTCGACCGAGGTACCTAAACCCCGCTGTATTGCTGTTAACTGTAGCTAGCTTCGTGGTTGATAATTATAGAATGACTCCGTATAAGAGACTCTATTAGTCAGTGGTGTATACACGCCATATTTAACGTATTTCCACGTACGGGGTTTCCTTTTTAATGTCAGCTCCACTCACTGATGACAGTTCGTAATGTCGCAAACAGAATGATTTTAAAATTACAAGAATTGAAAATATCATTGTGAAGATATGAATATATATTTTTTTTAATAAATGGGTTAGTTTGATAGTATTCTTACAATTTGTTTTTTTTTACAACACTGAATTTCCTCATTGTAATGCAGAAATAAAATTTCGGGATTTTTTTGGCAATGCGTTTTAGGGGGACATTGACCCAACGGGTAAGCGAGAAAGCCGCCATTGGTTAAAGTCGATAGGAAAACACTATCGTGCTCTGTCAGTTGCACACAATAGGTATGTGAAGTAATAAATTACGGGTCCAGAAGAAAACTTTCGGTTTCATTGCCACCTGCGTCCCCGCTCCATTGTCTGCAAGGCCTAACAATTACCGTCGAAAACAGAGCCCCAGAAAGAAAGTTTCTCTCTCATAACGAATGTGAGAAGAATCGCGAACAAAACAGGCAATTGGACTTGCCAATTTGGCGGTGAGAAAATCCGCTGTATCAAATAACTGATAGTTTATAGACTCCCATCTCGTTACGCAATTTGCCTATTAATAAGTATCCGCCTAATTTACTTAGAAGACGCACATCAATTTGTAGATAAGAGTTATTTATGTAATAATCCTTAACGGTAAACAATTCAAAACATTGTAGTTATGTGAACCTGAACTTATTTTCATTGTTAATAATGCGTTGGTTTTCCCCCGTGAAATTTACTGACGACGTGGGAATTTTTTTTTAAGACCTCCCTTTTCAAATAAGACCAACCTCACCCTTCTACGACCCTCCTGAACAAAAAAAAACGTTTTTTAAAAATAATAACGAAACTTTTTCTTGATGTATAAATCAAATTGTTTAAAGTACACCGACCAAAGAAGAGGCATAAAATACGCGAAACGTAAGGAGTGGGAAAACAAAAGCTCTTCCGACATAGATGCAAAACAATAAAACCGTTTGCACCTCCATTATTTGCTTCTGCAAGAATGGTTGTTACTTTTTAAAAATTAAATTCAACTTAAAGTATTTACACAAATAAAGTAACTACCTATTTGTTTAGCACAATTTTCAAACATTTCCAACCCTTTTCGAAATGAAAAAAATTGCAAGATCTTTTTAAAATACCTACATAATTATGTAAATTCAACAAATTGAGACTTTGTTATAAACGACAAGCAGTTAAAGTCAGTAGTTACATAATTAAATAACATTCTTGAACTAGTTAAACAAAACCAGCAAACCTGTTTCAGGCTGCTTTCTTACAATCTACTATCGTATTTTTTACCAACCAAATAATTAATGGGTTCATTTGCGAAACAATTCAACTAATGTCGTTAAACTCTGGCAACATTTAAGATTCAAAAATCTATTCACGACACGAATGAACACACGATTTACTGGGTATACAAACTATTGTCATAATTGACGTATTTGTACCTTAGTTACTTTGAAATAATACTGAAGTTTGTAGTATATATCGCTCAAAAAGTCGTAGAGATGCGTGAGTGTTCTAAGGAAGAATAACAAATTTTCAAACTGTGTTCATAAACAATATTTTGAGTTTGTCCAAATTTTCGTACACAAGGACTGGATTTAACTCCCTGGGGAGCTGTTTATATTAACATATTACAACAGAGATATAAATGTTTTTCATCTCTGTTGTAATATGTTAAAAAAAACAGCTTTCCAGGGAGTTGAATCCAGTCCTTGTCTACAAAAATTTAAACAAACTCAAAGTATTGTTGATAAATCCACCTGGTCCATGAAGAAGTATAGAAATTTAAAAAATTACATTTTTAGGCGTTGCCTAGTATGTAGGTGAAATAATTTAATTTAATGAATCTCACCCGCATAAATAAAGGTTTCAGCTCTTTAACTTCACAAACATCAACAGATGAAAGAATCAAAGGAATATAGATGTTCAAATATGGGCAGAATGGTGAATTTTACACAGTGTGTAAAGTGGCCACTTAAACCAGCCATTGACAGGTCATAAGCCCTGTAGATGCTTAGACTTCTACATTACCTTATCTTAAATGTTTTTCATCTCTGTTGTAATATGTTAATGTATTCATAAGTCAAAATAGTTAAATTTAGACTTACGCAGTGCACTTCGGGGCTGCGGTTATAATTGTAAGATAATTAATAGCTAAGAGCTGGGGAATTCTTCAAAGTAACAAAATCTTAGTGTGATTCTTACAACAACAACAAAAAGTGTGTGCTTAAGACTGCACGACCGAAGTAAATTCCACAATTTATTGTATTTTAATGCATTAATATAATATTTCATTGCCGACTGTTATATGTTAGAAAACTCAGCCTTATTAATAAAGTCAATAATATACGGTAGTCTCCATGGTGTTCAGAAGGATCGGGATTTGATTCCCGGTGTGAACACAAAAAAAATGCGATTGTTTTCACCCTGGGTGTTTTTTGCTGTTAAACACCACGTAATTGGGCTTTTTGGCTAATTGTGGTGCAAAAAATATTGTGAATGTAAAATGTAATAATCATAATCTATAAATATACCACACAACTACTAATGAAAAACAAATTGAAAAGTAAAAGATGGCACCTATTGTTAAAATTTTAAATCTTTATATCAATTGAAACAAGATGAACAGTTTGGGAAAATACATTATTTGCTATCAAAAAAAAAAATTGGTACCAAATACTACAAATAAATATTTATGACCTCTTTTAGCCTCGATAAAACATTTTATTGAAAAGGTTTTGGCATGTAGACATCAATTTCTCACATCGAAACCATTACTGAATTATGGGTGAAATAAGCTTCCCCGCCACAGTGCAATCGACTTTGCGAGATTATTCTTACAAATTGCCCATAGATTTTCAATTGGGTTTGTGTGTGATAAATCTTCTGGTCAATACAGAATGGTTATAGTGTGGTTGTCCGCTTAGTCACAGATGTATCCATGCTCGAAGGCACCGTTTAAATGACAAAAACGAACGACTTTAATTTGAACAATAAAAAAAATAGCAAAACCACTTAAACAATCAAAAAAGTCAACCACAACCATAATACAAGATACTTTAATAGGGATCTGATACCAAGTGAAGGGGTCAACACTGTTCTGGCATCGAGGCAACGCTATCATGTTGGCAAAAAGGTACATATTTTTTTGCCAGAATCGTAGAAAAGCGGGAGTGTTGTTAAGTTGAGGAAAGTGTTGACCTCGCTCTTTCATGGCATTGGTCATAGGGAGTCAAAGAGGTTGATGCATGCTGCGGATCGGGGATTCTTACTCGACGTTGAAAATAAAATACATTATACAAAATAATGAAAAAAAATCAAAAAGCAATCATGAAGATTCGCATATATTAATTAGATTTTGTATACTTTATGTATGTATGTGTATGTGCATGGATGTGTGTATGTGTGTATATATGTGTGTATGTATGTATGTATGTATATGTATATATATATATATATATATATATATATATATATATATATATATATGTATGCATATATATGTATGTACGAATATAAATGTATGTAAATGTATATGTCTGTTCTTTCTTTTCATTTGTAAATAATTATATGTATTAAAATGTAATTGCCTAGCTTGGAACGGGGTATTTACCCATGTTAGCTGGGCAAAGTGTACAAAAAGTTTATGAAATATTAAAATATGTATCAATAAATAAATAAGAATAAATAAATCTCAAAAACTTGTGCACATAATCTGCATACAGGCTGATATTTATTCTCATCAAAATAACAACTGTGTTGTCAAAATATTTTTTTTAAATTTCCCAAAATTAACGCAATATAATAGAGCATAATTTTAACACTTCGACCGCCAATCCAGTGAGTAGTATTTCTATATAATTCTCTTCGTTTCCTGTTTGACAAGAATATCTCTCAAACTGGTTCATTTTCGTTCGGACCCGTTGCGCTGTCCCGGCTTTGAGTTTTCATTTACCGCCAGTATTGGTATTCTGCGCAACTCTGCTTTGCTTGTGTAAGTACCCCATTGTATTTATTTTATACCACTCTTCGATAGTCTATACAACGGTTTATATAGCCAATATATCTTTAGGTCATCCACCTTCCAATTGGCTGGCTGCCAACTCCGTTTTCACATCTTAAACCTGTTACTGTTTTTTGAGTTGCTATGCCATGTGTACCGAAACGCACATAAGGCATATGTATTTACTTGTAAATACAAAGTAATTAAAAGTAGAGTGTTGCAATGCTAAAAAAAATTACCTAAGGGTTTTCCAAATTGCCTCTATTGCCTTTTAAATTTTGACGAAATTCGCAATTTCAAAATCACAGGCAGTACCTATCTACATGTCTAAACATAGTTAATGTTTTTCTATGGATGTTTATTGATTCCTTTTTATAAATAATCAACACAATGGATCCTTGGTTTAAACCGTTGAAATCATCTAGCGAAGGCTCCATTTTTGAAGATGTCATATCCGGCAAAAGCGCTCGATGGTCAATCAAGATTTTATAACTAATATTTTCAATAAATTTTATAATTTATATGAGAATATAAGTTTTTACATAATCACATTTGTCTTCTTTCACGATTATAATGGTATTATAATTGATTCTACAAGGGTTTAAAATATGCGTATATTAAATTACAAAAAAACAAGACGTTTCGTGCCCTGTAGGACAAAAGGCATGTATAACATTACCGCGCTATACTTGTATGCAATGTTTTTTAGAATCGCACTCTACCAGCATAACGTGTGACGTCAAAGTAAAGCGGCGCTAACTGGGAGCCGTTTTTTATGTCCTTGTTTTTAAACGTCAAAATTAATTATAAAAACTTTTTTTTTTAGATTTTATTTTATTTTTCTTCTCAAACATCGGAAAATAATACATGAAATCGTAAAAAATTACAAGAAAAAAATTGCTTAGCACAAACTTCTTAACAATCTTCAAATGTGTACGCTGCGTATGAAACGCTCTTGTTAATAAAAATACAATATAAAAAAGTCTATGAATAATAATGCTGCTTACGTAAATTCTTTCAAACGGTAAAATAAATAGATCTTAGCTTACAATAAAAAAAAAGAAGATGTTTTAAAGGAGTAAAAAAAGAACAGACACATATATAAAATTTTTAACCAATCCAATTATTGTTAAAATAAATAGCTCATAGGTTTGATTTTAAGATGATTGTTAAAGTTTTTTTAATTGATATTATTAGATTGGTAAAATTCCGCTTGAAATATTTAATATATTTTCAACGTTATTCCAGATTTGTTAAAATACCCTATTACAATGGGGTTTTATTTAAACTATCAATAAATAACATAAATCGAACTAATTAAAATTAAAATTTAGTAAGGTATCCAAAATACCTAATAAAATTTATTTAGTTTATATTTGATTTTTAATTTTGTTACTTTTCTTATACCTCCATAAACTATAAACACTATTATGCACCTATATTATTAAACAGCAATGATTATTAGTATATAAGGAAACTTTGTAAATATTGAAGTTAGTTTGATAATGTCCCAACAAGACGAAACGCGTCAAATATAAAAATAAAAAAAAAGTATAATTAAATCCAATAGAAGTGTTTTATTTTGGATACCTTACCAAATATAAATCGAAATTTTTATATAAGTTAATCAAAGTTTTAAAAATAAAAAAAGAAACAAATAAATAAAATAAAATGCGAATCTCTGACTACAGAGACATTTATTAGTTTAAGTATTGCTATTGTAATATATGATGTAATACGATATACCGATTGTTGCTCTATAAATCAGACTAGACATGTAAGACAATATATAAACATTATATTTCCAGACGACACATACCTACAATGTGTTGTCCGTTGTAAACCCTTGCACCAAAACACTGCAACGTCCAAATTTTTTTTTTATAAAGTATTTTTTTTTAAATTGATTTATCGACATATTATAAATAATACACGCGTATGCAGGATAACCTGTTAAAAAAGGAGAACAATAGAATAATTCAATTCCTACCCGAATATTATCCCCCATGTGTGTTCAGAGATATTTTATGATTTCGGAATCTTTAAGCTTTAGGCACTTTTTAAGATGAACCTTCAATAGTTATCCTATTTAAAAGAAGCAAACTTGATTTTTATTTATTATATTTTATTATATTTTCATATCATTTTCAGTCACCTTCTTGGTGGACAAAGAATACAGTCTCTAAGGTTATAAAAAGTTTTCTGTGGTTTCCTCGTTGAAATTTTCCACCCGATCCTCACATATTTCTATATTTTTTAAACTTTGTATTTATGCTTCAATTTTTATTATTATCGGTATGTTTTCTAATTTATAAAAATTTGGTCTCATTTTTTAACTATTAATGATATATTTTCTTATTTATATTTATGATTTATTTTTTAGTATTATTACCAGCATGTTTTCTAATTTATATGAAATTTTTTTGATGTTATTATTATTCTTTGAATTTATTAAGCATCATTTGATAAAATAAAAAAAACACATGTAAAAATGAAGGTCCTTCCTAAACACAGGATTTTCTTAGCCAGTCGGGACATGACACAAAGAAACTCTGTACATTTTAAAACTATGAAATACATAAATAATTAAATAAATATTATAAACATACCAAACAAATAAAGTTTTTCATTGAAGTGAAGTTAACAGAATATTGTTTTTTTAAGTAAAAAAATAAATAACTATCCCTTCGAAGTAAACATCAGCCTTGTAAATTATAAACAAGGTAAAAAATAATGCAACTTCCATTTAAAAAATATTTTAAAAGAGAACTCTAAGGTTAAATCCCGATTAAGGAAATTGAGTAGGAATGATTTTGCCTGGGACCTCAAACATGGTAGGCAAACGCACCTACCACCTTACCACGAAGCGAATTTATTTCTTTTTACAGAATTTTTACCTAGTTATCAAGTTGAAAACACTCTTCCAGAAGTCTGATTTTATTTTACAAAAAGAACTGTATTCAATATTTATGATTTCACCTTATTTAAATTAATTTCCCTTTTCTCCTATTTATGAAAACTTTGCCTACAATGTTTTGCTCGTGGACAGTGATCGTAGAAGGCAGTTTGTTAGCGGTGGTCCAACTAGCTCTCTTACACGGGAGTGCAACTAGGTACTCGCTAGATTGTATCTAGAAGTAATCTCCCCGAGGGAGTGTCACGCATACAGAGTACACCGAGACATTCACTACGCACGTCTTCAAATATTTCATTTTAATTATAATTACACTCTGCCAAAGGGATGTAAAATATTTCAACGTGCTTCGTAATTAATCTTAGAATCCGCCATATTTGCGGGAACCGAGTAAAAAATGACCTCTTATAGCAGGCGTCGGCAACCATTTTCTACTTTGGGCCAGATTGCCCATTTTCCTTTGGATTGGAAGCCGGAATATCGAAATAACCATTCAGATAAACAAAAAATGCAGTCATGTAATTTTAGTGGTAAGCAAACACCATAAAAAATAAATCACAGTAATTAAGCCAAAATTAAATAGACATAGTGATGGACTTTGGATTAAAATAATTTTCTTGATAAATAACGGCAGACGTAGTCTAGTAAAATCCCATTTAACATTCGAAATACTGACGCCCTCTGCATTGAAATTATTCTCAAGTTCCGAATGTATTCATATTTTTCCCCTAAAAAATTCAACGCTGAAGCGTTGTGAACATGCTTACGCACTCTGGATTGAAACATTTTCGTTTTCCAATTGTAATTATTTAAGCTCTCAAAAAACCTTTTAAATAAAAGACGTACTGACGCATTCTGGATATAAAGTACTTCAAAAAACGCAAATTAATCATAAGTTCGACGCATGACCAAAACTTCACAATTCCGCCGAACAGATCCGGCCCGCGGGCCGGGAGTTGTCCACATACGCATTATAGAATTGGCGTTATAAAACTCAATAGGGACGCAGTGCCCTTTTTGTGAGGAGCGTTTCAAAATGGCAAATCTTCTTGATTTGCTTAGGTAAGGGAGCTTTGTTTTGGCGTTAAAATCTACGTATCCGCCATCTCAGCATAACCGGAGTGAGGAAGACTTTTCTTCAGTATTGACGTGAAACTATTCCGTTAAATTTTGTATATACTTTTTTGTGCGGGGGCATTAAAATTGTGATTCTCTGTTACAATGTAAGCAGATAGGTAATTTCTTAGGAACGCATCCAAGCTTGTGAGTTATTCTTGTTATTTTATCAGACCAACTCAGATTTATGATCATAATTGGAATACAAAGTCACGAAAATATAATTAAATAGATGGCTGAAAACAATTAAAACCACATATTTACCTATATTTTATATTATTCAATGCTTTTGGTAAATTAGTTTTGCTGTAAAAACGTATACAAATCAACCAATAAACTTTCTGATACAAATTCTACCAACTTATTAGGATAATACGTCAAATCATTTGCACAGGTAAGAATTTATTTTGCCCTAGATTTTATTAATAGTCGCTTGCGGCCATAACATTTCTCTGTAAATATATATCAAGAAATGTTATAATAATTGTTGGGATCGATTACAAACAAACCGTTATAATAATTTATCGATGTTTGCCGATATGGCCAACTGTAATTATTTAAACGAAAAATTAAGTATTTGCATTTATTTTAATGACTCACATTTATCTGTTTCACACATTTTTACATCGAATTGCAGATGAATTTCATTTTCGTAAGAAAAACCCGTATCTCTGAGATTATATTGTTTTTTATGGTCTCATGACTTATTTTCAGATTATATTTTTTTATAAAAGTTAAACGGCAGAGTAGACGCGAAACTCGCGAAACTGATTTTATTTGATTTGAATTAAAAACATGGTTTCGGAAGCACAAGGGAACGCAGTACGTACTGTTTTCATTCTATTACTATAATCGTATTCCATGGGGATAGATAGATGATAAAAACATCACATGTGTTGATGGTAGTAGTTTTCGCGAATTTTAAATAGTGCAAATATTAAATATCCTATAATCAAAAGAATTTTTTATGTCCTAGCTAGTCATGGGTATGTCCATCTCCCTTTTTCATATTAATAATGAGAACCCTATAAAACACATACACCCTTAGTATTTTTAATTGCCGAGATAAAATAGAAATCGTACATGTTTATTATAAGGAAACTACTTGATAATATATTTGCAGAGAAAGAGAACATTCAAAAAAATGATAAATGGAAGTCTAGGCATTTACAGAGCTCATGATCCTGGACCGGCACCAGAGCCCATATTACAAAAGAAAGTTAACGCTATCTACAAATTAAAATGTTTTATTAAAAAAATTTATTTATAATGCAACGGTAAGCTCGTGGACGATCGATAAATAAAATTTTATTCAAAAATTGAACGCGTTTGTCCGAAAAATGCCTTATCAAACCTGCGATCCTCCATTTACAAAACCAGTTGCCACTGGCTAGGCTACAACGCTCGAAATTTATCACATAAATTAAAGAAAAATGTTTTAAATGAAACACCTTCTTAACAGTATGTGTATTAATCTTTACATATTCTTCACTGATTGGGTTTAAATTAATTGGACATGATCAATTTGCCGAAATGATTTTAAAAGCCTTGGAATTCTTTTTGGAAGCCACCAGATCTGTATATCCGACAGGACCTATACTATAACAGGGCCACGGATAATAGCGAGAAGCTCCATTCGGTAATCATAGAGAAGGGGATAGGGACAAGACCACAGGATGTGTTCAGAAGATTAGTTAGGATATCCGCAGCAGCACGAAGGGGAGTCAACAATATTAAAAACAAATAATTTTCCATTAAATTTACCATGACATGATAAAAACTGCGTAGTCCCGTGATCGGGGATAACCCAAGAAGATTCTAAGCGCTGACGGATTGAAGGAAAAAAAAGAAAGGTAACCCTCCCTGAAGGGGAAGATTCCCATCGACACAGAGAGGACAGACGCAATAAATCATTTCTACTTAGAGTAATACTATATAAGATAGTGAGAATTTCAAACATTTATTTCTATCGATTTCAGTCTATATCTGATTCAGAATTCATTTAAAAGTACTGAATAAACTGTCTATTTTTTTTTACAAATGTTTTAAATTATTAATATTATATACTATCAAGTGCATGGTGATGAACATTTTTAGTAACTAACTCGTAAATACTCGTGTTTGAAAATAAAAGTTGAGTTGAGTTAAGGGAACAAATCATGGATTTTATATAGTTATATAGGTATGTATATATATAACGCACCCAACAAACGTTGGCTTGCCTGCTATTAGCTGGTTCAGCAAACGTTTTTTCGATACGATATTTAAATTTTTGATAAACTGTATACTATGTGACATTTCAATCTTTTCGTTTCGTCATTGTGTGATTTGCTGTGGCCCAAAGCAAAATAAAAAATAAGCAATATCACCAGCCACCTAGTGAGTCAAATTGTAAATCTAAACCATCCAGGGACCCACTCAAACACACAGAAAAAATTCATCAAAATTGGTCTAGCCGTTTAGGAGTTCAGTGGCATACACACGTACATAAGAATTATACAGGGTGTTCTTAAAACCCTGTTACGCCCAAAACCACGATGATCAGTATGAGCAAGAAGACATAATGGCACATTAAAAAAAAAAATAGAACGACTAAAATGTTCCAAAAAAAACAAATGGTTGCGTACACCGTCAACCACGCGACCACGCCCCCCTCGCTTCACCCCTGCAGAAGTAAGCAACCATTTGTTTTTTTTAATGTTTTTTTTTTTAATTTTCTGTTTCTAAATATTTTTTTAAATATGCTAATATGTCTTCTTGCCCATACTGATCATCGTTGTTTCGTATTTGACAGGGTCTAAAGAACACCCCGTATATAAGGATGAATATTTGTGTTCTTATTATTTACCCAAACATTTTAATTTTGAGGTTATTTTCTACGAGTTATAAATAACTCACTATTAAAAAATAAGAATCGAATTGTTGTAGGGCGGGGTTTGAATCTTGGATTTTTGATCTATGAGTCCACGGACCACAACCTGGTTTTCCCATTCGCATTTCGCAATCACCATAAGATCACTACCTGGGTAATATTAGAAAACAAAATTATCTCTCATCTTAACTGGCTTCAATGCTTGTTTATTGTTTATACGCGTGTTGTATCAAATGTCAGCTACCGCGTCCCATCAACGCAATTTATCTAGGAGTTAGTTGGTTGGTTAGCGACACGAATAATCTTCAATCTGAGATATCTCATTACGGGGGATTTGAAATCTTTCTAATCTCGCCATCTTGTTTTGAGACTCGGACGAAATGCAGTTGGCAACATTGTTAGTGGGAAGCAGCCGAAGGTCGCAGAGAAGAATGTTTGAGAAAAAGTGTGGATATAGTGAGCCCATTGCAGGGGTGCTATTCTTAATCTTCTCTCCCCCTAGAGAGTGATTAATTTGCGGATTTTTATTTTTGCATCCGTTTGGCGTATATGGCCACACTAACGATAAATAACCCCAAAAAATATCAACACGTGAAATCAAACATAATTTTAAATTCAACGTAAACGTTTATTTCAATGGTGGTTAACTGCAATTCACTGTCCGTCGACTTGCATCAGAAGATGAGCCTTATGAGCCTTCGTAAAACAGATGATCAATGATGCATCAATGCAGTACTCTAAGCGCCACTGGATGTCAAAGGGCAAATGATTTATTTATTTATAATTTATTTATTTATTATACGGCACAAGTGCCTATTACAATATAAAATATAACAGTTTAATCATTTAATGAGTTAATTAGATAAACAAAAATTAAAAAACAATTTTAAAACTTGTGCATAAAAAGAAGGAAAAGGAAAAAATATATACATGTTTGTATGTCAGCATACAAAAGATATAAAAAAGTCGGTATTTTATGAATATAAAATGAGTTAATACCAGACCATTAGCATAAGTAGCTTTTGCAAAAAAATCGTTAATCAATACTATAGAACATGATAAAATATTTATAAAGAGATGATTTGAATTCACAGAGACTCGAGTTAAAATTTCGATATGAGAGGTGTGTACATTCATTTTCTAGTCTGTGTATACACGGTATAGGTGAGTGAAAAAGATAGTTGGTTTGAGAAAGGTGACAATAATATATTTAGAGTATTTTGTCTTGTTTTACGTGTTGGTATATGAATATTTATTAAATCCAGAAGTTCGCAACAATCTGTTTTTTTTTTTTTTTTTTTTTTTTTATACGCCTCCACTCGTTTGCGAGTGCAATCTGATTTAGAATTAATGATTTTATATAAAAATTTTAGGTCGGTTATTATCCTGAAATCCTCCAGAGTAGGTTAATTAAAAACAATTACAAAGATATAGGGTTAATTTGTTCTATAGGAATATGCAGTTTGAATTAATGATGCTTACAATTTTTCGTTAGACTATTTCAAAATTATTTATTTGAATTTCGTAAAAAGGGGATCATATGGTAGAGTTGTACTCTAATTGTCTTGTAACCAAGAGTATACCAATATCTTCTTTAATGTACTAAGTACTTACAAAACTATGCAGATTTATTAAATGTTGTAATTCTATTTTTACCTTTTTTATCAAAAGAAAACAATTATTACTAAAAAGACTTTGGATCCTTCGTTTGAAAACATTTTTTTAATGAATATTTATATGCGACTTCAGCATTCGGTCTTGATAATACAATACTGTGAGGTGCATTCTAATTTTGTACAATATTCAGCTTGAACTCCCGTGAACCCCAAATCTCGGAATTTTTATGTACATAGATGGATGCAAATAGATACACTTCAGCGCAAATCTAAAAGACCTAATCATACTAAAAATGTTTAAAAAACAAAATATTTTGTAAAACAATTAAATAATATGGTTTAATGACCTAAATTTAGAAATTTACAAGGTCAAAGATCATTAGAGCACAAATCTAATATGTTTAATATGTTAATGGTCTAAAAATTTGCCTAGCATCAAATAATTATTGTTGTATGTAATTATCAACAAATTCGTCAATAACGTATTATCTTTAATTATTTTACTACAAATAAGTCGATAATCAATGGCACTTTCACCGCGCACTAAGCAAATATCGCGAACAGCTTTGGCAGATCTATTCCCTCGATTAAACGCAAAGTGTTAAAAATGCTCACTTTTGTATGCTTGACATTCCATTTTATTTATTTATTTATTTATTTATTTATTTATTTATTTATTTATTTATTTATTTCATTTTATTTGGGATTTTTACAGCTATTACATAAACAAAATAATTAGAAAAATCTTAACAATACTATAGCCAATTAAAAAAATCCACTGTAAATATAATGACACATAATATATAAGAAAAGAAGTTTAGTAATTTTATTTGTGTGACGTTTGTATTCATGTGTATGTGAATGTGTGTATGCGTGAATGAATGAGGGAGAGGATACGTGTGCGTGTGGGAATGAAAGAGGGAGAGGGTGCGTTTGTATGGGTGCGTAAGTATGAAAATAATAAAATAATAATAAATAATTTTGAAGGATGTATTCAAATAAAATAATAAATATAACGTAAAAACAAATCCAATATCTTAAAGAGCAGAAATTTTTCTTTACAATGACTTATAACCTCTTTGTTTTACTTTTTATACTCATTTTTAAATTTGGACAAAATTGACAAAAATTATGTCAACACCCAATACATATAAACCTAACCTTGAAATTTTGCACTTGTGTCCGTTTTCTATAGCTTAAAAACAATATATATGTTTGAGCACTGAATTAAAAATGGCTTGAAAAGCAGTTAATTATATTATTGTAACTGGTTGTGATCTTTCGGGAATTTCTTGGACTCCGGGTCGAGACGTCCGAGGTTTGATTCCGCTCTACCACAATCGTTTTCCTGTTTTCTAACACGGTTATTTATGATTGGCAGAAATTGCCCAAATATTTAAATTTTCAGGCCAATTTAAAAAAAGCAATTATTCTGTTATAAATAAAAGTTATGTCTTAGTGTTCTTCTGTGGCGTATTATCAAAACATTGTCTTCAAATCACGTTGAGGATAAAAAAAATTGAAAGTTATTTTTGTAAGAATCAAAGTTCAATACAACCGCTGCGCTGATTTAAATCGACTCTCAATTTTAACCACAAGGTACATTTAAAAAACGTTTACTTGTACCATAAATTATATTAAACCATGGTTTATTAATTTCACTTTTGGTTTTTACGAATACATCGATCTAAAAGGAAATCCGCCCATTCTAAAGTCGAATTGTAAAATGTTTATTTCCGACTTTAAAAATACAGCCGTAAAATTTTACAATTTCCTTAAAAAAACATTCAAACCTTATGATAATAAAAAATACTTAGGATTTCAGAAAAGAACTTCTGTGTTTGTAGTTACTTTTACAAAGGATTTTTTTTCTTTATCAAAATTTTATTTTTGTCTTTTATTTCTTTATTATTCTATATGACTATTTATATTTAAAATATAAGTAGTGTCAAAACATGTATTTTTGTACCCTTTTAAGTTGCAAGGAATATTTCCGTGCAATTTTAAGTTGTTAATTTTGCGCGTTATAAACTTTATAGGCACTACATATTAGCACAAATTTTAATTTCTCTTATGTTATTGTTTTTCAATGTTTTGAGTATGCCCAAATGTTTGCAGACAGGCAGAATTTCCTCTCTGGAAGTTATTTAGATCTACATATGGTGCAACAGAGAGGAGAAACGTTTTTGAGAAGGGAATCTCACCCTTACGATAAAGGTTTCAGCTCTTTTACTTCAAAAAAGTCAGAAAGTGGAAGAGTTGAGAAAATGTGGATGTTTAAACATAGATAGAATGGTGATTATTACACAGTATGGCTCAAAAATGTTTTCTCTCTTTGCAACAACTAATTTATTTATAATAAATACTATTTTTGCCAATAAACACCAGATTTTGGCATTGTAACTGAAAATATAGTTTTACATTTGGGTAAGAAACTTAAACAAAGATAGAATAGTGAATATTACACAGTATGTAGAGTGGCTCGAAAATATTTTTTCTCTTTGTAACAACAAATTTATTTATAATAAATACTATTTTTGCTAATAAACACCAGATTTTGGCATTGTAACTGAAAATATAGTTTTACATTTGGGTAAAAAAATAATATTTTTTACATATGTAGATGATACATTAAAATGTTGCATACACTTCTCCTTAATTGTTGACCAATCAGTGCTGAGCATCTTTAGACGTGTAAATTATTAGGAGTAATCATAAATTAGGTCATTTTTTTCCAAATTTAAAAATGAGCACCAAAAGCTTAAAAAAATGGTCACGGTTATATGTTATTCGAAAGAAAAACTTCTGTTCTACAAGAAACTGTATTTGTTTTCACCTTACATTTATTATTTAACTTGGTCACAAGCCTTTAAAAATGAACGTCAAGTAGACGAAAGTGAGTATTTTCGACCCGTTTTTCTGTTTGCGTTCAATCGAGGAAATAAAGCTGCTAAAGCTGCTTGCGATATTTGCGCAGTTTACGGCGAAGACGCGACGAATCATTGACTTATTTGATGTAAAATAATGAAAGAGAATACATTATTGACCAATTTGTTGTAATTTATTTTTGTTATGACCTCTTGTGTTCTTCATTTGGGAAAAAAGGATATAACTTATGGTAACACCCAATACATTGCAGCATTCAATGTTCAAAGACTTTTTACGGTATTTCAGATACATGTGATGTATTTCTGGGTTGTTGTGCTGTGAATTTATTCTTATTTTGCCGCCGTTTCGGACAGCGTTTCAATGTTCATCATCCGGACTGATGTAATTTAAATATCGCTGTAGTCTTTCATACGACGAATTTGTACACTGTAAAATTGACCAATTTGCTTATACTCGTATGTCTGTGTTCCAACTTGATTTTAATATTTATATAGTACTATTCACGTTTTCGTTTGCAAGCACGATTTTAGCTGATGGTGCATCGTTTATGGCTGCATTTGTGACGCTTATTTTAACAGGAGCACATTGCAAATGCATCATTATTCATAATTAGTTATTCTAGTCTAGAAGAAGCATAATTTTGCATTGCTAAACGTGGACCGTGGTTCAACTATGAGGAATGAGGACGTTTTGTATAATGGGCCTGTATAAAGTAAAAATAGTAATAATAATGGTTATACATAATTTGAGAAAAAAAAATCGTTGAAAAACCATGTGATATCCAAATGCTTTCATCAACATCTTTTAAAATGCGTTTTCTAATGTTTTTATCTTTTAACAAGCATTTTCTATTATTTTCTTGTCAATATCTTTCAACAAGCATATTTTTGAAGCGTTTTCACTCATTGCTGCTAGTAATTTCAATCTTGATAACTCTCTTGGGAGTGGAATTCAGTTTGGTCTACAAATATTTTGTCATTTTTAAAACACTGCTGTTTTTAAGATTTCAAATAACTTAATGAGCCAGTCATCTTCCAGCAAATCCACTCGGCTACAAAGTGTAACATTTAAATTTGTATAATAAATATTTATTTTGATTACAAACAGCAAAAACACAACGATTGATAATTTTTGATAAGGGATTCGGTAGTGAGTTTATTTGTTATTGTTGAAATAATTTGAACTAACTAAAATACAGCAATTCATTTAATAAAATACCAAAATACATAATTTAATTAGAGGAATCACTATTATATAGGAATCATTATTATTGAAACACTACAAAGCCCTACGATTACATCGGTAATAAAATTGACCGTATATTAAATAATTATTGACTACTAAAATTTTTCATTTAATTGAAGCACCAAGAAAACTGTATTTTAAACCTGCATGTATACTTCTAGATATTGATTTATTTAACACAATTTTAATACAAACATTATAAGGGTGGGTATATTACTCGTCGGCTTTGTGGTGTAGTGGTCAGCGCATTAGTCTACCACGCAAGAAGTCTCGGGTTCGTTTCCTGACACGGTTGACATGAAATATTCATTTAAAAAGGTGTTTTTACGCTGCAACATTTCATAATCCATGAACTAGCACCTGAAACGTGAGACTGATCATCTTACCTTCATGTAACAAAAAAATATTTCAAGAAATGCTGCGATTGGTGTACCAATGCAGTGCTCTATGCACCATTGGGTGCGGAAAGGGAATGGATGGGGTGTATGGGTGTATATTACTCGTTCTACCTATAATACCAATACAATTTACAGAAATTGCATACATGCATAATATTTTTCTATCAAGTTCGTTAAAATAGGATTGGATAACTGAGTTATTATATTTAATAATTTGAAGTAAATTAGTGTGAAGTAAATATTTATAAAAAAACTTTAAATGCTTTAGGTCTATTTATATCAACTGAATTGAAACGTTGTCATAAAAAATAGTAGGTTATAAAATAAACGCAATCTCTTCCGGTAAAAACATGATATATTCAAACACTAATAAGTTTCAATGAATGCAATAATATAACTTATTATTTGTACTGAAGACTCCTAATAATAAGGGATGAATAAGGTTATCTATCAAACAGCTTTGGTGATTAATTAATATATATTACAACTTGGGGGTGAAGATTGACATTTACAGGGCTTATGAATTGTCATTAGCAAGTAGCTACTTTACACATTGTGAAAAATTCATTATTTGAACATCCGTATTCTTTTAAACTTTCATCTGTTGTTTTTCGTGAAATTAAAAAGCTTAAACCTTTTTTGGAGTGGGTAAGATTCATATCGAATGACACGTCATAACATTTTAGGGAAGGTAATATGCAAGTCGAGGAAGACAACTTTTGTACCCTAGGGAATTATCAGATTAAAAAATATAGTATATAATTATACTCAGATTAATATGTCGCCTTTTGGGAATTTTTATGGGTAGTGTAATAATTAAATATTATGTTTCCACCACAATATGCCGTGCTTCATGAAAAGAAGTGTCGTAAAATTTTGTGTATAATTTTTCATGATTTTGTTAAGGAAAATGGCATTTAAAAATTACTTTTCACATAATCGATAATATACAGTAATACTAAAATAATCAAACTCATCTTCGGTAGATATAGTTATTTTTTTAATTATTATAGATAATTTATAAAGCGCTCTTTTCGTAATACTTCAAAGGCACTTTAAAAAGTGATTATATAAAGAAATAAATTTAATATTAACTTTTTTTTAATCGAAATTTAAGTAAAACAATGTACTTTGTCATCACATGTAAAGGATTTATTCAAATGATATATATATCCCTAGGAAATGAAATCAGGTCCTGTAAATAAAGATGATTAAATAAACAAGTATTTGCAAATGAATGTCATAAGGAATACATCCGTGTAAAATAAAAATTTAGTATCATTTAATATTTATTTTGGAACCAAAAACAAACTTGTTTTTACCTTTGGCATTTGTTAAACATTTATTTTGTTTCTTGTACAAAATTTACTTCTAATTTTATGTTCTCCAAGGTCGATTTGAGATTGTATTACAAAATATGTAATGCGAAGGTGTACAATATAGTCCCGCCCATTTTTATTCCAATACACAATTCAGATTATATTTCAAGATGATCATATTTTGGAACCATTCGCCTACCCAAATATTTGTCTCGTATTACAACTTCAGTACAACCATTTGTTACTTGCGATTGACTGAGCCATAAATATATTAAAATCAACTAACATATTCGACGAAAGAAAATTATGTGATGAATCCTTAAATGTCAACAGAATCGAATAAATTGTCAAAGCACGCGGGGTGTCATATTATCATATTTTTTAATATTCCTTTTAGAAAGAAAAAAATGGCGTCAAGAATCATAAAATACTTGAAAAATATTTTTTTTTAAAGAAAAATAAAAATACTTATTATTCACAATCTTTTGAGTCTGTCTGAATACTGGAGTTCACCCCCTAAGGAGTCATTATCGAATTATTTTTTAGGAGATAAACGTTCTCTTTTATCGATATACAATTGAGAATTGAATATAAATTCTAATATATAATTTTAACGGTGTCTTTAGTCTAATACAAAGATGTAATAAATCAAGCCTGTATGTCAATTAGTATTTCGTGTATGAATCTTTGACCCCATGTCTTTATTAAAATTACTATTATTTACTATTCGATTTTTCCGCAAATAAACGCCGTATTCCAGCATTGAACTGAAATAAAACAATATATCGTGGGTATACGAGGAAAACCGGTTAACTGCAAAAAGTTTTGCGTAAATTGAATTAAATTTTGGTTGTTCATTAAAAATCGAGTTTTTTTTTTTTTTTAATATTCATTATTTATTATTCATAAAACATATTTTTATACATCACAGAATTTATATGAAATAAAAAGCAAAAGAATTTTGAGAAAAAATATAATTAAGTAAGATAAGAAAAATAAAATCTGCATTTAGCTGATTTTCCTTGTGAAGAAATTTGTGCTGGTTGAGTTAGCTGGCGACATTGTCTAACTGAATTTTAATTGTATCAAATTCAATACTCTCTTTATCTTCAGATATAGCATCTATCACATTAGCGGAAGTTTAAAGACTCTTGTACCAATGATGGAATTCTCCAGGAATGACTCCTGTTTTGCATAACTTTAATAAGTCTTTTTTAACACAGTTTTTCGCTGTATTAAGGTTTTATTAGTGCAGATATTTTTATTTCAATGAAAACTAGATTAACTCACATAGTAGTTGTTTTTACTTGTAATAAATACTTTGGATGTGATATTGTTTTTGTTACGAAAAAAAGACAAAGACACTTAACCGTTTTTCCTTGTGTATTCATTATTAAAATCATAAACTTCAATTAAAAAAATAATCACTTTAAATCATTCAGGTGATTTTCTTTGTAAAGATTTGAGAAGAAATGCTTCATATACGTTTTTACTCGCTTTACAATTCTCTGTAACTCAATTAATGGCGGTAATATCATTTAACCTATTATACCTGTAAATAGAGGATAAAAAATTGAAGTTAATGGTATTCATAACTCAAATTTGCCAAAAACGTAGTTATCCGGTTTTCCTTGTATACCCTAGATATAATATTGGCGAATTATAAAAATGATAATTATTTAGGTATGTTAAGTGTTTTAATAGTTAAGGGCACTGCATTTTTACATACACGCATCCACTGTATCTCATTACTTTCTTTCGTCAAAACAAAATCAAGACCCCTTAGCACGTCATGCCTTCATTTCGCCAGTTCGTTCGTATCCCATATATCTATCTCACTATAATGCAATCAAAATCGTATTCCTCCTTCGTTTCCGCTACATACAAATGAGCAGTACGACTCTAGTGCTAACGAGGCTCAGAACCTACGAAATATTTCAGTGAAAAAAATAATTCTTTTGACAAGCGTGGCAATTAAATTAATGAACACTACTTTTGTAGTTAACAACATAAAAATAATTAGAGAAAAAAAGCAGTATGTCATAGATAAAAAAAGGAAATATAGGAAATAAAAAAATCTCAAAATCTAATCCGCACCGACGGTGCATAGGACACTGCATATAAAAGTAAGGTGATCAGTCTTATGCATCCGGGGACAGTGAAATATTTATTTTGTACACAAAGAACAAATTATAAATATATTTTTAATAAATCTTATCTAAAGCAACAACACCACGCAAGTCATTTCTGTTATTTTTTCAAGACGAATTAAAAACTCGTCATTTTATATTTAAACTTTATTAAGCCTTAAAATGTATTGAAATAAAACATAGACTGTCACCTATTAAAAACTTTTAACACTTTGGCACCGGTCGAATACACATAGAATTTACCCTGTGCCCGGCCCATTTTGTGAAGAGTTTCTTAAAAGTGTAATAATTATAATAATACTGGGTGATAGTTTTGCCGACATTGGCCTTTACGGAGAGAGCCACATTGCAATGTTCACACATATACAGGGTCTCACTCCTTTTATTGTGCTTTGCATCCCGGAGCCGTGAAAACACGTGATTTTAATAACCATGCGCTGTGTCCCGTTCCAGTGTTTTACGTGGTTTACCAGCAGCGAAAAAGTACTCATAGAAGTCAATAGATGTCAATAAAATGCACCTTTTTAGACAGCTGGTAAACCACGTGAAAACATGGGACCGGAACTCAAAGTGTTAAGTCTAATTCCTCTTCGACTTAATAAAATAAGCTATTTTTATCACCATCCTGTAAAAACTACCTCATGAAAAAATATTTTGTGTAGAACCTCCTAGAAATCGAATTCAGGGCCTCAAACATGGTAGGCGAACACGCCAATCATTACCCTAGCAGGCGGACTTTTCTCCACTCGATTTCCCTTTTTAGGGTTTAACCCTAGCCACCGAGTCGAAAGCACTCGTCCAGGGTTTTATTTCAGACACATAACTGTATTTATCCATAGAATTACACACAGAGTATTGTATCAATTGGATACGGGGAAAACATAATAAGTTGTAGCATTTTTTATTTATTTATTCAATGAAGAATGTGGTCTTATTTTTCTAACTGTTGGTATCGTGACGCTATCATTATGAAAACATTTTCTTCAGTCATAAAGATTAATCGATTCTTGTATCCCGCTGCGGGTTAAATTTGCTTACACGGGCTTACAAACAACAATATGTTTTACTTTCTTTTTTATCGACTGTTAATTAGATATGCTCACGTTAATTCAATTAAACTTTCTGATTAAACGTATTAATTGATTAAAATAATTTGGTTTTTCAACACTAGATGAATAACGTGACGTAGGTGTTTAAAAATATTATTTTTTAGTTTAAGTAGGCAATAAATAAAATATTTTTTATGCACGAAATATTTCACAACAAAACAGGGTTACTTATTTTAATCTGAATTTTCAATTTTACAGTCGAAAATAGAAAAGAAGGATGTATTTTAATAATATGAATGTACTGTGAAACCCCGTTTTATACAGTTTCAAAATAACGCGGTCCAAAAATTAAAAGTAAATTAGATTTCAACATTAATTTAACAATGCATAAAAGTAATATCATTCGTTATTGGAATGCGAAAAAAGCGATGTAGGTATTTAATTTACTTAGCGTATACTACAATAATGATTGTGATATTAAATAAGTTGTGTTATGATTTTAAAAAGTGTTTAGATGTCACCTAAGAAAAAAACAATGTAATAGTAAGCAATTCATATTTTTAAAATCCCGAATTAATTTTTACACAAGAAAATCTATCAAGCGTTGTTCTTTTATAGTATACCATTTTTACACGGTACAGTGTGAAACGAATCCTCGTGTAAAAAGGTTCCATATTCCAGTGTTTACCTTTAATACTTTGACACACTAACGACATCTTGCGAATTATTATCTAACTCAACATGAAGGCTGTTGAAATAAAATAGGTACATAACATTATAATAAATATGTGATTTGTTACTAAACTTGTGTCGAATTGGTTTTGTTCTTTGCTATCATAAATTACTTAACAGATAAATAAAACCATCGGGATATAACAAAGAGTTGTCGGCAATAGGGTGCATTTTTCCTAATATTAATTGAGATGTAATAAAGTCTATTTAGGACCTCGGAGTTATTATGAAGTGTAAACTGATTTTTAATGAGCACATTGATACTATGAATAGGTCATTAAAACTCTTGGGTTTTGTTAGCAGAACCGCTAGTGATTTTACTAGGTACTACTCGTATGTTCACAGTTATAGCACTAACTTGTTCGTCCTCTTTTAGAATATGCCTCCGTGATCAGGTCTCCTTCTCTGTAGGCCTATTAAATCATATCGAATCGGCAACAAGTCTCAACATCGTCTACCAAGAAAAGTATCATAGTTGATTGGCCTTGAGAGGGAAGAATATGCTCAAGGAGAAATGGAGTGATTGTTAAAAATCTCAAGTCTACAAAAATGTAGAAATAACGATAAGAAATGGCTTAATTGGTGTACCATCGTTACTGAAGCAAGTAATATTCAATGTTCCGATCCGTCGTTTGCGAAATAATAATGTGCTGTTCCTCGATCAGCACAGCGCAAACTATGGCTTGCATGCATCAATGCCCAGATTGTGTCGATGGCAAACTCGAGACAGGATCTGGGGTCGTATTCTGAACGTATTTTTAACACGTATTTACGTACCAAATACACGCTAACAAAGCGATCTCATCGGGCGCAATTCCGCTCAGAATACCGGCCCTGGACTTTGGTGGTGCAAGTCTTTCTCGATTTAAACAATCACTATGATAGACTAAATCTTATCTTGAGGTAGTCAATTTTATTTAGATTTTTTGTCCTAGCTTTTATCTTCTTTAGTTGTATTTTATTTCAATTGTACCTGTATACATTATTAAAAAAATAAATATTTTATATTCAAATTTAAGGGGTTTAAATCTGTGCTAACACAAATTTTCCGTTCACTGAAAAAAATATAGTTCTTGGTCGTGTTATTTTTTTCATAATACTTAACATGTGTTTTGAACATGCATATGATTATATAGATGTAACTTTTTATTATATAGGGTAAAACATTCAGCTGCTGATTTATTTCTGATTAAAACGCATGGTTTAAAACTTTGCTAACATGATATTCTTTCTGTCAAAAAGGCAGCGTGTGTTTTTAATTTTTTTTTTTTAATGTGGTTTGAATCTCCGCTAATGCAGGATTTTCTTTCAGGGCAAGTCTTTGAGCAGCGGGTCTGTGGAGCGGAAGCGCGAAAGCGGGCAGCGCTGGCGGCGAACGCGCGATCAGGAGTTCGTAGATCACATGGCAGGGGGCGCTAAGATCGCGCGGGAAATGAGATACAACGCCGATACAGAAGAAGGTGACATCTGTTGCATTATTTTACCACTAACATTTATTAAAAATATATAATTTTAAACTACCTACTGTTTATTTATAATTTTGTAACACTCTATTCCAACTATTGCAAGGTTTTTTAAAAATTAAACTAAAATTAAAAATATTGATTTGTGTCTTAATCAATTACGTTCATTAATTGTTTTATTCTGATTCTTTCTACATTCCAGTATTTAATTATTTTTTGTATTATATTTATTTAGGAAACGTATTAAATATAACTAAATAAAATATTTTCAATGAAGTTCGAGACAAACTCGTTATTATTAATATTTTAAGCATTAACTTTGTGGTCAAACATGTTACTAAATGCTATTATTTGTATATACCTACTTACCTACTAACCAACTTTCCCGTCTCTTTGTTAAGACGCCAATTAAACCAACATGCAAAACCCACTATAAATCTTCAACATTGTTAGAATATTTGCGTTTGTCCAAATGTTTGCTGACAAAAGACTGGATTTCACCCCCTCGGGAGTCATTAAGATTAACAATTTACAACAGGGCATTCTCATCCCTGTTATAGCATTCTAGTCATAGCATTCTCCATCCCTGTTGTGATTTGTTCAGCATATTTGTTGCACGAAAATATAAAACCAGCACAACATACATTTTAACAAGCAACCCTTGCATGCACTGATTAGGTTATGAAAATATTTTATGTTGTTAAAATGCATGTCATGTTGGTTTTATATTTTTGTGCAAGTGAATAGTGGGTTTTGCACGTTAGTTTAATTGGTGTCCTGACGAAAAGACGGTAACGTTTTGAAACCAGTAGATATGGAAAAGTCGGTAAGTGGTTAAATATAAATATTTAACATTTAACATTGTAATTTGATTACATACACAACATATGTTTCTACAGCATCTCGGTTCAAATCATGTTTGAAGAAACATCTCTTTCTCTTCCATAATATATCCCTTTCTATTTCTTTTTATTTAGTTTTTCCATTGAGTACTGATTTTGATTTATGGGAAACTTTATGCAAATACAATTATTTCTATTGTTAAATATCTTTGGCTTTTTATTTTATTTTCTATTAAATATGTTTTGGAACTTAAATTATCTAAATAAAACAATTATTATATTGTTTGGTTGTAAGAAATCACAATTTGACAATAAACCCGCTTAAATACATTTTACATTATCTACCAAAAAAAAATAATTAAAAAACAGAATAAAAAATATGATACAAATTTATATATATCAAACAATAACGTAGAGGAAATATGGTCATAAACTTTTTTTTTTAAATCAAAGCAAAAAACAACAAACAACAACAAAATTTACGTAAACATAATAAACTTTCTCTGGAACTATTGAAGTAATATTATTTATTCAAAGAACTTCTCGAAAAAAAATTGGATTTCAGTAGAACTATATTTCACTATATAACTATTTTTTGCCTTGGGTATTTTTTGATGAAGTATTTCGTTTTGATTTTATTTACGTATTTATTGTTAAAATACTTTAATTCATTTTTACGAATTGTTTATAATAAATAATATATTAAATAAAGTGAAAATTCAATGGCATTTTTTTCCTGTAATGAGTTTCTCAATGATACAACCTTTATCTATGAATATAATAATGTCATAATAAGTACATAAAAAAATATGCATTGAGGAAAAAAAAACAAATCATTAAGCGGGAGGTTTGTAACAATAAAATTCCTGTAGTTAATAACAAAATTGAAAGATTTAAATAACAAAATAGAAAGAATTAAATAACAAAATATAAATATTAAGTAATTTAAGTATTGATCCCTCCAATACCTACCCCTTTTTCCTTTTCTGAGAATCTTTAGTCTGGACGAGAAACATGGAACACGTCATGTTAGCGGATTGGTGTATTGTAGGTACCGGCTTGGAATTTGGTGTTATCTTGGTAAAATAAAAATAAAACTGTCTTAGTTTGTTCTTAAGCCGCTCGGCATATTCAATTGTTATTAGCGATAAATGAGTTAATTTTTTTAATATTTTGTCACCAGGCGAGAAGTTTGGAGACCCCGGGATGGATGATCCCCACGACTGGGACAGCTTGTCCGCCAGGGTACGAAGGCAGAGGCGGCTCCAGGCGAGGACCCTCATGCAGAGGCAGAAGGGTAGGTGGTCAGCATCTTCAGACCCTTAGAGACTATCGCTTACACTCTTTCAAAATCCCGATTAATACAGGATTAGAAGAAACCAAAATTAATTGCAATAATTGATTAATATTTCATGGACTTTGTAATTTTTTCATATATCGTATCTTAAATTTTTATTGGGTACAGTGATTGCTACATTAAAAAAAATAAAAGTAAGTATTTGCGTTGTTGTGATTTACCAAGCATTGCAATATTGGGGGGCATTTTCAACGAGATGTAAATTACTCGCTATTGAAAAATAGGAATCGAATTGTGGTAGAGTGGGTTTTAAACTTTGGATCACTAAATCGTGAGTCCGTGACTCTAGCCACGGGACCACTATAATGAACCAGTGGCGTTTATTCGCAAATTGTTCGTAAAAATAAGCCAAAATTACGTTAGTATATGCTAAAATTCTACTAACCATATGGGTAGCTTTGAAAATACTTGCTGATGAATTTCTATAGATACATAGACCTACATATTAATAAAGAAACTAATTATTATTTCTCTCTTTCCTGGCGGAAAAATACAGTTCTGTCTGTGAAATAGAAACAGAACTTTGGATGCGTGTTTTTGACTTTTTATTTTTCAGGATACATGCTGACTTGAAATTATACAAAAAATTCAACTCAAATGTAGAGTAGTTATATCATCTTAAACTGAAGGTAAGGTGATCAGTATTACGTTTCAGGTGCCAGTCCAGCAACAGTGAAATATAGCAATTGGCAAAAGACCTTTAAATATTTGATTTATTACTACCTAACCACAAAACAGAAAAAATCCGTATGTATTATTGGAAAAAAGAGAAAATCAACTTCAAAAGATCAGAATAAAATAATTCGTGTGACGTACTTCGTTCAATAACAATAATACAATTATCTGAGATCATTTTATCTAAGCTAAGAATAAAATATGTTGATATGCGTTTTTAACATTTTAATTGATATATTAATTTTTTTCCTATTGCATTAATGTTTCATAAACTCTCTAAAGCCTTTGTAACATGTAATGTGAATGGTAGAAAGCACTTTATTACATAAATCAATAATTCACGTCCACTCTGCCAGGAATCGGAATTTAAAAATGACTTATGTCTACTCGATATGTTTTTCAGATTTTTACCTGAGAGTAGCTTGTAACACAACTATGCGATATTGAAGGGCCACCAGAGTCAAGGGTAGTTGTCCTCCGACGAAATCGATCTTTCCAACCAAAAAAAGAAGTAGATAATTGAGAAAAAACGTTAAAAAATACAGACAATGGAAAGGTTGTTTCCTAGCGGATGAGATATTGTTCAACTATCTCAAATAAAGAAAGCTGGATGAAAAAATAGGAAAAACGAGTTAAAAACGCTCTTTTTCTTTATTTTTAAAATTTATATTTATTTACCAAAATTTTTTTTTTTTTTTAAGCCTCCACTCGTTCGCGAGTGATTTCGGCTCTTAGAAACAAGAATAAGAAATTTAAAGAATATACGCTTCAGTGAACGACAAAAAAAAACATACCCACGAAAAAATATAGTATAATGTGAGGTATTTAAAATCAGTATGAGAGATAATTCTAATTCATAATTGTGACAATAAAATATTATTACCATCTAAATTAAACGTAAACATAACATGAAATTTCGGGCCAAAAGTAAAGAGGGTCATTCAATTAGACTTATTATTCAAATTTAGCTAATATTATTAAACAAATTCAAATATTTTTATTATTTGTCCTTAAGAATTTAGTCAGAAGTAAATAAGTATCCAAATCATTCTGGGCTAGTACAAAACAACATTATAAATAACAAAATATTCAAGGCGTTATATGGGACAAAATATCAAACCCTTGAACAACGGTTTGACATTATTAAGGAATAATACTCTTTCGTTCTGGGTCTTTTTTCAAAAACAAAAATTCTTGGTTCCACCTGAACAAGAAAGATAAAATGGGAAAAACTATGGTTAAAGAACAATAAAGACGAAAAAAATCTTCTAAGATTCTTCCGAAAACATTAGAAACTTTATAATAAATTCTTACTGTGGAATCCTATTTTTTTTAGAGTGCAATCTAATTTATTGCTGAATTTTCTTTCTCGAACTCTCTTAGTCCAGGGGTTTGGTTTTTTTTTCCACACAAAACTGTATTCTTCATCTGCTTAGACACAACAAATCAAGGAAAAATGCAGGACAGTAAAAATATTATACAATTGACTTTAACGCCATAATGACTTGCCTGACTACTTAAATCATATCGGGGACAAATTTAAAATCAGCATTATAAAGCACATAATGCCTGTACTAACTGGACGAGACATAACAAAAATTGAACGTATAATATGTTTATATAGTATAACGCTAACGGATTTTTTCCAAATTATACATATCAAAGTATAATTATAACAAAAGAGGCGGCGACTTCCGGAATCGTCCCTCTAAGTTTTAATATTGAAATTCTTGATCAAACAAACCAAATTAAAAATCGTAATTTTTTCCAACTGGAATAAAGTTTTTCATTTCTCAAAATTGATCGAAGGGATTTCGGTAAAGAAATATTATAAGTTCAATTAATTCTTCTTTTCCCATGACATCAGGCACATAAATAAGTAACATAATTCAATTAAGAATTGACCATCGTACCGTAAATAAACACTCGTTTAAAATTAAAATAATCAATAGTTCATTGGAGGAATCTATTGATCATGTGTCATTTGTTATTTTTATTAAGGATTCATATCTTCTTTATTTCAAATGAAATCTATCTCTTTCTTTAAATTCATTGCATGCTCCTTCAACGTTATCTCCAAATGTTATTAGCCATATTTCAAAGCGTATTATTCTAAATGATATAATTTTTTGATCATCCCACCCCATATGATGGATTGCAAAAAATCGTTTTAAAATGACAATAAGTGAAAGTAAATTATATTTCAAAATTAACATAAAAGTTTAAAAAACCATATATCGTCGTTGCGCCGGCAATATCTGTTATGTGAATTTTTATTAAAGTGTTTTTAACTTCTCATTGAACAATTTTGTTTCAACAAAATATAGTTAAATATTTTGTCCAAAAAAATTACGTATATTTCCTTTTTGTCACCAATAAAAATATATTAAAAAATAACATTCCTCATTAAAAGATACATTGTTTAAATTATCTCATTTAAAAAAATCAAAATGTCACTTAACAGATATTACCGGCGCAACGACGATATATTCCATGAACAAAAGAAAATCTAATAATTAATAGTATTTTATACAATACAAACGATTTAGATGCCAAACATAAATTTTGTATAATTATATAATATAAAATATACATAATTATTTTAAAGGTAAAGCGAAAATGCATTTGTGCAATACCGCTTAAGTGAATAATTACGTATACTTGACAACTCATTGTAATAGTTACACGTTGACGTGGGAATAACGTTAATTGTAATGCTTTTGTATGATGTCATTATGTGTGCACTTGTGCACTGCATCGGTAAATTAATAGTGATTTAGTGATGCGATTATAGAAAAGCTCAACTGGTTCTATGCTGTCGGTTAATTTTAAAACCGATTATTTTCACAGCCAATGATTTTGGTTTAGGTTCCCAAATAGGGAAAACCAGATCCCTGGACGAGTTTTTCGACTTGATGGTTGCTCTCAGGTAAATATTCTGAATTAGGGAATCGCGTGGAGAGAGGTCCGCCTCGTTGTGTAGCGTGTTTGTTAACCTACGATTCTTTAGTTCTTGGGTTCGATTTTTGGCATTATGGACGTGAAATATCGATAACAAAGGTTGTTTACACTGCAATCTTTCATTGTTCCTGGGCTGGCATATGAAGTGTAGGACTGACCACCTTACCTTCATGTAAAAGATGATCGAAATACGCTTAATTTATTCTAAATATGCAGTGCCCTATCGGGTACGGAAAGGGGAAAGATGATAATAATTGATATTTGCAAATCTATTTTCAAATTATTCATAATAAAGTTTACTTGTATTTTTTAAATTACTTGACCAGCAATTAAGTTATTACATTCCTATAGTCCGAAAATTTGCGATCGAGAAAAAAACACTGAAATTTAAATCTTGAATTATTTGATCACACAAGAACAGCACAATATTGTCCCGGCTTCAGACCTATTGCCATAGTTTGAACAGAAATTTGGAGGACAGGACAATGGGCCAAGACATTTTTCTAGGGATGGACGGGCAGACTGGCTTTATGCAGCGTTCCGCGTTTAAACTATGGTCGAATTGTTGAATTGTCTCATAGTACTTTCCTGCGCGGTCAAGGCTGTTTACCGAGTTAGGACAATACAGTATTGTCCTGTCTGTTGTATGGTCCTAGTGTGAAATCTGAGATTGAAGTTATTTTATTTCATTATGGTTATAGTGTATAGTGGTTATAGTGTATAGTGGTTATAGTGTGTAGTTATTATATTGGTTATGGTGGTAAAACTATGTACGATAATGCACAAATTAATATCGAGATACGTAGATTATGTAAGGTTGAGATAGGTATTATCGACAAAATCAATAAAGGAGCTCTGCGCTGGTTTGGACATGTAGACCGAATGGACAGCGAAAGAACGGCTAAAAATATTTACAATGCGAATGTTGATAGATACAGAAATAGAAGAGAGATCGAGAAAGACATGGAATGACCAAATCTAACAAATACATGAAAATGAACATTGTTAAAGTCGGAATAACCGGCGCGCGTGCATGAGAAGATATATGAATGTAAAGGAAGCGAGATCTGTACGCAAATAAAGAGTGATGTGGCGTTCTATCCTCTCTGCGTACCCTTACGGGGAAACGGCGTGATGCTTTGTTTGAAAGGCGTTGAGATAAAATTGTTGAGTCCATCATAAAAACGGAACAATATTTCGATCGGCTAATAAATTTTTTCCGTGCTCTGGCGAATAAAGAATACAGTTCTGTGTATTAAATTATTAGAAACAGAATCTGCGACGAGTGTTTTCTACTCGATGACTACTCTCAGGTAACAATGCGAAAAAGGAAATCGAATGGAAAAAAGTCCGCCTTGCGGTGTGGTGATTGGCCCGTTTGCCTACCACGCTTGGTGTTCCAGGATTCCTGGGAAGGTAGATATGAATGATCTTCTTCTTCGCTTCGGGCTAATCATCTTACTCTCCCATACATTTGATCGAGATACGATCCATTTACTTTATGATTGCAATGCCCTATGCACCATTAGGTTTTGATGATGAATAAAAAATGCACAAGAAAACGGCATCAACGAGGCAGACCTTAAAATGACTATTTTTTCATACATCGTATGTAAGGATTATTAGGATATTTATGCAATTCGACTGTCGATTCGTAACGCACATCACTAGTCATTATTTTAATCTTCTTACCGGAGGGTTTGGTATCAAATTAATAAAATATAATCTGTATTGTTTGAATTAGAATTGGGTTGGGCAGAGTTAATGAGTATATCTGAGATGTATGTAACCGAGAAAACCATTGTGTAATAAAATGCACTGGCTCTTTAATCGAATTAGAATCAACCCACGCGCGTTTTGATAATAATTCTAGATTCACAATAGTAGCGATCTTCTATGATAGTCCTACATGTAGTTTGTATTACGAACGATTTTATTCAGAGATTAGTTATAACTAAATCAAATACCCGAGGAGAGTAGACAAGATTTACGAACCTCCTGATTTGGGACCTTATAATCGCTGAATGCGGATATTAAACACGCGAAATATTATGTAGGTTGATTATTACATTTTGTAATGAGATGTGTACTGAAGCCTGAAACCGTTTCATAACAAATAAAAAAAGTTGTTTTTTTAAATACTTTTACACATTTTAATGAATTTTTTTCACGTATTTTAACCCACGAAAATTTTCTCATTACTTATTTTGATTCGCATCTGATTTCAATTTTCAGATTTTAACCCTTAAAAATGTTTTTTTCCAATAAAATCAATCAGTTAAAACCAAGAACCAGGTTGTGGTGTCACAGACTCACGCATTAGAACTCTGAGGTTCGAACCTCAATCTAACACAACTTCATCCCCATTTTTTCATAATAATGAGTAATTGCAACTCGTTCCCAGAAAATTGAAATATTTGAGTATTTATAAAAACAGATTAAATAAAACACGAATTTTGAGTTCATATCGATATGTTAATTTTTATATCAATGAATTGACAATTATCGATGGTATATTAAAACAAAACTATTATGAGTTTTTTTGTAATGAGGAAGTTTAGTGTCTTTTTTTAATTTGTTAATATAATATTAAACAAAGCCAAATTTTATTTTTTTTTATTTTTGTACATCGTATTATCAGCGCTATGATTTTTTAAAGTTTCGTATTTCTGAAATAACTCCACGTGTGACGTCAGAGGTTGTTCTATGACAGTTCTTCCGATTGGTTCGTTTACGGTTACCAAACCGGATGGTTCATATGAACTAGTGACGTCATTCGAAGTAGTGGGTTTTTATTAAAATATATTTTATTTTTTCGTACATTTTTTAGAAATTTTACCGCACAATTTAATCTTCTAATATTTACCGCGCGCATTAAAATATTTTTTGTATCCAATTCCTTGTAGGGCTGGAGTTCCTCATTATTAAAACAAAAATACTTTAAAATGATTGTAAGTAAACAAATAATTTAAAATTGTTTTTTATTAGTAAACCTTTATTAGCATGAAAACAAAACATTCAGTAAAAAATAGAACACTTCCCAAGAGTCTGGCTCTTGTATTTGGTATAATATAATAATACAATAGTTTAATAAAATATAATACACATAACAAGTAATCTCAGTAGATTTCGTAATTGCCAAGAATAAAGGGGATGTTATTGCTGACTCCGGATAAATCCGAGGTTCGAATTTATCTACTACGATTTGATTTCTCTTTTCTAGCACAGTTTTTTTTTATAGTTTAGAATACAAAGCTTAAATAATCTATATTAACATTTATCAATATACGCAAACATTTTTTTAAATAAAATGAAAATCCTTAAGACTTTCAAACATGTTACTTAGTTTAAAAGTCTTTTCATATAAAATTATATCTTGTACCCAACATAACAAGACTTCAAACTACATTCAATTTACCGATACCTAGGACTAACTTAAAGAAAAATGATTTTTTTTAGAGCATGTCATTATTATAATACCGTTCTCTCCGGTCATTCAGACATTTTTCATCTCTCCCATACAAAATATAGAAGATATCTTGTAGACAGTACGCCTGTTTAGTTATTCGATGTCAGTAATTATGTATTTTCCTTATTATGTTTAGAAGGTACCTTCTTAAATATTTTAAAGCTGTATTTTTTTCTCAATCTTTAAATTGATTTAATTTTTAATTACTTTATTATATAACGATATAATGTACATACATGTATTTTTATTTTATTTCATTTTTTATTTGCAACTTATAAATACAATTGGTTTTATTTTGATACCTATAATGTACTTAATCAATGACTCACATCACCGTGGAAAATTTATACTGACAGTTTTTACAGTTTTGGTTTCTATATATTTTTATTTACTGTATGCAATATATCTACGTTAAGTGTTGTTTTTTTCCCAAATAAATAAATAAAAACACCTAGGCAGATTAATTAAACGATCTAATACATTTATCTTAAACGTATTCTTAGTTAAGTGATATTTTATGTATGCAATAGGTTTTCTCGTTATCAAGGTAAAGTTGACAAGCGAGCTTGTACAGTTTGTACAGGTGTCGATCTATTTGTATACGATATTCTGTATGGACCGTGACGCGAAAATCCAATATTTCTTCTATTGCCAACTAATTGGCTGATATTTAAAAATCTACGAATGCTAAATATCGATCATTGCGCAATATAAATTACAGACTTTGTACAAACACTTAATTAGGTGAATATTGATTTTGATAACACTAGCGAAGCACTTAAAACATTAGTATTCTTATTTCTTAAAATATACGATGCATCGATGTTAATAATTATGATATGAATATAGTAAATTAGGTGTAAAAATAAGAAATTAATAATTATTCGCATATACATATTTTTTAAATTTACTGTTTCATTAACGATTTAAGAGAAAGATAATATATAATAAAAATTCAGTTTGATTTAAAGATAAATGATACAGATTCAAACCTGAAGCAAGCTTTAAGAGAGTTCCAAAGTTCATTTAAGAAAATGTTAATATACATTTTATTATATTTATATTTCTATACACCGATATACAGAATAAGTTTAATTACTGTTTCTTTTTAAGGATATCTATGAATATCCGTATGATTCAAAAGAATCAAACATTCAAATCGCGCTAAGTCTTCATCAAATAATGATTACTTATTTTTTGTTGTCGGTATCCAACGTGTTACGCGGTTTTAATATGCAAACAATTTGACGAACTCCGGCGATGTTCCTCGTAGGAGGAGGCTCATCAGTCATAGCGATCCGTGACGCGCGCAGGTTGTTCCTACAGAGCTCATTACACACGCCAGTGCTAGTACAGACTATATACATAAAGTGTAGGATATTCCTCCAAGCTCCACGTCCGCGATAACACAGTTCTAACGTGATTTTGTTTGCAGAAGCCGATTCGCTGCAAGAAAGAAAAGACGCTCTCACCAAGAAGCCGCTAGATTTCGATCTCGAGGAAGAGACCAGAAAGAAGGAAACGACCAAGTGGCTCGAGCATCATTTCGGCAGTGACTCTCGATCTTCTCGTGACTCCATCGGAGATGAGATAGAAGAAGCTCCCGGAACGAGCTACTTCAATGTTATTATCAAATCTCAACCGGAGGCTCCCAGCTCCAGGGTACGCGAGCCTCCGAAGGTAATCAGTCCAGTCAAGGCCCACGCACCGCCCGCCCCCTCACCCGACGTCGCGACTCCCCCCACTCGCACCAAGGGGTACTTCCAGGGGGTGAGCGAGTGGAGCCAGCGCAGAGCCGAGGAGGCCAGGCTCCGCGAGGAAATGTCTCCGAAGCCCGCGGACTCCCCCTCCCCGGACCGCGGCCGTCCCCTGCGTTCTCCGGCTCTCCAAAGAGACGATTCCGCTTACGTTTCTTCGTCCACAGTAAACGCGCCCTACCGCCGGCCGAGTCCCGAGAGGGCTTCGCCGTTCCAGAGTCTGGAGAGACGCAAAAGTCCGGAGAGAGCCTACTCACCGTACGGGCCACGCTACAGGCAAGGTCCTCAGCCAAAATACAAAACTCCGGAAGACGACATCCATTACGAAAGAGGACCAGCACCGCCTGAGCGCAAGAGGGCCGCGGAGAGGAAACAGAGAACTTCCGACGATAGCAATCGTTACGATAGCGGGTATCGCAGCCATTCGAGAAATGAAACTTCTTATCGCGAGGAGGTTGTGCAGGAGCCTCCGCCCGACTACTCTCCCCCGCGGGGGGTGCGCCCTCTCACGCGCTCCCGGTCCCGCTCCCGATCCCCTTCCCCGGCGCCGTCCCCGCAGCCGCCGCGGGCTAGCAGGAAGCCGCCCCAGCGGACGCGTTTCGCGGCCGAGGAGCCCAAGACGCCGGAGCGCCGCTCGGTGGGCGCCGCCATCGGCCAGTCCATCCGCAAGCTGGTGGGCAAGATCAGGTCGGCCAGCCAGGAGCGGCGCGGGAGGAAGGGGGCGCGGGCGTCCCGCTCGCCGTCCCCCCGCCGCGACCTGAGCAGCACGTACCGCCAGTACGGCAGCGTGGACAGCGACCCGCCGCGGCCGGAGCGCGACAGGGACAGTAGCTCTCGCACCATGGACCGGCGCGGTCGCGGTCAGCCGGAACCCATACAGAAGTACTATCTGGGGGAGGACCCCTTCGGCGGAAGTATCTATGGTCGGGAAAATAAGTACGACGGCGCGCGTCCCCAAAGGACGCCCAACAGGAAAACCTACATTAATGGACATCATGGCTCGAGTGACGTAGAAGACCACAGGTAGGAATTATTTTGAATTTTTATGAAATTAAACATTTTTTCTATGCTTTAAAAAAAAATCCTTTAATATGTTTCGACAGATCATTTTTTTTTAAAGAAAATATTTGCGTTCTGACGATTTACTCAAATATTTCGATTTTGGGGCCAAATTTAACTGCGTTCTTGTCACGATAGCGATTATACAGTAAAAATACTAATTAATAAATTTATGTAAAAAAGGGTCCTATTTTTATTTGAATTTTAATGATTTGTTTTTAAAAATGTGGTAAATTCTTTACACTTCCATATTGTTTTTTTAATAAGTACTGGGTGATGATACTGTGATATCAATATATATACATATATATTTTAACTTTTGTTGTACATATTTGTAAACATCGTTTTTTGAATAACGCTATACAAAAGCTTTTCGTTTTCTAACAACCCCGATTTATAAACTTGTGTCTAAAATTACGTGTGTTGCAACAACTGACCCACTGATATTCGTTAATTTTGCTCTAGTTAGGTAATAGTTATCTAAAACCAAACATTAAACAACTATTCCCATTACGGGCATTAGGGACTTGTCATTTTGACCACTGTGGACTTCTTCAATCCATGAGATGGCGGAATGACGCAGAACTGATATAATTGATATGACCAAAGAAGGTGGCCATAGCTTGAACATACCAACACAATTGTTCCGCGTTGCTCGCGAATCAATAATGTATTCTACGTATCAGGTATACCGGTTACCCTACCCACGCGACTAATCACAAGTTTTGCAATTTGTGTTGTTTTTTTCTTTAATTTTAATAAGAGAAAACAAAAAAACCATTCAGCAATTAACGCCCACGTGGCAATCGGCGCGTGTGACAACCATTCGTTTGTTTGTTTTCATTCCTAACTAGTTCTCATTGAAGGAGAATCAGCCATAAAAATAAATTCAACAAGAATGTGCGATGCACATTGCCAAACAAATATTAAAAACAATAAAATTCGTATTGATAATTTCCTGGGTTAGATAACCAGTTCTTTTGGACGGCTCGGCGGTGGAGAATCCACGATTTAAGCAAAAATAGATTAATAGTATCCAGAAAGCCGTTGAAAGCTAAGAACTTAAATCGGTAAACTTAGTAAAGAGTAGCATATACGCCTTAGAAACGAAATTCACAAAATCCAAAAAAATTGGACGTATGAAAGAATTTAGCAAAAATTAATTCTGGGTTTTTAAGAAAACTTTGTAATATAACGGTTTCCTTTCAAAATTCCGTAATTGATTGAGCACATTGCGGGTGAAGTGAACTACTGACTAAATGGTAACACTGTTGTATTCATGAGCTTTTTGCTTATTTTATTTTGGGTAAGTATTTTGATATTTTCAATCAACACGGATGTTTAGTACACAAAGAACCAGAAAAAAAAGGTTTTTAGATTACACTGATTACTGAAATGTGATATAAACCATGAGTTTACTTCACCTTTAAAATGAGAGCATGTTCACTTCACCTGCAACAAGCTTTATTAAAAAAATCCACCACTTATAGTTTTTTTTTTCGGTGATTTCAGATGTTATTTACGCAGATCGCAATTATGCAGTCCATATAAATTTATTCTCATAAAACTTAAATGTACTGGATTTATAGAAGCATTTAGAAATAATTTACAAATAAACAGGATATTTGAAGGTTTTTCTCTCGTTTTTATTTAAAATTCCCATGAAAAATTCTTGTTTCTCGTATCTGGTGTTATCGTATTCATGTGCGTACATTATCCTTGACTGTTATTCCAAATGACGAAAAAGCATCAGAATTCGTTACTAATGGTTATTAAAAATTGTTTTGAAACTGAATAGTTAAGATTATTTTTTTTACACATATTGAGAATATTTTAAAATCTAGGAATTACTTCACACAATCGTACAGTGCCTATAATAATTTGTAAGTGCCTGCCGATGATCTTAGTTATTTAGTTTGTGTTAACACGTACTCTAGAATATTTAATTCGAAAACTTTCTGTCATGTATACATAAACAATGGCCATTGAATGGACTGTACATTGGTTTACCTATTCGTTTTAATTCTTAAAGCACCCTCCCATCCACAATTCCTCTTTCTGCTCGAACTCATTTATTATCCATACGGTTCGACTGTGGAATCATCTCCCATTCACCATCAAATATGTTCCTACAGTATCTAGGTTTAATCAGGTCTGAAAAAACATCTCCTTTCTCTTCCTTAACCCATCCTCCTTTCTTCTTTCCTCTTTATTCCTTTTCCACAATGAGTACTAGTATTTATTTGAAGTAATTTATATGCAAATATTGTTATTTCTATGTTTGTATATCTTTAGTTTTTTATTTCATTTTGTATTGAACGCGTTTTCAAACTTAAATTATATAAATAATACAATTATTTTATTGGTCGGTTGGAAGAAACTGCTATTCGGCTAATATACAAAAAGTTAATAAATAAAATGAAAATAAGTACCTACATAAACTATTTCATATAAATATTTAAAAACGAAAATATTTTAGGCATTAAAATTTGTAAATAAACATCAATAATAGAAGTAAATATTATGATGAAATTCATCTAAATTTCATGGTCAATTGTAACTGTGAGTTGTTTTCCACAAATGTTTAATCCAATCGTGATACCCAATGTAGCAGATTAGACACATAAGTTCTTGTAATTTATGGACAATTTTTCGCGTTAAGTATTTTCTCATCGTTAGGCAAAGATGATTACTAACACAACAAATATTGACTTGGAAACGCGAATTTCAAGCGTTAATTACTTTGTATTCTATTCAAGTTGGTAATTTGAAAACCTTGGGACGGATGTTATACGAGTACAGTGTTTTTGTCATCTAAACAACGAAAAAGGAAGATTTAGTAGTATTTAGCGCACGATAAAATATTTTATGAGATAGGTAATAAATAGTATTCAGAATAACGCCGCACCTCCAAATACGTTTTAATGACTAAACTTTAAACTACGCTATTTTTTTGCGGGATCGAGTCAATAAATATATCGTAAAATCAAGGCGACGAGGGCAATAATATAATAAACGGGTGACATAAATCTTGTTACGATGCTTGAAAAGCAGATCACACATTGATACTGCGTCGAGCAACCCACCTGCATCGTGGGTAGTTAAGGTTGTCGTGTTTGGAACCTTCACCTTCGTTTTCCTAATACGGCTCCATCAATAGCTCATGTTTATAATCAATTGCACACTGCGTCTGACATAATGTAATAGTCACTATCGGAAAAAAGTCTAGTGTCAAATGAAACACCCCATAACCTGTTTTGCTGGAATTTCTAGTTCGACTTGAAGCATAGGTGTAAACTCGTATATGTTACACTGCGATCTGTGATAAAAAAAGAGTTTTCTTAATGTTTAAACACTTCGCGCGGAATTCCAACGGTAGAAATAAGCATATTAAATATCTGGCTGCTATTTTAAACAGTTTGAATACCAAACAAAATGCAGGAAAAACTTTTGAAAAAAATCTTTACGAAAAAATTAATTAATATATAATGGCTTTGACTGCCATTTGAAAAAAAAAGATTGTAATTTATTATGTAAAAAACATACGCACATTTCTATTTTTTATGAGATTTATCAATAATGTTATGAATGAATGTACAACGTTTTAGATATTTATTTGCTCTGAAGGAATGCGCGAGTCTAAAATATGCAATATTGTATGTAAACATTCTTAACCTTGAATGACCTAGAGTAGAGGCTACAAGTAAACGATTGTAGGCCGCTAATGTTTCTACGTAATCGATACTATGATTCAGACATATCGAAACTTCCTTTTTTGTTATTGGATCGCGAGATGCAGTTTCTTGTAAACCATTGTTTTAACTGCATACCAAATATGCCAATGTCATATATACAAAAATATACAAGCTTCCCACACGTTCGAATAATGTGCATAAGGAGCATTTTTTATTTTCTTTGTTAGCAATCGCTTTCTTGTTCCAAATTCGTAACAAGAAAGTTTCGTGTCTTTGATGAAATTTAAAGGAATACTACTATGGTAAAAATCACATCTGTGTAGGATTTTTATAGTATATCCTAAGACCTAAGACATCGTTTGAATAGGTACCTAAATATATCTCAGTTGTTACTGGAACCGCATAATTTGAGATGTTAAAATACGTTTTCTTAACAATTTGACGTGAAATCAAATGACAATAGAGGGGATTCACTTTGAGACAACGAAGGAAACAATTTATTGTAGCATCCTACACGAGATTTCGCCATGTTTCTGCATATTTGTCACGTAACCGACATAAACATTTCAGCCGAATTTGGCACTATAGTGTTCGGCAAATTTTTCGCCGATTCGGCCGATCGCTCACGGATGATCTGTGCATGTTAAATTGTCCAAACTGGTTTCATAAACTGCTTATTGATTATTTGTATAGGCACGTACCGAGTGACCTCTGACTTGAAAATACTAGTTTTTCTAAACGTAAATTGATTTCATCTCAAAGTGGTTTCTAAGTTACCCTGTTAATTCACCGTGGGATACTGGGATTTAAGACCAAAATGAATGATTAATTGGAGGTTGTTTAAAAAATAAACTGATAATTCACGGCTAACTTTACTTTACAAGAACGAACCGAATATAAATAAGACTTTGGCTAATAAATTATTGCTTCCTAATATATTGGTCAGAGTTACGCTTTAACTTACTATAGTAGCTGCTTTTTTGCGTAAATAAATAAAGAAAACTATTTGTCTTGGGCAAAAGCCACACTAATAAATTTAAAGCTTAAAAACTAACGCTTTTAGTAAAAAAACGCTTATCAACTAAACTTAGACATAAAACTTTTAAAAGATAATATTTTGAACGATGATAAAGAATAACAGAAGGATTTTTACAGCTAACAATTGGAAAAACAGAGTGCCACAATTACTACATGGCTAAATACAGGTAACAACTTTTTTATGAATTTTAAACAAGTTAAGCACATAAACCGCTTCCGCGAAATATGTTTATTATTAAAACATAATATTTCAGCCTTGCCTATGTAGATTCACTTAGTCTGAACAGTTTATAAGTATTACATTAATATTGTTAGCATATTTAAAAATAAAAACGATTTACACTACAAATAATTTTGTTGATTATGAATTTGAACCTACGGAATAATATAATAATACTGTAGATCTATACTAAATAATCGAGGGTTCAATTCAATCGTTTCTTCCATGATTATGTAATGTTATTTGATCCCTGTTCTAATGAGTAAAAGTCACTTTACCATTATTATTACATGATTGATTTGCTTACTTAATTGGTAGCGCTTAGTTTTTTATTTACTCGTTCCGATGCCTTTGTTTATGCGATGATGCGTTTTGTTTTGTTTGCATTTCAATACGAACACATTCTTAATTGAAGCAAGATTTCTTTATTAATAACAAATATTCGTTCCTTTAAACATGTCATATCGCCCGAGGGGGCAATTCTTCACTTATTTTTTTCTTCCCCAGAATTGGTTGAGCAAAATGAGGCCTATAATTATGCACAATGACCCGCACATTTGCACACCTTCCTGATTTGTTTATCTCTTTTTTAATTTCTTTATCATTTCTCCTTTCTCATTTCACCGCCAGACGTCATATCCCCTAAAGCTACGCGAGGTTAAGGAATATGTTAATAAGTTTCTCTCATTATGGACCACAAAATCAGTTTATTAATTGGAATTAGAAAACGCGACGATACGCATATTAAATAAATACGAAACAGGTATATGATTAACAAATTGGTGTATATATTTTCTTTGAACAATTTTTTTATATTAATTTATTATTCCTCATGACGTATGTAGCATCCGTGTTTATAATATTCGCTGCATGGTAGATAATATTGATACTACGTGCAAAATAAACTTAAGCTACAAAAGTCATAAATGCGAAAAATTTAATGAAGAAGTAAAAAAAATAACATCAATTTATAATCTACATTTATTTATTGACTTTTGTAATAATGAGTTTGAACTTTATGTTTAATGTACACAAACAATAATAAAAATACTATTAAAGTAACCCTATCATTTTAATAGTAAAACGCAGGGTGGTACCTCAGCGCACCGTCAATTTTTCTGTAGCAAATCATTTCAATACACCGAAGCTTTAGAAAAACCACATTTATTATCGTGATCTCAGCGGAAATCGTACCCGGAACCTTTGTATGCTAGGCAAGCATTTTAGGGCCAGTAGTACCAAAAAAAGTTGGGTTAAATAATTGTTGCATAAAAAAATATTTTTACTCTTGGCACCTTACCAAAGCTCGAAACACCAAACTTCTGAGTTTTGAGTGCTTGAGGAGAATATTAGGCATCAGGTGGTTCGATTTCGTAACAAACATTGAAGTCCGAGAACGGACGCAGCAGCCTCCCATAATGAACGTCTTGTGTAGCGGTGGACTCGGCATGGACACGTGCTGCGCATGTCTCGGGAGAACCTAAACCCAAGTTCCCCTTCTTTCCACTCGCGGGCTCTCGCCGTCCTGCGGTGCTTATCTGAACCGCTTTCGCGGCCGTAGAAAACACTTTTATATCGTGTATTTACATACAAAATACGCGAGACAAAAGTATTTTCTGCGCCGCGGGAGCCTTAGGAATACGATCTTTCGGCTATATTCGGCGGAATTAAGGGAAGCAGGATTGACGTAGGAGGAGGTGATAAGTCTCCCGGGGGCGTCTGGTGATGTCCACATGCTCCATTTAGTAGCGGACGTAGAAAAGAAATTAGAATTATGACCACAAAGGAACTAACTTAACTTGAAACTTTTTTATTTTATTTTTTGTAGTGCAACTGGTCGGGCAATAAAAATAATATTTTTTACATAACGTATGTTTTAAGTCTTATTTTTTTAGGCAATAATTGAATATAACAAAATTAGAAGCTAAAATTGATAAACCAAACTTTACTATCACTCACGAGCGTTTAGAAGAGACCCACTTTCCTTGATGGAATTTCCAAGAGGCAGGTCGTACAACAAAATAACATGCGCTCATACGAGTTGGTATGCAACAATATCCGGCGGTATGAAATGATTGCCATAAAATTTCTCAGGTCAAATTAACTCTGACCTTGTATTCAATTTACTCACATTGACAATAAATAAAAGCATTTGATATTTTTTTAAATATCAAAAGAAACAAATAAATAACTTGCGTATGTTTAGAATGTCTACGTTGGCATACAACCAACTTGGGTTGGTGTAACAAATACACAACAATATACGTAAAAAGTGATTACAGTAAATATTGATTTATCACTCTAGAGGATAAAATCCAGTAGGTACTTGTCTACAAACATTTTAACTTAATCAAAACATTGCTGTTGATTAATTTTTAAATAGATAAGATCGATGGATTTAGTTTTTTGGGGTTATTGAGCTGTGTCGTTTGCATTCTGCCGATGTTTTGGATCATAGGTATTATCTCTGTTCGATTGATTTTTTTCCGAATTTCAAACTGAGTATTCTCAGTTCAAAAATTCATGGCTACTGCCATCGAGTCAAATTACTCGTCCAGGGATTCTAGTTCTGTTTCACACACATATGTGTATTTCTCATCCGCCCCGTTTCCAATTAATCACCGGACTTCCAAATTTCCATGTTATCTTTCTCTGTGAAATGTTTGTAAATACTGATAAAGTACACCAGTACCACTTAAAAAAAAAAAACACTATAAAAATACGATTAAAAAAAACAAAACAAAATAACGTTAATTTAACAATAGTAATAGTGTTCGCATTTATAATAATCCATAGTAATATTATAAATGCGAACAGACTTGTGTTCGTGTTTAGTTCGCGTTGCAACGGAGCGACTGATTGCCGTGATTTTTTGTATAGGTATAGCCGAAAAGCCGATAAGTGACACAAGGTACTTTTCATTCCGAAAAAATATCATTCCCTCGGGAGAATTCTTTGTGGAAAATGAATTCATAATTAAACATAATAACGATGCTACGTCACCATAGACTAACGGATCGACGTTTTTTTTTGCAAAGCGATATTTGACCGGCAATCGATCAGCCTACTTTTTATCAGGAAAAAAAATATTATTCCATCGGGAAAATTTTCATAGTTAAAATACAAAACTAATTCATTTACTAATAATTTATCTCTAACAATACAATATAGGCACAAAGAGGTTTGCGTCACGAAAGGTGGAAATGAGTTATCTTTGTTACGATTTTAAATGTATTTTTTGTCAAGTTATATTGTTAATAAAATTGAGGTACAGTAAAAAGTAAAGAGTTTAATTTTTTTAATCCCGAAATATTTTTTGTACAAGGAAAGCTATCCACCATTTTTCTTTTTTAAAATACCTTTTTTACACGGTACTGCGTGGAAAATATTCGCCATGTAAAAAAAGTTTCCGGTTTACTTGTTAACAATGATTTGGATATAAAATATTGTCGAGTGCATTCACGAAGTTTTAAAGATTAGTGCAGGATTTTGTATCTGTAAACAGTTCACGTACGGAATAAATTTCTTGCAAATTTACATCAAAGATGTTGCACGTTTTAAAGTTAGCATTTGCAAAAGAATCGTCCAAGGTTTACCACTTTATTTTATGATGCTAAAATAACCATTTGTGGCAATCAACGAGAATTCTATTAACAAAATGACGCTACCATTAGGTGATTCTGAGAACTTTAAGACAATAATTCACTCCAACTGTCCTTTATTCCGTAAAAAGATATTTAATTACATATTATACTTGTTTCGTTTTAAGTTAGGCTCTCTGTAGCTCAATCACAAATAACTATCGACCTGCTAATAAGCGACACGATCACAATTTCTCACCATGGTTGTTTATCGTATTCGCGATCACAATGGAACATCCGTGAACACCTAATATTAAATGTCAAAATATTTACGTTTCATGACGTATAATCCTGCTGCGCAATCACATATTTGAATGTCACCGGTGTAAATATGGAATATATTCCAAAACTGATATTTTTATTTATTTATCATTCTATTTATTGCATTTAGCCGGCGGTTGATAAGACAAATGTAAAGAAAAGCAGTCGCCATAGTAATTGTGTTTTAATTTAAACTTTTTTGTATTATATATATATAGGAGTATATACTCCTTACTATTTTGCAAATGCAATATATTATATTATTTCTTATTATTTGATCACTTCAAAATATGGTTCGCTAAATGATTGGAGAGTTTATTACCAAAATTATCTGCGTCATAATTTTCGTCTTAATGTATGTAAGTATATCATGTTTTGGACTAGATTGGATCAGGAATTTATGAATGTAGACAGACAGGTACCACCGTAGGCAGGAACTGATAAATATGGGAAAACAGATTGCGAAATTTCAAGTACCTACTGAATCGATGCCACGAAATTTAAATCATTAAACCCGTTTTCTCTCTTCAACATTGGTTGTATTCTAATACCACTTTGAGAAAGTAAGAGCAATTGCCCATTTCATAGACATACGCTTTGTTGTTTATTTTCCGTTTTTAATTAATTGCAAATGCAAGAAAATTACCTACGTTTTTTGGGTACTCAAATACACGATCCCGAGGAGAAAAAAATCAGGCACACCTCAAGAGAATTTTTTAATTTTTTTATAAGGGAGTTGCTTTATTATTTACCTTGCTTATAATATACAAGGTTTATATTTTTAAAAAATGGATTTTTCTGCAATTAAATATCGTTAAATATATCTAAACTCAAAAGTTTCTCAAACCCAAAGGATCAGGAGGAATATACTAATGTGGGCTAATCAGGAACTTCTCAGTATTTGCTCACGTGGAGAGGAAACCACTTAACACTTCAGGAGAAGCCGGCCTGTTGGCAGTGGTCAACAGGCCTTCCGTTCCACTAGAGGAGTGTTCGGCATTTTGTTCCCTACTTTGGTTTATTTTACTAATTGCCTGCACTATATTGATCATGTATGATACTACCTCTCGTGAGTTCTTTATTACCTATCATGTGAGTTCTTTACTACCCTCAAGAGGAAATCCTCCGCAAATGCGATGAAGAGTGGTTTGAAAAATAGGTATTTGAACATAGTTTTGTGTCATTCTCTTGCAGAAATAACCCCGAATGTGAGAAAAATACAATTGCACGTCGGATTGATTATCGACAAAATCGAGGTCTCGTATTCTCATTTTCTGCACTCCAAAACTGAATCAATTTTGATTTTTTTAAAAATAAAGAATGAAAATGAAATTTTCTGTGTCGGAACCTTTGTTTATTTAAAAAATAGTCAGCGTACTTCCAAAGACGGTAGATGCAACTAGGCGCTTTAAGGATTTTAGATAGTCCAAGCTACTATAAAATACAATTTATTAATTTTAAAAAAAACGACAGGGACGCCAATGGTGGAATCTAGGGTGTAATAAAATAATCGCTCTTGTGCCATAACCCAGGGAGAAAATACGGGAGTACGTTTGTATGAAGAAAAATCATACCGCGCTTCCTTTTAAAGAAAAGTAACACAGATAATGCAATGCAGTGCAAATTTCTTCGGAATATGATTTTGTTACGGTAGGGTGTTATTATTGCTGCAGGTTTTTAGGAGCATTTTAAATGGCTTATAAACCAGATACTCTTACGGTATCCTAATACGGTTTCGAAATAACACGGTACAAATATAAAATCAAACAAAAATAATCATTGATTTTACAATGCGTAATAGTAATAAGATTATACTATTTGTTTTTTACATTCCCTACTTCGCTCTTTTACTTACCTGGGTTGGTATTCTGGATCTTCTTTAATCCCTGGAGAGTTCATATTTTTTGACGTTTAATCATCAGTGTGGCCATTGTATAAAGCAAAGTGTCGTCACGTTAGAAAAATAAAATTCTTCAAATTAATCCCTCTCTAGGGGGTAGAGAAGATCTAGAATATGATTCAGGTATGCGCAAGGGAAGGGTGATAGTGAATATCTGTGTTACAATTTTTAAATGGATTTTGGTATCATGTTATATTTTTGAATAAAATCAAAGTACACTAAATAGTAGACAATTTACTTTTTGAATCCCTACAGGATTTTAATACAAGGAAGGCTCTATATACCATTGTTTCTTTTTGGCATTCTTTTTTAGTATTATTTTTTTAAACGTGGAACGTCTCCTCCGTGTAAAAAAAGGTTCCAGTGTAATATCGATTGTTCTAAAAATAAATATTTATTTATTTTATTTGGTAAACAAACAGTATGTACACATATATTGCCAATTTCTTTGTATATTAGTGTAAGAAACTCATGCACGCACCAAAAAAATTGTTTACACTTAATACAATAATTTAAATTATGTTCAATATAATAAATGTAAAAGAAACGAAATGAAAAAAATATGTATATAATAATAATAATAAAGTTAAATGTCTGCTTCTCTCAAAATTTCTATAATTTTTTACCTAAATTTACATACATTGTCACAAAAAATATCAGCCTCGGTAAATATATTGTTATATTGGTCGCATATTCTAGGTATTGTAGATTGTTTAAAATAGTTTGTTGACGCGTTTTCAGTGTATATATAAATACAGTTGTTTATTTTTTTAAATGAGTATCGTGATGAATATACAGTATTTTAATTGTGATTTCACAACTAATTACGTTGTATGGGTTAAAAACTAATTGAAAAACGTCAGAAAAAAAAAAGCTTCGGATTTTTTGTAAATTTAAATTGATAAACGAAAGTACTGATTTATTTTCGATAAATATTATAAATATTTTTTGGATTGTTTAATTTGTTTCTTCTTTTACCTTTGTTGTTACGAAAATACAGTAAGAAGTCGATGATAAATCACGTTTTGGAATTTTCCTCGATTGGATACTACAAAATGTTTCAGAAAATATTTTTTTAGGAAACGGAGCTTTCGGACATTTAACGGGGGTTCTCATCTACATTGTTCAATCTTTTAGATTTCATTTATATGATCTAGCACAAACATAAGTACTAGTTTTTGTTTGTGTAGCGTGAATATTAAGATTATCTTCCCTCCTACATAGCTCTTACAAAAGTAATGGCTATTCTAATTGTAATCCGATGGCGGAGGCGGATTATGAAGCATTTTGAAGAAAAAAAATATTTGCGTAGTTGCGAGAAACGAATTATTAAACCAGTCATTTAAAATATAAATAATTGGTCTATTATTAAGCGAAGTAAATCATTTATCGTGTCTATCACAAATCGTATCTTTAAAAAATATCGAGTTGATTTTGCCAAACGTGCAAAAACTAAATTTAGATTGAATCATAAATTAATTTGTATTTTTTGTTTCAGGACAAACAATTACACTACCACACTCGGAAGATTCAGCAAGTCAACTAGTCGCCTGGTGAACGGTAATGGTACCGACGATTATCTACGCAACTCCCAAACCCTTCCACGCAAACTGCACGACGAACAAATCCAAAAGAAATCCAGCTACCAGCAGTCATCTTCCCCAGCTAGGCAGTGGGAGAACGATCGTCTAACTAACAACAAAAGATCATCAAGCACTATCAACGTATCCATCGTCAACTTGACTCCTCCGTCTTCCACTCTCGGAGTCAGCAGAGCTATGACCAACGGCAATGGTATTCAAGGACCTATCAAGCCAGCCAGGACGTACAAAGCTTTGAACAGAAGTAAGAGTTTTAACGTCAACGCGATGGAACCTCTAAGCGGCTCTCATAAAACAAGCTACTTCAACAACTCCAGTCGTCTTAACAGCTCGAGCGTATACAAGTCAAATCCACACCTGACTCGTTTGGACGAAACTCCGGAACAGCTTAAGAGTCCAGCGATAGTTTCGATCATCAGCAGAAGCCAGAGAGACCTTTCTAATGCCGTCCAAGAGGAGGAAGAGGAACGCAAAGAAAATCTATACGGCAACAAATTCACCAAAAAATCTACTTACACCAATGGACTGTCCAAACCAGTCGAGAATGGAAATGTAAATGATAAAAAAAAGATATTCATGAAAGGGCTTCTAGAAAGGTCACCGGAGCTTTTCCAAGTTCTACACGGAGATGACGATATCGACGGCATCAACGGTAGAAGTAAATCCCCGACTCCCATCTACAACAGTACACCATTGAAAAACGGTTTTAACCAACAATCCCATTATAAAGAAGACGTATCTTACAAGTCTTCGGATCCTTATCGAAGGGATACCAGCTCTCCGTACCGACCTATAAACGGCATTGATAAGTTCAAATCCGCCGAAGGTTACACCAGTCCAGGATACAATGTTGTAAGGAGAGGCAGTGCCAATAGTGATAATTTCTCAGAGACATATCGTACATCTTCTAGGTCCGATGATCCCCGAAGACCCAGTGTAACAAATACCGTCCAAACTGTATCAAAGAAGACTATCCCTTCAAAAGACGGAAGAACGAAAGAGACTATTGAGTCCACGGAGACAACGACTGTTACAAAGAGTCGTTACATCGGTGATCCCATGTCCAATTTAAAGTATGCCGAGAATGGTGGACGATTAAATGGGCTAGACCATAGACGAGGCAGTGGGCAATCCAACGAGAGACGCGGAAGCAACGGAGTTGTGATAGAAGTAAGGGATTACAGAAAATAAAGATAGCGTTATTGAATAATTCCAGTCTTAACCCGTATTAACAATTCATCAACAGTGAATCGAACAAAATATATGTGTCAAACAACTGGATAAATATAATTTATAAATGTGTGTATAGAGAATTAACAAAAGTGCAAAAATTTTATTTTTTTACAAGAACATAACATATTCATTCACATCTACATCACTTAATTAAAATAAAAACTTTTCTAATAAGTAAGATAGTTTATAATGATAATGGCCATAAAATTTCAAAATGTATTTTAGATACATTAAATTATGAATGTTACATTATTAATAAATTTATTTAATGGTAAAATAATTCTTAATGTACTAAAGCTGTATGTACATAATAATGCATTGGTAGGTACTGTGAGATGGACTGAAAATGTGCGACCACCAATATTAATGGATATTTGGTTGAAAAAGTAAATATAATAAATAACTAAATAAAATCACAAAACAATTAAAAAGACAATCAGTATTTTAACATTTGTTCACTTAACCAGTTAATATTTCATGTCCATTAATAATACTGATTAAAATAAAAGATACCTTGGTCTTATATTAGTGCCAAATATTGTGAATATTTATTATGGGATAATAAAGTATCAAGCATGCGTACTATTATTGATTTTGGTTTCATTTTGCACAAAATGGTTACCCAAAATATATACAAAAACTCTCAAGTGTCATCCAACTTCCTTATCAAAATTTATATTGAAAATATGTATTTACTCTTTGTTATTATTAATATGAGTCATAATATTATATTCTAAATAAATAAAATATATTAAATTTCTGTGTTTATTGTTCATTTTTAATTCTTAGTAAGAATATCACCAGGTACATGAGAAATTGCCAATCTGCCCTTTTTCCCAATAAAGTTAATGTCGGCCTTGTGGTGTAGAGGTCAGCACGTCTACCATGCAAGAGGTCTCGAGATCGATTCTCGACATGGTTGACATGAAATATTTATTTAAAAAGGTAAATTACACTAGAATATTTCATGGTCCCTGGACTGGCACCTGAAGTGTAAGACTGGTCATCTTACCTTCATGTAACAAAAAATAATCAAGTTACGCTGCGATTGATTGAATTGCAGAGGAATTAGATGAATTTTTAATAAGGTCACATTTAAATTTAATCATTTAATTTCAATACATCTTAAGCCTTAATAAAATAAACAGTTTTTTCACCGTCCTGTAAAAATGACAAAAACTACTTACACGGTGTTGTTACTTAAGGGATGGTATGTGCATTGGTGGCAAATTCATAAATCCATATCTCCATCTTCCAATAGCTACTAAGATATGACATCAATCCAGCACACGAATTTGCCATTTGGATCTAGCCCATAGAAAACGCACAAAGTTGATTCAAACAAAGTAACATAATTTATTAACAAGTTAAATTCATTTGAAAAAAATAAAGAAAGAGTGGCCCAATGTCTTGCAGGATACCCTTTTGAATAAGGCAAATTCAAACTGTGCGATTGGGTTAAACTCAGACAATACCTTTTCTCCATAATCTATCATCTACAGTTAATGCTATTATAAATAAATCCTTCAGCGGGCCTGAGGAATATTTTGTTTTTGGAATTATGTAGATGTTTTTGTTAGAAATATGTGTGCTGACGATCATTTTGCAAATTTAATACCCATCCCGGTATTAAATTTGCCTTACTCATAAAGTTGCGCCTAGGCATAGTGGTAGAACACAGATGGGATAATTATCCTTATTTTAGGGGTAGAATAAGGATGGTATTCCTATCCTAATTCTACCACTATGTGAAAGATAAATTCTACCACGATGTGAAAGAAAAGCACAAGGGGGTAAATAACATAAGGTATGTTTAAGACTTAGAAAATTAATGAAACATGTTTAAAAACATTGTTTTTCGTAAGTATTTGTTGACATCAGATAATATTTTTAAATACATATATAAGTAAAATACAAAGGTTATAATGAAAGTCTGCTTCTTGTGTAAGTAAATGCCATAGACATGTATGTGCAAGCAATACAATCTACAGTCAATTTATATCAACTGTTAAATCCTCAAGAGAAATAAGAGGCTATCGCTGTAGTCACCCATACGGAAAAAAATCATTCTAGGATCTATCACGAAGATAGCTAATGTTTACAGCAAAACAATAGGCCGTTGATACTCAGGTCGAGAATCGCAAGTGCAAACTGAAACCATCCGCTACACGTTCGTCGTTGGACCTTGGCTACTCCCCCGGAACACACGCCGTTTCAGCCGACGGAGCAACACCGGCCTTACGACCCAGTTGCCTGCTTCAGGTTGCAGCCGCTAGTGCTACTCACTAACAAGCCTTCAAGGGATCTCTAGGCAGCGGTAATTTCCCTAGGAGCTTACCCCGTACTTGGCTGCCTACGCAGAATGACTGGGCACTAGTGCCCGGTCATTCTGCGGCGACACTATTCCATTCCAGGGAGAAATTGACCCGCCGTGTCTGCAATAACGGGAATTTTATAATTTCGCGGGTTCCGAGATTCTGATTGTCATTTAAAAAAAAAAATATGTTTGTATATATGCCCCTTAAATATGCCAACATTTCAACTGTATTCATTGTTTACTTTGTCTGTGGCAGCCGCTTAGGTTAGACGTGTTTTTATGAGCTCGGCGATTTTAGTTTATTAAAAAAAATGGATCAAAGAATTTGTATCAAATTTTGTGTAAAAAATTAAATAAAGTGTAACAAAGTGTGTGAAATGTTGTGAGTCTGCTATGAGTAAAACACAAGAGTTTACGGGTGGCAGTAGCGTGCCTAGGGTTTATGAGTAAGGCAATATATATTTTTTTAATTTACATGTGGTGTAATTCCCTGACGGCCTCATTGTATAGTGGTCAGCACATCTGCCTACCATGCGAAAGGTCTCGGGTTCGATTCCCGACATGGTTGATTTGAAATATTTATTTAAAAATGTGTTTTTACACTAGAATGTGTCATGGTCCCTGGACTGGTACTTGAAGCGTAAGACTGATGATCTTACCTTCATGTAGCAAAAATGATCAAGATACACAGCGATTGCAGTGCTCTATGCACCATTAGGTGCGGAAAAGAAATGATGATGAATTCACTTGTGTGAAAACATGATGTAAGCTTTCTTCACTACAGTTGTACAGTCTACAAAGCATCCAAAAGGTATATTATGACGAATAACAATATTTTATGAAAATATGCATAGGATAATCTTTCTGAGTTCGTTTAAATAAATGAAATAAAGAAAACACTATATTATTATATATAAAGTAATTCCTCAGATATCAACAATTACCAATAAGTAACATTAATAAAATAAGGCATGCGTAGAGTTGAATAATAGTCATCGGAACCCATAGATACATAAATATAATAAAGATAAATTATAATTGATATAGAATATTGGAAAAGGAAAGTAGATAGGCAAATAAAAAAGAAACGTCGGCCATCTCCGAATTCTTTTTATATATGATGTTTGCACAAAATGAAGTAAATTATCATAAATCTTAATCGGTACGGGTCTTTAATCGATTAAGATACAAATAACCGTTTAAAATTATCAAATTCTGTAAAAAAAAAGCATAATAAACAATCGTAAAGTTTGTTCGATTGGAAAAACAAGAGGCGCTCTCTGCCAACTTTACCTTAAAGAAGCTGGCTTCATTCAGCCAGCTTCTTGGGAATCTTCCCATATAAAACTTAACATATACAGACAAACATTTTATGAGTTTACTGTTTTGCATCACATGCGAATTACACCGTGAAATAAGCCCCATAAGAGTCTCACGTGCGTGAGCGAGATAAGAAGACATAGTGTCGTTCGCGCACACGGATTTCGGGATGCGAACAGTACCAACGTCGAACAGATTTCTAATTCTCATTTGGAGAGAAATTTAAACAACGAAATGAATTATTTTTAAGCGTTTGGTCCAGATTTGGTAATTTTGAAATAAAATTAATAGGCAAGCCCGGCTTATGGGCTTCTATGGAAATACCGCCACTGACGGGTGGTATAAGCGTTTTCAAGATGGCCGTGAAGATGACAAATGGCCCGGACGCCCCAGCACAACAACCCATGAAAACGGGGAAAAGGTGAATGAAATGGTTATGAACGATCACCGAATCACAATCAGAGAGTCGTTGATAATGGTGGCATATTGATTGGCTCATGCCATGAACATTTTTTAAATGTTTTAGGTATGAAACGCGTGGCAGTAAAATTTGTTCCAAAACTTTTGAATTTCAAACAAAAACAGCGGCGAATGGAAGTTGCTCAGGTGTCACTAAATGAAGTCAACGACGATGCAAAATTACAAACGTTTTATAACAGCTGACAAAACATGGGTTTATGGATATAACGTCGAAACTAAAGCTCAATTGTCCCAGTGGAGGCACTCTGGATCACCATGATGAAAATCGCCGAGTACGCCGAACACGCCTAACCTTAGCAGTTTACAAATACAGCTAAAAATTTTAGCATACTTCAGGGGCATGTATACCAACATAATATTATTTTAATTTGACAATCGTACTCTCCAAGCCTGCGAAATTAAATAAACTCCAGTTTTTTTTTTAACATCCTCGTATATACAATATTTATTTATTTATTAACGGACATTGTACAATAACTAGATTAAATAAATTGTAAAAATATTCAAATTAAATAGAAAAAACAAAACATAAACATAACCACTCTGAGGAATGAGGAAATCTAGGCATTTAAAAGGCTCGTAAGCAACTTGTACTATATGCCTACTGGTTTATAGTAAAATTTGCTGAATTCAAGAGAAACATGCAAGTTGATGTGTTGTCTGATGTGCTCCACAAATGCGCAGATTCAATACACCGTGGTCCAGATAACCTCACCAAAGTGTCACAACTCTGATATTCAACCTGTTTAACGATTACTAAACAGAAAGTTGTTTTTGACTAGGTTGTAGGATGTTATAGGTAACAACGTAAGTTGGGAATCAAACACATAGCATAATGAATGCGTGCCCGGAGGACCGGGACATTTATGGCCAGTCTTGTGATATAAATAGATTAAATTTGTTGCGTCTCAATAAATTTAATCAGATGAAAACATAATTTAATGCATAGAAATGAATTTAACATGTACATATTTTAAAGACAATTTTTTTAAAAACAGATATTAATGATTCATCAAAATTAAGATTTTTTTATGGTCATGAATGACTCATGACATACCTGCTAATAATGTAAAGCAATATACATATGTAGTTACATTTCAACTACATATATATTTTCTCTTAATACTTCCAATTTAGTCACTATTATTTTTGAGAGTTTAATTTATTTATTGTTTAAATCTGTCTAGGTATTTATTATGTTAAGGTTTACATGGTTTCTAATGTAATTAATAATATTCAGTTTAAACAAAGCCATCTCATTTATTTCTGCTCAGAAAAAAGTTTAAATAAAAATAAACAGGTTATATTTATCACTCAAAGACAAAAAGTTGACTCAGTTTAACTTACAATGGATATAGCCACTTTGATTTTTAGTGTAACGCTTGCCAGTTAATTTAAGAAAAAAAAAGTCCAGTGTAGAAAATTTTCAAGTATAATTTATTTTAATCAAATACTTAAATAATTACAGTTTATAAAAATAATGTTACCCTAAATTTAAATTTGAGAAACAATAAATCTGCCCATCGAGAATGGAGATTCAAAGATTTTCTTTTTGTTTCTCAAACTCAAATGTTACATTAAGTTATGGAACTCACATAGATTTGATGAATATGAAAAATCATCTGATGTTCAAAGTAGTCAACACTCGAAACATTAGCGTATGTTTTTTCAGAGGATAATTGAGCATTTAGTATACGAGCTGAAGGATAGTGTAAATGAGTAAGAAAAATTCAGTATTGAGAAGTGAAAGAATATTTATGTATGCATAGTTAATACTTAATTAATCAATATAAAAAAAACATTACCTAATGTGTTACGTGTATACCTTCAAAGCTTATTATTATATATTATTGGTCAATGCAAATATGTAAATAAAAGTAAAGTCATTAAACATAATCAATAAAATTCAACATACCCATTTGACATCTTTAGAGGGGATAAAAATCGCAGCAAAAAACCAAAACAGTAATTAAAATCATGATAGCGAAACTTCCTTAATTAAGATTCAACAAACAATCAGTATAAGCAGATTTTATGTGCGTATTTAATTGGGAGTTTTTTTAAAAGTATACAGTGAGTTCAAATGTTTAACAAGACAATGTCAATGTGTTACCGACTGTAAGGGAACCAAATAAATGTACAATTTTGGCTTGTTTCAAAATGGAAATTCGAATGATTTTTACGCAAAAAATTTGTTACATATACAAGGTTTATGAATTTTATTTAAATGGACTGAAAATGAAAACCATATGTGGTTAAAATCCAAAAGTTTTTTTAAATTTTTAACAATAAGTACATACTTGCGTTCTCATAATTTACCCAAATATTTCGATTTTGGGAGCCATTTTCAATGAGATGTAAGTAACTCGATATTAAAAAAAGGAATCAAGTTGGGGTAGTAGTGGTGTTTGAACCTCGGACCTCTGATCCGTGAGTTTGCGACACTAGCCACGGGCTACAGCTCAATTCAAAATTCGTAATATCAATTCGTTTAGTAAATCAGACTTTATAACGTTTTAAAGTTGGTATTAATAATATTGTATCAATTATTTAACTCACAGGTTACCAACCAGCACTATAAAACACTAAAATTTTAAAGAATTTAAGGCAAAATAAGTAATAACATTTTAATATTCTTTCACATAATTGTTCACACTTGAATACACAAATTCTTCACTCTCTTATATCACGCAGCACAGACCAGCAATTATGGGGTTATTCCGAGAGCAAGGGGTCATATTTGAAATAGCTAATGTTAAGTCAACTGGCTTTGCTCAACCAAAAATATTTAGAATAACAATAAAGTAATGTGCGGAGATTAGAATATGAAATTTCGGGAAGGGCATATTACTCAACTTTTGGTATTAAATCTACACAAATATTGAAGTGTCTAAAAAAAGAAGCACAAGAAAAACTACCAGAAATTGACTTGTTATTTTACAATACATATAAACCTATTGAAAGTTGTGGAAATAAAAATCTCAGCAGCCTTTTTTTAGTTCAGATTTAATAATACGATAGAGGATTTTAAAACTTAGATTAAAAAAAAAAATACTAAATAGCACCTACACAAACTATCGTATGTTGAAAACATGAATTTTTCAGAAGAGAAGACATCTATTTTATAAATGTATATAATTTAGGATTATACTTAGTAAAATTTATGTAAATCATGTAACATCAGAAAGTTATGTTCATAATTAACAACTTTAAATGTCTTTGCTGTCCAAAAAAAAGTTTTTAACATACGATGGTTTACATAACTGTCTTCAAATCTAAGATAAAAAACAAGAATTAAATAATATTGCATCAAATGAAAAAATAACTCCAGTAAATATCAACAGATGGAAGAGTTGAGGAAATGTGGATGTTCAAACATGGGCAGAATGGTGAATGTTACACAGTGTGTAAAGTGGCCACTTAAACCAGCCAAGGACAGGTCATAAGCCCTGTAAATGCCTGGACTGCCATATTCCCTTCTCAAAAATGTTTTCCCTCTCCGTTGAAATAAATTTAACTATCAATAGAATGTTTCATCTTTCTTCGCTTGTCAAATTATTTCACAAATATTTGTCATTTTTCAATCATAGGTTTATTCTCAAGTCAAAATTACGGTATATGAAATTAGATTTTTGATTGCTGAAATTATTTAGAGATAAGAAATGTCAAGTGCAACTCAAATTAACAATTGATTCTGATAGTTCCTCTCATACATGCTACCACTTAATATGAACTTAACACAGATATTGTTACTACACACATACAATATGTAATAACTTGTTTATGTAGAGATTATAACATCAATTAAATATTAAACCATCTAGTAATGAAATGATAAGCAATGGATAAATCTGGACAATTCACCATCGGCCACAGTTTTAACGGCTCGGCTACTTCAACTGGAGAACTGTGTTAGTTCACTTGCCCACAAAACATAACTTTTATTAAAGTTTTCTCTATTCAGTAGCAGCCATGGCTCTCGCTTGTGCCCGCACACGTTTGTCATATTCCAGTCTGTTTTGGCTGAAAGAAAAAACCATGGAATTAGAAATATTAAGCTAGAAGGAAAGTCACATGGAGCATTGGGAAGGGGGTTATTTAACTTACTGGCAAAGACATGCATGGGAGTAATAGACAGTAAATTAAAATTAGCTGTTGCTTACACAATAACTGTTGGCAGAAATTCATAATGGAGTGTAAATAGGGAAATATAAGGTTTTTTTAAACGTTTTTAATGTAATAAAGGTTTATGAAATACTGTCCAGTAAAAAAAAAATTTGTTAGTAGCATTAAAAATATTTTTAAATTTGTAATTTTAAATTCCTGCAAAAATGGTCAATCCATTGGCCACGCCCCTAATACGTCACGATTCATGTTTATTTGTTCCTGACCATTCAAATTTGTTTAGACTCATACTATAATGGTGAATGTTACACAGTGTGTAAAGTGGTCACTTAAACCAGCCAATGACAGGTCATAAGCCTTGTAAATCCCTAGACTCCCACATTCCCTTCTCAAAAATGTTTTCCCTCTCTGTTGCAACAAATTTAAATATGAATAACTCCCTAGGGAGAAAATCCAGCTAGTCTGCAAGCATTTGGACATACTCAAAACAATGTTGATATATTTCTTTGTTTATAATGGAAAAAAAAAGTTCAATAAATATTTGTGTTTTTATGATTTACCCAAATATTTTAATTATAGGGGTTATGTTCTATGGGTTGTAATGCATGGTATACTGGACTTGGAAGTATTTATGTACTTTTTACGTATGTATGTGCATATAGCTTCCCTAACCGAAAATCTCACCGCACACCCCTGGCACACCCCTGGTGTACCCTGGTGTATGTATTATTATAGATACCTAGAAAATAATATAAAAATAATGTAAATGAATGCCTCGAGACATGTTTATAGACAAGAATAAATAAAAAGTTTTATGTGAAACAGATAAAAAAAAATATATACGAGGTGAAATTTTCAATTATTTTATCATTGATCTATATATGACTTGTATAAAATAACCAACACACATGATGTGAATGACTCACAGAGTGAGTCACGTTCAGTCAGTTATGTTGGGATTTTAATGAGTCACAAAACAAGTCATTTGATACAATATTATTTTGGTATGTATATATATTTACATATTTATACACACACAATTCTGGGTTTTTTATCCCAAGGGGGAGTAGGTATATTATTATTTATATCACTACAGAGATGAGTAGAATTTTTTGTTAAACCCAACCTATGACAGGTCATAAGCCCTGTAAACGCTCGAATATCCATAATCTTGAAACAAAAAAATTCTACTCATCTCTGTAGTGATATAAATAATAAGTCATTTGATGTTCACATGTCGCAAGAAGATCTTATTTGAATTTAAAAACAAATGGGTGGCACAAATTCTATTATTTATCTGGTTTATTGGATCAAAAACGACCGCACTCACATTCTTAAAAAATAATATTTTGAAGGGTTATATTTTTTTGTTAGAGGCTCTTATTTTTATAGAGGAGTAATGGAAAATGACATTGCTTTTCACTCGATTCTTGATTACTATTAACACATGACAAAAGGTTGTTTTCAGAATTGTTAAGCTTTCCACCCCCCTCCAGTAATTGTAAGATTTAGCATTAAAAAAATAAAACGTACGTTAAGCATTTATATTTGCAAGTCCGGACTAAAATATTTATTATTATTAGGTATTAAAACCTAACTCGGGTTGTTATGAATAGGATAATGGCATCACACTATAGTTCAATGACCAATACAGAACTGGTTAATTGAAACTTAAGTAAAAATAGCACAAATTTAATTTGAAATTAAAATATTTTTGGCTTTAAAGCCGTGGTTTTTTTCAAAATCAGCAGAAATCTGTTTTTTTGTCTTTTGTTATCGCTCAGATATTTTTCATGAATTTAGTGAATAAATAAAAAAATGAGTTCCATCGTGGTACTAATGCGGTGCAAACAGCATGCAAAAACAAATATGTGTACTGGCGAAACAACATTAGAGAATGCATTGCACGATTTTGGTTTGATCGCTTTTCAACCTCAAAAATTAACCCAGTGGAAGACCAGAGACTAAGGTTGAAAATGAGGGAATTGAAAGCGATAGTGAAAGCAGACCCATCTCAGAATAGCTGAGGTAGCAGCAGCTATCAATGTAAGTGACAAAACAATATTAAGCCATTTACATAAAGTTGGCAAGTAAAGAGGCTTGTAAAGCGGGTATCCCATGAGCCGAATGAACACCAGTGGGCAGTTTGCGTTGATGTCTGCTTCGTTTTTTTTAGGGAATTCTGAGTAAGATCATTACTTGCAAGGAGAAATGGAAATCATAAGAATTTATTGCAGTCGTAGATAAAACGGTTCCCGCCAAACAATGTCTAAAATGAAAGATCACTCTAATGAGGCTTATGGTAACGGTGTGGTGATTTTGCGCTGGCATTATCTACTACAGCTTCATAAAATCTGGCTCAACTGTAATGGCAGATGTATATTATCAAGAATTGCGGACAATGATAGAAGAGCTCGCAGTAAAACGACGGAAACTAATCAATTGTATATTGCCACTGTAGCTTCACGACAACGCCGGGCTGCAAACTTTACAGTAGACCAGCGGTTTCCAACCTGAGGCGCGGACTATTGCCAGGGGAGGCGCCATAAATTAAAAAAAAAAAAATAGAATTATCATACGATAGCTCACTGAAACAGAAGTTTTTAAAATGAAACCTTAAATTAAATTTTGGATGAACTTTAGCGGAGAGTATGAATCTTTGTATTGCAAAGAAATGCAGGTATTTCTTCCGTGTGTAACGTCTTATTTATGTGAAACGGGCTATTCGGCACTGGTTGCAATAAAAACCAAATATCGAAACAGGTTAGAAGTCGAAAAGGAGATAGGAGAGGCGGTCTCCATATTGCTACCAAGATTTGATAAACTTTTTGCCAATAAACAACGACAACCCGCCCTTGAGGTATTATATTACGAAAATGGCGCTATATAAGTTATCCATAATTATTATTATGATAACCCTTGCATTCAATTTTTAGATTATGTACCATCCTCCAAAAAAATATACATGAACGTACATATATGTTATAGCATAACCTTGTTATTATTCTGTTGATTGTAATTTACAGTTTTTGTTGTTGTAATAAAGTTTTAATTATTTGAAACGAGTCAATATTATTATAACTATTCAAAAATAAAAGATAGAGAGGCATGGATTTTTTTTTCAGTGAGGCGAAGTAGCATAAAGGTTATTATTACATTTGTAATTATGAAACCGATTTGACCAGAATTGTGGTTTGAAGCCATTGTCCTAAACACAGGCGATATGCTCCATGAAATGATGTTCAATAGTTCCCATTGAGTTCATTAATTAAAGTTTTAAATTTAGAACCTTACCAATAAATAGTGTAAGCCTCTGCTTGCGCAGGGTCCTTAATATTAGGCTCGTTGAGGAGATCCTGGATGCCGAGTAGAATCTGCTTGATGGTGATGGCCGGGCGCCAGTCCTTCTCTTCATCCAGCAGCGACAGGCACACTGTACCCGAGGGGTAAACATTGGGGTGGAACAGGGGGGGCTCGAACTTGCACTTGGGAGGGCTGGACGGGTAGTCGTCCTTGAAGATCATTCGGAGCTTGTAGGAGCCACCCTCCCAAGGAGTCTACAAAAATATTTTTGAGTCCAGATCAGATAAACCAAGCGAACTATATCCTAAAAGATGGTGCTTAAAAATCCCTCTGAAGGCAATGCTGTAACGTCATGTTATATTAAGCTAAAGATGACTTGTTTTTAAATGAGGCACTGAGAACTATAGGAGCTTAAGCGACATTTGACATTAATTTAATCTGAGTATGTAGTTAGATGAAAAGAAGTCATGAGTTTTGAGCCACTCTAACTCAAACACCTGTATTAAAGCTGGAAACTATATAAACAAAAAATCTGTACGGCAATATTTAAGTTTCACAAAAAAATAATGCCATCAAATTTTAAAGTGAAATATAACCGCCAAATTTGTAAGGGATTTTATTTTTCATTTAAGTTAAGAAAAAAATCTCAAATTAACTTTGCAATTTAATATGAAAAAAAAAACAAGTGATAAGTGTTTGGAAGTCATTTAGCCAAGAACTGTTTAAATGTTGCTGAAGTTCCTCTGGATCTCAGCGCCTCAAACAGGGATTTAAAAACAAAAAATAACACATTTATGAGGCGGTAAGCGCACTAGTGACGTAACCCACACATAGATATAAATCGACTTAAACATATAAAAGGGTCTATAACCATGCGATTTAAAAACTAGAAATGATTGGACCCATTTTTAAATGGCACTGTTCACACCATTACCAGTTCGCACGCAGGGCTATGTGCATGGCTACATGCATATAAAAAAAATGCAGTTGATTGTTGTTGTTGTAAAAATATTTAATTTTTTAATTAACATAGTTTGACATGTTTATAAAATCAAACGGTTACAAATGTATAGATACATATAAAAGTACCTTGAAATATAGTAAGAAAGTTACACCAAAAAGTTGAAAACACAACACGGTATACTAATGAATACTAACAAATGTTTATTTATTATTTATTTTAACATTTAGAATATAAATATTTTTTATTAGTTTGACAATACAATTAATTGTTTGGTATTGTATCTCGAAAAATATCACAAGCCTTTATGCAAAAATTTAAGGTTAAAATAACTTAAGACAAAAGTAATTGTATGCTCATGAAAACTCATCAAAATAAAGGAGTTGGCTGCAGGTACTTAGGCAATAACTCTCTCTAGAGAATAATTTGTTTATAAAACATTAAGTAGGTCATGCTGGTACACCATTTCATAAGGCGAGACATTGTAAATAAATTCAAACACTATACCATTTTGGTACGATTATGCACTGTCAACATGTAAATCTTCCCGGTAACATTTATCAGAGAAACCTCTTTAAAAAATAAAAAAAACAAAATATAAAATGAGGATACTAACGGATTTTTTCCCGGGTATCGCGCACTCCCATGTCATGAGGTTGAGAGTCCCGTCGGTATTCTTCAGCGGTCGAGCTACAAAACCCTGGAAAATAGACGAGAAATAATAGCACACCATCAGGTTAACGCGTTATTGTAATCATCTATTAAAAGCAGAAATATTATTACTAGTGGGAGGAATCGGCGAGCGAGATTTAATAGATGATAACAATGAAATGTTTATTGGCTACATTTAACTGTCAGAAGGAATATAAAGATTGTAAATATACATTTAAGTAATGGGAACCTGGGCAATTTTACGAACGGGGTTTTTGTTAAACATTCTGTCTGTACTTACAAATGGGTGGTCTTTGCGCCAGGCCTTCCTTTCTTCGGCGAGACGTCCACTCGCGATTCCAGACATTTCGAATGATTTAAAAAATCTAAACTTATTCAAACGTGAAACATGCACTTAAAGGTGTTTGAGTTGGACGAATTGAAACACTTTCCCCAGAAAACTAGGCAAACACAAAACCTAGAAAATTCTGGCGCGTCCGCGTACAGAACCAACGACAAGACAAAAACTATTTTTTCAAGAAAAATTATGACTTCCGGTCAAGTTAAATGCTACATTCTAAATGTATTTGAAAATTCAGTTCAAATTAATGGAAAAGTAGTTAAAAACATAAATAAAAACCAAAAATATTTTTCTCTATTTTTATTAGAATATGGAATTATTTGTTATAAAAACAAATGGTATTAATTCAACGGATATAGCAACTAATGACACCTGCCGGTAAAATTTACATACATGAATGTCTATGAAATATTTTCTCTATGGTATGGCTGATGAAAAAGTACCTACTAGTAAAACAACGGGGCTAGTAGTGAAGTTAAAATAGGGTTGCGTAGTTTTTATGTTTTAAAAATGTTAAAGATTCTCAAACAAATAAATTGCAATGAGAGAATCGATTGAATTCCAAAATGCGCAGAATGGGACACAATAGTCTATTTTCGTGTTGAGGCAGACATATGTATTTTTTCCTTTATTATTACGACATACTAAGTGGACGCATTGATAGCCCGACTCTTGAGTCAGCGTTATTACTAAACACCCATGACTACCGCACCCATAACACGTCAAGCCCTCTTTTTAAAGTACCAGCAGCTAGTACGAGTTTTTTTGATTTGTACAAATATATATTCACTCATGCGCACTCTCACCTTTACGCACTTACTCTCACAACCAATATTTAAAATATATTTCCACACACACAGAAATTTATTTATGAATATTTTGTTTATTTCTGTGGATTTCTGGACTGGTATTGTGAACGCATTTATTACGCGTTTTTAGAACGTAAATAATCGCTATACCGCATTATAAATGCATTTTTAATACCAGCCATGTCATGAGTTTTATTTTCTGTATATTTTTTCTGTCATATTTTTTAATATCCCCAATAAATTAAATAAACAAAAATATATATATACATACTGTAATGCGGTTTCTTTCAAAACATCATTTTGTGTGCGTCTATATATTTATACATATTATACATTAGGTATACCTTCTTACCTTATACTTACCAATCATGGTGTTACTCTTAAAACCCCCATCTAGGTGGTATGACTACAAACATATAGTATAGAAGAGTAAGTAGGTATCTATATCTACATCTACCACAAAATAAATACAAATTAATTTAAATAGGTGCGAAAGTTTTCATGGTCATTGTTATCAATATGTTTCTTTTTTGGGTGAAACCGTGTGTGTTGAATTTGTTTTGACGTTGAAGATGGCTCCTGTAATGGTAGCCGAAAGGTCGGAATAAATCCACTACACACGGTATCACCCAAAAAAGAAACATACAAATTAACTTAATTTAGTTCAGTATCTACCTTTGTGTGTATTAATTAAGATTTTGCCTGTTTTAGAATATAATAACAATAATATCGTCAAAAGTGCCACGTCATAGTGTATGTTTTTTATAATAAGTAAAGCGCCTTCTTATTTTTGAATTAGGTACCTACTTTTCATAAATATTATTTAACGAAACCAGTTGGGAATGAAACGTTTAGGAATTAAAAAACAGTAAATGCATTCCCCCAAAAAACAAATAATGGAAAACAACATTCCATAGAACCACATTATGAATGGTCCATAAGACATATGAATCTCTTTCGTCGTTTCTGTCAAAACAAGTCCTTTATCAAAATCTATTTTGTTTTTTTTTGAGCTTCCATATAATGATTCACTCCATTTTTTGAGTAATCCATTTTGACTGAGCAGCAAAATATAGTAGTTGATCACTCTCACATAAGGTGTAGATTTACGAAAAGGCCAGGCATGAGACGAAGGGAGCATATTGTCAGCTGTTATTCTAATCTTCGATAGTTCTTGCTCGCTGAAGGCTGTGCCACATTTCTTCATTAGACTTTGTTGGATAGGTACTTGTTCCTCTATCAGCATGACATCACTTGTCTGAGCCATTCTCAATACGTTGCAGATGCTTACATTGGTGTGAGTTCTTTCGCTAAGGTCGTGCATTACTGGATCGGAAGATGTTTGTAGAGCTCCAACGACTAATGATCCATCCAGCTAGTTAACAAATAATAACAATGTAATATTACCTACAATTATTTATAACATTAATTTACCTTGAGCTTGCACTAATTAATGATTGATTTTTATAATAATTTTCAACATATTAATCGTGTTGTTGTAATAGTGAAAAGACCCAGGTACATAATACATAGTAAATAGTTTCTTACTAATATTTTCATAATGCTTTCTTTTGAAATTTATAACTAACTACCTACCTATTTGGAAATTAATATTTCCTAAAGGTGTACTGCAATGGAAAGATGTATTTTTTTTTACTGGTCAACATAAAAATTGCCATCTTTCAAAACTGTGATACTATTACACATGGTGTATCTATAAATATTAAATTGATGGTGTAGGTAACGTAAAGTTGATAAATTTAGTGTAAGGTAATCTAGGTATGTGAGATTTTGCTTATAGATGCAGGGAGCTCCTACACCAGTGACATGATGACATAATAAAACGACGTTATACGTCGATGTGTATTTATTATATGTTGAATATGATACATAATTTGATTATGAAGCGCGAGAGAAAAGGTAAGAAACTAAGTAAATTAACTGATTCAATATACAAATGTTTGAATGGAACTCTACTGAATTAAGCTAGGGTTTCCTAGGACAGCGGTGCCCGTATTTTAACGGCCGTAGTGAACGGTGATGCAGTGGACAGCCGTCGTAAAGGTGACTAGAGTGTGGTTTTCTAGGAAAACGGTGTTATCAACACCATTTAACACCGTTTTCCTAGGAAACTACTCTCTAATCACCTTTACGACGGCTGTCCACTGCATCACCGTTCACTACGGCCGTTAAAATACGGGCACCGCTGTCCTAGGAAACCCTAGCTTTACTGACTTTCTGACTTACTTCTGATGGTACCGGGTGCTATTGCTTATATAGAAGTAGTTTATAGTGTTGCATTTAGCAATGTTCAAAGTTAGTTCTTTTTTCACATCACCAAGTCAAAAAAATATTTTAAATTATTTTTGACGAGGGGAATAAAACATGTTAACTACGCAAGAATGTTGTTTTATTTTATTATTGTAAGTATTTGAGGGGTCAATGTTAAAAGCTCTTGAGTAGATTTATTGTAATTCTCGCCCTGGAAGCCTGTGTCTTAAGAGCCGGGCTGCTTAGTGGGGGTGAGTGTTTTCATAGAATATATAAGTATATATATTTTTATATTTATTTATTTTTGTTTTGTTACAATAAACATAATAATAAAACAGAGTATTAAAAAAATAACGCATAATTACATATCAACGAAATACATATTAATAGAAAAATAGTAAACTAAAAAATCCCACAAAGGCATGGCCTGTTCGTGGGTATACAAGAAAATCTTAATGAATTTTTGATCCTATAATAAACAATGGACAGTAATAATATTTTTGTTTAACATAAAAAAAGGTTAAATAAAATAGTCTGTAAAAGATAATATGGTATTTTTTTTAGTAATTAAAAAAGAAAAATAATATTTAAAAAAACACAAAATATTCCTTATTATTAAAGGGCAACAAAATAAATCATGTTTTTTTAAAAGAAGGAAAATTTTGAAAGTTTGAAATCAATGAAATATTATCAGTAAAAAAAGAATAAAAAAATTGTGGCCCATAAAATATGCATGTCTCTGTGCGAGCTTCGTTTTACAATGTGGTATTTCTAACACACGATTCCTTCTTTGACTTGATCTATTTGAATTACATGTAAATAATTTTTGGTTCTTAAATATATATTTTAAACATTGAAAACAATATATTTGTCTTAGATCTAAACTTCTTGGAACAATTGTAAAGAGGGAAAAGTGCGATTTTTGTGAAGAATTATTTTTAATAATATAATTTTTTGAACAGTTTCTAATGGTTTAATATGATTGTTGTAAGTTCCCCCCCATCCAATTATTCCATAGGAAAGCGATGACTGTACAAGTGAATTGCTGAATATTATCCCCCAAGTCCAGGTTACTTAAAGTATCGGGCTATTAGGTAGGGGCAAGCACTCTCACATCCCCAGGTTTAATTAGCGGTCTGCAAAAAATCTGGCTTCTTTGTAATATATTATAAAGCATTATTCTCACATTCAACGTGTGCAGCTGATTCATCATCTCACTAAGAAATCATTGCTATTCACCAGTACTCAATATGCATTTCAATTTGTATTATATCAACACATTATGAAGATAAAAAACTAGCAACCAATATAAAAATGCTCAAAGATGCCTACAAACATGGTCCGTATTGTGTTATTTACTAGAGGTACCTACTTAACATTTACGCATATTATACTTATCCTTAAAATCTGAGCTTCACTAAAGATTTGGTATCAAAGACGACACTGCCTTATAGCTCGGTACTTCACGGATCTGAGCTTGGAAGGGGAGATTTTAATGTAAAATGTAAACTTTGGCCGTTTTCACACATGCCACGCAAATCCACCCGGCGCGGTAATTTTACCGGGTTCGCCATACAAAAGGCGACAAAATTACTGCGCCGGGTGGATTTGCGTGGCATGTGTGAAAAGGGCCTTTCGCCTTCCTTCTACCCAGTGAGAACTATTCACGTGGACCCGTCACAATATATCTTCACAGGTCGCAGTGACGTCAGGGGCTTGCATGGCACTGACCCCTACCACTAAGAATAAGATACTTTTCGTTGCATTAGCACTTACCTCGTTCAGGTAAGCGTCATATCCTGACCTAGTGAGTTGATATAAAGTAGCGAAATGTTCCGTAGGAGGATGGATCAACACTGAAGTCAGTTTGGCTTTGTAAACTGTGCAAATAATTATGCAACAAAGAAGCCAAGAACAAATCATCTTTCGTCCTGGGATACGCTCAAAATGACTGATTCCTTGCTCAATTAAAATAGAGCTCAAAAGCTAAAAAAACACAAGGTATGTAATTCAAATAAGATTCTATAGAATTGATGCTAAGCCACCACTTGCAGATGTTATGGACAAGCTAGTTTTTTTTTGTTTTAGAATATCATAGATCTCAAAAGTTGTTTAAACTTGTTGCACTTAAAAACCAAAGTATTTAAAAATAATATAATTTAAAGTGAGTGCATGGTTATAAGTAGTGAACTGAAGATGAATATTTCAGAAAAGTTGTACAATAAAGCATAGATTAGATAAAAATACAGGTTAAACAAAAATGTTAAGAACATATTTTTGCGTTTTCGTTAACATAGCCTAAGTAGGGGCGCTATTCTGAACCACTCTCGTGGCACGAGAAAACAGTTTTTCTCGTGTATTTTGTATGTAAATACACGAGATAATACGGCCACGAGAGCGTTTGGAATACCAGCCCAGGTTGCATAAAAGAAATATAACGAAACAACCCATTCCAATTATTTGAGAATATTAAAATCTAGGTATTTACAGATGATACGCCGTGTAACATTTACCATTCTGCCTATGGGTAGTTAACTTAATACCATATTCACATACTGAATTTTTATATTATGTATAATATGCTTAGTTTAAAAAAAAAATCCCTTTTGTTTTACTATAGAAAACGAAAGCTGAAGAAAATCAGTGATATCTAATGTTGAAATAGATAAGTTTTTGTACCTGAAATCTTCAGATTGTATTGGTTTCCAAGACAGATACCGGCGATAACTTAAACTCTTATAGTGGGGCCAATTTAAAAGGTCACATTTGACACTTCATCAAAATTCAACAACATAACCTTGTAAGGGCGGTAATAAAATACTATTTATTTTTTCGAATTAAGAACTGCACAATTGCTTAACTTTTTTCAATTACGATTACATATTTATCGCAATAATGACAAAATAAGGTAATTTTACGATTTACTTTCACTAATAAACCATTCTAAACATAATAAACTTTTTCTGTTCTAAACGTCGTTTAAAAATCATGGGACAGGGATTCGACTTATGGTTGTTTTTTTTTCATTATCAAATGGTGCAACTTGCCCTAATTGAAAGCTATTTTCGAATAAAATTGAATTCAAATAACTATTAGAATGCAATGTCAACTCTCAAGGAATTATGAAAATAATTTTTTTTTGACTTACCCAAAAATAGCGCGATAGAGGCAAGTTATTGGTATAAATATATTTACCGGATACAAACATGAGACACGAAATTATTGTAATAGTTACAAAAAGAGTACTCCATGTTTCGACTGTGAACACCAAAACCATCATCAAAGCTGAAAAGACAAAACAGCATGAATTATTTTCAATAAAACTCAAAAAGAAAATGTACTTAAGTATAAATTTCTTATTTACCTTCCGATAGAACATTAGGACGATTGATGTAAACAACTCTTAGTGGATCATCTCCTACAAGATAACTGAATTCTACCTTTTGGCTTCTTCTTTGTGATACAGAAATCGAACCAATTCCAAAATCAATTTTGGACAAGTTTACGTCATTAATTATGTTGTTCCAAGGTCCTGGTTCATCGTGTAGCACAGGATTCACAAAATCATAAATAAAATTCAATCTTTTACTCATTTCTTTTAACATCAAAGCTTCGATTCCAACAACTTCTGTGCATTCCGTGAAGATATCTTCTCCAATCACGGTGTACTTTTCATTTTTACAACCTATGTAAATATTTGCACGCGGTATCCCCACTCTGAACTTATGAGAGTTGAAGTCCAAAAAATGAAATTCTACCATTTTAATCATGTAACTGATCAGCTCCCAAGATTTTAAATCGTTAAATGCACTCTCAAATCTAAGTGTCAATTTTACAGAGTCTACGTTGCAGTAAAAGCACATTTCAAACAGTTTAATAAAGTTATTTGATATCTCTAATACCAAAATCATGAAAACTTTCTTAACTAGAGTTTCATCTTGAATCATCGTTGGGGATAAAGAATTTGTTGAATCGTATTTACACGAAGACATTACTTGATTTTGATTTATACACATGTATAAAATTATACTGTCTTTGCGAATGTTTCCATTTAAAATTACAAATGTTATTGGATCGGGTAAAATTACAAGGTGCAAAGCATTTCGAATATTTTTGTAATCAATTTCTGAAATATTCTGATTTTCTTTATAATACTTCAATGTGTATATGAAATTTTGGGCATTGTCAGAAAAAATACGCGTTTTCGATAACTTGTTTGTGCTTGTATTTACTGCTCCACTAAGAGAACAGATTTCGTTTACAATTATTTCAGTAGTATTATCGTAGTGTAGAATAATATCGTAAGATGATGCCATTCCATTTGCTATTTCTGATACCAAATTCGAAAATTCATCCAATTTTTCTTCTCGAGGAAACTTCGCACTAGATAGCGTAGATTTTAAAGTAAATACGAATATTACCATTTTAAGGAATAATTTTCGGTAGTTCGCTTTTATTAGATACATTGTCATTTAAACTAATAAAACAATTAAATGAAGCAAACTGCGAACAAAAAAAAGTTAAGGTGATTGATACACAAAACTAAGGGGTTCTTTTAAATAATGAAACATTATTAATTTAATATTTCAAAAATGCGGTATTGAGGATAAAAAATAGTATTTAAAATTACAATTAGAAAATTTATTGCTAACCAATTTACAGGGTGGTTCATTATACTTAACCCTTAAGTCTACAACACAATTATTAGTATTAGATATAAAATTAGTAGATACGTATATTTGATTTCAATATAAATTATTACATGTTTGTGTCCACAATTGAGTACTTACAAACATATCAATTAATTGTTCACAGACGTTTTGATAATTGACAAGTGTATCATATTTACATTTTTAAAAATTTCAAAAATTGCCCCTGTTGACTTGCATAAAGAAATTTGAAAAATAATTGTCAAATGATTGAACTGATTTAAAAATAAAAGCTGTGCTCATTCACGGTAATCATTTCAACGAACTTTAAAATTAAGAAATAATTAAATATAATTTGGTTATAATAATAATAATAACGTTTTCTTATAATGTTGTAAACATGCAGACAACAATAACCGAAGTTGTGTTCTAAACACTAATATTGAAAGATATTTTACAAATTTTATGAACTGTAAACGGCTGGTTTAAGCGATCACTTTGCGCACTGAGCAACATTCAGTATTGTGCCTTCGTTGAAACCTTCATATTTATTTCGCCAAATCTAAAATGCCTAAAACTCCTTTAATTTTTTTTACGTCTTAGACCAGTTGGTTTGTTCAACAGTAAAAATAAATCATTTATCTGAATAAAATATTTTTTAACCCAGAGTAGTTTATGAGCAGGAGAAAATAACTCCTTCGGCAACTTTTATACCCGAGAATTTACCAGAAATGATTTGTATTACCTTTTTAAATAATACCTAACGCAATTGTTGATTTGGACGGATTTATTATTCGGAATTCTTTGTTTCGATGATTTAATCGCTCGCAATCAGTAGTTTTTATGACTTTGGTTATATTTACAGAGACATTAACGACATTAGTTGACTAAACATATTTTTTATTGAAGATTATTGAGTAAACTTAATCGTTCTGCACGTTTGTTATTTTAAGAAAATACTATATTATAGCGACTCATCGACACTTGGGGTCTGATGAAACTTCGGCTTTCGTGAAATAGGTATACTATATTCCATAACATTGTAATATATGCATTATAATATACTCCTTGGGAATATTGTATATAATTATGTATAATATGTTTTCAATATAATAAAAATAAAAAAATTATGTTGACTGGCCTTAAGAAATATTTTACAAACAACCAAAAGCATAGGTATTGTGAATATAAAACTGATTATAACATCATAATAAAAACTAAGTGGTATTGTTTACTTAATAATGATACAATTAGTATACCATGCTCTTGTACATTTGTGTCAATATAACGGAATAATTGGATAGGATGGAGCCTTAGACAAACACATAAAATCATTATTAATAGCTCAAAAATTAATACTTAAAAACGTGCTTAAAAACCCACTATTTACCGCTCCAACCTATTATTTAAAGAAACTGAAATGATAATAAGAATAATGTATTGCATATAGGCTTTGAAATTTATACTTATGCAAAAAAACTTATTTCAGCTAATCAAAATCAAACCAGTCAGAGGATTAACCTTAAAATCAAAGTACTCCTCTGTAATACCACACTAGGGCAGAGACATTCACTTTTCTACGCTCTTAGTTTATACAATTTATTTACTACTAATGTGAAAAACATGATTAACCAATCACACCTTTAAATAATATGATAGAAAATGGATCATGAATAGAGATGTACTATGTACTTGATTTCTTTAGCTAAATTGCTAGCAAAAGATGTTACTTTTTGTTTTCCATACTTAAATATTTACATTGTGAATTTTGTATATATGTGTATGCCAGGGGCGTGCGGTGGGGTTTTTAATTAGGGAAGCAATTAATATATAAGTAATTGGTACATTATAATATACACTGCCCTTAAGAAATTAAAGACAAACTCAATACATTACACGTATGATTAGAAATAAAAACAATAATTTTACATATCTAGTTATAAATTGTAATGACAAATCAACCAACTTCACTTTATATACTATAATAAAAAACTGCGAAGTAAATACAAAATTGTGGCATTATATTTTATTTGACTAAAATGCAGTGAAACCAAAATAAACATTATCTTATTAAAAAACATGACTTTTCAACGAAAAAGAATTGGTCATTATTTGAACCCGAAAAATCAACATATGTAGTAGATTATAAACTTTTTTCTTATAACAAATCAACATTATATTGATGTTATGTTTGAATAAATTCTAGATTTTACCTTGTATTTCTACTCTACCATAAAATAATAATTAAACTATTATGTCCAGCGTCAAAATACCAAAATCGCATCTTTGTGCCGCGCGGCGCGCTACACTACATGGAAAATAATGTATTGGTTTGTTTCGACCACTTCCATTGCCTAGTGAGAAATGAAGTCTGCGCCTGCGCATGGACTGCGCGTTCAGTACGGCGCTGGAACGGAATTTCGAATTTGCTTCCACCGCGATCGTTCTAGCCGGTAGCAAGTACTCGTCGATCAGTCCGCGCATGACAGCGCTGGTAAATGGGTTTATGGTGGGTTACGTTGCTTTTTAACATATTTTTTTATAAGGCGATAGTAAAATTCCTTCACAATTTATCTCGATTATTAATCAAATTATTATTACATAATTTGTTAGTAGTAATTTAAATGTTGGGTATTATGACTGATAATAAATTTATTAAATATGCTGGGATGAAACAGGGATGAAAGTAGGCTGAATGCTGTCGAAATGCGATCTCTCAGGCGAATGTGTGGTAAAACTATGTACGATAGATGCACAAATGTTGAGATACGTACATTATGTAAGGCTGAGACAAGCATTATCGACAAAATCAAGAAAGTAGCTCTGCGCTGGTTTGGATATGTAGAACGAATGGACAGCGAGAGAACGGCTAAGAATATTTACAATGCGAATGTTGATGGATGCAGAAATAGAGGAAGACCGAGAAAGACATGGCATGACCAAATCCAACAAATACTTAAAGATGGACATGTCAAAAGTCGGAATAATCGGCGCGCGTGCATGAGAAGATGTATGAATGTAGAGGAAGCGAGATCTGTATGCAAAGATAGAGTGTTGTGGCGTTCTATCCTCTCTGCCTACCCTTACGGGGAAACGGCGTGATGGTTTGTTTGTTTGTTTGAAATATGCTATTTTATAAACATTATTTGCCAAAACGTAGGGGAACTTATGGTTCCATGCGTTCTATGAACGGACCGCGCATGGTGTATGCTTGTACATGGGTATGCAAGTATGCGTGTTGTGTATGTATATATGTGTGTTCGCATGTATGCATCAGTATGAATGTGTAATTTTGTTCATAAAATCGTGCTGTCACGTTAAACTGATACGTTAAATCAGCATATTCACGCCTATGTGTGTGTTTTTTTTCATTTTGTTCTATTATTATTCACATATACTTTGAACCTATATAATTATAAGAAAAAAAAATCAATAAATATTAAAAATTCAATAAAAAAAATATATTAGACTATAATCGAAAGGGTTCGAAGTATTATTTTTTTTTTCACTCAATCGACAGGCTTACAAAAGTCCCTACGGAATGGCATAAAATATTTACAATGCACTGTCTGAACTTAACCTAAACAATTTCGGGTTTGGTTGTTTCTAGTTCCCCTAATAAACAGATTTTATATAAACGAAACAAAAGGCGCACGCCAATGGAAAATATCTATAGTGTGTAACGAGAGAGAAACTACGGGAATACGTTTGTATAAGGAAAAGTCGAACCGAATTTATTCTTAAGATGAAACATTATTAGTTAACTAAAAAAACTTCACTAAAAAAATTTTGGTAAAAATCTTTCAGATAAACAGAAAAAAGATGTTGTAACTTTTCATTGGTAAGTAGGTTCCTTGAATTCCATAACTCAAAATACTTCGTTTTCAAATATTGAATTTAAGTAGGTACCTAGGTCACCAACAGGTGTGCACCGTACTCAGGAATGCGATTTTCAAAAATATATCGAATGTCAGTTAATATCATTTAAATAAAATCCAGCAAAAAGAAATAAATGCGCAAAAATTATAAGGGATTTAAAGAAATAATCTGATCCATAAAAAACGTATGTTGTTTGTACACATTAAAAAACTTTTTAAAAATTAAACCTGTAAAAAAAAGTTAAAAGCATACATTTCTTTTCATCGTCCTACCACCGTTACATTTGACGAGAATGCAATTAAAAAACGGAAGGATATTGTTTTTTGTATTTAAAAAAGTGTGTTTTTGAATGTTTACAAACAACAGGTTTACAACGCTTTTACGGACCCAATCAGATTCTTTCCTTACATTCTTTATAATTTCTTCCCATTTATTTCTTTTTACTGAATTTTTGGTAATACTAAAATAATATTAACTGACAATAAATACATTTTTGAAAATCGCATTTATAAATACAGTGGTCCCCTGTTAGTGAGAAGAGCCGAGTTTGACATTTCTAAAAAGAATTAAAATAATTTATTAATAGTTTTGGAATTCAACAATCAACAAGTGCCTAGGTACCTAGAAAATTTTTATATTTGAATATTTATAATTTTTAGATTTGGAATCCAATAATAAACAAGTACCTACCTACTTATCGATGAAAAGTATTTTTCCAAGCAGGCAAGCCAACGTTCGGGCAGGACAACATCTGTCGGGTCCGCTAGTAGATTAACAAATATAAATATATATAAAACAACTGAACTTCCTCATCATACCTATTACAATAGATTAATTTGTAGAGATTCACGTTCCTCAATTAAACACCATCACTGAGGAAAAATTGTTAAACGCCATCTAAAAGTGTAAGATCAATACTTATTGTTCAAATCTTAACTATTCCGTAAAGAGCTTTGACGCAATTTAAATAGATGGCGCTAAAAAATACTGGCCTCCATACTGCCGTGCGGAGCCTAAACCGCCCCTACTCACATTTTGTCGCTCTCGAGTTATATATTGATTCGTAATAAGCATTTATTAATCTGAACGCGTAGCCTTATCTTTTTTTCGCTACGACAACTGGAAAGTTATAAAATACATTTTATTTTATTTTATTTATTTTGAATACAAACAGATGTACAGGTTAAATTAATATTTAAAAAAATATATATGTATTTATAAAATGTAAACATAGTAGGGCCTGCCATCCAATTATATGTATTCACTAAATAATACTGTAATAAAGCGACGACGGCTTGAAGTTTAAACTATATAAATAATAAATATACTATACATTAAAATAAGATAAATATGGACAAAACAAGGAGATAGTGGAAAGGAAAAGAAGGAAATTGATAAGGAGTGGTAATGGATGATTGAAGGAAAGTGAGAGTGGAAAATTGCATTTGATTTATTGATTAAACGAATTATGAATGAAGAGCATGAATCAAGCCTATTAATTATCTTCTGTACATATTGTATGGAGTGTTAAATATATCAAGACTATTAAATTTTTTGTTAAATGTTTCACATATACGAGGGATTGTAGAATGTTTCCGATGATTAGTTTTAAATTTACGAAAATAGAAAATATCAGAGAGTCTAGTTGGCCTGGAGGGGACACGGTAAGCAAGTAGATTAATGAGTTCCGGGGAATCGAATTTATTATTGACAATTTTATAAAGCAGGATCTGATCAAACATATCTCTTCTGTGTGCTAATGAAACAAGGTTATAAAATTTTAATGAAGCTAAATAATTTGGAAAATGCAAATGAAATTTGTATTCTAGTTTTTTCAGGAATTTTTTTTGAACATTCTCGATTCTATTAATATTTAATTTATAAACAGGAGACCAGATAGCAGTGCAATATTCAAGATGCATGTACATACATGCAGTAACATTAAGTTTTTAACCCATAAACGATGGAAATACTAACTAAAATGCGGTTTTAAAAATCTTTTTTTGGCTTGATACGCCCTTCTCTCACGTTTAATCGTCATCATAATAGGCCTTATGATGAGATTTACAAAATGAAGTTTTTATGAATATCATTGCTATTTATACAGGGTGTTCACTTAACCCTGTCACATTCGAAACCACGATGATCAGTATGAGCAAAAAGACATATTGGCACATCAAATAATTTTTTTAGAACGAATATAATTTAAAAAGATAAAATATCAAAAAAAGCAAATGGTTGCTTGCTTCTGCTGGGGTGAAACGAGGAGGGGGGAGTGGGGGAGTCTGATACTGCGCCGCGCTCCCCTCATCTCACCAGTGCAAAAGTAATCAACCATTTGTTTTTTCAATATTTTATTTTAAAAAGATTCTTGGTTCTAAATATTTTTTTAAATATGCTTATATATCTTCTTGCCCATACTGATCATTGTGGTTTCGGATGTGACAGGGTTTAAAGAACACCCTGTATACTTGTTTGAAAAGTTTTTGCATTTTTCTCAAAAGTGGATTTTTCGAGTTAAAGCGGCTTAAGGCACGGCAGTATAAATCAAAATACAGTATATTTTTAAAATATGCGTAGTTAAAAAATATAATTTCTCGGTAGCATTAACCTAAATATTATAATTTATTTACAACATTTTAAACACATATTCAGAAAACATATAGAACCTACGCGTAATAAATTGGAAATGTAATTCTTTCTTTGCAGTCTCAATCCTGGGGGTTGGTTTGCAGCAAGTCCTCCACTGGTCGCTATTCTCTGCAGCCCTCTTCAGCTCGGTATATGAGCCGCAGTTTAAATTTCCCGTCGTGGGCGTCCTCTGTGATTTGTCCCCTCAGCCATTCCCTCTATTATTTCACGCAGGAGACCTCATAGCGCGTGGCCGATCCATTGGTCTCGTCTCTCTGAGATGGTTTTGATTAGGTGCCTCCCTTCTTCGATTCTACCGAGAACCTCGTCATTAATGATGTGATCTCTCTAGGAAATTCCTAATATTTTTCTGAAGCACCATATCTCAAAGGCCCCTAGTCTTTTTTTAATCTCTTCCGGGAAGGCACCATGTCTCACAGCCGTACATCAATGTGCTCCATACACATGTCTTGGCAAGTTGCTTGCGGAGTTTTAGGTTTATATAATTTGACACGAAAATCTTTGATTTTTCGTTGAACGCAAGCCTCGCTTGATGTATACGGCAGTCGATTTTTCTTTTTGTTTTACCATCCCATGTGATTCTGTTTCCAAGGTACACAAATTCTTTCACGTTTTTTAGTAATAAACGGAACATAATTTTATGGACCAATTAAGTATTTGTAATAATTATGTTTTTTTAAAAATAGAATAGACTTCTTAGGTTTTCACGGCCGTTCAGAAAAACTGATTGTTTTTTTTACTGGCGAGATCATATTAATACGAGGAAACGCGTTCTGACTTGCCTTCACGCGAACGTGCTCCTGTATTTTTTCCATATTCCAATTTACCAGAGTATTTTCTTTTTACGCGTTGTAGATATTTACCCTCGGCGTGTCCTTTTTTGTTGTTGATAATTTGTTTTTTATGGTAACTAGGACCATACAAAAATCTTTAAAATCACCCAGTTTTATCTGCCGTCTTCGGACGTGCGGTACACAAATATGATACATAATTTTAGAAAACTGAAACGATGAGAAATTCCATCCTAATACTCTTTTCTAAAAAAAACCGGTTCAGTTTTGGGATGCGGAAAATGGGCTCAACAAAACCTTGATTTAGTAAATTTTAGGCATAAACACAATATCGGGGAGGCACCTGCGAGAGAGTAACAAAAAATTTGGTATGTTCAAATACCTATTCATCAAATTTCTTATACGAAACATAACACGATGTTTGCAAAGCTCTAACGGGTTTTAAAAATAATATAAATAAACATATATCTAAATACCCAAAACAATAAAACAACAAATTTTATCTCAAGACTATAAAATAATCGTAATGAGAAGGTCGGTGTTTTTTTCAATTTATTTTTTATATTATGGTCCACAAACAATAATCAATACACACGACTATGGTCTAATAATAGAAATTTGTTATTAAATGTTATTAAATATTTGTATATACCGACTTTTCTATGTCTACTAAAAAACTATAAATAAAATTTTCTAGATTTGACATTAACGAACATCAATAATCAAATAGAATGTAACATTTTTTGAAAACCAACATACACGGATATTCCACATTCCATTTAATGTTACATCATTTAAAAAATGTTCCTCTTTCCAAACTTAACTTTGAAAATTAATTAAATAAAAAAATAAAAAATCTACTAATAATGGATATAAGATTGATTTCATAAATACCCTTTTATATAGAAAACTAAAGAAAAAATGAATCTTTTTTTTTTTATCCTATTAAGAGTAATTAAAATAATACTGAAAATGAATAATAAATTTTATTTTATTTATTTGGATAACTAACAGCTATAATTATCTTATACATATATATAACAAAACAAATAAGTTAATTACAAGTTTTCACAAGTAGCATCACGGTAAGTTAAAAAATATTCTCGAACAAAAAATGAATAGTTATTTAATGTAAATTCAAAAGAAAATAAAAAATACAACGTATTATTTCGAAAGCAATAAATGGAGAAGAATTTTTTGTGTGAATAGTATATCCGCAAATGTATCCAAATTTCTACCAAATAATATCAAACCGGCTTTTTATACAAACAACAATATTTGTAAATTATTGCTTAATAATAAAGAAAAAAATAGTTTATTAAATAAGTCAGGTGTTTACCAATTAAAATGCAATTCTTGTCCTTCAGTTTAAGTTGGAAGAACATAAAAAAAAAATTGATATTCGTGTTAAAGAACATAGGAGGTGTCTTCACAATAATAATTTCTCTGAATTCGCAAATCACCTAATCAATTTAAATCATGACTTGAATAAAAATACAGGAGTAAAAATCTTACATACAAATAATAAAGGGTTTAAAGTAAATAATATGAAAATATTTCACATTAGGAAAGCTTTAAAAAATAATGTTCCTTTCATCAATAATCAAACAAACTTCCAATATAGTCCTTTATACGATGTTCCACTGTAATGGTCACCCTATTAAACCTATTAAGCTTACCCCCTCTCTCCATCCCCTCTACTTTTTTTATTAATTCTCAAACAACAGAATATTTTCATAATTTAATCAGTGCATGTGCTTATTAAAATATATGTCGTGTTGGTTTTATATTTTTATGCAACAATTATGGTGAAAGTGTATAAGGGGTTTTGCATGTTGGTTTGCATGTTGGTTTAGTTGGTGCCCTGACAAAGAGACGGGTACGTCTCGAAACCGGTAGACATAAAAAAGGCGGTAGGTGGTTATATACAAATATTTAATTACATTTAGTAAAAAGTTTGACCACAAAGCTATTGATAAAATATTAATAATACAATTTGTTATGTTTGTATATTGTCCATCAATTATATGTGAACGCAACATGAACAAATATTTTTTTTTAATGAAGTTAATTGTTTAGTTTATTTTTTATATTATCTTGATATTGTTATCACAATAAATTATACTAACATGTTATTATTTTACGTAACTAACATAATATACTATTTTATAAATTGCGCAACACTTTTCCTTTATTTAATTTGTTAATTAACTATTAAACTGAGATAAAAAATGGTGTTGGTATCGTATTATCAGCGCTATGATTTTTCAAAGTTTGGTGTTTTTGAAATTACTCCGCGTGTGGCGTCTCAAGTTCACTTTCCTTCTCGGCGAGTTCTGCTGATTGGTCAGTTGACTTACCGAAAACCGGAAATCTACCACAACTTTCCTGACTGCTGATTTCGGCTGATTTGAAAAATCTAGTGACGTCTTTCAGAGTAGTTCGTTTTTATTAAAATAAGTTTTGTTATTTTTTTCATATATTTTCAAGAAACTTCGCCGTACAATTTAATGCTACAGCGCGTAAGAATACATTTCTTGTATCAAATTTCCTGTTGGGTTGAATTTCTTCATTGAGCTTTCTAATGGGGCGAACGCCTTAAGTTTTTTAGCCACAGCGAAATTTTAATGAACCCCTCTGAATGTATTAAGATAGGGTACAAAATCTCTCCAATGAAACATATAACAGAGATAAACATTCCGAAAAGCCACATAATGAAAGGCCCAACTATCTTAACTGGCTTTTCAGACACATCAGTTTGAACTATACCCCTTTCAAAATCGATACTATTCATTTTACTTGACCCGTATAAAGACTCTGACCACTTATTGTGTAACCCGCTCTCATATGTAAGGGTGATATAATGATTAAAAGATTCCAAGTAAGGGGTATTTTTGTTGAACGGCCAGGAATGTGTTGAAGGGAATATGTGGTCCTTCACTATCCTGATCCTGCTTATTTCTTCTTTCGTAAGAATCTTTGGGCACTGCAGTTTTAGCTCACTTTGAATAGGAACCTGTTCTTCTATCAGGAAATAAGGCCGGTCGACTGATTTTTTCAATGCTTCACAGATGCTGTGGTTTGTTACAGTTCTGGGTATAAGTTTTCGTACGTGAGGGTCGGATTCTTTTTGAAGGGCGTCAATCACTAAAGAATCATCAAACTGGAAAACAAATAAAATGATTAGCAGCTTCTAACATAATTAAAATTTAAAGCATTAACTTTGTGGTTAAAATTTTTACATATATATTAAATGTTTTTCCTTCTGAACTTAACATCGAAAATGAAATAAATCTAATCAAATTGCGATTAACAATGAATACACAAATGATTTATTTAATACTGTTTTAAATAGAAAACTAAAAAAAATAATAAAAAGAAACAAAATCCTGTTAACAGTAGTATACTATATTCAAACTTTTACCAAATAATGTCAAACCCGCCTTTTATACAAAAACAATATTGGTAAATTATTTCTTAAAAATTAAGATAAAAAATGGTTATTTAACTCAGGTGATTACCAATTAAAATGAAATGGTTGTTCTTCAGTTTACGTTGGAATTACATCAATAAATTTTGATATTCATGTTTAAGAACACATAAGGTGTCTAAACAATACAAATTCTCTCCGAATTCACAAATAACCGAATCAATTTTAATCATGACTTTAATGAAGACACTGGCGTTAAAATTAAATATACAAATAGAAAAGGGTTGTAAATAAATAATATGGAAATGTTTCATGAATGTGAAACGAAAGTTTTAAAAAATAATGTTCCTTTGATCAATAATCAAACAACCTTTCAATCTGGCCTAATAGACGATGTTCCATTGTAGTTTGAGTTTTTTTTGTTATTGTTATATTAGTGTTGAACTACTTATTTATTTATTTATTTACTAATGAAATCATACAGTCATTATATAAAACAAGGTACAAAAGAACAATTAGAAAAAGTAAGACCAATTACAGATTTCACACTAATTTATTATGAATGCAGGAGGAGAGGGGAAAAATAATTGAATTCTAAAAAAGTAAAAATAAAAATATTACATAAAAAGTACATAAAAGGAGAAGACATTGTATAGCTACTCTACTTTCCTCCCTCTCTCTCTGCTTCCATGAGCATTTAAATTTATTTGTAAAAAATCACAAACAACAATTAATTATTAGATGCAGGTAGTAGATGTAAGTAAGTTTAAATTAAGAGTCGAAATCAAAAGTTAAAATTAAAATCAAAAGTAAAAGTTAAAATTAAAATGAAAAGTTTAAATTAAAATTGAGTTAAAAGTTTAAATTAAAAGTTTAAATTAAGAATTTAAATTAAAAAGTTAAAATTGAAAGATAAAATTAATTTTTCTTGAAAGATAAAAAAAATCTCCATCTTAGAACCGGCTGAGTCATGTAAGATGGAGACTATCCTAAAAAGAGAACTCTCCGTTTTAATTTTCTATTCACTAGTTTTATATAGATTCCCTGTAATTAAATATGTATACTTTTATAATGCAATAAATTTGTAAAATAAAAAAAAATTGGCCACCCATACTTATTGAACTAACGCACCCTCCCCCTTCTACCTCTTCGTCTTTTTCCAACTATTTCTCCCACAACATCAAACATTTTCATAAATTATAATCAGTGCATGTTAGTATTAACTACTAAAAGCATGCGGTTTTCAATTCGGCACGATGGTTTTATATTTTTGTGCAACAACTATGGTGAAGGTGTATGGCAAAATTTGCATGTTAGTTTAACTGGCGTCTTGACGAAGAGATGGGTACATCTCTAAACCGGTAGACAGAAAAGTCGGTAAGTGGCCATATTAAAATATTTGATAACATTTAAAAACTTTTAAACTTAGATCATCGGTAATATTTCATTCGAAATGACAATTATCACATATTTTCTAAAATATGCATATCAAGCCCTAAATCCTCAAATGGTTGTGCATAGGGCAATGCATTTGTTAAGTAAATACAGCGTATCTCGATCGTCAATTGTAGGAAGGCAAGTCTTAAGCCTCAGGTACTAGTCTGTGTAAATCCACCTTATAAACACATATTTCGTGTTGATCCTCACAAGAATCGAACCCAAAATCTCAATCATGGTATGCGGACTTTTTTCCATTTGATTCCCCTTTCAGAACATTTACCAGCTTACTTCTCCCACTCTTTGATTACGCAGATGCATGTTACCCAGATGCTAATTCTGAATGGCTTGATAAGTTGGAATGATTACTGAATATCTCTATACGTTATATCTTCTTCGTAAATTTGACCACGTAACCGAATACCGCACGCAACTACACTTGCTCAGTATCAGCATTTCACATTCTATCACTTCTTCACAATATTTTGAATACTCCCACTTCGCCTGTTTATCTGAGAGAGCAACCACTATCACAACATAGAGTATATCTTCGTTTTAGTAACGAGAGAACCCTTTTAATATGCATTAGACGTTTTATTTTTTTGCCTCCTCTTTCACTGTAGTAGCTGCTCGACTGTAGAATAAACTACCCACTAATGTCAGAGACGCCTCAATTTTATTTACGTTTATATCAAAATAATCAAAATATTTCAGTTTTTCCTTTCTCCTTCTTATTTCCTTCCTATCCCTCTCCTCTCTTCATATTTAAGTGTAGATTTTTAGTCAATTTTTGTTTAAAATTTTGAATAAAAATATAGTATTCTGTATTAATAGAATATGTTCATATGTCCATGCGCTTCTTATTTTCTCAAACTGAACGGTTTTGGTAGGTAGAAAAAAATTGTCTTAAGGCAATATGCCCGTCTTTATATGTAAATATAATGTTTATGTATATGCAGTGATAAATAAATAAATCAATTGTCAAAAAACTAATTCTAGAAAAATAGTAAGGGGATGCTTTGAGATTTGGATAATATTTTAGCTTTCATTTCACTGGGAGTTACAAAAACCGGACAATATCATTAAGCGACTTAGTAATAAACTGCGTTGATGGTAACATAAATTAATAAATAATTTTGAAACTCCAGTAATTGTCTACAAAGATTTGTACATGCTTAAAACACTGTGAACATTTTTTTCATTCACTTCTCAAGTAAAAATCTATTACGATGAAAAATAGTAAAATACCTCATTTAAATAGACTCCATAGCCCCATTTCGCCATATCATGCATTGTTGCCAAGCGTTCAGTAGGAGGGTGAATTAGAACAGAAGTCAGTTTGGCCTTGTATATTGTACTGATTATTATACTGCACAAAAGCCAAGAAAACAGAAGACTGCGACACGGTATAACACATATAAAACGACTCACTACTTGTTCAATCAAAACGCCCGTCATAGCCTGAAATAAACTTGTCCATTATTCAAATCACAACCGATTTTGAGACCATTTTTAGAAAGTCAATAACATGGAAGTCTGGGCATTTACAAATCTGTCATTGGTTTTTGTGATAAAATTAAGTAAAACAAATGGTGTTTAGTATACAACAGTATTTATCTATATTATGCCTGGGGGATTACCTTTGTTTCCCACGCTTCCCTTAACCCATTCTCATAGTACCTACCTAACACGAAGGTAGAAGATTTATAAATATAGAATATTTGGATTTGGAACGAAATGTACAAAAATTTACGTTACATCACATTGTATAAGAATTCTTGAAATCGTCATAAAGCGAAAGTTATCATAAATCGTTATCATAATCCCAGTGAACTTTCATCATCCAGTGCCCCATAATAGAACAACATCTTCATCGCATCAAAGGTAGGTCCATTTCCGTGCTCCTGTCCTTTGCTCAAATATTCCAACCTTGCTCAAAGTTGAATGATATTAATTTTAAAATTATGCAGTCTGCTTTTCGCCAACTGATGGAATAAAATAATAAATATGCTTGTTCAAACAAGGGCAGAACGGTGAATTTTACATACTTATTAGTAGATTTGATTTATTTGCGTTTAAATGAAAATATTATGTAACACAAGATAAATACAAAAACAGCAGTACTCTTAATTCAAAAGACAAAAACAAATTACTGAAGACATATCAATTTTCTGGTATTTCTTCCTTATAATCGCTAAATTACAACTTTATTATCAAATAAGTATGGAGACATCGAAAAGTAAAATAAATAATGAAGCTTTTAAAATCCTGGGGTCCTATTCTAAATTTTCTAGAGGGGGTAGAGAGTGGTTCATTTGTGGATTTGTATTTTTTGCATGCGATTACATTTTGCTTCATAAATGGTCACACTGATGATTAAATGTCAATGACATGACCCCGATTACAACGGAAAGTTGACAGAGTTATCTTCGACTGTCTATATAAAAAAAAACAATATTTGGGTACGAAAATTAAAAATATCTTCGTCGTAAACCTATAATTGAACATGTTTAGAAGAAAAAAATGTATGCATATTCTGCTTTACATATAGAAACCTTAATTTTACTTTGTAGATAAAATTGAAGATAAATGTTAACTTCCCATTGTAATCGGGGCCATGGTTACGAATGATGAAATCAGGCGAGAGTGCAAATCTGAGACAGGTATAATCGATAAGATTAAGAAATGTCATTGAGACGGTTTGGTCATGTGGAACGAATGGATGACGAAATAATGGTAAAACAGATATATGATTATGATATATGAACAGTACTTATGATTTTCTTGTGGTATTACTGTAGAATGTTTTATTATTTAAACTTTCTACTGAAAATGCTGTTTAATTTTTAGGTTAAATTTTTTTTTATAAAACTTTTGGGAATAAGGAAATTCATGTTTAAAAAAATGAATAATATATATTAAGCCAAATATGTTCGTATTATAAATGTTTGTAAAAGGCAGATTTGCCGTTTATGTCAATAAAATAAAATAAATAATAAAAATAACATATGGCGAGAATGAACGGTCACGTAGGATGATGATGGCATAATCAGAAAAACCAAAATCTTATGTCTGGTCATGTCAAAAGCAGACAGAACGAAAGAGCATGTATGACAAGATGTTTGAATGTGGAAGAAGCTGGGAATATATTTATTTATTTTACAGAAACAAACAGTTGACAATGATATAATAACATAAAAAAGATACGGTTTAAGGACAGACCAGCGAAGTTTCTAAATAAAAATCATAGATATTAAATTGTGGTACAACAAAAGTGTGCGTTTATGTGAATTTGAATTAGAGTAAGTGTTAGGTGTGTATGTGGGAGTAAGTGTTCAGGTGTGTGTAAGTGTGAACATCATTAAATAGCAAGTGGGATCGTATCGCAGCCAGAAAGAATCAGTCTTAATTTATTAATAAATAAATTAAGGGGCGCGTGAAATATATATTAACATACAGAATACAGAATACCGGGAATGAATATGCATCACATTTTGATAAATTTAGTTTATCTCTGCCTAACTTAAAAAATAAAGTGACCAACATATTTTTATCAAAAAGAGCAAATCATCTTCAGAAGAGTGGGTTGGAATATTTATAATTTGATTGATTAATGTATTTTGTTATTGTATAATTTTTTAAAAATATATATGTATTTCAAGTAATTAATAATGTGTACAGTACGAGTATATTAATATTTCATACTCGATTTTTTAAAAATATTTTTATTTTTAAGCACTCTTTATACCACATTTATGTGAATGGCAGAAATTCCGTATATAAATAAATAAATATGAAAAAAAAGCATAATAGTTCGAGCAAGAACGATAGAGGAAAGTGTTGTACATATACATCAGGATAGACGTGTGAGGCGGTCCATCCTCTCTACCGGGAATGAGAAACGGCGTGACGGTAGTAGTATTTTCACAAATACTTCGATAGCAAGAATATTGTCAATGTACTTACCCACGCGTAGCTTGTAAGTGTAAAGTGGTTTGAATACATTAATCTGTCAGCTGCAAACATCAGGAAGGAAATAAATACTATTGTAACTGCTACAATAATCCATGTTTGGAATGTAAATACCGTTATGATCATTAACACTAAAAAAGGATAATACATTGTTAATGACGAAATTCCTAGATGAATAACAGTTTAAATAACAGTTTTTTTTTTTTTTGCATTACAACAGGCCAGGAGGCCTCATTACAGTGGTGAATTACATCACAGAGCACCCAGGCTTGAGAAAAATCACATTTTTAATTTTTGTGTTCTCACCGGGAATCGAACCCGGAGCCTTCCGTGCGTGAGTCAAGCATCTTGACCACTACACCACGGAGGCCGGGTTTAAGACTTACTAGACTAGGGGGTTGTTTTAACCTCAGAGTAATATTTCGAAAACAAAAGCGTTCCAAAATTTTGGTTTGGTTTTGGGCTTAACAACAAACATGTAACTAAAGGTTTCGGTTTGCGCTTGCGATGAGGAAGTTCAGCCCTATGGGAAGTTGAATAGAGAAAAAAAATATTCCTACGCCCGGTTTAAATTAGAGCATGAAATTGTAGACCGACGTTTTATGAAAATTTATGAAAAAAATAACAAAAATGATTTTAGTAAAAACGAACTCCTTTCATATCACTCCACTTCCAAATGAACCAATGATAAGAGAGTTGTGATAAGTTTTCGGTTTACGCTAAGTCAACCGAAGAATCAGCAGAACTCACCAAGGAGAAGGGGAAGAGAACTTGAGACGTCACGAGCGAAGTATCTTGATCACGTTTGTTACATGAAGGTAAGATGATCAGTATTACGTTTAAGGTATCAGTCTAGGGACTATGAAATATTCTAGTGTAAAAACACCCTTTTAAATAAATATTTCATATCAACCATGTCGGGAATCGAACCCGAGACCTCTTGCATGGTATAAGCCGACATAGAGGCTTAGCGGGTTATTCCTTTAAAAAAATATATAATAAACTAAAATACGGTTTTTCTTTCATATTTATTTAACCCTCTTGTAAATGTTTTGTAATTACCTGCCTCTCAATGTTAAACCGTTTTGAGTCAAAAAATTTTACTACTCTAATTTAGGAGTATCAACATGAGTATTTATAAAATGTATCGGTTTTTTTATTGAAATCCCTGTTGTATCATGAAGAAGTTTAAAAAAATACACATTTTTTACGTACAATTAACATTTTTATACTTACTTTGATTGATTAAATTAGGGTTTTTAATATAAACAACCTTCATTGGATCTTCTCCGACCGCAGTACTGAAGTAAACTTTTTCCGACCTGCTTTCAGAACGAGTAATGGATCCTATAGCGAAATCAACCTTGGACTTTTCCACGTCTTTTATCATATTCTCCCACGGGCGGAACACACGAGGCAAAGGATTTACAAGAGAGAACGTGAAATTCAATCTCCTGCTTAATTCAACCAGCATCATCCCCTCTATACCTCGAATTTCTGAGCATTTTGTAAATAAGTCACCGTCTACCACCGTGCTCACCTCGTTATGACATCCAACATAAACTGTTCCTCGAGGGAAACCAACTCTGAATGAATGAGAATTGAAATTCCTATAATTGTATTCCAGCTTTTTCAGAACACTGTTGACGAAAAATGATATTGCTGCTTCATTAAGAGAACTCGTATTAACTTCATGAATTAACATGAGTTTTTGTGAGTTTAAACCACAGTAATAACAGATTTCATATAAAGAAGTTGTTACTTTAGTAATTTTTAATATCATCACCATGTAAACGCGCTTGATTAAATCCTTTTCTGCGGCAATTTTCCATTCATTATACTCGTTGAAATTATTGTCATTTTGATACGTTTTACTATTTGCGTCGTAAATATTATTTACAAAGAGAACAACGTCTTCTTTATGAAACTCGCTTGTATTCAACTTTGCAATTTCGTTTAAGTTTGGCAGTAATATGATATGCAAAATTTCTCGAGTATTACGTTTTGAGGACCCTAAGTGAAGTTTAGTGTTTACTTCGCCCCCGTAACTCCTCAGAATGACGACCGCCTTTTGAGCTCTGTAGAAGAACATATTTGTTTTAATAGTTTCATTATTTGTAGACTCGTAGGAATGAAACTTATTTGTTTGGTTACAAATCCCGTCGACAAAGGATCCGGTGTGTTTATCGTAGTGAAGAATGATATCGTTAGTTGAAGACATTTGGATTGCAATTTCGCTCACCAATTTAACGGATTTTTCGAAATGTTTACCTTCTCTTTCACAGCGGGGAATTAATGGCAGCAATGATGGAAATAAATATGAATAACAGCAATCAGAAGCAAGGAACATTATTAGTTGGTGTATTAATATTATTATTTTGACGTGTTGTAGACTTTTTATCATCATTCTAGTTTTTTTCTGGTGAAAATAGAATTTCCGACTCTAGAACAAGAAAACAGATATTTTTAATAAAATATTGTAATCGTGCCACGCGCCTTGATATAAATCAGACTAATAACATTCATTAAATTGTTTATCAAACTTTTATATTTGTCGCACTAATTTTGTATTTATTCATTATATAATTAAAATAAAAATAGTTTTTAATCACTTTTTATTTATTTTATTGCCAAACGGTTTTGGAGGTACACGCGTCTCGATTATTTTCAAATAAAAGAACTCGTCTAGCTCCGAAACCAGTTGGTAATTAAACAAATAATAAATAGTTAAAAACAGTGTTGTTAAAAACACTGTTCACTAGTTCAACCCCATCAATAAAATGCCATATTCTCTAATTTGGTTTCCATTCTATAGGACTCATCCATTTTCCAGAAAAAGTGGCATGGTTGCTCGCATTGCAAAGGGATAATTATTCCTATTTTGGAATAGAGCGAACTTTTAATCTGTCTTCATTGGAGAAACAAAGAATGGAGATGAATCCTATAAGCATTTTCAAAATACTTAATGTTTTAAGTGATCTCCCATCTCTGTGGCAATCAATTTCTTTTCGTGTTCCTAACCGTGCCACCAGAAGTCAAAATATGCTATTTATCAAATCTTTTAAGAGTAACTTGTTTGTATGCCCCATGTCCAGAATGCGTAGATTAGTCGATTCGTCACACAACTTGAAATTCGCTGGGATAGTTCTTCCGGCTTTTTGTAGATCTCTTCGCCACTAACACAGTGTGGTATAAATATGGATTGGCATGGTTTAGCTCGAAGTCTTATATGTTGATCGTGTTTATGAATATATTGTATCCCAATTGAAAGCGATTCAATAAAAAAATGGCAGAATGCTAATGAATGACGGAGTGAAAGAGAGATGGATGGAATGCTTTATAGAAGTATACGAAAGTACTGAAAGTGTCCCTGGTCAACAGTTTGGTTGTGCAGAGGAATGTACGAGTGATGATACTACACGTGGGATAAACATGGTAGAAATAAAGAGTGCGCTGAAAAGTATAAAAATGGTAAATCCGTTGGGTATGATAAGGTCGCTGTGGAATATCTGAAGAGTATTGGCCAAATTGTGAGCACATGGATGCACAGACTTTTCAATCTCTGCCTAAAAGAAGGACATACGCCTTTGTATTGGAGGAGGGCAGTTGTCATGCCTTCATATAAGGGAAAGGGATCTCGTGCGGAATGTAGGTTTCCACATTCTCCATAGTTTTATACGGCAATCAGTCTTCTGAGTTCTGTCGGAGGGTTGTATGGGAAAATTATAATCGAGAGAGTTGGAAAGGTGACGAAAGATAAAGTGTGAGACGTGTAAGGAGCCTTTATGAGTGGACGTGGATTAACGGATCAAATTTTTGCGCTACGAATGCCAACGGAGAAGTTTTTGACCAAAAGTCAGAAACTATTCTGCGCATTTGTTGATATGCAAAAAGCGTATGATAAAGTGGATATAATAAAATTGTGGGCGTGTTGAAAAAGTATGGAGTAAACAATAAACTTATACGTGCAGTATCATCTCTCAATGAGAAGAGTTCAGCGTGTGTAAGAGTTAATGGGGGATTTACATCATGGTTTGCGATCTCAAAAGGCGTGAAACAGGAATGTGTATTGTCACCATGGTCGTTTAATCTATACATAGATAACTGTATGAAAGAGATTTAATGTTTGGGTATTGGAGTAAGTTGCTTGTTGTGTGCTGATGATGCAGTTCTGTTGGCAAGCAGCAACGAGGATTTGCAAAAAATAGTCTTTAGAATGTATGATGTATGCCTGGAGAGCGAATTGGCGATAAACGAAAGTAAGTCTAAAGTGATGGTATTTGAAAGTGGAAGTGAGGTTACTGACTGCATAATAAATGTAAACCACGAATGTCTTGAACGAGAAGAAAAATTTGCAAAAAGCGTGTTTTCAAGAGATGGAAGAGTAGAAAAAGATGTTGAAAGGAGAGTGAATGCGGGCAACAATATGGAAAGCGCACTAAGCACAGTAATTGCCAATAAAAATATGTCAATCGAAGCTAAACTGGCAGTGCACAACGGAGTTTTAGTCCCAACAGCTATGTATGGAAGTGAAACATAGAACTAGCAGAGGAAGGATGAAAGCCAAGTGAAAGCGGTTGAAATGCGATCTCTTAGACGAATGTGTGGGAAATCAATGTATAACAGGGTTTCGAATGATGAAATCAGGCGAGAGTGTAAATCTGAGTCAAGTATAATTGATAAGATTAAGCAAGGGTCTCTGAGATGGTTTGACCATATAGAACGAATGGACGACGAAAGAACGGTAAAACAAGTATATATGGCAAAAATGAATGGTAACATGAGACGAGGACGACCAAGGAAGATGTGGCATAATCAGATAAACCAAAATCTAAAGTCTGGTCATGTCAAAAGCGGATAGAACCGAAGGGCATGTATGACAAGATGTATGATTGTGGAAGAAGCTAGGAATATATGCCAGGTTAGACGTGTGTGGCGGTCTATTGTCTCAGCCAACCCCTATGGGAAAATGGCGTGATGGTAGTAGTAGTTGTTTACCATTATTTTTTTTTGCCTTGTTTGTCTTTGCTACGAGTTTGGTGTTTGGTTATTTTTGTTCAGTTTCTTGTTTATATTTGTCTTCATATAACCGTTCTAATTGACTTAGGCTGTATATTATATAATAAATAAAAAAAATATCTTACATTTACAGTAAAAATTTGTTATTTAAAAATTGTTATCAAAGTATAGTATAAACATCTCTAAGCTTACTAATATTGAGTTGCCGTTAGAACACTTCCCATAAAAAAAATTAATAATTACCAAATTATTTTTTGATTTTACATTAAAACTGGGATTTAATCATCATCATTTCTCTTTCCGCACCCAATGGTGGATAGAGCACTGCATTTGTAAACCAAATGCAGCATATTTCAACTTATCTCCACTCAATTTCCTTATTCAGCATTTTAAACTGAAAGCAGCTCTCGGGTCGAAAACAAGCAGTCAGAGTTCTGTACCTATTTCACTCACAAAATTGTATTCATCATCTACAGAGATAGAGGTTTGAACTAGGATTTTTAAAAGCATTTTGGAAAAAGAATTGTTTAATGGTAAAAAATGGGTTTTGAAATCAGGTGATTTATTAAATATGAATATATTTTTTATTAAATAAATAATAATTTGCTTTCACGGAAAATTCTTGAATAAGAAAATCGAGTGGAGAAACGTCCGCCTCGTTGTGTAGTGGTTGGCGCTTTTGCCTACTTTGAGGGCCTGGGTTTGATTCTTGGCAAAGTGGACGTTAAAATTGATTAAGGGAGTTTATTTCAACAGAGAAGGAAAACATTATTAAGAAGGGAATATGGAAGTATAGGCATTTACAGGGCTTATGACCTGTCATTGGCTGGTTTAAGTGGCCACTTTACACACTATGTAACATTCACCATTCTGCCCATGTTTAAACATCCACATTTCCTCAACTCTTCCATCTGTTGACTTTTGTGAAGTAAAGGAGCTGAAACCTTTATTATGGGGGTGAGATTCATCCGGCTGAACCAAATCACCTACTAGGCAACGCCTGAAAACAATTTTTTAATTTGTATACTTCCTCTTTTACCAGGTAGTTAATTCAACAATTTTTGAGTATGTCCAAAAGCATTTGGAGATACTCAAACATTGTTTATTAAGGGAGGTTTAAACTACATCTACATGAGAGAGTGCGGGTATTATCCTTGGCTCTACCCGACCGAGTTTCTCCAGGGTATGCTTGGCTACAACAGTTTAGAAACTAGAAGGAATGTGTATTTGACTACACATTTTTATCGATTCTTGCGCGGATGATCGATAATTCTACTTTGACATGAATCTCTTTCATGTATTTTTTTCTTTTTTATAATATGTACGTATTAAGTGTATGTTTGTAATGTATATGTTAAATTAAAAATAAATGAATTGAATTGAAATAAATTGAATTGAATTGAAATGAATCGAATACATTACTTTAATAAAACGTACGACTGATCACCTTACCCTCATGTAACAGATGATCGAAATACGCTGCGTATGGTTTAAAGATGCAGTGTCCTATAAATGGGAATGATGCTGATAATTTTGTATAAAGTTTTTTGTGAAAATACGCGGCTTTTTCGTTTTTCACTAATACTTTTTCTCGATGGATTAATAATTGATAAGGTGTATTAATTTGTTTGAAAGATGAACAGTTTCATTAATTTAAAGAGATGTTTCGGCTTTAGGTGTAGGCGGTGCAGATTATTTTAACAGAAAGCTATCACCTTATAATCACCGTCGTTAAATATTCATTTAATCGTGTATTCGAGAACAATTTATCAGGATTTTTGTTAATTCCGGGATTAGTTACTATCCTAACGCCCCTACAGATAGTATGTAGCGGAAGTCAGTAGTAGTCTTTTATATTTGAAAAAAATATAACAAAAATGATAAAAATCTATTTAAACTTGGAGCCAACCCTTTGCTGACCGATTTTGTTTCGTTTTCGTCATTTTGAAAATTTAGACTTATTTTCATAAAAAAATATTTTACAGGTGAATCCGTTGCATTGTTAACGATATTTTCAAACTGGTGAGAGACTTTACAAAATCTTATGTTACATACGAGTTAAAACAAGGGTTCTCAATCCTGATATTATGTAATCATGTGAAAAACTTTATTAAAAAAAGTGTTAGGTAACGAAACGCAGTCACTGGTGAACAGTTTTAATGAGGTTGTTGGGGCCAAAACTAAATTGAGCAATATTTCCTTTATTAAATAATTCTTTACAGAACGCATTTAAATTACTAACTTCGTTCCAAAGATTTGGCGGGTTAAAATAATACTTTACAAAGAACGCTTTATTGGTTAATTTTGTATACCGACTAGCAATTTCAGATGTTATTGTTCGGCTTTGCAAACATGTTCATTTATTTCAAAAGTGTCGTATATCGTGAATTATTGTTTTATGTCCTTTTGAATGTCGTCTACTGAAGTTGAGATATTTATTTTTCTGTGTATACTTTGTACCCTTGTATTTTTTTATGTAATATTTTAAAGAACCGGGCATTTGTCCTATACTTAAGTGTTAAGATCCTAGTTTAGTTTATTGTTTTGTGTCCAGGATGTCACATATATTTGAATTTATTGAGGAAGAGAAATCTTGTAATTGTTTGAAAAGGTCTTAGAATTATTTTGTTTAGCAGTAAAATATCAGTATTTTTTGTAGAATGCAATTGAAATAGGTTTTGAAAAGCTTGTGAGAGAGGAACAAGCTTTAGTCTTCTTCTTGAAGTCTGCAAGTGCGCTTGTAGAATTGATGACGGAAAGTCAGACCGTAGCAGGCGAGGAGTGTACGCATCCTCGAGTGTTACGTGTATTAGGTAAATGTGTTTACCTACGTAATCATTTAAAGAAACTGCAGTTATCTTGTAGGATAGTTGCAATAATTATTATTTCTGTGACATTCAATAGTGAGCCTCTAGAGACAATGACGGAAGGTCCTAAGTGACAGGCGAGGCTTGTACGCATCCTCGAGTGTTACGAGTTGCGAGTGTGAGGGTGTGATTGCCCTGTGGTTTTATTTGAGCTGATTTGTTTGTTTAATGACTATGTGCCCGCTCAACTTTTTCAGACTATTTTCAATTATGATTTATGTGACATTGTGGAATAAGAAAATAAATAGTATTTAAGAACCGCGTGTCTTTTTCCTCGTTTGCATGTCACCCAAGATTGGCGAGACTGTCGAAGCGAGAACCCTGCACCAGCTGGCGTGAACAATAGAGGTCAAAACTAAAAAGGCTAATTTGACTTATCATAATTAAAATGCGGCCTCAATAAAAAATGTCAAGATAAATTCAATTCATTAAAAATTCGTTTTATTTTATTTTATTTTGGAAACCAACAGTTTAACATACATATTTAGAGTAAACAGATATAGTGTATAAACTCAAAACCAATAACAGATTTCTACAAAGTATACAAAGTTAGTAAAGATAATATATTACATATTATATAAATACATATAAGTTTATCCATATAAAAATGTTATTTTTATGTACTCGTATATGTTTTTCAATAATCAAAGAATTTTTTTTTAGACAACAGTAAGTTATTGTAAATTGGGCGGGATAAGGACAAGGATGCACGAAGAGAGGATAAGGAGGGGAAGGGAGATAAACATATTTATTATTATAATGTCTACTATGTTACATTATGCATTTTAATTGTAAATTTTAAATCTGACAAAGTGATGTTTGTGTAGTCTATGTCTTTCAATTTTGTATTGTGCACTGAAAAAGTCCTACGAAAAAAAGCATGTTTTATTTATCGGTACATGAAACAGGTGGTACCGTCTACAAATCCCGGCTGGCACATGTATTGTTACTTAACTAAGTAGTTCTGCATTTTCAACTATTCCTGTCATATTTTTGTGAAGCAGTAGTTGGTCCGCACACACTCTGCGGTACTGTAGAGAAGTGATTCCATGGTAGGTGGAGGCAGCGAGAGTTGATACATAAGAAATACCGGTTTTGTATTTTGGATACTTTATAAATTTGTTTTTATTTAATTATTTTTTAAAACTGTTTTTTGTTGGCGGGGATTTGCTACTTACGGAAACATTCAGTCAATAAATATTAAATTACATAATAAAAATAAGGGTGAACGACAGACCAGAGAATTTTCTAAATAAAAATCATACAAATTAAATTATGGTTAATTTATAAATGTGTTCGAATACATATATATCGAAAAAAGGTGTATATTTATGTGGGAATAGGTGTTCAGGTGTGTGTATCTATGACAATAAGTAAATAAAAATTAGTTACATAAATTATAATTTTATGGAGTATGTGATGGAGTTTGTATGATTAAAATCCCAAAAAGCAATAAATATTTTTCAGTCCAATAATGCTTATTTTCATACAAACTAATGAAACATTTTGTAAACAACAATGAGGTTATTCATACTAAAAGAGCATCAAATAAATTAATGTTTAATTGATTTATCAAACAGTAAATACAACATAAAGCATGCATTTAAATATTATTGTTATTTAAAGTATTAACTGTGGGGTCAAACATTTCAATGATTGTTGGTAAATATTTTCAGTAGTATTTTTAAACTATCAAACTATGCCAATTTTTTTGTTTGTTTTCTAATTTTGTAAGTTACTGCGAGCGTGACGTCACTAGTTCTATGCCGCGGGTAGTCCTGATTAGTGAGATGGCTTCTCAGAAACCGAAAATCTATCACAATTTTCTTGCATTGACATTAACATATGAAAGAATTGAAGGAATATAGATGTTCAAATATAGGCAGAATGGTGAATGTTACACAGTGTGTAAAGTGGCCACTTAAACCAGCCATTGACAAGTCATAAGACCTGTAGATGCCTAGATTTCTATATTACCTTATCTTAAATGTTCTTCATCTCTGTTGTAATATGTTAATATAAACAGCTCCCAAGGAGTTGAATCCAGTCCTTGTCTACAAAAATTTGGACAAACTCAAAATATTGTTGAAGACGAGTATATGTATAAACATGACTCTTATTGTGATGGTATCTCCAATGTTGTAAAATATGTAGTGTGGAGTGTGGCTTATAGAGTGATGTTTGTAAAATGTGGTGTTTGTTTTATATGTATAGGAGATTTAGTGTTTTTTGTCTTTGTTTTTTTTATATTTATTTATTTGAAAAAAAAATATGCAAAGTATTCGTTACATTATACTGAATGGGTTAAATTAATAATGTTAAAAGTTTGTTTCAATTCGAACTGATAAAAAGAGAGTGTGTCACGTTAATGTTATTTGATTTTGGGGGTGTAAACACTCTACCCTTTCTTTTCTTTATTCGTTAGCGATTGTCACGATTGATCTTGTGCATCTATGTAAATTCTATATAAAATTTACGTTTCCAATTACATTAAGTTGTAGGTATAATTTGTCACCGAGATTTTGTTTGACTTATCGACTTATTTTCATCGCTTATAAATAAAAACAAATATAATTTACATATTCGAGGCAATGTTTAATGCCCTTTCCTTAATGAGTATTTTTTCTTAAAACTCGCTGGGAATATTGTATATATATGTTTGCATAATGTTTGTGAATAAAAAAAATATGTTACCAGAAAATAGTGCTAAGAAAAATTGACAGAATAAAAAAGATAATATTTAAATAGGAGTCATTCAACGGAACAGTTGGCTTAGTCGAAATTGGAAAATTAGAAATCTCATTAACTGTGAAATTGGCGATTCCCGCCAGTTGCAAAAAAATATATATTTTTTTTTCAATTTGTTTGGATGCTGTAGAGATTTTTTCATGATTTAATTTTGTATTCTCTATTTCCCACCTGCTGACAATAACATGCTAAGTCTCTAAAATAGAAGCTTAGCATGTTATTCCTTTAGAAAAAGAAATTTTAACATTACACGTAGAATATTGCTAAGTATTCCTAATACTGTTAAGCGCCAACCGCTTTACTACAAGGCGGACTTAACTCCACTCAGTTTTCATTTTAAGGATTTTTCCCCGAGAGTCATTATCGAGTCGAAAATACTTTTCTAGAGAGTTGATTTTATCTATTTCACAAACAAAACTTTACTATTCTTCCAACTGGACACAAAAAAAAAAAATATTAAAAAGAAAAAAAAATCCATAAGGAAAATCTAAAAAAAAACATTTCAAATTTAACCATTAATTATGGATTTTATTACCCACTGGTTTTGGAGCAAAACATGTTTCTTTATTAAGGTATAACTGAGAATTGAGTTTGCCGATATACGTATTTTTTTTTATTGAAAAAATTGTTAACAAAATATGTATAAAATTACAAATGGTTTGTGCATACATAATTATTTAAAACGTTTCTACCTCTCTAATAGAGTGAAAACTAGTGTTTAGAGAAGGAGTTCGTTTTACATTTATTTTTATTTTTTTAAGTATGTACAGTATATATATTTATGTATTCATTTATATTTACATTTAATTTTTAACATAAAAAACATATTCCTTATAGTAAGATATTATATTCTAAAATGTAAACAATTTTCCACTCTATGGAAATCAGGATAGGGTAGAGTCCCCATGTGTTGTTTAAATTTAGAAATCTAATATTCAAATAAATGTTTTAGTATTTGATATTGATTTTAAGATTTCTTGATGAAAAATAAAGTTTTTTTTTCCAACATATTGTTGTGCCTCAGAAGCAGGTACCGCCAACTGTCGAGCATAGACAACAAAAACGACTGGTTGGCAACACAAAGGATCAGTGACGTAGGCAAGCATAAAAAAGCACCGACGCACTGATCGCCTTTTCTCTACCTTTGTAGCCCGCCACCTGCTACGAAGATCCAAGATCTTTCGAAATTTTTGTCAACCGCGTAGTAGAAAATATTCATATAATCTTAACTTCAGTGTTTAATTTCACTAGTTAAATATTCTATAACACACCTCGTCCATTTTATTAATGCTTCAATAAATAATGTTCAAAACTCGTAAAATGTAAGTACTGACTTTTATTTATTTATGAATGAAGAGCAAAGTAAGAGCCGCGCGTGAGATATTGGATGTAGAACCTCAGACAATTTTCTACACCACATTTGAGCCTGTAGTCCAGGAATAAAAACATCTCCGCGTAGCGTATACACGCTAGTCGACCTACCTACAGAGAAAATAGTAGAGTCGGCTATTGGTGACCAACACAACTGGTGACCCTGACAATAGGCTCCCCCACAACATGAACAATGATTTAAAGCTGCAGTTGTATTGCATTTACATGAAGTAAAATTATTTGGAAATCTAGGGTTTTGAGAATTTTGTAAATTGAAGATTTTTTTTTCTTTGAAAGTTTGTATTCTTTGTTTGTCTTGAGACACTGTTTAAATTATAAAATAGGAATTTAATTCAATCATAAATCATACCACGATAAAGGAACACGTAAATCTGGAAAATCGGTCGGTAAATAAATAAATAATTTGTGGGTAAAAACAAAGTTTTTTATTTTAATTTTAGTTATATAATCAATAAATTTGCCGACTTGATTGCTAACTCCACATTTTCCATCAAATTAAAGGGTAGTGACATTGAAAAGGTGGCCAAGTTTACCTTGGAAGCATTCTAACAGATATCCTTGACCCAGATATAGAATTTAAATGCAGAATTGAGGCAGCAAGAGCTGCTTCAAATAAAATAAAATCCCTCTTCTACAATGATAATCTTAACTTAAAAATAAGGCAAATATTGGTAAAGTGTAATGTGTGTGTCTGTATTGTTGTATGGCTGTGAGACTTGAAGGTGAACACTATAAACAGACAAAGGCTTTTGAGATGTGGTTGCATCGCAGAATGCTTAAGATATCTTGGACAGACATCATGATGAACCCTAAAGTCTTAAGTTGAGCAAAAACGATCAGAGGACTCATAACCACCATTAAAATTCGTAAAATTTCGTGTCTGGGGCATATAATGCGTGGAAAAAAGTACCTTTTACGCCATAACATTTTGAAGGGCAAAATTGAGGGTCACCGAGCTGTTGGAAGAAGACAGATGTCCCGGCTGCATAATATACGAGACTGGACTAGTTTCAGGACTGTGGAGCAGATTTGTCGGGCAGCACAGGACAGAGAGACTTTTTCCAGAGTGATTGCCAACGTTGGGGATATCTGACAAGGCACTAAAAAGAATAAATGATCAATTAATAAAAATAAAGTGTTTCTAATTCGAATTTTAAAAGATTATTTTGTTTGCTTGATGAAAATAAGTTACAAAAATAATTAATTTTGAAGCGATTAGTAACAGTAAGATGAAGTATGCTACTTTCGCGACGAGGGTAACAATTCAATCCTTTGTAGATTCGGGAAAGATTAGTCCGTCAACTTGAGATGTCGCTGTAGGAATCCTCCAGTACTCATCTCAATTTTTAAAATCTCAGCGTTTTGTTAAAGCAAGACGGATTATACTACGAAGGAAATAGAGTGGATACAAAATTAACTTGAATGTCAAGCGAAGCTGAGAGAGGAATTCAAAATGGCCTGTGAAATATTTGCAGACGAAAACGTATAATAACTACAATATGTCTTGTTCTGTCTTCGTTTCAATTTAAGTAAATTAAATGGTAAAATGTTTTTGTAAATAAAAAAGTTCTTTGAAATACCCAAAAAATTCTATTACATTTATAGAATACATTGTGTTGACTCAATATGGTGAAAAAATAACATAGAACCTGTACTGACTAAAATATTTAATAATGGTGTGATTCCTGCGTCCGGGCGGAATAAATAATGCAGTTTTAGATGTGAATTATGTTGAATCCAACCCCTTTACGAATATTTTCAAAATGAGGATGATTAAAGGAACTATAGTAAACACAGCTTTGAGGATTCAGAATTCTATTAAAAGTATTAAGAGACTGCTGCGAGGGATTGCATAGATTTATATACTATAAAGCGTATTGCCTAGATGTTTATTGAAATGTATGTTTGCGTAATAATTAAAATTTTTAATTTTTGCTACTATTTAATAATGTGAATGTTTTCATTTTCCTTTATGTTGTATCCCAACTCAACACAGGGTTCTTGGCCGCATAGAGTTAGGGGTACGTTATTATTATTTTTCTGTAATACATATGTGATTGCATGAATAAATAAATGAATTAAAGAAATAAGTTTTGTATTGTATTGTGTTGTATATCAAAGACCAAAAGTTATTCTATCTTCTTTGAGAAATTCTACAATAAAAGATATGTATCATGTAAAATTGTACCGACTAAAACCGACAAATTGTATGTTTTCTAATATGTCTTTGTTGAATTACCTTATAAAATAAATAAATGTAATAGTTGCTCCAAGGTATTTTATTATTCGTTTTAAAAATACAGAACTATAAACGTATTTATTTTATTTATTTAGGATAATGAATATATCGCCATTTTTGTGGAAATCACCCCAAAGGCGTGTATCTGTCCTTTAACATTTAGTACTATCCTAATGAGTTTTACAGCATAACACATTTTGTGACAATATCGTAATCTTGCAATTACATATAATTAAGACATTGATAGATACACAATTCTGTCTACGAAATAGATCCAGAACCCAAGACGAGTGTTTTCGACTATTGAGTCATTGACTGTCATTGGACAGGTCTCAGGTAAAAATCCAGAATAAAAAAATCGAGCGGACATAAGTCCACCTCGTTGTGTAGTGGATAGTGCGTTCGCCTTTCATTGCTGAGGTCATGGGTGTGATTTCTGCCAAAGTAGACGTAAAATATTGATTCAAAAAGATTTTGATCTGCAATATTTCATAGTCCCTGGATTGGCACTTGAAGCGTAAGATTGATCATATCACCTTAATAAAAAACATCGAGATACGCCATAATTTATGTTCCAATGCAGTGTCCTATGCATCATAAGGTGCGAACAAGGTGATGATGATTCTGATTTACATATTTTTTGTAATTGTTTATATGATTTCTAAACGATTTTTCTAATAAAATAAAATTCTAAGATTTCAGAATAAGTACATAAAATCATTACGAAAGTAAAGAACATTTAAATCTTTTATAAACCTTTGCCTATTTGTGCGTGACGAAACGTTTTAAAATAAAATATTCTAGTGTGCCTTTTTTTGTTTCTAGTGTGCCTGCTAACACAAACGAAATTCGTAAGTTTACTTAGTTAACCGACAGGTACTCATAGAGTTATTACATTTGAATGAATTGTACACCTTCCATTTAATGAAAATCGACTGGAAATATAAAAATTCTAAAGGTTTTTCATTTCTTCTAAAATATATGAATCTGTTAAGTATAGCAATACTCGGAAATATTTTAAACAACTATAACCAAGTAACGTACACACTGCACTTGCACAACCTTTGCCAAAAATACCATTAAGGGATTGCCATTAAAGGGTTACTTGAAAATATTCATTTTTAAAACAAAAACTTAGTTTGGTTTTATGTGAGACTCTTACATAAATCTCAAGCAGTTTTATCTGTGTATACTTTGAAGTTAAAAACAATTGATATTATTAAAACATTCCAAGTTGAAAACTATTGACATATGAATAAAAAAATAGTAACCTACATAAGATATTTTATAAATATTTTTTTTTTTTAATAGTTGGCTTCAATTTTATAATAATACGACTTTTTTGTACCATGGTAGGTATTTTATTTAATAAATTAATCCAAATTCAAAAATCTTCACTGATATTATAACACTAGGTAGTAAATAATCCGATATGCGTGTACGAGAAAAAGCTCGCACTTTGAAAATTGTAACTGTCAGAAGTGACGTAATGGAAAAGTACAAAAAAGTAGTCATAATAACGCTCGAGTAATGAAACAAACATTTTGCTCTGGGCAAATACACCACAATCCATATTTCGAAATCCTTGAAGTAAGCAAAACACGGAAACTCCATTACCAAATACCCTTAAAGAATTACTTATTTCAAACAATGTCTATTTCTTTCATCAGAAGTTACAACGCCCAGGAGCACCTTATTGAGCACGGAGCCGAATTTATCTTATTTCGTCATACAATCCGAATATTTCCCATGGCTAATCTGATGGCTTAGGAATGACGGATTGAACGTGTCCTTTCACGGAACGTGTATTTGTCATTCGAATACGATTTTCCGATTCGCTTCCTTTCTACCGAAGCCAGTGGCGAGCAAATACCCGAAATATTATACATATTAACTTTATTATAAAATGTGAAAAATAGAAATTATCGTCATCATCCCCTTTCCGTGCCTCGAGGTGCATAGGGAACTAAATATCAATCTGCACTGCAATCCGTGGCAAAGCATTGAAGATATTGGGATTCGTTCTACGTAGTGCCAGGGTTTACGAAAATACCCTCGCACTGTGAACTTTTTACAACTCCTTGGTGCGAAGAAGACTCGAGAGTAGTTCAATGATTTGGGGGCCATACGAACTTAAGTACTCTCTTATGACAGAGAGGATCCTAAAGAAATTTCCGAGACGTCTCTACATGAGAGAGCGTGGGTATTATCCTTGAAATCTATTTGATCAATAAGCGCCTTTACCCACTAACAAGCATCTTCAGACTGGTTAACATAATACAGTGTTTGACGTATTTATATAACACGAAATATTGTCTTATATAAGTACATTTAAGTTTGAAAGTGAAAATTCTTGATGAAAGTTCATTATAATTTATTATATAAATAAAAGACCAGACCAGTCTCGAAGATGTCGCGAAAGCGATGAAACCAGTCACTAGATTTTCCAAATTTGTGGATTAAAGTATCACTTGTCTTTTATTTATATAATACATTATATAAGTACATTAAAGAAATTGGAATGTCCTAACATAAGACAAAATTTTGTTTTGTACAGATGCTTTTAACACTCTACGGTGGAAATCGAACCCGAAACCTTCCGTACGTGAGTCAAACGTCTTTAGCCTTGCAAAACGGAGACCGCCATTATTTTTTATTTTTTTAAATTCTGACATAAACGACATAAATTACCTTTAACATATATATTAAACATAAATTTGAAAAAAAATACGTGTTTACATTTATAAACATATGTATATAAAAAAAAATGCATACATTACCATAATAATAGGAACGTAGGTAAATACACAAAAGTAAAGAAACGAAATGTTTACATAAATATGAAAAAACAAAAAAGAAAAACATTTTTAAACAAATAGAAACGTTTAAGAATTATTTAAGAAAAAAAGAAATCAGGCTCGTTTTATAACTATCAAGTCTAGAACCAAATATATAAGCCTTATCCTCATACTGATTATCATATCTGTGGAGCCTAGGGATAGGCGAGTGCATGTGATAGTTGGTTCTAGAACTTACAGAACAAAAAGGAAATTTGTGGCGGGTATGTCGACTAGGTACGCGGAAACACATCAACTCCAGAAAATCTGAACAGTCCACGAATGAATGAAGCGATCACACTATAAAAAAATATTAGGTCAGTTAGGATTCTTCTATCGGAAAGTTTTAAAAGATTTTTTTAAAGACAGCAATCGATTAAAATAAAATAAAGTAACTGAAATATGTAGTTGAAGATATATGTATTTGAGAAATTTCTTCTGGACGCGTTAAAGTGAATCAGAATGTACACTATCATTAGAATCATAAATATCAGTTCTAAAAATATAAGTTATTTTAGATGTATATAAATACCTTATTGAATGTAAGACCTCAAGCAAGGTAGACAAAAGCAATAAACACAACTGGCTTAGGCTAATTAAACGCCAACCTAAAAAAATCCACATTTAATTGTTTTAAACAAGCATTTATTAATACTCTAGATGTCTCCAACCCTCCCGTAACAGCTTTTACGCCTCATCCCTTTGACGTCAATGAAAAAATACCCAATAGTCGTTTTACGTAAAATAGGTAATTTATCAAAAAAGTAATGCTAATTTTGATGCTTATTTTGATATGAGTTTTGCAAATTGAATTAATTAATTTTTATATAACTATATATACTTAAAATTGTTGCCACAGAAAGGGAAAATATTTTTGAGAACAAAATATGGAAGTCTAGGCATTTACAGAGCTTGTGACCTGTTGTTGGCGGGTTTGAATGGCCACTTCACACTCTGTGTAACATACAGCATTATGTCTATGTTTGAACACCCACATTTCCTCAACTCTTCCTTCTGTTGACTTTGTGAAGTAAAAGAGCTGAAACCTTTATCATATGGGTGAGATTCATCCGGCTAAACCAATTCACCTACTAAGCAACTAACGCCTGAAAACAAATTTTATTTTTTTATACTTCTTTTTTTACCAGGTAGTAAATTCAATAATGCTTTGAGTATGTCCAAATGCTTGCAGACAGTCCAGCCAGCCAGCCAGTTTGCAAGCATTTGGAAATACTCAAAACATTGTTGAACTAGATATAACCTCTTTTAAATTTATTTCAACAGAGAGGGATAGCATTATTGAGAAGGGAATATGGAAGTCTAGGCATTTACAGGGCTTATGATCCGTCATTGGCTGGTTTACAGATGGAAGAGTTGAGGAAATGTGGATGTTCAAAAATGGGCAGAATGGTAAATGTTACACAGTGTGTAAAGTGGACACTTAAACCAGCCAATGACAGGTCATAAGCTCTTTAAATGCCTAGACTTTCATATTACCTTCTCAAAAATGTTTTCCCTCTCTGTTGAAATAAATTTAAATATGAACAACTCCCTAGGGAGGAAATCCAGCCAGTCTGCAAGCATTTGAACATAATCAAACATTGTTAGATATAACCTTAATTGGTGACATCTTTGAAAACCATAATATTATATCATATATTATACAAACGTTTAATTTTAAAAAAAACACTAAATTACAAAAGTCTCGAAACCGCAGATTTTCAAATGATTTAATTTTAAATAGATGAAACACAAATACACCTTTAATAATTATTCATATTTTGAGAAAAAAACTTTAATAATCTTCCAGAAATCTTAAAATCAACTTTTATTTTGTTTATTTTTATTTAATGGACAAAATACACAATTTTATCGTAGAGCACATTTTTATTTTTTTATGTCCCGACTTGTTAGAAAATTCCGTGTTAAGTCGGGACTCTTCCATATATAAATAAAAAAAAATCAACATATTTAAAAACACACAAAATAATTAAAACAATATACAAAATAATAATAGAAAAATATAAATACTAAAAAATTATACATGTCAAAAAATGGAATGCAGAAAAGTTATATAATAATACATGGCAATATTTTATCAATAATTTATATTAGTTTTTTAATTCGATTTGGTAATTAATTGATAGTAATTGCAATAATTGCAAATTTTAAAACATTTAAATCTAAATTAAAAACACACATGAAACCCACTCTAGCCTGAACTCCATACAGTAGAAAATTTTGTATCTTTTAGAATGCAATAACTTATTTAAAGGAATCTGTTTTAAATAGTTAAGTGTAAATAAAATAAAATGTGCATATATATATATAAATAAATGAAAAACGAACTCCCTTTTTAAACACGAGTTTTCACTCTATTAGAGAGGTAGAAACGTTATTATTAATTATGTTTGTAGATAAGATTTGTAATTTTATACTTATTTTGTTAACATTTTTATAAATAAATATTAAAAAAATAATAATTCCCAATTTATAGCGCGAAACGGACATATCTCTCCTTTATTTCTCTTTTCAGGATTTTTCAGGATTAAGACGCATATGATTCTGGCTACATTAAAAATTATCTAAATAATGTACAACTTAAATAAAAGTAAATCCATAGACAAATAGTTTTTTTTTTTTAATCTTTCGACTTTATTTGGCGGAATTAAGAGGCGATGGATTGAGTGGGAAAAGGCGAAAATGCTGGCTGGCGATAGGGTCTTCTGGAGGCAACTGATGATGTCCATATGCTCCACTAAGGAGCGGATGTGGAAAAGAAAAAGAAGAAGAAGAAGAATAAAAAAAACTCTGGTAAGAATCAAATCAGGGACATGATGAACGGTACCTAAACGTACAGAAGTCATTAATTAAATTAAGTATATATTTGAATTATATCGCATTTTCAAATAAAATGTTTTTCGATTTAATTACCAGAAAGACCGCCTCTGCTTTTCCCGGCCACCCACTCAAGGAATGAGAGAAACGAAAAGAATATAGTGTCTTGCTATCCCTGTCCGACAATATTTGGTACAGTGGAAGAATGCGGTCCTAACGTCGCGAGAATTGAAAAATGGTTTTAATATATTCTCTGGCTAACGATGCTATCCCTCATTTTTATACCAGAAAGATATGAAAATTGCAGAGGAGGAGTGTTGCGAAGTTTTTTTATTTTATTTTTCGGTGACGTTTTATCAAATAAGCATACTTACATTTATATTTTAGACGTCTATTGCTTCTGGAAGCAATTTCTATTGAGATTCTCATCCCAATTTATTTTATTATTTTACTGTTGTTTTAATTTTTTATTACTACTACTACCATCACGCCATTTCCCCGTAGAGGTAGGCAAATAGAACAGACTGCCACACACGTCTATCCTGGAATACATTTCTAGCTTCATCCACATTCATACATCTTGTCATACGTGCCGTTCGGGTCTGACTGCTCTTGACATGACCAGACTTAAGATTCTGGTTTATCTGATCATACCACGTCTTTCTTGGTCGTTCTCATCTCACATAACAGTTCATTTTTGCGATCTTTACTTGTTTTATCATTCTTTCGTCATTCAAACCATCTCAGAGACCATTTATCTTATCATTTATAGTGACTTAGATTTACACTTTTGCCTGAATTTATCATTCATAACTCTGTCATAAATTGATTTTCCACACATTCGTCTAAAAAACCGCATTTTGACCGCGTTCACTTTGTTTTTATCCGTCCTCCGCTGGTTCCATGTTTTACTTCTAAATAATGATATCTTACTGGGGTGTCTCGTGCCGAGGGAAACATTTTGTGAACAAAATTTTTATATACGGCCTTTTTGGTGTAATGGCTTAGACACTTGAATCACGCACGGGAGGTTCCAAGTTCGATTCCGTTGAGAACACAAAAAAGTAATTTTTCTCAAGCCTGGGTTTTCGTGCTGTTATTCATCACTGTAATTGGGACTCCTGGCCTGCTGTGGTGCAAAAAATAAATATTTGATCCGATTCACTCCTTAATTTGTGCTGAAACCACCTCAATTATCCACTTCTGATAGCAAAGTATAATAATTAGTATGAGTTCTTACTAATGAGGAAGTTCAGTGGTTTTTGTTATTTAATTTTACTTATAAATAGACTATTAAACTAAGTTGATTTTTTATTTATCGTATTTTGAGCGAAATGAGATTTTAAAGATTTGTAAATAACATTCACATATTTGTAATATTACGACTAAGCGATAGGAGAGTTATAAGTGATTTATCAAATTTATATAAAATAATACATTCTATGTTTGACACCCCTGCAATTTATCACTTATTAATTTTAATGTACCAAAAAGGACAACTCGGCAAACCTACCAATACTGTGGCAACAATATTTCGACATCATATGGTAGAAATGCAGTCATCAATAGACTTCACACTCTAGGCAATGAGTACCAAGACGCTGGTGACTCATTTCTCATGAAATTTCGTACATAAAGAACGGCTTTTCTCCTGTATTTTAAAGGTAATAGTTCGAGATAACTAATTGTTACTATTCTTAAAAATTGCTTAAACTTCTTATTTAGTTTTTTTCTTTCTTCGTTTCTTTTCTTGAATTTTTTATAAGTACAAAATATTTCTCTTCATCACTTTTTTTTACATCATTATTACAACATTTTATACATAAATATATACTAATTACCTAAGTATTAGCTTTAAATAATAAAACATATAATTTATTTTTTTAAATCATTTAATGTTATTCAAAATTCTTTTCTTACTTTTTTTTGAGAAGTTCAGTATTTCTAATACCAATATATCATTTTTTAACGATAATTTTACAATTGGTAATATATTATTTTTTAATATAGTTTATCTTTTTTAGACTTTCTTAATTTGATAATTAATAATATTGTTTTAAATGCTCCTTATTACTTATAATTATGCTTACATGGATGTTTATTTAATTTTATTTGTAACTAATATGTAAAAGGCACTAAGTGCCGTTTATTTCAATAAAAAAAAATACAAAAAAATCTTTTTAGTACCAAAGATCCCCGTATAATGAATACTTAATATAATTCAGTGAATACAAAATATCATTATGATTCTCCGATCCGTATCAAATTTTTAAAAATATGTGAAATAATTACACTTTTCATATTCTCTAAACAACTAAAAATTCTGGAAAATATCGGTCACCGCATTATGGGACAACCCTGAGCGCCAACACCCAGTCTAAATAAGGCAACATCTCGCTCTTAGCAAGCTTTCAGATATTCTTTACAATCTAGTCAATAATATGATCTAAGGCAGTCCTAATTTAAACAAGCTAATGTTCTTTATGGTTGTGCCTGTCATTTCTTGATTGTCTTGCGGAATAAGATTGTTCAACAGAAATTCAAAAGTTGCATTCACTTTAGTAGTGGCCGATTGATTCGTGATGTAATGAAATATTGCAGAGTAAAACTGTATATTAAATTCATACTTGTCCTGGACCTCAAGCATAGTCTCACTACGAGGTGGACTTATTTAATTTTTCAGAATTTTTACCTGACGGTACACACCTACTGTAATATATTCTAAATTAGCACCTGGCAATAAAAAATATCCAGTTACGCAGCAATTGAAGTGCTAATGCAGTGCTCTATGCACCAATGAATATGGATAGAAAATGATATTAATGATGATATAGCCATTAAGTCAAAAACACTTGTTCAGGATTTCGGTTCTATTTCACTAAAAGAATTGTATTATTTATTTCTCAATTACGTGGAAATCAAAAATCACAAAAAAAATATACCTCTAAAGTGTCGATTGATTAAAAAAATAGACGAAATATTCTAAGCAAACAGACGAACTATCACGCCGTTTCTCGTAAGGGTAGACAGAGACAACAGAAGGCCACACCATTCTGCCTTTGCACCTCACTTCCTCTACATTCGTACACCTTCTCATGCAGACACGATAATTATTTCGACTTTTGACATGTATCTCTGTAAGTATTTGTTGAATTTGGTCATGTCATGTCTTTTTCGCTCTTCCTGGCTTTCTGCATCCATCAATATTTGCAATCGTAAATTGTTTTAGCCGTTCTTTCACTGCGTATTCGCCGACGTCACGACTTTCTTGATTTTTTCGATAATGCATCTCTCGGTCTCACATGCCTGTACTGAGCAAATTAGTAATAAAAAAAACCTTACGTTACGCCACTGGCGTCACGTTTTGCGGCCAGCCCCCCCGATCACTAGGAATGTCACCGCGATGATGATCATTTTATACTTTTTACCATTTAAATTTCAGAATTTACAATTCCGTAGACAAGTCAATTTCCTCTGGTTTCATTTGTGCGAATATGCCCCTTTGTGGCCGATTCTAATGGAGCCCCCGACCCGCCCCCCAACAGGGACTTCGGGGAAGAGGCAAAATGGGGAAAGGGAGACAGATGGTTTTAAAGGCGGTAGGCTCGAGTTGAAAGTTTTTTCTTCTTTTTTTCTTCTTGCGGGTTCTTGAGATGACAACTGTGGGTTTTAATATTTCAGAAAAAAGCCACCCTACGAAGGGAAGGATGCGAAAGAAGAAGTAACACATATTCACTGGCTTATTCCTAAGTACTGCTGACACTGTAACGTTACAGTTTGCACATGACAGCCATATATTTCAAAAACACGCTTCTTCAAGCGGCTTGACAAGCAAGACAAGCAACGATTTGTGGTACGAACAATTACACAAAAAGAGTAAATGCACTCCTGTTTCTAGACACAATTGGTAGTGTATTAAAAATACAAAATGTTGCAAACATAATAACAGTAAAAAAAATTCATATTATTAATTAGAAAAATTACTGTTTTGAAAAAGAATTGCTATTTAACTAAGCCAAATCGTTTTTTAATTTGTGTAATTTTGACGCCACTATGATTCTGAAAAATATCTTCTTCTTATGGTATCGTTTCATGGCAGGATTCAAAGGATATATATAACTTAATGTTGGATTCAAAACTTACATTTCACCAAAACGCTAAGATGGTAATAAATAAGATTGCAAAAAAAATATCAATTTTGGGAAGGATCAGAAGATTTATTGATAAGGACTCCTGCAAAACTATTTACAAAGCAATTATTGAACCACACGTTAACTACTGTAGTAGCATTTTATTTTTATCAAACAAAGAAAACATAGATAAACTAACTGTATTACAAAATAAAGCCTTTAGAATCATTTTGAAAAAAAACAGATATACGAGGGAAAAGTTGATGGTAAATGAAATGAAATTATTAACATATAAACAAAAAATATTTTACAGTACAATGATATTTGTTCATAAAATTATAAACTCTAATAAAAAAACAGAATTTTGGAAAAAAATTGATCGGAACCAGCATGAACACGATCACAATACTAGAGAAAAGAACAAAATTAGACTTCCATTTAGGAAAAAGGCAAAGTCACAAAATTCAATTTTATTTAAAGCAATTAAAAAGTATTACGAAATGGAAAAAAATATTTATGAAGAAAAAAACATATCAATATTTAAAATAATGGTCAAGACATATGTGATAAACAATTTATAAATTAAATATATTTGCAATGTTATTATTAGAACACACATAACAATATGGATGATATGTGTGCCCTACTTTAAGATTTAAATAAATAAATAAATGAATAAACTTAAATGTATCATGGTGTGTATCACGATAAACATTGCTGATATATATCACTCTTCGTGCACCAAAAGTAATGTTTGTCACGTGTTGTAGACCGAAATGGGGATTCGCTCGGAGCAGCAAAATAATACGCAGCAACGGCAGCTCTAGATAATATTCATCTACTGGTTTGGTTCAATTAAAACTTAAAGATAGACTGTGTTGTAAAAAGGCTTCTTACTCTTCAAATATTTCAACCATCGCCCTGAAGCCCAGACATACTGATTTGAATTGGGTTTGGAAAGCATTGGTCACAGATGTTAATGAAGCTTCCACGTCGTCTGATGATATTCCGATAGTTTACTCAATAATATATTTATAGCTGTTTTATGCTTTGTAATTTTCTTTGCTAAATAAATGTTACATTTATTTCACAACCAAATTAAACTGTATTTTAACTGTCTATTTTCCTTAAGTAATATTCAAACAAAAATAAATATCATCTTTTGATGTACAATATGTACACACATATACCGGATATATGTACATCAACAATTACCATACCGATATATATTGGATGTTTTTATATTTATAAAAACAACATATTTTACATATGCATGTAGATGTGCGTATGCATGTGTGTATGCGTTCATATATTTGTGCATGGATGCCCCAGAGTGTGCGTTCGGTATTTTTATTTATTTTATTTTTTGTATATTTATTTTATTTTATGTATATTTATGTATTCGGTATTTTTATTTATTACCTCCATGGAAAATGTAAATGTAAACGATTATTCTTTCCTCGCATAAGTTTTTTTTAATTTTATTTTTTGTCACATTTAATGTTTTCATCTTTGACATTATTTACGAAAACTTAATCGGAATTGTTATGTATGACTATGTTTTCTGAATAAATAAAAAAAACACAATCGTTCAGAGTCCTGGTCCACGGTAAAGCATCATATCAATTTTTATTTTGTTTGCAGCTGCTCTGAATAGGGATTTGGAGCTATAGAGTGACCACTCTTTTTAGTTTTTAAGCTAGGAGGTTCGTCGTCTTCTATACTGCGGTTCTCTTCAACTTTTTCTTGTAAGATGTAGATTTTTTGATATTTTTTTTACTTTTTGTTCAAGAAGTCAAGCTTTTTTGTGGTCAAACTGGCGTTAACGATTGGATATCTAATTTGTTCAGTAAATTATGACGACACAATATTTACGTAAATATGGTAATTTTCCACCGTTTGTATAATTTCTTGTCCATATTAAAATGACCAATTTAATGTTCGTAATATTGTATGTCTAAGAAAACATTGAAAAAGTCCCATTTCTGGTGGTTCTTATTTATCAAAAAAGTATTAAAAAAAAAACTCTTAGATAAACGAATCAAAATTTTATAAATATTATCGTTTTTGAGTTGTCCGAATTTTCATTGAATTGAGTTTTATAATGTATATGAAATTATAGAAGTTTTGATTTTAATACAAATATTGATGTTCTACTGTGTTGTTCTTTGAAAACTAAAAATAATTCAAATAGCTTTAAAGAGCTTATCAAAAATAAAATGTATAAAAAAAGCAGCTGATAAAAAATTGCCAGAAATACAATTTATAATGACTTCTTAAATAAGGATTCATTTAAGAACGAGGGTTTTAATAAAAAAATATTACATATCTATGTTTTTCAGTTTTTAAATGAGGAATGCTTTTTTAATGAATAAAATACACGTATCGTAGGCATTTTTCTGTCTTATTTAAATTGGATTGTGCTCCAATATTCCCCCTCTGCCCTCTGTAAAGGAAGTCAAAAACTCATTATTTTACCGAGGTATTTGTGGTCCTAAGCATTTAAGGCGATTGCATCAGAGGCGTATAATTGAAAATTTAACCAAATGATTCGCTCCATCTGCGTTCATCTTGTTCGTTATACGAGGGAAATACTTTTTCTAAGGTTTCTACGGTAAAAATAACGAACTGATTATGTAATTCAACTGATTTTTAAGAATAAGTCGGCATACTTTTTGATCGTGTATGTTTGAAGAATTTATTCGACTCGTGATGTAGTTGTTGTGTACCAATTCTAATTGACATATGTGTTTATATTAAATTTATCAACGAAGTTGATAAAGAAAAACACATTTTTTTTTTAAATTTCTGAATTAATTAAATACTATAATTATGAGTATGACCAAGAATCACCCTTTCGCTCAGAACTCGAGTGGCTTTATTTTTATCAGCGCTCAAACTTTCAATCTCTCTCACTTCTTTATAATATTCTTCACAACCCTTGGGCTCCAAAATTGCTTGCTAAGAATTTCATTTACCTTTCTGATCATGATTTTTTACATCGCTCTTTTCAGGAGAGAACACTTTTTATTCCTTAGCACAATTAGCACATCATATTTCAGCAATTTTTTTTCCGTTCAAGGTGCTAGACTTTGGGATGAGTTACTTTTTCATATAAAAAATGCACCTTCTCTAGCCACTTTCGAGAAACGCCCGAAATATTACTGCATATCCTCAGAATCCTAAAATCCTAGTATTTTACTGCTTTTTTAAAATACATATTTTTATTTCTTTTCTCTCCTCGGTTTTTCTTTCTCTCTCCTTCCAAACTCATTATCTGATTCCACATTTTCTCATCTTTTAATATGTATGACATAATGTACTGATTTAAAGTTAGTTTGTGCAAGCCTTATCTCCCGATTAAAAAACAGCTGTTATTTTTAATTAATTAGGTTGTTTTTAAAGATATTAACATTTTTTTAGTACGCGTTGTTGACCAACTTTTCTTTTGACCAGTCTGGTTTTTGGTTTGCTGGAAGATATTGCTTTTTGCAATAAGTTTGTAAAAGTATTTATTCTTTTTACTTAAGTTTTAAATAAATAAACAAATAATTTTAAAGTTCGAAACAAATTGTACCTTATAAAAAAGTGACACTAAAAAGATCATTTGTACTGTTCAGACGCCAGTCTATCGCTGCTCACTCTATTTATGTGGTCTCTCTAGAATCTTCGATTTCGCATGTTTCCCGAATAAAGTCATTTTTGACCAGTCACACAGAGGGTTTGCGGTAATAGGTCTGAAGACCCTAACCTCTGATGTTCTTAGCAGGTTCTTCGTTCTCGCGGTGTCCGCTCGGAATTTCCACGAAATATGTCAAGATGAAATAGTACGGAATACTCGAACGTCAAAAAAAGTTAAGATATTTTAAAAGATTTAAGCAGTACTGTCCGTGATAGCTATCCTCATAGCTATCCTAAAATAAGAAGTTCGTTATTAAGAAGCCTTTGGCTCCTACCTTCAGTAGACACTTTTTAACAGACTTTCGAAAAATTATGAGAGTGATACAACGCAAAATACCCTTTTCTTCTGAAATGTACCTTTTTTATAAACATTTAAAACATTTTAAAAGTGCTAATTTTTGTATTTACCAAATTGGTTAACTTTTTTTTGTACATGATGATATTACAGTAAAATTAATTATCCCCCTTCTTCTACCGAATGGTGGATAGGCTGCTGTATTGGCATATCAATTGCTGTATATCTCCATATATTTTTTTTAACGTTAATATACCCTATTGACAATCTAACTATTTTTAAATCGCTAAACAACAAGGCGGACAAAACAACAAACATCTTAAAAAAATATTTTGAAAAAAAATAAAAATATTTTTAGTAGGGTGAGTGCTATAGTAATTGGACATTCTACAGTAATTAGACTCTCTGAATATAATGGTAAAATAAAAAAAAAGTGAAAATTTATCTACACCAGAAAAAATACACTTTTTGTATATTTTTTTTATCAAAATGAACGCACTATATTGATTTATTTTTGACCATTAGATTTTAAATCTCCAATTACTAAAACACCTACCCTACATCAAAATGTTTGTAGACAAGGCTGTATTTCACTCTCCTGAGAGTTATCGAAATGTTTTTTTCGCAGCCGAGAGGGAAACATTAAAAAAAGGAAATATCTAGGTATTTGCAGGGTTTGTGACCTGTAATTGGCTAGTTTAACCATTTTTAGAACACCTGTAACAAATGTACATTTTTGAACATTTTTTCATTTCTAATTGTTTTCATAGACAGTGGAATTAGGTTATAGGTTTTAATTGCTTAATACTCAAAATTCTTTTGTCCAAAAGTTGTATTAGTTTGTATTTTTTTAAGTTGTCTTTGTGTTGAAGATCTAGTGATTGCATTATTTGTATGTGTTGTATTGTTGGGGTTATGTTTATCATTTGAGTATGAATAATGAATAGTTTTTGAATCTGTAAGCAATCAATACAAAATATATTTCTTATGAAGGGTTAAGTGTATACCACATCTTAGGTTTGGTGATATGTGAAATATTTCAGTCAGATGAATCTCACCCACATCAAAGAAGGATTCAGCATTTTGATTTTAAAAAAATCAACAGATCTGGTGGAAGAGTTGGGAAAATGCAGATGTTCAAACATAGGCAGAATGGTGATTTATAAACAGTATGTAAAAAGGCTACTCGAACTAGCTAGTGACAGGAATTACATGTCAAAAATTACATTTTCCCACCTCAAACATTTTTTCCTTTCGCTTTATTTGAATTAAATTTTAATAATTTTTGTATTTTCTAAATATACTACCGTAGTAGTCCAACAAGAAAATTCAGTATTTTCAGGAGGAAAAGTAAAATGAAGTATACTAACTAAATGAAGGATCATCCACAAACTTACGTATTAAAAAGCGAGTCTTGAGTTTTTCATTCTGTAACGAAACAGTTGCAAGTAAGAAATAAAGGAAATTGTCAGACGAAACAGACAAGTGGTCTTTTAGCATAGCGAAATAATATTTTTACTTTTCTGTGGAAAATAACTTTCTCATTTATACTTTCTAGGACACAGTATTTTATCTTCGAAGTTTGGATGCTGTGTTCACTAACAAACAAAAGTCGCACTCTGAATTGTCTATTTAGAAAGCATAATATTTTTACATTATCATTTTATTTATTAAAAAAAAAAAAAAAACTTTAGTTCTTATAATTTACTCAAATGCTTAAATTTTCAGACCATTTATAATTTGTGCTGGATAAATGGAAATCGAGTTTTGGTAGATTTGATTTGGTGGTGAATTTGAACCTCAGAACTTGGCTTGTGAGTCCACAAGGGATAATACATTTTAAGTATTAACGTTGTGATCAAATATTATAATGTCTAAATCCGTCTGAAGACTCTTTTCTTTTTTCAGTGGTCATCTAGGTATTTGATATATCTGTGGTTATATATATTGATTTGATCGTTTTATTTATAAACTAATTGCATATAATATACATACCTACATTTTTTTTAGGTGATTCAACAAATGTGCATACTAGAAAACATACAATTTAAAGGTATTCGCAAATACAATTTTACATGTGTGAACGAGTATATCTTTAATTATGGAATGACACAAAATAGATAGAGTTTATGTATTTATAAATACATATACATATTTGGATAATTTCTGTACTATTATTTATATTTAAAGCATTGTTTTGTAAAACATTTTAATAAATATTATTAAATATTTGTACATAACCACTTACCGACTTTTCCATGTCTACCTATATCTATGTCTACTTTTTTCATTTATACTTAAACAAAAGTATATTTTAATAATTTAATTAGTGCATGTTTGTCCTAATCAGTGCATGTGCTTATTAAAATGCATGTCGTGTTGGTTATATTTTTTTATGCAACAACTATGGTGAAGGTGTATAGTGGGTTTTGCATGTTGGTTTGCATGTTAGTGCGCCCTTGAGGTATTATATTACGAAAATGGCGCTATATAAGTTATCCATAGTTATTATAGTTATTGGTTTAATTTGTGTCCTGACGAAAAGACGGGTATGTCTCGAAACCGCTAGACATAGAAAAGTCGGTAAGTGGTTATATACGAATATTTAATGACATTTATTAATTTATATAGCGCCATTTTTGTGAAAATCACCTCGGCGTTTGTTGTTGTTTTTTTTTATTTTTAAATTTCATTTCTTATACCGGATACATCATCATCATTTTATGTCCGCTCCCTAGTTGGAGCATATGGTATCCACAAAAAGCCTTCTTCAATCTCTATCAGCTGCCAACTTCTTTGCGTCCTCCCAATTCATGTTCTCGTCCCGAAGTTCTGACAAAAACTGCCGACGAACAGTCAGCAGTGGACGTCCAGGACGTCAAGAACCCGATGCCATGTAAAATAGGCAAGCGTGGTTAAGGCTCTTAGAAGGCATCCGCAGTACATGACCAAGCCAACCGTATCACTTCCGTTTGATGACAGTTGTTACCTGAGTTTGCTGCGTCCGTTTTCTTATTATTTCATTCCGCACAAAGTCAAACCACCGCACACCTAAGATTCTTCTGAGACACATATTCTCAGAACTATTTAAGTATTTTGCTGTTTTGAGCACTAGTAAGGTGGCACGATTCGCATCCGTAAAGGAGAATAAGTGTTATACAGGCGTTATATAGGCGGCATTTGGTTTTCAGTGAGTAAATATCTGAACTCCAGACAGCCTTCATACTGTTGACTTTGGCGCCTGTAACTTTCAACCGCACTCCCAGTTCTTTTTGAAAGCTGCCATTTTCTGTAACATATACTCCCAGGTATTTGAAACTCACCGTATACAATACAATAAAAAATAAGTTAATCATGTGAACTTATTGTTAAGATTTATTTCTAAGAGAGTATTCGCGAAAGTTAAGAAAGTATCATGAAAAATGAAATATAAATTTTGTTATTTCGGCAGTATACATTATATTCCCGACACATGCGGGCCATTGGTGTGTGGTATGTTGCATTTCTTAAAAACAAAGGCAGTTTTAATATGTCCCGATCGCTGAGTGTTCTCAATCCAGGATTAATTTGTATTTTATTGAGGGGGTTAGTATTTACTTTATAGTTTCATATTTTATGGAGAAATTTTACATCGAAAATAAGCAATGTTTTGTCAGAAAATCAAAATGAAAAAGAAAAGAGTTGCTCGTTATCTGAATTTGAACGTGGTTAAGAAATTCGAGACTTATATAAAAGGTACTCAAAGAACTTTTTTTGAATAGATTCTTTCGAGTTTATATGATATTGATATTCCAAACTCCGTATGCATGATGCACATTTAAGATTACTGCGAATCAAACTCAGATACAGACATATAACGGTTTCCGGTTTTTTAAACGGTTTGGTTATTTTTTTTCGGAATTTCACTAGATTAAGTGACTGAGTTATGTAATGATGTTTAAAATTAAGTCAAAATAAAATTGTATCAAAATAAACCCTAAGATCCTTAATAATGTTAACCCTACTTAATGGTTTGTCACCGAGAGTAGCAAAAATTGGGTTTATTTTACGAGTAAAACAGAGAGTCACACTTTTTAATGTTCAATTGCATATCATTTTTATATCACCATTCAATAAGTTATGCATATCAGTCTGCAATTGGTCACAATCCGCTAATTTATCAGTTTTATTATATATTTAAGGTCATATATATACACATACAGATACATATCAGCATACAAGAGAGACATACACTTTTTTTTGCAGGTCGTTGATAAAAAATAGAAATAACAATAGACCTAGATGCGACCCTTGAGGAATTCTGGAAAAGAGTAGGGGAACGACTCATAACCTATAACCATAGTACATAGGACCATATTTATTACAAGGGATTTTTTACACGGTGTTTCAGGACCAAACCGCGAAACGAACATTCCTAATGGTAAACTTAACGTAAACTTAACTAAAAAATAACGTAAATTTTTTTCGAAAAAACATTTTTAGAAAAAAATTAGAAAAAAATATAAGGATTTTATAAAAAGTTTACCATGAAGAATGCTCCTCTGAAGTTTCGAGGTCTAACCCTGAACACCGTGTAAATTTATTTATTTATTATATACACGTCCTAAGCTAATAACAACAGTTATATAAAGAAAACATTGTACAAAGAACTGAACAAAAAGAACATAAAACTATGTAGCGAAAACAAAAAGAGGCAATAAACTAACGGTATACATAGTGTATGCATGCAACAAATTTATAAATAAAATCCAAAATTCATATATTTTGTAACATTTATTTATTTCATGTATAAATATGAAGTACTTGAATATCTTGAGTTTTTAAATGAAATCAAAAAACAATTTCTGTTTTCCGATAAAAATATGTAAGCCCGATATTACGTCGCTTAAATATGTGGTTCTTGAATTTCTTCGAATGAAGCAAATAAAAAAGTCATTTAACTTTTCCCATCTCGAGTGTCAAACTTTGACAAATATGAAAAGAAGGATAACGAAAGACGATTTGACAAAATGAGAAAAATCACAAGGGCACGAATCATGTCAATTCTTACTTTTATTACTTTTTTCAAACTATTAAGAGGATGCGCGGTTTGACCTTTCTCCATACAAACGTATTCCCATATTTTGTCCCCGGATTACGACATTAGAGCTATGTTTTTTTACACAGTACATACGAGGCATGTTCACTAAGTAAGTGTAATGTGACCATAACGGGGTGTGGTCTTTTGTTTTTTGAGGATTGGCAACACTGAGTGGTAGAGGGGGATCTTCTGACAGAACGAGCATCGCAGGAACATGGTAGTACGTAAACTCACGTTGTAGTGTCCAGGGATGCTATTCCGAACCACTCTCATAGCACGAGAAAACCGTTTTTATCGCTAGAGCGTTTGGAATACCAGCCCGGGCCTCAATGAACATATCGAGACGGTATACTTAACTTCTGTAATATCTGCATCTTCCTCGGTATGTTCTACCTACTTGTCATCTTGACGTCATATGTTCGAAATGAACCAATGAATGAGCGCAAAAATTAGTCCACGTACCTTACTTCACTAACATTTAAAATAGTTTTCATTTATATTTTAAATAGGCTTCTGTGATAGAAAGTGACCACTTCAAAGCGATTATAAACTCCAACAAATCCCAATTCAAGCAAAAATGCTCGCTTTAACATGATTTTTAAAAGACTTTTGACACTTGCCAAGACGATATGCTTAACGATCGTCTGTATTTATCTACCAAACGACTACAAAACCGGCTCCTTTAACGTCTCGTACACTCCGGAAGATAGTAAAATAGACGGTTTTTTTTTGTTATAGTGGCCACTTTCTTAAACCTAGATATTCTTATATGTTAAAATGACAGAATCTAGCGACATTATTTTTTGCGTCTAGCCATTCATCTCGGAAACTGACAGTTATGTCAGAATTTCAATGAATTTTAAATTGACCTGTTTCTCTTTTATATTTTGAATAGGTTTTTAAGAAAAAAAAAGCCAACTTCAAAACGATAAAAAATTTAAGTAAATTAAAGGAAAAACTGCATGGTAGAACAAAACTTTTGTCACTTTTAATGCGTAAATAAACGTATTGAGAGGTTCTAGACCCGCCGGTATAAACCGAGGTACTTACATCAAAACTCGATGATGAGGGGGATCGGTAATGTATTTTAGTTGTCGGTCGGGAGACTTTTACCTTTGACTATGATGTCGTACAGAAGTTATGTCATTTTAGTGCGAATATATGTGTACCGCGACGTTTGCTTCCCCTTGTTTCATATCGATGTACCCATCCAAAATTTGAAAGGGGGGGGGGGGGGTCGGTAGTGTATCTTTGTATTCGCTAGAGAGAATTTATTTTTAACTATACCGTCAAGGTGAAGGTATAACGTTTTTATCTTCCCATAATAATCGAGGCCTAGTTGCGTGAAAGATGTCGATAAGAAATCCCGCCAAGTGTAACAAGTGAATAACACCTACAGATTTTTTTGCAAATCTAAATAGTTTTCGGCGATGGTGTCATGAACTAAACGAGTGTGTTTAAGTGGTGTAAGGAGTCTTCGAAAAAAATTCCGGCAAAAAAATCATCGCCCTAGTGTTTCGGGAACGAAAAGACATAATTCTACCTAAGGGGGAGGCCATCGTGTACAACGATATTATGAGACCCCAAAATAACTCGAAAGAAGCATTCAAAACAAAAATGCTGACAAGAGGAGTGTGTCTTGCTGCATGACAACGCCCGTCCTCAAACAGCCACCAAGCCGCTCCCGGTCTCATTTGGTTGGGATGTTTTGAACCCCCCCCCCTCATTCTCCCGACTTGGCTGCCTTTAGATTATCATCTTTTCACCTCCCTGAAGACACACGTGGGTGGAATTTAATGTTCAACCGAAGAGTAGGTGTAGCCAGAGGTTTTGAAGTGGGGGAGAGAGCTGGCGGGAGAGTTCTTCGAGGAGGGCGTAAGAAGCTTGTGCCACGGCTCACCACGTGCAATGAACGGAATGGCGATTATGTGGAAAAATAATCAATTAGTGTATCAACAATATCCTGGATTTAAAAAAAAAAAATTTTTCTTAAAAATATATAAAAACCTACTTCACTTACGTTCTGAACATGCCTGTTATATTCATCGGTCACTTTATATATTCAGTTCGATAGGAATCATGTTGGGATCATGTTAGGATCCGTGTTAGGACTTTGCCAATAGTGTCCTGATAAGTAAATTTACTTATGTGCTTTGGAATGCGAATTGTTTTTCTTCTGTTGTTTGAGTACGCGTAGTAATTCTTCAAATATTTCCTGTATATATTTGAGTTAAGTGTCGTTGTTTCTTTTTTGTTTGTCTTACAACGTTTTTCTTCCTTTTTGAGGCGGGATCTGGAACAAATAGCCGCGGTTGCAATTTGGAACCAAGACTGTATTCTATCACTATCATGGTGGGAAATTAGAATAAAGTGATCGTACTGATAATGTGTATTTGATTGACCATAAATCGACAATACTTTATTGAGGGGTACAATGACAACTTTAAAGTTTCTATGATTTGTTATTTTCGCGGTTCGATTATAAAGTATTTTAGTACGTCTTTTTGTTTGTATCTTTGTTGAATAATCTTAAAAATCTCTTAAAAAATTGATAGTGAATACGCAAAACTAAAGAAAGACACAAGCCTTTATAAATGGTTTTAGGAAATGGGTGAGTGCATCCATATTCGTATTTACAATCTATATTTACCATTGGCGTTTCCTTATCTTTTGTTTTTTTATGAATCGTCTTTTATAGGAGCTTGGTCAATCCAAAAAACCTCTGACGTAGGGTATACGAGTATATATTTTTTTAAAAAAACAGTGCGTGGCTATATTGTCGTAATTATTACATTTTTATTTATTTATTCAGATAAAGATACATATAATGAAAAAATAATAACGTATCTTTAACTTTATAAAGCTAAGAGCCTTGTGTTGAGTTGGGATACAATATAATAGAAAGTTGAAGTATGCATATTATTAACGAATACTAAAAATAATATTTTTTACAGAACCAAATTTTTAACAAACGTTTTGACAACACGTTTAATAGTACTAAATATAAATCAATGCAATCTCTCGCAGCAGTCTCCTGAATTGATACTTTTTTTTCTAATAATCAGAATAAGTTCAGTTTTGGGGTGCGAAAACGGGAATACGAGACCTCGGATTTGTCGATTGTAGTAAGGCACCTCTGCCGCATAATAACGTAAGCTCTTAAAAAACCCTAGCGTCCTATACAAGAACAGAAATACCGACCTATAAAAGCTACATTTTTATTTCATTAGCTATTACCCCTGATGGGTATTGCGATTTCTCCCGATACAAAAAAGCTCATTTACGAAAGTGGTTTCTCAATCAAAACCGAATGTAATGCTTTTAAGGCCCAATACGAATTAGATCGGAATAAAATATTTAAACCGAATTATTTATTATTGGTTTGTTCGTAAATTTTACTGTATTTGAGATTTTCGTCAAATATCAGAAATACGTAAACATATCTACATGAAAAAGATAAAATTTTATATTTACGGTGGAAAAGCAAAATTTACTAAGCTACATGAGGTCAACTTAGAAGAGCCAATTAAAGTAATTTATATTTTCAATTAGTAAAAATCTTGAATTTTAAATATTCCTTTAAATTATTTAGGAATCACGCCAGTGCAAAAAGTATATGTGAGATGTTTTTATTCGTAAAAAAACAAAAAAAAATTATTGGCTATTCTGTAAAGTAGCTACATGTCTTTATTTTTATTTATATCACTTCAGAGATGGGTAGAATTTTTGTTTCCAGATTATGGATATTCGAGCGTTTACAGGCTTATGACCTGTCATAGGTTGGGTTCAAGTGGCCACTTTTATGTAGATACTACAACATTCCCCATTCCGCTTATTAGCGAATATCCATATCGGTGACATTTTTGGTTTTTGTATATATGTCATGAAACAAGGAAAGCTTTCGCTAGCGCGTTTGGAGCGCCATCTATGTATTTGATATTGAGGTATATCCATAATCTTGAAACAAAAAATTCTACCCATCTCTGTAGTGATATAAATAAAAATATACCTACTCCCCCTTGGGATAAAACCCAGAATTGTGTGTGTATAAATATGTAAATATATATACACATACCTAAAATAATATTAGCTACATGTCGCTAAGTAAATTTTGCTTTTCCACCACTTAGCTGGAAAACAATGAATCCACAATAAAATATGATAAACATTAGACGCATGATAATTCAAGTTGCTAAATTTAATTTAACAACTAAATTTAATTGCTTAATTTGTCTGTGTGCGGGCGGATGAAGAATACAGTTTTGTGTGTGAAATTGAACCAGAATCAAGAACGAGTGTTTTGGACTCGATGACTACTCTCAGGTAAAAATCAAGAAAAAGGAAATCGAGTGGAGAAAAGTCCGCCTTCTAGTTGAGTGGTTGGCGTATTTGCCTACCATGCTTGAAGTCCCAGGTTCGATTTCTGGTTAATGAACTTTGCTTTTTGCCAAAGCAAACTATCATATTGCAATTTAGCTTGGGGAGGTTGCTCTCGTTCAATCCTTGAACCAGTAAAAATAGCACAAAAATGGATCATGAATATCATTCTCAAAAAACCCTTGAGGTATTCAACGAAAGATCTATTCGCTGAGTTAAAGATATTGGATGTAAGACGTAATATATGTTTGTAAGGTGCCTATTACTTAAATTTTATGATAAATTAAGTGAGGTCAAAAGAATCCAACAGAATATAAACACTCGTTCAGCAACACAAATTAACTGTATTGTCCCATTTGTATCAACTGCCTTTGGTAAAAAGCACTACAATGTAATTGCTCCAAAAATATTAAATGATTTATTGCCAAATATAAAAGACTCAAAATGTAAAACAAATTTTAAAATAAAAATAACTGCACATATAAATAGTGTAGCGAGAGATTTTTTTGAAAAATATATGTTGATCAATAAACGTTGTACTTTATATAATTGGTACACATATTATTTATATTTTTATGTATTTCATTGCTTAATATTTGTTTTATTATATATTATACTTTATTATTTATGTTTAAGTAACATGTATTCTTGGCACATATATACTTTATATTTGTAAAATAATGATTTTTAATTTCTTACATTTGATTAGCTAGGCATTTATATTTAAGTAGTTTTAGTTTTCTTTTTTATGTTATTGTTTTATTAGTATATGACTACTTACGCTCTAAAGATAGAAAATCTCCATCTTAGAACAGGCTGAGATTGTTAGATGGAGACTATCATAAACAGAGAACACTCCGTTTTCATTTTACATTAATTGGTTTTATATAGATTCCCTGTTATTAAGTATGTATATTAGTATTTTTTTTTTAAATAAATTTATAAAAAAAAAAAAAATAATGTGTACTAGTTACTCATCACCGGAAAGGGAGGGTTAAGCAGATGGCAGTTGGCATTTAGCACTTTCCTTCTAATTTCACGTATTCGAAATTTTGCAACAAATTTATTAATTTTTATTTGTTTTCCTAGACCAGTTGTTCTTGGATCCGTAGATATTTTGTATTAAAAGTTTTGATTTCACAAAATTCTCGAAAGTTAGAACATTGCTGGAACATTCGACTAGTCGTTAAATTCTTGCCCTAGCTTCGTCTGAGTATACCACTCGAGACTTGGCTCAATTATTTAAAACCGCAGTTTGTTGTACACCCCTACGTTACGTAGACAAAAGTTTCCCCGTAGGGCGATGATTTCGTAAATTTTATGTCAACACATTTTCCCAATAACACAGAAACACACAATTACCCATCTATCAATTATACAAAAAAAATCTTATTTATAATACAAATTAACATATGGATAAAGATGTTCGAATATAAGCAGAATTGTGAATGTAACACAGTGTGTAAAGTGGCCACTCAAACCAGCCAATGACAGGTCATAAGCCCTGTAGATGCCTAGACTTCTATATATTTCCTTCACTAAAATGCTCTTCATCTCTGTAGTAATATATTAATGTTAACAGCTCCCCAGGGAGTTGAATCCAGTCCATGTCTACAAAAATTTGGACGAACTGAAAAAATTGTTTATAAAACTTTTTATAGATATGCAAAGGTTGATTTATGGTTATGAAGGCGCATTTATTGCCTTACAGCATTTTGTCTGCTATAAGGTAATAAACAACAGAAAATAATTTGTTTGGTATATTTACGGTCAAATGTTATGTTGACATACAAATCGAGGCTTAACTGACAGAATGCATTAAGTCATTAAAACAAGTTCCGAGATAATAGCATTTAAAGCCTTTTTATTCTTTTAACGTATTATTTCTCCCACATTTTAGATATATATTATTTAAAAGCTTTGAAAGAGTAATATTTATTCCAGGCATGGCATAAAATTTTAAATCAACGCACCTTTATTAAAAATATTTTAAATACAAAGACTGTCGACTTATTGCATTCTATTAGTATGGCCTCGAAATAATGATTGTATAACTATAGGAAATAAATAAAAAAACACCATTAATACAAAAACACCCCTTAAAATATTTTTCAAATAAAAATGTCTCGATAGAAACTTTGACTGCATTTCAAGGACCTACGACAATTTTTTTTCCGTAAAAATGTATGCAGGAGCGCTTTTGTAAAAGGACTATTAGGGAAAATGTAGAGTTCCCCCTGTGTATAAGTACACAAAGTCGAAGTCGAGTACACTTTCACTTCAGCTGGCATTTCTATACAAGTTACACGGTGCACAAACGCTTGCTATTATTGTGAGACAGGTGCAGTTGTTAACCTCTTCTGGGATTCATGCAGAGCAATTATTATTAACAATATTTGGAGTATGTGCAAATGTACGTATGTGCAATTATCAAAATTGGTATTACAATAGGGACGGATAGTATATTTAAGAAGGGAATCTTTACAGGGCTAAAAGATTTTCATTGGCTGGAAGAGATCACTTTTCACAATGTGTGTCATACATCAATCGCATTGTTGATATTTGTGATTTATATATTTTTTTAATTTTTATTTTAACAAATAAGTAACATACATTTTTGAAGCCCTGTGAATGCCTAGACTTCCATATTCCCTTATTTAAGGTATTCTCCATCCCTGTTGTAATTTGTTAATCTTAACGACTCCCGAGGGGGTGAAATCCAGTGTTTTGTCTACAAAAATTTGGACATATTGGACATTTGAAAATATTGTAATGAAACAAACTGGTCCAAGAAGAGGTTTAGAAATTTAAATAATGTTTTCAGTCATTGCCTAGTATGTGAAATAATTCAGTCAGATGAATCTCTTCACAACAATAAAGGTTTTAGCTCTTTAGCTTCACTAAAATCAACAAGTGGAAGAATTGACGAAATATGGATGTTCAAACAAGGCAAAATGGTGAATGTTACACAGTGTGTAAAGTGGCCACTTAAACCAGCCAAAGACCGGTCATAAGCCCTGTGAATGTCTAGACTTCCATATTCCCTTATTTAAAGTATTCTCCATCCCTGTTGTAATTTGTCAATTCATAATTGTATTTTTGTTCCCGCAAAGCCGAAGCTTGTCTACGGGTTACGTTACATTTTTTTTTTTACATATAAAAAGGTAAGTACCAGGCGCGTTCCATCCATAGATACTGTGGATGCGGCGCATCCCTTGAAAATTTAAAAATAATATGAATTTTACAAAAAAAACATTATAAATACGAAAGAAAACCTTCAAATAGGTTTTCTTAAAATTCTCACTGAGAACGTTCGGGTGCACGCGATTTAAACAATATCTTCAGTATACATACCTAGCAACATATGCGTATTTTCTATATCAACGTATTTACTGAATATCTAAATACATATCTTGTTCTTGATAGTATTTTTTGTATACGCGGGATGCTGGTTGTCGAGTTGCGTCTAGTTCCCATTGCAATTGTCAAAATTTTCGCGTACGCACTTTAGGTTCATAAGGTTTTACATTTCTCTTTCGAGACTCGGAGAGATAAGAAGCATCCAACTTGTATAATGCAAAGAAAAAACGACTCTAGTAACATTTATCATAAAGTTTAAAGTAGCGCATTATTGACACTTGGCCCAAATTCAAGAACGATTGTCTCGGGTCTTGTTCAAGGTGTTTTGATGTTTATACTGTTTATCTCCTTTTCACACCTATGGGGACCGTCCTGGAAGACCATCGAAGGCGATCTTTTAGCTTTGTTCGGCGGAACTAAGGAGCGCGGAATTGACGTTGGAGGAGGCGTGAGTGCTGGCTAACGATAAGGTCTCCCTGAGGCGTCTGGTGATGTCCACATGCTCCACTTGGGAGGGGAAAAAGAAGAAAAAAAGAAGAAAATTTACAGCTTCACCTTTAGACGCGCCTGTGCTCCGTCAATTTATTGATTATTATTCTAATGGACAACTTATATGGCGTATTAAATAATTTTGAAAAAACCTACCAAAATTTAGAACATGATGGTTTTTTGTCAGCATCCTTACTGATAAAAGTCACCGCACGCGCCTGGTAAATACGCAGTTTAATAATAAATGAAGAATTTAATATATTTATGAGCACACGTAAGTTTCACTTGCGGTTTCAATAAGTTTTTGACTATTTTTAAAAATGAATTTAGGTTTTTTTCCTCACGATTTTCAACTGGTTAAATAGTTTTGATACTACACTCCCCATTGTTCTATCTCCATAGTAGTTCTTCTGTTGTGGCACCGTCAGCTGCTGTGTCGATACTTGTCGGGTCACGATCTGGTGGGTTACTTTGGATTTAAAAACTTGGAAACCTGTATTGATATAAAAATAATAAAGATAATAATAATGATAACTAAAATAACAATAAAAAAAATAAAAATAATAATAATAACCATCATGGTTTATTAACAAAAACAACGATTTCTTTATCTACTGCATACACACTTGGGTAATAAATTTCTCTGGATCATGTCTAGTCTGCCTAACTAGGTACAACCTATTTTTAAGGCAGACATTTTTATGCAAAATAAACAATGACAATAATACCTACTTGTTAATTTATTAAACAGTTATACAATATTAATTTATACACTTTATTATTCAAGAATATGGTGCGAAAATTTGGACATACTCAAAATATTGTTATAAATTTATTTTGTTAGAAATTAATTTTTATTTAAAACAGAAGCATTAACAATACATTCTTATGATTTATTCCTTCTTTTATCCATTTATTTAAACATTTCAAATTAATTTGTTGTTTACAAATTCAAGAACTTATCGTGGAATATAAAGGCTATGCCCACGCTAAGCCATGATAATTAACAGGGGAAAAATACAGCAATTTAAAATAAATTATTACAGATTAAACTAAATATTTATTCTTTTTATTACAAAAATCTTCGCATTCACCGGAATATTAGAATTTTGGGTCCATTTTCAATGGGTTGTAAATAAACTACTATTAGAAAACGGGAATCAAGTTGGTTTGGGTTCAAACTTAGGACGTCTGATACGTGAGGCCGCGACACTTGCCGGTTCAGTGTGATTTCTCACTCCGCACCTAATGCTGCATAGGGTAATATACTGTTACATGAATTGTAACGTATCTCGACGTTTTTTGTTACTTAAAGTTAATATGATCAGTTATCAGGCATCTTGAACTATATATGAGTGGGTTAAATGCAACACCGCCACTATGCATGATCACTGTTTTTGGGAAGAAAAAAGATCATTTCTTTTAAGTTCAATGTGCAACTTGTGTGTTGTATAGCCGGTAGCGGAAAAACTATTAATTTTAAGTTGAATTTGCACGTTGAATTAAAAAAAAAATAGTCATTTGGCTACCGGTTTTGTGAATCTTCTCATAATTTTTATGCATGTAAAAAAAAAAAAACGTTTTTATTCCAGTAAAATTAACTCCCTCATATAGTCGGGTCTCATATAGCCTTCCTTTTTTTAAAAATATTTTTACATTAGTTCCTAAGTGGAGCATGTGGACATCATCAGACGCCACCAGGAGATTCTATCGCTGGCTAGCATTCTCGCCTCCTTCCACGTCAAACCCGGTTCCGCTGAATAAAGCCGAAAGATTTTTATTAATGGTATTCCAGGACCGGCGGTAGCCAGCATATGTTTTGCTTATGACCTTAAATAAATAAGAACAGATTTCAAATACACACAAACACACCTATACGCTTACTCTCATACAAATACACACAAACACACCTTTTGTTGTACCACAATTTAATATGTGAGATTTTTATTTGGAAACTTAGCTGGTCTCTCTTTCAACCATTTCTTTTTTATGTTATTTTATCATTGTTGACTGTTTATTTCTGTAAAATCAATTAATAAATGTGACATTGCTACATAAAAATAAATGTGACTAGCAAATACAAAAATCTCACCAAACCACTCTTTGTTGCTTGTTGACGGAGATTTACCTATATAAAATTAATTACATTTAAAAATAAATATATTTTTTTAATACAATAATAGTCAACGTGAAAAACCATAAGACCTGTATGAATTTTTAAACACAGATATTACATAGAAATATATTGTACATACATTATATTTCAAATTTGAACACATTATTTTAAACTACATTAACATTAAAACTCTCGATGGAGAAGTCAATTTCCTGTTTTATTATTGTTACCTACAAAATTAAATCAAAGACCAGTAGGCATTAAATTAAAAATAAAGCAAAACTGAACCTATTTTGTGTTTTTTTTTTTAAATACGACAAACAATATAAAAAAATATGAAAAAATAAATTACATATAAATAAATGAATAATTTATAAAAAATGTCAACTAATACCCGTATGCAGAGACAAACCTTAAGGTGAGGAAAGTACATTCTATTGTCTTCACATTTGGGTTATTCTCTGCATTTGAAATTAGAATGTACTTTCCTCACCTTAAGTTTTGTCTCTGCATACGGGTATAACAGTCTATATTTCAAAAACTTAAACCAAGTAAAGAAAAACTAGAAAAATTAGAAAATTACAGATTATAAAAATAATTTATTAATTAAATTAATAAAAATCCTTAAGACCTCATCCAAATGACTTCTTCGGATTCTGAGGAGCTACTATTTTACTCCAACTGGGAATAAATTTTGGAAGAATGAGTAATTTATTGAGGTAGCTTATTAAAGCATCGAAGTCCTATAAAACTGTGTCTTTGGACAAAAATTGTGTTCATTTGAGGAACCGCAAGATTCTCTTTATTTGTGGCTCTGGTTATTTTGAAGTGTATTCTAACAAGTTGAGGTTTCTTATCATGGACATCTTTTAACATAGTCTTTTTTAATAACTGTCTCACATTCAAAACGTTTATTTTCTTAAATAGTGGTTCTAAATGACACTGAAATGGTTTTTCAAAAATGATTCGAGTAATGACTTTTGGAACTTTAATTAATTAATAAAAATAAGTGTATAGTAAAAACTAGTCCACTTTTATTTTACGAGGTGGTGTGGATTTGTACGAAGCCGACGACCGGATTGAAATCGGCCATAGCCGAAATGTCAGGACGGGTAGGATACGAGAGTTGAATGTGGAATTTAGTTTACAAAACTTTTAGTATGAAGAGCACAATATTTATATAAGGAAACCGTCGGTTATTGATTGCGGGCAGTTATCTTAAACGGCGGTCCATTACATTGATGAAATGTAACCAGGCAGATAAAATTGAACCACATAATATTATTAGGTGGATAATATATGATATTTTCTCTTTTCTTTATTCGAAATCGAATTTCCGATGCAATTCCGTTACAAAACATAAATCACCTTGTAAGAATGAACGCTTTATCAAAATAGGGGAATGTCGGGTAATAATGCTGACCTATTCGTTTCAACACAGCGGGCGGAGAATGGTCGCAGGGTTAACAGAATCTCCCTTTATTCGCGAGTATAATCCATTTGCCGATGAGTTCGATTCTTTATTTCCATTTGTTAGTTAAATGAAAGAATAAATTCGGGCCGTGGGATGGCCGACGTAACCCGAGAAAGCCACAAGTCATTGTTAAAGGATACTTTTAATGGTAAAAGACGAAACTAATCCGTTACAAAATAGACACGATGAACGCAAGGATGAAATTTAATAACGATATATTAAAAAATAATCAAAATACTAGTCTCAAAAAAATTGAGGACACACAATACATAGCTTCAACGTGATAAATGATATCATTACTAGCAAGGATGACGTTTAATTATTTTTATTTATTCAAATTAACATATCTTATAAAATACATTGTAACCATTTGAAAGACTCTAGGTGGAGATATAATTGGAAATTTCAAAAGCACGCAATAACATTTTTTTTCTTTTTAATATTATAAGCTACCTGTATAAAAACTACAGGTAGTAATAAAACACACAGAAATTAATTATGTACCCGTATCTTCGTCAGGACACCAATTAAACCAACATGCAAACCAACATGCAAAACTCACTATACACCTTCACCATAGTTGTTGCACACAAATATGAAACCAACACGACATGCATTTTAATTAGCACATGCACTGATAAGGACAAACATGCACTGATTAAATTATGAAAATATTCTCTTGTTTGAGAATTAATGAAAAAAGTAGAGGGGATGGAAGGAGGGGATAAGCTTAAAAGGTAAGAAGTCTTAATAGGTAGAAAAGTCGGTAAGTGGTTATATACAAATATTTAATAACATTTAGTAAAATGTTTGACCACAAAGTTTTAAATATTAATAATATTAATTACGTAATAAGAAAAAATATAAATAGCAATAAAAACTCGTAGTTTTTTAGTTTATCCAAGTTTATAAATTTTTGATGGGTAAATCACTCTTTATTTTTGTTTTCACTTTTGAAATGCTGTAGAGCAATTTAATGTTGAAAAAATCAAGGTTTTTGATAACCTTTCATATAGTCCTTCCCAAGAAATCGAAAAAAAACCACGCATGATTAAACCGGGTAACTTTTAGTGAAAATTTTGCGAAAGCATAAAAAAAACTATACAATTGAACTGAAAACGGAATTGTTTCCATAAAAAAATATTCAAAAATCACAAAAATCGTTGATATGATTTTATTTATCAATTTGTTGGTTAGGATGTTTAAGTCATGAATCCTTAAAATTCTAAAGTACACGTGTTCTCTGACCGAAACATGATCATGAACAATCCAAGATTATTCCTGCCGCATAAATTCATTTTGTGGATTCGATTTCTTATTTTCGTAGTTAGAGCAGACGTAAAATTTGATATTTTAATATCGCGGGGAATACTAAAACTAGGTAAATTTAAAATCAGCATTTTTGAGTTATTCACTAAAAACACATATCAAATCATCATAATATTGTTTAAATGCATCACGACTTGTCAATTTGTAGCATTCATGGAGGATGTTATAAATATGTGATTTAGTGGTCAAGTCAAAATTCTTGATTTTTATGTTAATTATGCATTCTCATGGTAAAAAACTAACATATTTTTGTAAAATCATGATATATAACAGATAAAAAAATGTGAATAAGAAAAAATAAAAAATATCCAATGAAACCCTTAATTGAAAATGACGCTTGGCGTATGGTAAATCTTTAAATACACATTATATAATACCGAGATAATAAAATGCCTTGTAAGTTATGTTATGTAATTTAAAATCGATATTTTTTATTGCCAGCTAAAATAAGATTTTTTAAAACAATTATTATGCTAAATTAAATATAAATTTTAATTTTTGCCAGAAAATGCTGTTTGATATATTTAGTTTTTTTTATTATTACGGTCATAACGATATTCTGACGCACAATTGAACGTAGTTGTGCAGAACGCAGTCAGCCATAGACAAGTGACACTAAGATAATAGCACCTTTGTGAAAAGAGTGAATAATCAAATCTACACAGCACTTGGAATTTGACAAATGATAAACAATTAATACACTAGTTTTCTTTCACATTAAAAATAAATACTATGGAGAGCAGGATATCAAAATGACATAAACAGACTACAAAGACAATAAAATAAAATATTAAAGTTAGTACATGACCTTCCCTATTTAACTGCAACTAGAGAACTTTTTAAACAAACTAAGCAATTAAATATAACTGAACTCTTTCAACTAGAATCATTAAAATTTATCCATAAATTAGCCACTAATGTAATTGTAGACGAAGAACTAAAACTTGTAAAAAATTGTATTCAACATGGACATAATACGAGAATATCAGACAAATACCATATACAACTTTCTAAAACAAGACAAGGACAATCAAGACTAATGAACCAGGGACTGAAATTATACAATAAACTACCAGACAAAACTTTTCAAAAGACGTAAAAAATATTATTTTGAACAACAGAGTATGAATAAAAAATGTATTTATTATTCTATTTAAAATGAATGTAGTAATCCGTAAGGGTTTATAAATAAATTTAAAAAAATAAAAAATAATCTAATTGTGTATTTTATCAGGTTTAATGATTTTTTAAGTAGCATAAGATTTTTCTACTGCTGTGGGTGTTTTCTGCAAATTGAGAAGTTCCGTTTTTGTTATCGATACCATTTTCAGAAGGTGATTAATACCGTTTTTTGTATGAAAGCGGTCTGGCTGTTTTTAGCAGAACATAGAATTGACCTTACTGCACCTGATAACATCGATTTATATTTTTTTCAAAACTGCGGACTGGCTGCTTTCTGCATAATTACGTTAAATTATGTTTATTTCAAATTTTAAAATATAAATTAATTTATTAAAATGTAAAAAAAAAAACGAATTTTGTTATATCAATCTTGAAAATATTTCTCGTCCTTTTGCTTGTTTTTCTCTCTTGATAAATTTTAGTTTTGTTAGTTGGCGTAAAAATGATGGCGTTTAAACACATCCAAGAAAAGAAAATACCTATTTTTTTTAATAAGTTTTTTGCGAAACAAAGTTTGTGGCAACCTTGTCGGCGTCTTAACTTTACCGGCTTTTGTCGGATTCGCGATCGGAAGAAGATAAATTGCTGTGTATGTTAGCAGACGTTTCAAAATAAAAATATATAAAAAAAAACAGATTCTTTCTGGAGTAAGCTGAGTCGGGTTTTCCTTCTCGGATAATCTTTACTGAAATGGAGAACTCGCATTCAACATTCATGTCTCCGAGATAAAATCTGTTAAATAAAGCTATAATTTTAAAACGAACTTGTTCCGGAACAACTTAATGTCGAATGCCAAAAGCAAGAAACAGATTGTTTTCCATTAGCAAACTTTGGGTCCAAACATTTTTGTATCCAAACAGGTATTTTGCCCAAGAAAGTTGTAGTGATTTTTGTTGTTTCGCGTTCATTTTTTTTGTTATTCTTCCGGCGCGGTGCGGAATTTTGATTTCGATTGCGGGAGACTTTATTGCAACGATGTGTAATGTATAAAAAACGTAAAGTATTTAAAGTTTTTAGCCTGTCACAGTCAGTTAAGTCTGCATTTTTGCGAGTTCAGACTATCTTGAGAATATGTTAAATATTAAAAAAAAAAAAAAATACGTTGTTGTATGTTACAATCATCAAAATCAATAATAGGGTTACGGATCTCTAAGAGTTGAAGAATGTCCATACATTGTACAAAATCAATGTATTACAGGATAAAGAATGGCGAAATCCAACAAGAATGTACATTTGGGAATAATAATAAAAAATCAAGAATGGATTATTGAGATTCTTTGGTCATGTAGAGCGAAAAGATGACGAAAGAACTGCAATAAAGTTAAGTTGGTATACAATATTTACGACGTACCCTTCAAACGCTCTATTCGAGTAAATTCATTTGCTAACTATCATACAGCTTTATATCAGAGCGGTTCTAACTAACTTCGGGTTTTTAATAAAGAATAAAACCCAACAAAATATTTAAATGGGTGTTACATTCATTATTTACCTTGCTTATTTTTTTTGTTTTTTGTTTTTTTTTTAATGGCTTCTATTTTCTTTTTCAGTGCTGGGATCGTGAGAGATATTTTGTGGTGGGCTAATCAGGAACTTCTCAGCATTTGCTCTTATGAAGAGAACACCACTTGAAACTCTTCAGACAAAACCAGTCTGTTCACAGTCATCAATAGACCTTCTGCTTTAATTGAAGTATTTAGATTTTGTTTCTTCCTTTGGTGTATTTTATCAATGTCCTGCACTAACTTGACCATAGATACTGCCTTTATGTGAGTTATTTATGAAATATCACCGATCCGATGTCGCATGGGGCTCCGCCCAGATTTTTGCATCGTGCCTCCAGCTGTTGTCTCAGGAAGCTGAACAAGGATCAATGCATCAACAGGTGAGGAACATCTAGAAATCTCGAAGATCTTGAAGCGATGATTAACTTTATGCTACCTTAATAAAGAGCTGTATTATAACTAAATAACATGAGACCAATGCAATCCATATGACAGGCGCCGTGGCGCAGTTGGTTAGACGGCCAACTCTGACACTGGCGTCGCGGGTTCGATTCCCGCCAGTTGCAAAAAAAAACCCAAGAAAGATTTTTTCTCAATTGGTCTGGGTGTTGTAGTGTATTTTTTGTTACCTCCTTCCATATCCCTTCTATCCCACTTGCTGACAAGCCTCAACATAGAACCTTGCGGGTTATTCCTTAAAAATATAAATATATAAGGAGATGCTGAGCAGGTTGGTAAAATTTGGACCTCTTAATATATTGTGAATTATTTTTGGCAGAATATTTTGGGTTTTTGTCTTAAGTATTTTATAAACATATATATTTGACTTTACTTTCACGTTAAATATTATTGAAATACGCCGCATATGGCTTACTAATTTCAGTACCATATGCGCCATTAGGTGCAAAAAAGAGAATGCTGATGATGATGTGATGATGAAGATTTATCTGGAAACAATTCTGCAAATCAATAAGTTCACAACTGCTTCACGTATCAAATTGATTGTGACAAGAACACGAATATCTTTAAAGTGTATTTCTAAAACAGTTGTAAATTCTGATTGTTAGATGGTATTGACAATCTCTTGCAGTTTTCCAATCTTATATTGAATCTGTTTCAAAATACATAAATTCTCGAATAGCTTATTTTTCGCTCACGATACTATCACGCCAGTCAGCAAGCTTTCACTGCACAAAAATTGTTTCAAGAATAATATGCTTGTATTTGTTATGAAATAAATTAATCAGAACATATATAAGAAATTTTTTGCCTTGAGGTAAAGTGTCATTTTTTTAGTTTTGTTGTGTAATAATATATATATTTTGTACATTGATGTGCTTATTGCACTAGTAATATCTTTTAACTTACCCAAAACAGAGTGTTAGCTGGTATAAGTTTGTGCATACTAATATTAAATCAGTACGATTATATTCTGTCTTTCAAAATAATGGTAGTTTTTAAAGAAAAATTTGCGCTTTATGAATTACCCAGATACTTTCATTTTGACGGCCATTTTCAATGAGTCGTAAATAACTCACTATCAGAATTGGGACTCCTGATTAAGGCTGTAGTCTGGTAAAACGAACGCAAAATTAGGAAATCATATAATTTTGAAACAATCAATAAAATAGACATGAACTTGACTCGAGGTCGTAGTTTTTTTTTATTTTGTCCTAGATAATTTATTCAAATTGTATTTTATTTTATTTGTATCTTGTAAAATGTATTTTATTGTAAGTAAATGTACTGAATAAATCTTTAAATAAATAAATTAAAATATCCTTATAAGCTCTTTATTAAGGTTCAATTTGTAAATTGCAATGAAAAAAAAAACGATTAAAAATATTTCATAAGCCGGCGTTCAAACAAAAACGTGAAAACGGAAATTCTCGAAATTGATGGAAGTTTAATTAAAAACAGTTTATTTTGGTATCAGTTAAAACATGAATTTTGTACATCGGATATAAATATCATTTTACGTTAAAGTGAAATTTATTTGGTTTTAATCAAAACATAAATTTATCAATATTTCTTCTCAACAGAAAGGTAATTATTAATTAAAAACGGCGAGATAAGGCAAACACAGTTTTAAGGAATAAGTATATAATAAGCTTACTTATATACGATGTATTTTTTTCCGGGTTGTTTGGGTATAATGCTAGGTTTTCAAGGAAATTAAACAATAAATAAAAATACGTTTAATTTATTCAGAAATACAAAATAAAAGACTAGAACAAATCAATTACGATTAAAAGGTACAGGGCAAAATTAATATTAATGTCCCCTTTCGCGTGACAAGAAATAAGTATTTATTCCATCTGCCAGTCTGTAGCACTAACTATGCACAACACTCTTTCCTTTATCGTTCTTGCTCTAACTTTAATGCTTTTTTTTCATCTATTGATATATTTAACACGCCCCTTTATTCATTTTAAAATAAATTAAGACTCATTCTTTCTGCTTGCGATACGATCCTCCTTGCTATTTAATGATGCTCACACTTACACAAACCTAAACACTTACTCCCACACAAATTCTCACAAACACACCTCAACACTTACTCTCATACAAATACACATAAACACACCCCTTTGTTGTACCACAATTTAATATGGATGATTTTTATTTAGAAACTTCGCTGGTCTGTCTTTAAACCGTATTATTTTTATGTTATTAAATCATTGTCGACTGTCTGTTACTGTAAAACAAATAAGTAAACAAAAATAGACTAAAAAAAAGAAACAATTTATATTACCGAAGAGCAAAAAGAAGTATAAAAACATTATTTGTGGGACGCTGGATCATATTATGTTCAATGAAGTATTTTCAGTCATTTTTTAAATAAAAAATCAAATTCGAGTACCTGGTAGATGCACTAGAAGTAAGAAATTATTTTTTTGTAACAATTCACGGACCGAATTCGAAATGCATTCACCTATACCCAGGATACCCAGGATACTTAGGAAATCAATTTGAGCAAATATTCGATATTTTCAATACAAATTCTGTTCATGAATTAAAACGTATTTTCACTCGTTATTTTTTAGAAAAGTAATAGATTTTTTTTTTAAAAATATAATTAATTTTTGTTTCCGGGAATGCGTGATTTTTTATTTTTTTATTTTAACATATTAGATATGATTTAAATAGTACATTGGTGAATTTATTGCCAAATGGAAACTTCTTCCAACCAACTGATGATGATGATTTTACCAAATAAAGGTATTCTTTAGTTAATTTAATTTTTTTTAAATTTTATTTTATTGCTCTAAAAAACTTATACTTTTTAAAGTTCTAATGTTGTAAATTTTTTTTTATTATTATTTAGTTTTTCTCAAGTTGACTGTGTTATATTTATATTTAGAACATAACATTTTCTCATGGGTATTGTTAACTTTTATTTAGAGATGTTATGTTTTTTTTTGATTTTTTTGGTTTTTGTATTATATGTTCACTATATTGTTAAATTTTGATTATTCTGTTATTTCATATTATGCACTATATGTTTATTGTGCACTGCTGTGATAATTTCTGTAAATCATTTTTTGTAAAAGGTTCTTTGAACCGTTGATGTATACATATATATAAATAAATTAATACTGAATGTTAAACAGTGTGTAACGTGATCACTGAAATTAGTCTATGACAAATCATAAGCTCTGTAAATGCTTAGAGTTACACATCCGTTCTCAAAAATGTTTTCCATCTCCGCTGTAATTCATTTCACTTATGATGATCAATCAAACAATTACTAAATCATGGTAATATTATTGATTAAATCACGTTTGTGCAATATTATGTGGTATATATAATATTATCATTGTTTTAGATTCGATTCAAACACATTGGCGGTTTGCGTCCTCGCTAATCGGATTGATGACAGTGCGTGTGACGTGATAGCGCGCCCTCTAGCGGTGTAATGTGTAATTAAATTAAGGCTTACAAGCGCTACGCTAACGGAGCCTATTAACGGATGAGCGTGTCACGGTCGATTTGCCGAGTGAACGGACGCCGTACTGATCCGTCCGTTAGTCCGTTAACGCTGATTGAAGCCATGGAACTAAATACACGAGATTCCATTCGGAAGCCCCTGTGAATACTATTTCGCGTAGAAAAGAGTCCAAATGTATATATTTAAGTAAACATAGAAAAAAGAATAATTATCTACATCCTTATTTAAGAGGATTTCTACTATTTCTACAGAACCTGATAGACGCTACAATAACTGGTTCGCGGATTTGCGTTATATTTACATTATTTGCCACTAAACCCTAAAACAATTTAATGCAATTACGAGTAACTACCTTGTACTGGGGTTCTTAGCACTTTATTGTTCGGACTTCTCTCGCGGCAGGTAGGATTAGATCATTTGGTCAGAAAGGATCAGCACTTGTCGGTTTCTTGATTATTAATATGCGATTATACGACTCATTGGATAATTGATAGCCAAAACAAATTATTTGCAATCGCGCTTGGAATATGAAAGCAACGTGTTCACTCAGTGACAGTTTGGTAGTTATTATGAGCCAGAGATAAAAATATGGTACCCACAGTAAGATAATTGTAACATTTAAACCAGTGTTCAGTAGATGGCAAATAAAATTAACACCGAAATCAAGTGTAATGTGATATGTATAAACACATATAGTAAATGTGGCAAAACCACAAGAGAATTATGAAAAATATACCACAACACCCAGACCAATTGAGAATTTTTTTTCTTCAATGTTTTCTTGCAACTGGCGGGAACAGAATCCGCGACGCTAGTTTCCCAGTTAGTTGTCGTCATTTGCAACACAGTGCTTGTATCTGTGAGTTAATAAGTCCTACCGTTATTTTATGGAATGCAATAGACCTATTTCCCTTAGATTTTTACGACCATGTGTATTATAAAAAAAACATTTTAACCTTTTTTTATTGAGTTATTTAAATTAGAATTGTTGTGAATTAGTTTCTTAATTAAAACAATATGCATATAGGGCCTTTTAATATATAACAAATAAATAAATAAGTTATTTTATTCATACCTAACTTACTTCGTAACGTAACAATATACAATAAATATAGTAAAATAATACAGGAAGTAGGAGTCACCCGGAAATCAATTATCAGTGTCAGCACCTACCACCGTATTAAGGACAATGCAGAAATGAAATCACACATTTCCAGTATACAAACCATAATTTATCAAAACATTCAATTGATTTTTAAGAAACTGCTGATAAGAGCGGATGTTAAATCGCTGAGGAACACGGAATTAGTACATGACCTCAAAATTAAATAAGAAAGTCAAATGAATACTGGATAATACAAAAGTAGTAACACCTTTAGTTACATAGTCAGTTACAGTCAACCTGCTCCAACATGCAGTTCAATTATGCAGTTCATACAGTATGGTTACAGTATATAGTTCTGTCATCCACAGTGAGTTTTAACTTGTAGCCCAGTTCAAGATTCAGATTCAACATACACGTAAAACTTCTCCACAGTTACTCTCTCCGGTACTCTATTTATGCATCATGTCATAAATAAGCCCCAAGATATAACATTGTTCATTCTGCCAACATCCAACTGAGTAGGAGCTCGGATGCTTTCACCAAGAATTAAATCATACAAGTATAATTTAAAACTTAAGCATTTAGAAAATGGAGTTTTAATTCGTGGGTAATTGCCTTCTTTGCTTACATTCTCGAATTATTGTCACCAACATTATACCTACATTCCTTAAAAATATTAATTTATTTTAACAAATAAAATAACATACATAATTTTTTTTTCCCGCAAAACCGAGGCTTGTCTGCGGGTTACATTATATATACATATAAATATATTTTATTTCTAAATTATAATACATAGTTTAATAATAAAAGAAGAATATACTCGTATTTATGTGCATACTTAAGTTTCACTTGCTGTTTTTGACTATGCTTAAAATGTATATAGGTTTTTTCCTCACGATTTTCAACAGGTATTAAATTAAACAGTTTTGGTACTACACTCCTCATTGTTCTATCTCCATAGTAGTTATTCTGTCGTGGCACCGTCAGCTTCTCAGTAAGTATGTAAAACATGTAAAAGCCTACAAGACGTTTATATAAAAAAAAAAAAAAAATCTAAATAACCGCATTTACTTTAAAAAAGAAAAAAAATATTTTGACACGAGGTAAGCTTTTTTGTTGATATGACGATTTATCAAAAAATAGCGTAGCCGAGTATAAATACTATTGAAGCATTCTGAAAATAATGGTTCCTCTTTAGGAGTGAAGTAACAGAGAAACGTGAGAGCTATAGCCACGTGGTACTTGGTGGAGAATAATCACTTCCTGCGTGATGCTGTAATGGACTTCCTCTTTCTGGTATAGGATTTTTCTGTCTATATCATAGTACGTTTGTGGAACTCACATCACAGCTAATGTACAAAAAACAGTACGGAAAAGGCGTCTGGTACAATGCAGTTTTGACTTTATCAACAAGAAAAGACGTCCCCAATCAAGTTCCTTATTTAAAAATAGTAGTCTTCTAAGTACTATTTAAATAATGACTAATTTACATTAAATAATCGCCTGGTTTTTTGGCCTAAATACACTCATCATCATCATTTTCTTGTTCACACCTAGTTTTACGCTTCAGGTGCCAGTCTCATTGACATTCATTCATTATTCCTTTTCCGCACCTAATGGTGCATAGGGCAATACATTGGTACACCAATCGCAGTGTGTTTTGATTTTTTTTTTTACATGAAGGTAAGATGATCAGTCTTACGCTCCAGGTACCAGTCCAGGGACTATGAAATATTCTAGTGTGAATACACCCTTTTAAATAAATATTTCATATCAACCATGTCAGGAATTGAACCCGAGACCTCTTGCATGGCAGGCTAACGCGCTGACCATTACACCACGAGGCCGACTTAAGTGCCAGTCTAGGATCTCAATATTTTTATCTAACAGTATAACCTCGTTTCTACGTTTCGAAATTGAATGTTTTCTCAGATTTTACACCAAAATGTTTAGGTCCTATTTTTCTTCTATAATACTATAATAATTTGAAAGTAAATAGCCGATAGAATGATCACCCTTGTGAGGAATAAAGTAATAAGAGAACGGATACAGTAAACTCCGGTGACAACTATTGTCAAGCGGAGGCGATACGGTTGGCTAGGCCATGAACTGCGGATGCCTTCTGAGAGTCTTAACCTGGCTTGCCTACTTTACAAGACATCAGGTTCTCGACGTCCTGGACGTCCACTGCTGACTGTTCGTCGGCAGTTTATATCAGAACTTTGGGACGAGAACCTGACTTGGGAGGAGACAAAGGAGTTGGCAGCCGATAGAGTTACATGGAGGCTCTTTGTGGATACCATATTCTCCAACTAGGGAGTGGAAATGAAATGATGATGATGATAAAATAGCCGGTGAGCGTAAATAAATTTAATGTTTCAAAAATAGTAAAAAACTAAAAACTCATAATAATTCATGTATAAACACGTAAAGATTTGTTTTCAAACTGACGTATTTTTGTAAACGGATTTTAAACATGATTTATAAAACCCTAACTCCTAAAACAGACCACAGCCGAAACATCCTACCCGATCCTTACATGATATATCAACTAAATAACTAAAAAAAGTTTTTCATTTAAGTAAATTTAATTTTTTTTTTTTTTGAAGTAAACAAATAAATAACTATCACTTTGAAGTAAATTTAAACCTTGTACATTACAAGCAAGGTAAATGAATAATGCAACTGACATATTTAAAAAAAAATTGTAAACAAAACCCGAACGTTTAGTATAACATAACGCAGCGTGTAAAGTTTATAATAAAACCAACAGATTTATAAATTCCTAGATTTCAATATTCATTTGAAATAAAGTTTTACGTGTTGACAAAATTCAGTGGTTGTTAGTCTGATTTCTAATTTTTTGAAAAAAGACATCTTCAAAACGCCTCTCTGAAATTTTTAATAAACCAATTTGAAAGTATCAATAAGACGTTAATTGATACTTATAAGAACATTATTGTGTTCACTTTGGCAGAAATAATGATACAAACCAGCGATTTCAGTTTGTGTGGGAACAGAAATGACGTTCGTTGAACGACACATGGACAGAAGCGACCCGACGTCAAAATAGTAATGTTCATAACCAATTGATTAAATAATATTTCTAACAGGTCGAACGAATATTCGATTAATCGAATATTGCTTATGACCAAATATTTTGTTATGCATCACAGTCATAATCGTATGCATATTATGTTCATTCATAAGAGCAGCGTATTAGTACTCTCACTATAAAATTGCTTAATCAAGAAGTGGATAGTGCTGGAGGGTTGCGCACGGGTTTATGAGTAGATCAAGCCAAACAGGTAAAAAAGTGTATTTGTTTGAAAGTTTCTCATCTGTATTTATTATGTTAAATATGTATTTATGACAGGTTTTAAAACAAAGTAAAATATTATTGCAAAAAAATAAACACAACATTTGTGAAATAATGAAGAAATAAATAATATTGATAAAATAGGATACCAACTTATTAGTCTAATATTTTCATAACGTTTTTAAAATTCATTTTTAAATGCTTTACCCCGTATCTAGCATTAATAAGAAAGAAAAAAAACATTTAACCTTTTAAAAATAGATTTAGAATTTTTTTAGCAACACATTTCTTGATTTCTTATGATAATTTTTTTTTCTGTTACACTGCTTTTAATAACACACGCAAAAGTAAGGTTAACGTTTTTTTTTTAAAATACGAATTGAATCAGTAATTATTATATTAATCATAAGTACTGTTTGTGCTTCTGTATTTTTAGGTAAAACGTATCAGGGCAGCCTATCCGCCTCTTTTATTTCAAAACAATATGTAACTTTTTATAAATAACCTTTTAATTTTTTTATTCTTTTAGCTGGTTCGAAGAAATTGTACTTTGGCAATAATCCTGCCAATGTACAAATATTTATTTGCATAAGAAGTTAAAATAATACAAAAATATAATTATTAAGTAATGATACAGATTGTGGACTTGATGTATTTTTATAAAGTAATTAATTGTAGTATTGTCTCTGAATGTTCCCAGTCAAAGATTGAGATCGTAAAGTACATTTTATCTTTGAATCTTGAAAAATTGTATGGCGCTCATCAATGTATTATATTGTAAAAAGTAATTGTGATATTCATATTCATGCAATGGTCGCCAAAATGTCGGGATGATTCTAATTTACACGGGATAACCCAAAAAATACGTATGTAGATAAAATATTGCAATAAAATGTAGGCATAAATAATGGTAATAAGTAGAAATGTAACGAAAACAACGTTCTTCTAACATAGTAATCAAAATAATCAAACCACGGCTTAAAGGTTCGTGGTTCAAATCCCACTCAATCTCAATTTGATTCCCATTTTTTAATAGTGAGTTATTTACAACTTATTGAAAATGGTCCTAAAAATGAAATATTTGTGTAAATCATATAAACGCAAATATTTATTTAAAAAAAAAATATTTACGATTGGAATACTCACGTATCTCAATCACTACACTAATCAATGGTTTCAAAAACAACAATAATGGTGTATCTTATTTTTTCTCATTTAATCGAATAATTTATTAGATTAAAAAAATAATCGAGTAATTCGATTATCCTTACGGGTTATTCGCACCACTATACGACAGTTAACAGGACGCTTTATTCGCCGTTAAAGCTGAGGCTGTCGATGAACTGAATGTGAGATCGTGGCTTGCCAACAACTTATGGTGACGTCACGACTGTAGCATCAAATGACGTCAGAATTGTGCCGGAAACTAATTTATGCGGTATTGTGAACATGTAAGGAAACGTTGCATCTCTTGGAAATCTAGGATTTCTGACGACGTTTACATTCAAACATATTTCCAGTAGTTTGGAATGCATATAATAAAATGATTTTTGCTAGTCTTTTCTTTGTCAGATAAATGTAAGCGTTCTGAAAATTTTCGAGTTTGAAGTAAAAATTACTTTCTAATTTTTTTTATTTAATAAACAAACCTTCCAGTTTATGTTATACATCATCAAAGGTGCTATTCTGAACGTTCTCTACCACTTAGAGTAATGAATTTGGGGAGTTAATTTTTTTGCAGGCGTTTACACATTGCTTCATATATGACCACACTAAAAATTAAACGTCAAATAAATATGAACACGTGAAATCAAACATGAAGCCTTTCATGTAGAACATTATTGCGACCTTTAACAGATTACCCAAAACCCTTAGTTAGGTTGAATTGACTAAACCGTATTAGTTTTTTTCCGTTTTATACATAAATAGGTTTCTCAGTTTTTATCATATTATTTAGTTCATTTTTGAATTTCTGTGTAGTCGCTGTTTTAATGTTATGAGGATGGTTATTGTACATAAGTCCATTGTTTACGGGTCGGGATCCACCTATTTTTGTTTTGGTTCTTTGTATGTGGTAGTGTTGTGATCTTCTTGTGTTTTGATTGAGCATGAAAGTTACTCTCGTCAGCAAGATGTCATCGTTTTTGATGTGTTCTTGTGTTATTTAGTGGAAAGTATTTCTAGTTTCCTCAGGCTGTCTAGGTATTTGACGTTTTTATAGAGTTCTATGATCGGGGTGAGGTAGTCTAGATTTGAGTTTGCTTTCTACATATCCTTTTACATTAATGTTTTTTCTTTTGGCAGATTATGTTCTTTTAATTTGTAGAACATGCAGTTACGTTTTGTTAGTTGGTCTATTTGATTTTTAATAAGATTGTTCTATACAGGATGTTCATTAAATCCTGTCACATCCAAAACCACGATGATCAGTATGAGCAAGTTGACATATTGGCACATGAAAAATTTTTTTTAGAACGAATAAAATTTCAAAAAATAAAATATCAAAAAAAGCAAATGGTTGCTTACTTCTGCAGGGCAGAAACAAGGAGGGGGAGGGGGGAGTCTGATACTGCGCCGCGCTCCCTTCACTTCTCCCCTGCATAAGTAAGTAACCATTAGTTTTTTTAAATATTTTAGTTTCAAAAAATTTCTTTGTCCTAAATATTTTTTTAAATATGCTAATATATCTTTTTGCCCATACTGATCATTGTGGTTTCGGATGTGACAGGATTTAAAGAACACTCAGTATTAAAAAAATAGTAGCATAAAATATAAAAATAAAAAGTACAAATAAATTCGCGTGCATAAAATTTTGAAATTTAACTAATTTTTTCTGCAGGCTAAATAGTTACAAAATTATTTGTTATTACACTATAATAATTAGAATAAGAGATCTCGGGTTCGATTACAGATATAATTGACTTGAAATATTTTGGTTAATACTATATTTAGTATATTTTGGGAAAAAAATGGAATGTAGGTATTTAAAAAAAAAATATTCATAAATTTTTTGTCGATACAAAAATAATAGAAAATAATATAAAAATAGTATTCGTATTTAACGCATTAACTTTTTGGTCAAACATTTTACGAAATGTTATTTAATATTTGATCAGTGCACGTTTGTCCTAATCAGTGTATGTGCTTATTAAAATGCATGTCATGTTGGTTTTATATTTTTGTGCAACAAATATGGTGAAGGTGTATAGTGGGTTTTGCATGTTGGTTTGTTTGTTGGTTTAATTGGTGTTCTGACGAAGAGACGGGTACGCCTCAAAACCGGTAGACACAGAAAAGTCGGTAAGTGGTTTTATTTAAATATTTAATAACATTTAGATATAAAAATAAATCAGATCGATTACCGGAAACTCTGCGCAACTGGGTCAGAAACGACTTTGTAGGGAAACATGCAAAATCGAAGAAAGAGTGCACTGGAGTAGATCCCGTAAAAGATTCCGATGAGACTTCTAAACATAATGATCATCGATGGACTGGTGTCTACAACAGTTAAAGAATTGCCTTTCGGACGACGCCACCAGGAAGACCCCCTAAGCTATGGAAACATAGCTAGGCCTCATCACGGGAGACTGAGTAGTCTAAGTAGAAAAAACAGATCTACAAGAAGACAAAGAAGAAGAAAATAAAAATAATAATAAAATAATTGTGTTTAGATCTAATAATTTTTAAACAATTTTTTGTTTTCCAATAACAATATTGAGAGATATTATTGACTTTATGCAAACGTGTTAACATAATATCGATTTTTTTGCAAATTTATTAATCTTATTCATGTCCTTTCAAAAAATTTCCATGGCATTTGTTTGGTGGCTGACCCCTCGAAGAAAAAAGGGACATTACTTTTATTCCTTAGACCCTCATTTGTCAAGTTAGTGGTCGGGGAACTTCCGCCTGTCATCTTGCGGTTTGGTCCTAAAGACCAAGTATTCTTTGGTCAACAATTTGGGAAGTATGGAGGCAGATGTAGGCGAGCTAAAATTATTATAATGAAACATACAAAAACCGTTTTGTTTTTATTTATTTCATCGTTTATTTTTTCATTTAAAAGTATAAGAAGCTCCTTTTAAATAAAATAAATTGCTATATAAATATAATGAAAATAACACTATATTATCAATTACTATTTCAAACATAAATTGTTGACTGAACAAATTTTAACTACCTTAAATATTATCTACCATTCAATTTCTTTACCTAGGCACATATTGTACCTAAAGTATTACAAAAAACAAAATCTAACGTCATTGACCTACCAGCAAACTAAAATATCTTTATACTTTGCTTATTGGATTTTTGATTATTACTTTAATTTTTAAGTATTAAAAAAAGATGTATTTTTATTTTTATTTATTAAGGAAAAACAACGGTTGTTATATAAGAATACAAAATAAAAAAAATACTACAAAACATCCAGTTAAAGTTTTTCACAAATATAATGAGAGAACATGTTAACCAGTAAAGAGAAAAATAATATATTATAAAAGACACGAGAAAAAAAATCTCGTAAGAAGGTTAAGGGATGAGGAAATAGAGTGGAAGAGTGGAGAAGAGGGATTTTAATAATATAGTTGACCAATTCGAAATTTTGATATCATAATAAAATAAAGATATTTAAAGGAACATAAACTTATTACACACTGACAAATGTTTCATTTTACAGTGATTCAAAAAGTTTTTTTTTAAAGTCACAAAATTTTGTATTAAAAATATCTAAATGGGGACAAAGTAAATTAAATTTGGAGCAACTACGATAAATAAACGAGTTTTGCACATAATTTTTTTTAGGCAATAAATTATAAAAAAAATGAATTGCGACTAAACTGTCAGCTTACGAATTGGTTTATAAAACAAAGAACTCACGGTTATTGTTACGAATGGTTTTATTATATTGTTTATAAACTTGTATCGAACTTCATATTTAGCTAAATTATTAATTGAATTTTCACAGTATAGTGATGCACAAATAAACGAAGTAGGGTAAAGTAAGAGCGCGATCAAAGAGTGCGCATTGTCAAAGAGTACGCATCGAGGTTTATTCGAAACACGTTTTCAAAGTTAGCAACACTGCAATTTTAATAGGCTATCTATATCTTAAACTATTCATTAAGTAATTAATGGTTTGATCTTTAAGTCGATAAAAACAAATAATCAGTTACAAGACTAAGATTTTGTTGGTAAGGTTGGTAAGTTGATCTTAACTTTATTTTGTTGAATGATCATTAAACTTTTTCAAGTATTCACTTTTAGTCACTGGAATAAGTTTTATAAATAATTTTGGTTATGACCGCATGAGTACGCGTGAGAAGATGTTTATAAAAAAGGAAAAAGAGCTGTAGAAATTTAGAGCAAAATAAAAGATAGCATGAACCAAAATCCGATGGTAAACCAATAACTTCAGATGATCAAACAAGCCAACAAGTCCTCCGTTGCCCTGTTTGCAAAGAGATATACGTCGAGCCACCGAAAGTGGATCAGACCTAATTTAAGATGTAAAGCATGGTGTCACTACGAGTTCACCGACAACATTGGATTTGGAGCATACGATAGCATTATATGCGTAGTTCTTACCTTGTGCGAAGAAATGGTTGTGCGTACTCTTACCCAGTATATTAAGAAAGAGTACGCAAAAAAATTAAGAAAAAAGAAAAAAAAAAAGTGAGTGCGCACCCTTTGCTTGCTTTACCCTGTGTAAATATTATTAAAAATAATCATTGGGGTGTAAAAAAAAACACTATTGAAAAAACGAGTTTAAATATAATTAACCTTAAATCAATAAATAATTGAGTTAAGTATAAGTTTGCTGACAGCTTTTCATGCGAATTGAAACAGACAGTAATGTATGTATTTCCTCGTATTGTTAGCACTTCCGGAAGTCTCTGTTTCATCTCCGATTGTATTAATTGCGGGTTGTGAGAACAAACCCCTCCTCGTGATGGCGGAGGTCGTAGTTTCTATGTTCTACGTGATCTTCAGGATTTGTCCATGTCTGGCCTTAGAATTTGACAAGGGTTATATTTAACAGATTTATGGTGTCACGTGAAACAAATACTATGTTACGACAAACTCTAAATCATTGACTTTATAATTTGTTGAGATCGAAGGATAAGTAAATTTCAAATATAAAATAAACGAAGTTATAATCAATGATATAAAAAAAAATAAAAACATCGTTATTTTACTACCTATCCCCCATTTGAATAAAGCATAATATTTAATGTCCTAACGCTAATCATACAACAAACAATAAACAAACCATCACGCCGTTTCCCTGTAAGGGTTGGCAGAGAAGATATAACGCCATATCACTCTATCTTGGCATACAGACCTCGTTTCCTCTACATTCATACATCTTCTCATGCACGCACGCCGATTATTCCTACTTTTGACATGTCCATCTTCAAGTATTTCATGGATTTGATCGTGCTATGTCTTCCTCGTTTTCTGCATCCATCAACATTCGCATTGTAGATCCTTTTAGCCGTTCTTTCGCTGTCCGTTCGCTCTACATGTCCAAACCAACGCAGCATCCCTTTCTTGATTCCGTCGATAATGCACGTCTCAGCCTTACACACTTCATGGATCTCGACATTTGTGCACCGATCATAAATCGTTTTACCACACATTCGCCTGAGGGATCGCATTTCGACAGCATTCAACCTGCTTTCATCATCATTTTTCCAATTCCATACTTCGCTCCCATACATTAGAGTTGGCACTAGAACTCCGTTGCGAACTGCTAGTTTAGCTCCCTGCGATAAACACTTGTTTGCCAAAATAGATTTCAGTGCATCGTTCACCCTGTTCCCAGCACTCACCCTCCTTTCAATATCTTACTCGGTCTTTCCATCCCCAGTAAACATACTTCCCAGATACACAAATTCTTCTACCTGATTCCGAATATCTCCGTTCACACTGATCTCACATTTAGTTATATTTTCACCCCTTTCGAATTGTCAACATTCATAAGCAAATCGCTTTTCTTGCATACATCGTAGACTTCTGTTACCAAGAATTGCAGGTCTTCTTTGCTGCTAGCAAGAAGCACGGCATCATCCGTATTAAGAAGACAGTTGACAGTTATATTACTCTTTTAACTCTCATTAATAAATCTTTCAGTTCTTTCACACAGTTATCGATGTATATACTTCCATACTTCCATAATATGCATCCAATCAAGTACAAGTACGATAATAAAAGTTGTTACCAGTTAAGATATATTGGTATTGTAATAAACTTAATATGATGTAAATTTATTAACCCAAAAAATGCAAACTCGTGATGTATTTTTTTCTAATAATAATGTAACATAAAACATAACTTTCGATGTCAAAAAAATATAGTAAGCAATATTTTGAGTTTGTCCAAATTTTTGTTGACAATGACTGGATTCAACTTCTTGGGGAACTGTTAACATTAACATATTACAACAGAGATGAAGAAAATTTTAGAGAAGGTAATATAAAAGTCGAGGCATCTACAGGGCTTATGACCTGTAATTGACTGTTTTAAGTGGCCACTTTACACACTGTGTAACATTCACCACTCTGCCTATATTTGAACATCTACGTTCCTTTAATTCTTTCATCTGTCGATGTTTGTAAAGAAGTATAGAAATTGAAAAAAATAAAAATTTTCACGCGTTGCCTTGTATGTAGATGAAATGATTCAATTATATGAATCTCACCCGCATAAATAAAGGTTTCAGCCCTTTAACTTCACAAACATCAACAGATAAAAGAATTAAAGGAATGTAGATGTTCAAATATGGGCAGAATGGTGAATATTACACAGTGTGTAAAGTGCAACTTAAACCAGCCAATGACAGATCATAAGCCCTGTAGATGCCTAGACTTTTATTTTACCTTCTCTAAAATGTTATTTATCTCTGTTGTAATATGTTAATATAGTAAGCTGCAAATAATCGCTTATTACGACGACTCGTTCCTGGTATTCACCAGAATCATCGTTCCCTTTCTGCACCTAATGGTGCATAGGGCACTGAATTGGTACACCAATCGCAGCGTACCTTGACAATTTTTGTTCCATGAAGGTAAGATGATCAGTCTTACGCTCCAGGTACCAGTCCAGGGACTTTGAAATGTTCTAGTGTGAAAACACCCTTTTAAATAAATATTTCTCATCAATCATGTTGGGAATCAAACTTGAAACCTCTCGCATGGCAGGCTAACGCGCTGACCATTACACACCACGAGGCCGATATTCTCCTGCCTCTACATTTTCCGGCCTGGTTTTCTCTGGGTGTAAAAAAAATAACAGTGAAATTACTACTTGATTAAATAAGAAAGGAAGAAAGGAACATGTTTGAAGATATAGCAAATATCAAAGGTGAGAGCAAAAATATATGCATAAAAATTATATGATTATTATGAATATGTTGAAAGTTGAATTTCATAATATTATACAAAAGACCGAGCGATTAAATTAGATAAAACCATTTCGTTGATCGTTTGAGGCCTTCAGTACGAAATTCATGATCCGTATAAGGTAAGGAAACCATGTATTTATTCCACTATTCTACCGCGTTAACAACAAAAATAAATGTCCTGTGAAAGGATATCGTCTTTTTATTACAATTCAGTGGTTTTAGCGTCGTTAAAAGCGTGTGTGTGCGATGGAAATATCCCGAAACATGCGTTTTTAAAGTCTGGTTGAAAGGAGAAAAAGGGAGACTGATTTAATATCCGTACTTTTTAACGAAAACGAAACGAAAACAGCAGCTTTTTATTTTATTGGTCATTATTTTTATAGATAACTAGCTTTTACTAGCGGCTTCACTCACGTGATATTAAGGAGAAATTAGTTAAGTAATTAATTAGTTTAATCGTTCAGCAATAAGACTTTTCCAGTCGGAAAATTGAGGTATAATTAAATAATAGAGATGATGCTTCATAGAACGAAATTTTGAAACTATGTTCCGAAAAACGAACGTTGTCGCACGAACATTGCCGGGCAAAACGCGAAATAGAGTAAAAAAGACTAACTGTCTATGCCAGTTTACTGTGAATTCAAAGCTGTGTCGCGCTTTTTTACGCTTCTCAACATTTGTTGTCAGCAAGATAGGTACTGGAACTTAGATGGGATGGAGCACAAGATGGGTGCTGACTGCTGCATCTAGTGTTTTTATAATTATATATCAATGCGTTGGAATGATATATTTTTCGGGACAAAAAGTCGCTTGTATCGATTTCCGGTCTTTCAACTATCGCAATGAAAAAAAACAACGATTCGTCAGTCTATGGCTACGTCGCATCGTTTCTCCGTTCATAAATCGCAAATCCAACTACAAAACCAAAATGAAAAGCAAACATAACCAACCATAGATAAAGCAAGTCTATTTTTTTCCTTTATTAGGACCTCTACCAAAACATGATAACATTGGCCAAAAACAAGTAACATGAGCTTACAAATTATCATTAACATAAAAACAACACAAACAGAAAAGGAAAACAATATTGACACACACCATAGACAACAACAATATATGTTCAAGAATAACATCAAATGATAACTGTACTGTAATAATATTAGTAAAGCTTGATATCGAAAAATATTAGTAGTAAAATAGAAATAACGCTCGTGACTAGTTAAATGAGCCACCATTCACCATTCTGCGTATACTTGATTTTAGGGAAAGAAATATAGAAATCTGGGCAACTACAGGGTTTATGACCTATCGTTGGCAGGTTTAAGTTGCCACTTTACACACTGTGTTGATGCCGAGACATCTATATTTCCTTCTCTAAAATGTTCTTCATCTCTGAATTTAAAAAAATCTAAATAAAAAAAATATATATTTTAACATAAATTATTCACAATTCTGCCCATATTTGAACATCTTTATTCCTTCAATTCTTTCATCTGTTGATGTTTGAGCAGTTAAAAAGCTGAAACCTTTATTTATGTAGGCGAGATTCATCTAATTGAATTATTTCACCTACATTCAGAATGGTGAATGTAACACAGTGTGTAAAATGGCCACTTAAACCAGCCATTGACATGTCATTAGCCCTGTAGATGCCTAGATTTATATATTACCTTCTATTAAATGTTCTTCTTCTCTGTTGTAATATGTTAATATAAACATCTTCCCTGGGAGTTGAATCCAGTCCTTGTCTACAAAAACTTGGACAAACTTAAAATATTGTTGATAAATTATTGTTAATATGATAAGTAAAGTGACGGTAAAATTATTGTGTTTTTAAAAAATATATTACATAAACAACTTTTTAGAGAAAGGAGTATAGAAGTCTAGGCATCTACACGGCTTACGATCTGTCATGGGTGGTTTTAGAAGCCATTTTACACAATGTGTAACGTTCACCATTCTGCCTATATTTAAATATCATATTTCTTCCATTCTTCCATCTGTTAACGTTTGTAAAATCAAAGAGCCGAAACCTTTATTGTTGCGGGTGAGATTCATATGATTGAATCGCCGACGTAGTAGACAACGCCTGAAAACATTTTTATTTTTTATACTTCTTCTTGGACCAGGTGGATTTATCAACAATGTTTTGAGATTTTAAAAATTTTTGTTGACAAAACCTGGATTTTACCCCCTAGGCAGCTATTAATATTAACATATTACAACAAAGATGAAGAACTTTTTAGATAAGGGAACATAGAATTCTCGGCATCCACAGGACTTACGACCAGTCATTGGCTGGTTTAAGTGGCTACTTTACACACTGTGTAACTCAACAGATAAAAGAATCAAAGGAATATAGATATTCAAATGTAGGGAGAATGGTGAATGTGACACAGTGTGTCAACTACTAACAAGACCAACTAATCGTTTTTTTTTTAAAGCGATGGTTAAAAGACTGGCAATCGATACAAGCGACTTTCTGTCTCGAAAAAATATATCATTCCAAGGCATTGATATATAATTATGCATTCACTACATGTAGCAGTAGGGACTTATCTTGTATTCCATCCAATCTAAGTTCCGGAACCTATCTTGCAGTCAATAAATGTAAAATAGCGTAAAAAAGCAGCAGATAACAGGTCATATGCCCTGTGAATGCCTAGATTTCTGTGTTCTCTACTCTAAAAAGTTCTTCATCTTGTTGTAATATGAAAATATTAACAGCTCCTTAGGGGGTATCCCGTCCTTGTCTACAAAAAAAAAATTTTTTAAGTATGAAGCTATTAAACCAGTCAATGTCAGGTCATAAGCCCTGTAGATGCCTAGACTTCCATAATTCCCTTTTTAAGGTGTTTTCCATCCCCGTTATAATTTGTTAATCTTAATGACTCCCGAGGGGTGAAATCCAGTCTTTTGTCAACAAAAATTTGGACAAACTCAAATATTGTAATAAACACCAACTGGTTCAAGAAGAAATTTAAAAATTGGACAATTGTTTTCAGGCGTTGCCTAGTACGTGAAATTTTAGTCAGATGAATCTCTTAATAACAATAAAGGTTTTTAATTTCACTAAAATCAACAAATGGAAGAAATGAAGAAATATGGATGTTCAAACATAGGGAAAATGGTGAATGTTACATAGTGTGTAAAATGGCCACTTAACCAGCCAATGACAGGTCATAAGCCCTGTAGATGCCTAGACTTCCATATTCCCTTTTCTAAGGGGTTCTCCATTCCTGTTGTAATTTGTTAATAAGGCTATTATTTGTCAATTCGTTGCGCATTTTTGATAACACGTTTAAGTTTGTAGATATTTTTATTTGGTAAGCGACAGTTATCTATATATTTTTTTATACAAAGTACACTTGTATCCCTATAAAGTAAATATTTTAGTGGAAATACCACTAACGCGGACCCACAAAAACAAAAAACACCTGCTATCTAACTGCCAGTTCACTCTTCTTTTTATATTATACCTTAAACCCTTCTAACTTTAATAACCCAACTCAGGATGTATTAAATTTAAGAATCGCTACCTCAGACAAATAGCGCCATCAAATTTGTATGATAAGCTTTGATGCTAGGTTATTAAAATACTATGGTAAATTTAGTAGAAACATTACAGACTGAAAAAATCTAATGAGAGTACTATTGCTGTTATTATTTATTATTTTGTTTACATAAGCAGTTTACAGAAATATATTAACATACATACGTATTCAAGTTTGCGAAACTACATCAAATTAGAATTTAGAATGTATGTATGTATGTATGTATGTATGTGTATATATGTGTATATATGTATGTATGGATATGTATGTGTGCATGCATAAATATGTATGGATATGGATGAGGATGATATATAGATATAGACTTACATATAGATATAGATATAGATATAGATATAGATATAGATATAGATAAAGATATAGATATAGATAAAGATATAGATATAGATATAGATATAGATATAGATATAGATATAGATATAGATATAGATATAGATATAGATATAGATATAGATATAGATATAGATATAGATATAGATATAGATATAGATATAGATATAGATATAGATATAGATATAGATATAGATATAGATATAGATATAGATATATAAATATAGATATAGATATAGATATAGATATAGATATAGATATAGATATAGATATAGATATAGATATGGATATGAATATAGATATAGATATAGATATAGATATAGATATAGATATAGATATAGATATAGATATAGATATAGATATAGATATAGATATAGATATAGATATGGATATGTTAATAAATAATGTTTTTAATAAAATGCTTTGTGCCTATTAAATATGTACACACTTTTGTTTAAAATTTTAGTACTCTGGTTCTGTATTTATTTATTTTTTATCTTAAAATTGCGTGATCATTCACTTATTTTTTGCTTTTTTTTTACATCTTCTAAATATTTTTTTTGAAAGCATCAATTACATGTACTTTTTTTTCGCTCCCTATATCTAAGTTAGTAGTAATTATTATTATAAAACCATGTAGAACTATCATATGATTAATTGTAAAGGATCTTTACCGACAAGCCATATTCATTGGCTTGGTGAGTCCTGTAAAAAAAAAAAAAAATTCAAAAATGTCTTAAAATAACTAAAATGTAATATTGTATGTAAATTATAGATAAATAAATAAAAAAGGTTAGAATGACACTTGTATTCGGGGAATGTTTAAGATACTATTTAAATGATTCATGTCAAACATCAACACATATAATTGATAAATACATTAAAAGAATAAAGCCAAACCAATTACACCTTTTTACACATACTTTTCACTGTTAACACTTTGAGTACCGGCCAAATACTTATAGAATTTACCCTGGGCCCGGCCCATTTTAAAAATATTTCATGCTTTTTAAAGGGTTTCTTAAACGTGTCATAATTACGAAAATGATCGATTAAATCAATTGTAACTTTTCATATTTATTTGAAACAATATAATGAGTCATTTTTGTAGTAAAGTTTTGCCCACATTGGCCTTTATGGAGAGTCACATTGCAATGTTCGCACATATACCTACAGCGTCTCACTCCTTTTTTTGTGCTTTGTATCCCGGAGCCGTGTAAACACGTGATTATAATAATCACGCGTTGTGTCCCAGTCCCGTGTTTTTACGTTGTTTACTAGAAACAAAAAAGTACTAATAAAAGTCACTTGATGTCAATAAAATGCACTTTTTTGAACAGCTGGTAAACCACGTGAAAACATGGGACCGGGACACGACGCGCGGTTATATAATCACATGTTTACACGGCTCCGGGATAAAAAGTGTTTAAAAAAAAAAAGGAAACTCTCACTTTAATTAACACCAATGTATTCTCATATTTTCTTCCTGGATTAAAGATTATATTTTTTTTAACACTGTATATATTTATCATTGTCGTGCATCTCTTGTTGTGCTTTTTGATAAATTGTTTCTTATGGGAGCTAGGATCATCCGAAAACACAAAAAAGCGCCAGGTTTAATCTGCCATCTGCATACTGCAAATAAATCATATTTTCGTAATTTCAGTATTTGTCAATTCGGTTTTTCTTTTCGTTTCTTTTCTTTTCATGGTCATGTCATACCATATATATGTGCTATAAACTTTTTAATAATTAAAAAACGAACGGCCCACGCTCATACGCTGTAGTCTTTGTGGGCCTTTTTCCAACTCGTGTTAATTAATTTTAAGATGTATTTTTCTGCAGTGTATTTTTGTAATTATATTTTTATGTAAATAATAAATGCAAAAAATACAAATATTTAATAAATAATATTAAACTAAAAAAATACAGTCACAGGAAATTTTATTTCATGCAAAAAATAGTAATTTTGTTGAATAAAGTAAATTTTAAACTTTGTTTTTAACCACTATTTTTTTTTCCACCGGCCGGTTTCAAAGCAAACTAGGTTAGTGCTTTAAATATAAACTTTATAATTATTTCGGTTAAGTTTTGGGATGCGAGAAACGAGACAGCCAAACGTTGATATTAGTTAGGCAAAATTAGTTCCACATGCAGTTGTATTTTTTGCACAGTATCGGGAAGGCATTTGCGAGAGTGTGACAGAGGAACTATGTAAAATTGCGACCGTCTATACTCGCTAAATATACAAAGTTGTAAGTCTTTTTGGGATATTTATTGTACAGCGCCTTTGAGGTTGTTTTATAAAATAACATGAAAAAAAATAATAAAAATGGCACCCCTTTAGGTACCTCGTCTATAAATGAATGTTTATAAGATTAAAACGTGTGAATTTTATTTCGGAAAACAATCATTAAACACATATCAAAAAAGTAATTTTGGATGTAATAAAATTTGACAATGTCAAAATACAATATAATAATAAACTGAGAATTTATTTGAATCCGCTACAATGTAACATTAATTTCATGGAACTTAAACAAATTAGTTATGTTTATCAATGAACCCTTTGGGAAATTTATCCTTTAAATTCTTATAACCCTCTTTGGGAAGTTCCATATAAACCGAGGCAAACCCTTTTACTTTGGCGGACAAAGTTTCTTACGGGACCCATCCTTGGGTTTGATTTGGGAAACTTTACAAGATCACACGAGATATTTAGGGCTAGCCACAAGATTAACATTGTCTTATAGACTCAGAAGGTTTCACTTAATGCCCAGGGAAATAAATAGCTCGATCGAGAAATATTAAAAACGCCACAATTTTGTGATATACGAAATTCAAAGCTTTATTTCTCAAATGTATTTTGATCAATACTATAAAAAATTTTAGTGGTTTTTTTATTTGCTTACAGACTATCAAACTAAACTAAAAAAATAAAAAAAAAACATCTTATCATTGCTATGATTTTTTCAAAATTTGTAATTTTGAAAATATACCGCTCGCGACGTGAAGAGTTCAAGTCAGTGAGTTTTCCTGACATTTAAAAGTACATCTTCGTACCCGTGAAACCACGTTAAACATGGGTAAAATAGGTTTAAAAACACAGGTTCCCGGAAACTGCAAGTCTATCGAAACGCTATAATTGCTATAAACACAATGCAACAAAAGATATGATTAAAACCATTTTCATGAATTTTTTTTTACATTTTCTAAAAACTTCATCGCACATTATGCTCTAGTTTTTCCTGCGTGTAAGAAAACATTTTTAATTTCCGATTGCCTGTAGCACTGACCTTCATCATCAAAGAAGATACGTCTCTCGTTGTACATATCTGTAAAATAAGCGAAAACAGCTGAAAAAAAGATTGGGAAAAAAACTTTTTTAACAAAACATATTCATAATAGTTGAGAATTGAAAATTACAATGAATATTTTTTTTTCTGCTTTTGTAAATAACGATAAAGTTTGAAGCATAAAAATTTAATTCTATTTTATACAAGGCCGTTTAAAAATATTATGAGATAGGAATAAACATGTATGATTTTTTTTTTATCAAAATTCAAACTGAAGAAAAATGTCAAATAACATATAAATAAAATATATGAATATTGTTATTATAAGATCACACATAGGAATATGTTTATGTGTGCCCCATTTAAAGATTTAAAATAAAAAATATATCTGTAAATAAATATTGTTATCTGCGTGTCCCTAAATGAGTTTTGTTCCAAAAACTGTTGTTGTAAATATTATGTACAATATTTATATTTTTTCTAAATAATAACACAGCAATACGTAGCAAAACTGTTTTGAAAGATTTATTTTAAAGTTTTTTTAGTCAATAGTCAAAAAAGTGCCTTATGCACCACTGGTGCGGAAAATGGTGATGATTATGAAATGGCGGAGTAATAAATAATTGTGATAACTAAACTTTTGTGTAAGTAAAAAAATATATTACCAGGGGGAATTCTGATAGGAGAAAACAATCCTCCTGGGAAGTGTCGAAGGGTAAGGTCGCGTGGATGTCAACCGACAAGATGGAGTGGCTTAGTCACTAAATTATCAGAATTATCACTAACGAAAGCCTACGGAAGAGCACAATACCGTTACAGGTGGAGGGAGACTATCCACAGATGAGCCATGTCTGGAGGCAGGCGTGATCACCATCCTTAGAGATGACGCACGGATTGAAAAGAGAAGCAAAAAATACTTACATTTCAAATGTAAATCAAATAATAATAAAAAAATTAGTACCATATCCACGTTGCACTGTTGTGTTACGCTGATATATTTTTTTTCATAAAAACGTAAGCAAAAAATAACGGAATTTCAATTTTAAAAATGTGATGCACATCAAAGTGATGTTATCATAAATACCTAAATTCTTGAAAGTAGTATGCTCATAGAACAAAATCACAAAAAACACAATATTGTTTCTGATCGCAAAAGCATCCCATACTTAAGGTTTACTTAATAATTCGCCCAGTTTGTTCATTCAAAGGAGATTTATCACCCCCGCCCCGCGTAAAGGGAAAGAGGAAATATCTTCCGGGAATAATATTACGACCAACAAAAGTAGCGGAAAAATTTTAATAGGAAGATTAAGCACTCTACACAAGGCAAGAGAATGAAGGGGTTGGATGTGGGAGTTGAGAAACAGAGAAGGATTGGGTTTTAAAAATTAGTTTTTTAAATCTACAAATATATTATACATCAACGAAGATACTGGGCTTGTGATATGTTATTGTCTTCCTTATTTATTTGAGATTCTTCCTAATTATTTCACCACCATTAAAAAAAAATTCGCCCTTGCCATGGCAGTCTTGGTTATAGTAGAGTCAAAGCACCAATGAATGACCGTTTAAGGTTTTGCTTGAAGTGAAATCTACATTAAAGGTATAAATTTCATTATTTGAGCGTACAAAACAAAAGAAAACAAAAAAAAAAGAAATGAATCATTCTAAGTAATTTTACTTTTTTATTGAAATACGAGTATTACAATTATAATCAATATTACTCTAAAAAAAAGCAGAATCACCAGTGAATGACCACTACTACCCCAGTAAAAATAATACTCAGATTTAGTTACATCATAACATTTTAAAACACCCTAATACATTAGAATATGGATAAATTCAAATAATTGCACAAAAAATAGCCTAAAATAAAACACTTACCCCACTTTTCCTTAAAAACACTATTAATCTCAGAACAATAATAGAAAGACGCACTATTACCTTTTGACGACTCACAGTTCAAAACTGATAGATTTGTTTCTTATCAAAATATGTGTCCGCCTACTGCTTTTGTCATAGTTTCTAGTGTTAAATGTTTTTTGACTGAACACATGTAGCAATTCTTATAATATTGTGCTTTATTAACCAATGGTCATTTACTGGGGGGTGGTCAATTACTAGTGCTTTGACTCTAGTAAAGATGAGTAATTGCCGTTCTCAATTATTGTTTAATAATTTAATTTACTACCATTGTAGGATACTGCTGTGAGACATTGCATGTATAGACATTATGTATAGTATTAAGCGTGTTGTGGAAATGTTTGTTAAAATTTATGTTTATGTAATATCTATTATTTGTGGTATTCTTTAATAATATGCATGCTTCCACTTTCCAATATGTTGTACCCCTACTCAACACAAGGCTCTTGATCACATAAAATTAGGGATACCTTCGTTACTATTTTTATTTTTTATTTATTTATATGTATAGTATTAAGCGTGTTGTGGAAATGTTTGTTAAAATTTATGTTTATGTAATATCTATTATTTGTGGTATTCTTTAATAATATGCATGCTTCCACTTTCCAATATGTTGTACCCCTACTCAACACAAGGCTCTTGATCACATAAAATTAGGGATACCTTCGTTACTATTTTTATTTTTTATTTATTTATATGTATAGTATTAAGCGTGTTGTGGAAATGTTTGTTAAAATTTATGTTTATGTAATATCTATTATTTGTGGTATTCTTTAATAATATGCATGCTTCCGCTTTCCAATATGTTGTACTCCTACTCAACACAAGGCTCTTGATCACATAAAATTAGGGATACCTTCGTTATTATTTTTTGTGATATGTATCTAAATATGAATAAACAAATGTATATCTATTAGCGCTTTCTTTATATGGTTAACCATAATATTAAAGCAGTGATTTTTTAAACTGTGTTTTTTATTGTTTACTTTTTATGAACGCTTGTACTATTTTGCTCAATTTTATTTTTTTGTAAATTTATTGAAAGAATTTTTCAGTTGCTAGAACTCAATTATTCTTGCACTTTGTAGTAAATCTAGCTTCTATATTATTTGTTTCATTTTATTTTATAAGGTAATTCAACATAGATACATAGTAGAAAACGTACGATTTGAAGTTATTCGTTGATACAATTTCACATGCATATAATTCTTCAATTATGGAACTACACAAAAAAGATAGAATTACATTTGATGTTATGTAAATGTTATCTTATAGTTGCGAGACGTGTTGGGATATTTATTTACTGTGAAATGATTTTACAATGGTGATTTAAAAAAATGTTATCTAGTATCAATGACCAAATTTTTTGCAACCGTCCATGCGCTCTGTAGCTGCAAGAGGTGTTGGTATGTTTATTCATTGTAAAGTAATTTTACAGTGGCATTTTCGAAAAAATGGCGATGCATAAGTTATCCAATGAAACATTTATTAATTACACAAAATCTACCTGAAATTTTACAGTTTTTCAAGGCAAATCTAAAAACTTTTATAATTTCTGGAAATAATTTTACAATTCAACTCTTGTTTGGAGAATAAAATGAGATACTCTTGAGTTCTGCTGCACATTATGAAGTCGGTTCATAATCATTGTAGATAAATGGATCCCGCCAACTAAGATAAACGCTGACCTTAGCAATATTATAATCTGCTATGCAAAACTTTTGTTTGAATGAATCCACAAAGGTTTGATAAAAATGCCTTTTTTTAATAAAAAATTACCCGTGCAGTTAATTAATAGAATAAAGATATAAAAATAGTCAATTTGAATTAGTCCGCGACATTACTGTTCGTACCATTTATATGCCGATAATTTGCAATTGTATATTCATTTCGAACCCGTTGACATTGTTAAAACACATAGAGTAATGTCACTTGCACTCAAGCATATCTCTTCATGGACAAAAATCATGGACTTCTCATAAATACAACAAAAACCCAAATTGTACTTGTTGGTAGTAAACAAATGTATTCAAAACTGAATTCTTCCACAGTTCCTCTTTTCAAAATAGATGGTACAGAAATTCCATTCATGACTTCAGTCAAAAACTTAAGTATTATTATTCATAAACATTAAGGGTGGCACGATCAGGTTAACGAAGTTAGACATAAACTTTATAGCAGTTTGCACTCACTTAAAATATTACAGAATTTCTCGCCAATTAATGTTAATCAAACACTATGCGGATGTATGTTATCCAAATGCTAACTCTGAATTATTTGATAAGTTAGAACGATTGCAGAATATTTATATTCGTTATATCTTTGATCTTCGCAAATTTGACCACATAACCGAGTATCGTACGCAACTACACTGGCTCAGTATCAGGCATAGAAGAAACATTCACATTCTATCACTTCTTCACAATATTTTAAATAATCCCACTTCGACTGGTTATCTGAGAGAGCTCATCCAACCTCTTTTATTACACGGACTATCTCTTCGTTCTAGTAACGAGAGAACCCTTTTAATACCCTGTCATGGCTCTAATTTTCTTGCCTTGCTTTTTTCGATTGTGGAATAATCTACCCACCAATGTTAGAGAAGCCCCTTCTTTATTTACATTTCAGTCAAGATTTAAATGTCACTATCTAAATACTTAAATTGTTCCTTTATCTTTCTTCTTTCCTTCCCATTCCCTGTCCTCTCTTCACAGTGTAGTGTTAATTTTTTTTTTGTTAATCTTTGTTTTTAATTTTTGTACAAAATTCAAAGATTCAATATGTCCATGTATTTATAATTTTCTCAAACGGAACGGTTTGGGTGGGTAGGAAAAAATTGCCTTAACCCAATATGCCCGCCCTTATATGTATATGTATTGTATATGTATATAAAGCATCAAATAAAAAAATAAAAAAAATACTACTGTCAGAATATGAGCCGGAGTTAGATTAACCCGATACAGTATTATTTAATAACACTTATTTAGAATTTTGCTTATCAATGTTGATAAATCGAAAGTGATGGTTTTTGAAAAGGATGAAAATATAACTAAATGTGAGATCAGTGTGAACGGAAATATCCTGAATAAGGTAGAAAAATTTGTATACCTGGGAAGTATGTTTACTAGGGATGAAAAGACCGAAAAATATATTGAAAGGAGGGTGAGTACCGGTAACAGGGTGAACGGTGCACTGAAATCTACTTTGGCAAAGAAATGTTTATCGCAGGAGGCTAAACTAGCAGTTCACAACGGAGTTCTAGTGCCAACTCTAATTCTCTCGAAAGACATGGCACGATCAAGCCCATCAAATACTTGAAGATGGACATGTCAAAAGTAGGAATAATCGGCGTGCGTGCATGAGAACATGTATGAATGTAGAGTAAGTGAAGTCTGTATGCAAATATAGAGTGGTATGGCGTTCTATCCTTTCTGCCTATCCCTACGGGGAAACGGCGTGATGGTTTGTTTGTTTGTACGTACATGAGATTAATTTTTCACTGAACTGAATGGTAAGAATAATTTACAAAGAAAAGTTTTAGAGATAAGATGTAACATATTAGTTCGGAGGCTGTCGGCGTGAAAAAAAACGATCCCACTTGTGTTCTTCTTTTATAATGTATCTTTTTACGGAACCTGAAATAGGGGGTCTCGTGGTACTGTTGTGAACTCACGGATTAGAGGTCCATTATACGTCCAGGAATAATAATTCATTCAAAAAATATATACATAAATACTAATATTATAAATGCCAAAGTGTGTTTCTCTTTTTTTATTTACGTTTTTTTCACGTCGCAACGGAACAAACCAATTGAATCGATTTTTTACGTAGAGATAGTCAGAGAGTTGACAAGTGTCACAAGCTACTTTTCTTCAAAAAAAATATCGCTACCTCGGGAATATTGTTAATGGAAAAATGAATTAATATTCAGACATAATCATGAAGTAAAGTCGCTATAGAAAAACAGATCGCCGTTTTTTTTGGCAATAGTTGGAGGACCAGCAATCAATGCAGGCTTCTTTATATACAGTAAAAAACAAATTATATTATTGGGAAATTCTTATTGCTAAACAACAAAACTTCCCTAATACCACGTAAGCTAAGCCGCGAGTAAAAGCTATAAATAACAAAGATTTAAAAAATAAGCGTATTTAAATTATTGTAATAAAAAAACACTTTCTTTTTAAAATTTTAATTTTTAAAATTTTTATAGTATTTGTATTGTAACACACTCTGATGCGAGGAATAATCTCCTAAAACAATGGTCCCGTTTTTTAAAAATAAAATAAAAGGGAATGGGCAGAAATGTATGACGCGTTGCCTCACCATCAACATTATCATCATTCGATGTTATCCGGTCCATAAACAGCCTCCAGGCGTCTCCGATGGCTGTTAGACAGCTATCTATGACAGCGAATCCTTTTAAGTCAGGTATGGGTCCCGTAGTACTGACATGAACTGCCAGAGTACAAACAGGTGCGGACATCCAGGACGTCGAAGACCTGATGCCTTGAAAAGCAGGTAAGTGTCTTTAACTCTTAAAAAGCTGTGCTAAAAAAATTCTTTGCGCGCGGTGCTGTGTCTCATCAAGCAAAAGACAGAATATTCAGAAGTTCAGACATTTAAAAAAAGACATAGAGGCATACTGTTTGATAATTTATTTTTCATAATAAGGAAGTTCTGTGTTTTTTTTATTTGTCAATATACTATTAAACTAAGCCAATATTCTTTTATTAAAATTTTTCTATATACCTATCGTATTGATGTGATGTAAATAGGTTCTTTTCCGGTTATTCTTGATCAGTTCTTCGCATTGGTCCATCCACGGCAAGCAAACTAGAAGTCTTCCATAACTCTTGTGTGTTTAATTATTTTTAAAATTTATTATTGTTTAATATTAATATTTATATAAACCATGAAGTAAACTTTTTATTTTTCCTTTAAAAGCACTTAAATAGATATATTTTTTTTACGAATTTTTTTATATTTTTTATTTAAATTTATTTCTAACACCGTGTTATAGTTGGAGTAACTTTGTTAGCTCTTAAATTTTAGTACTGTTTCAACTCTCTATTTGGCAATTAAATTAACATTGATTTGAGATTAAAAGTTTCGGAGCGCTCTGCACAATGTATCCCCTAAAGACTCGATGTCCATTATGAGAAATGGAACGTAAAAGATTTATCTAAGCAAATCATGGAAAGTTCTTCAAAAAGTTTTTATTTGAGAAAACAACTTAAGGACGCCTCCATGTAGGACGTTTGTTTTTAGTCGTTACTTTAATTGCTAGTTTTATTATAACTTTAAAGCAATTTTTTTGCAAGATTTAAAAGCAATAAAAAATAAATAAATTGGTGCATAGATTTTCTCAGTTACTGTTATTAATATATTAGATTCCTTCGATTCCCTAGAAGGGCGGGTATAAAATATCGTTTCTGAATTCAAGCGCAAGAATGAACACTGTACCTTCCATGTAACAAAAATGATCCAAATACTCCGCCAATGGAGTATTTATGTCAATATGCAGAAACTAAAATGATGATGATATTATCTTTTTTCCGCTTTTAAGTGTAGTATGTGGACACCACCAGACACCTCCAGAATACATCACTCTTTACATTTTCCACGTCAGTCAAACGTTTTTAATCTCCACAGAATACTGTAAAAAAATCGCCATCAAACGCTTTCCAGGACGCTTGACAAGAAGAAATAACCTGGGTTATGGCTTTCTAAGTCGTTCACAGAACGTAACCAAGTCAAACCTACCGCCGCACGTTCTAAACTCTCGTTAAAGGAGGCAGCTGCGTCCGTTCTCGGACTTTGATGTTTGTTTAAAAATCAAACGACCATAGACCCAATATTCTTAATCAAACATTATCTTCTCTTTAAGAAAATCTTCTTCTTCAGCTTTGTTCTCTCCACTGCTGGATATATGCCTTTTTTGTTTGCCCATGGTCTCCATTTAATTAATATTATTTTATTATTCTGTGTGTCCATAATCATTTTGCCTTACTAAGTATCATGCTCATGATATCTGCGACTCCGGTTCGGCGTCTTATTACTTTATTTCTTAGTCTCTAAGACATACACCGAGCATCAGTATTTCCGTTGATCGTTGCGTACATTTTAGTTTCTGGCAATTATTTTATGCCACAAATATTGATGACAGCGCTACGATGGATGGAAATAAAAACTAATAAAAAAATCAAGGAATTACACTTCTGATATTATCTCGGCTGTATAACATCTATCTACCATCTGATCGGTTGTCAGCGGTGGTACTTAACTAGGGCTCACAACACTAAATTATTGAAAATAAATGTTTTCCAATTGTGTTGTGTAATAGTTCGACATTGAAGGGAACGAAAATACAGGTGTCCCGAAATAAAGTTTTTATACCATTGGCTCTCCTCTCCGCGTAGCCGCAATAACTCTGAGGGGTGCGAGACCTATGTCAATCGATTACAGTCTCTAAGAATTAAGAAGCTATGGATTATTCTTGGGAGCAGACCGTGCGTTTTGAATGCGAGTTTTTTTTACAAAAACAATGATTCGGCGACCGTAGCGCTGAGAAAGTTCTGCAGTCAAAGTGTTTTGCGTAACATTCAAGATGCGCAAAGTGTTCTTTTCAGGAAATGGGTTTGGAAGCTTAAAAAAACTAATTCAACAATAGATAAACCTAATTACGGGCGACTACGGCCATTGCAAAGTTACTAAAAAACGTGGAAAGTGTAATTTTTTTTAAAAAGGAATAACCCGCTAAGCCTCTATTTTAGAGTCTTGTCAGCAGGCGGGAAAGAGGGGATATGGAAGGAGGTAATAAAAAATTCACCAGACCAATTGAGAAAAAATCTTTCATGGATTTTTTCTTTAACTCGCGGCAATCGAACCTGCGACGCCAGTTTCACAGTCGGCAGTCTAAACAACTGCGCCATGACGCCGGTTCGATCAGTCCGTTTGTGACAATCCGGAGCTTTCCGTTCGTAGGCTGGCGAGTGCTTTAAATGTGCCTCGATTATCGTTATGTGGAAATATTGGACAATTTCTTGGTACCTGAACTATAAAACTTTACTAGTTATAATCAAAAAATATGTTTTCAGCAGGACAAAGCAACGTCACACACTTCCAGCACCTCTCTACCCCGTGTTTGTAAAATTTTCCCCTCGCAAATTGATCTCCAAGAAAGGTGATATAAATTGGCCTCCACGTAGTCTTGGTTTGATCTCTATGGACTTTTTTTTGTTCATCATCGTCATCATCATTCGCTTTCCGCACCTAATGGTGTATTGGTACTCCAACCGCAGTGAATCTTGATATTTTTTGCTATATGAAGGTAAGATAATCAGTCTTACGCTTCAGGTACCAGTCCACGGACTATGAAATATTCTGATGTAAAAACGCCCTTTTCAAAAAAAAATCGTATCAACTACGATTATGTCGGGAATTGAACCCGAGACCTCTTGCATGGTAGGCAAACTTGCTGACCGTCACGCCACGAGGCCGACTTTTTCTTGTAGGGATACCTGAAATTGAAAGTTAACCTTTTGAATCGGGTTGTGGTAACGTGGCAAGTCTTGAAGGTCCGTGGTTCGAATCCCACTCTACCCAAACTTGATTCCTATTTTCTAATAGTGAGTTATTTACAACTTGCTGAAAATGGCCCTCAAAATGAAATATTTGGGTAAATCATATGAACGAATTTTTCTATATTTTTTAAAAATAAAAATAAAAAAAACGTAAATAAACCGAGTTCTTTGGTGCAGTAAAAAAAAATGGCAGCCATGATAGAAAGAACGTACCGAGCTATTCTAAAGAATTCTTAAGATGAACGATTATAATATATTTAAATGACATTATTTGTAAAAAGCTATTACATCAAATGTATATTTCAATTAAAGTTTTTTTTGATGGACGCCTTTCTTTTTTTTTATACCCCTAAATGAAATAAAAACTTTTTTTGAAACATCATGTACAACGCAATTCGTTAAAAAAACGATACTTTGTCCAAATATTTGAAGACAAGGTCACTCTTTGGAGTTATCAAGTAATCAAAATTTTTTAAGATTTTGAGAAAAAAAATTACATGTTTATTTCTATTATTGGTGTTTTGTACTACCTGCCATCAATAAACATAATATAACGAATAATATTTCTTGTAAGCAGTTTTGAAAAATGAAGCAAAGTCCTTCTACCGAACAAATATTTAAATGATATAAGATTAGGAGTCAATAAATTAATTCGTCACTGCCATGTGAGTCACTTTGTTTACCGTTTTTCTACTATCTTGGTCAACACTCCTTTAAAGACTAGCGTGAATTGGGTTGTGGTCCCGTGCCTAGTGTTGTGGACTTACGGATCAGAGGTCCCAAATTCAAACCCCAGTCTACCCCAACTTGATTTCCATTTTCTAACAGTGAGTTGTTTACAACTCGTTAAAAATGGCCCCAAAAATCGAAATATTTAGGTAAATAACAAGACGGAAAATATTTCCATTCATATAAAAAAAAAGTTGCATAAAACATGAGCAAATGCATTACAATTATAGTTAATAGTTTTTTTTGCAACTATGTATATTTATTTATAAGGTACAACTAACTTATATATTTATTTAATGTCATTTATCAGGAACAAAAAGTCGATACTTTCTACATTTAATTTAAATAACATTAATATCTAAAACAAAAACAGCTACAGGGATTTAAAAGTTTTCTTGGACACAAAACTTATTTTCAACACTCATATAGAAGCTATTTTATCAAAATCATTTAAAATGTTAGGCTTTCTTATGAGAGTATTTATTTATTTATTTATTAACGGACATTGTCCATGTATACAATTTATAAGGTTTAAATATTACAATAAAAGAATAATTTAAAACATTAAAAAAAAAGAAAGAAGCATTGACAAACATAAGGGACATCGAGACAAGATCTGGACTATTTATTTAGTGCTCGTTTAAATCGTTGTAAACTTAAACCAAAAAAGTCCAGATCTTGTCTTGAGTTAACAATACGACAAAGGCGGGTCATTGGAGAATTTAGGCCATAGTTTGTTCTATGCTGATCGATGAACAGTACTTCATTGTTTCTCAATCTACGAGTTGGAATATTGAATTTTACTTGTCCCAGTAATGATGGAACATCGATTATACCATTTAGTATGCCGAACATATATATGGAGTCAATATTAGTTCTACGTTTTTGTAGACTAGAAATATTTAACATTGGCTCTATTTCAGCATAAGAATAATTATCTCTCTCTAGTCCAAGCATCCACGCTATTTTCAATGTGATTTATGCGATCGACATAGAATGGAGACCAGACCACTGAGGCATATTCAAGAAGAGGGCAAACAGTTGAGCAATAAAGATTTTTGATTGTACGGACATTAGTAAAATCAGAGGATATTCTGTTAATGAAGCCAAGTAATTTCAGTGATTTATTTACTGTATTATCTATATGCTCATTGTATGTCAGTTTATAGTCCAAAACAACTCCAAAATGTCTGATGGACTTGACTACATCAATTTTGGAGTTTTCTAATAGGTACTCGAAGGAAATTGGTTGTTTTGTTCTATGAAATGACATTATTTTGCATTTTTTTATATTAAGTTCTAATTTATTGACTTTACACCATCGGTTAAAAGAGTTAATGTCTGATTGAAGAAGAAAACAGTCTTGTAAAAAATGTTAACCATTCAAAAATTTAAGAACTGCCATGGTACTGTATACCTAATAAGTCAGAAGTCAGTAAGAATACGCCTCCTGCATCTGGAACCCTCAATATAATATCAACATAAACTTTATAGATACAGTACTTTTTTTTAAAAATACGTTCAATATAATCTTCCTAGCTTCAACAATTTAAACTAACCTTGCCTTCACAAAAGGGGCATGATTGCGGATCAATTTTTTATTTTTAATTGATTTAATAATCGGATAGATTTTGCCGATTTACTGGCTGAAATAAATTTTAATATTCCCCTTCGTCACACTAGGTATACAACGTTACTGAGCAACTAAAAGTTAGAGAGAGCAATTAGTAATTTCTCAAAATTTGAGAAGATGCACGATCTTGACTTATTTAATGACTCAGCCATCCACTACAAACGGAAGCAAAATCTCATTTACAAAAAAAGTATTTAGCCTCTATTAATAATAATACTTAGCCTCTTTTAAAAATAAAATGGAAATTAAATAAACACCACATTTCATATAAATCACTTCATAAACCACACTCCTTGTTCAAAACTATGGAGATACCAACACAAATGAAGTCACATGTTGAACATATTCTCTTCACATTTTGCTGTCCGGTTCAGAAATTAAATTATATATTGTGTTGTGTACGTAATTGGTGCTGTGTTAGGTTTATGTTTTTTTGTGATAAAATCACTGTAATTATACCAATATAGCACTGTGTGCACAACAATAAACCGAAATAAATAAATAATTAAAAATTATTGCAGATTGACGTACGAAAATAAATGCATTGAAACAGAAAATAAATTTAAATTTATTCCAACAGAGAGGGAATACATTTTTGAGAAGGGAATATGGAAGTCTAGGCATTTGCAGGGCTTCTGACCTGTCATTGGCTGGTTTAAGTGGCCACTTTACACACTGTGTAACATTCACCTGTAACAAACATGGGCAGAATGGTGAATGTTACACAGTGTGTAAAGTGGCTACTTAAACCAGCCAATGACAGGTCATAAGCCCTGTAAATGGCTAGACTTCCATATTCCCTTCTCAAAAATATTTTCCCTCTCTGTTGAAATAAATTTTATTATGAACAACTCCCCAAGGAGGAAATCCAGCCAGTCTGCAGGCGTTTGGACATAATCAAACATTGTTGAATTACTACCTGGTAAAAGAAGAAGTATAAAAATTTGGAAAATTGTTTTCAGGCGTTGCCTAGTAGGTGATTTGGTTCAGCCGGATGAATCTCACCCACGTGATAAAGGTTTCAGCTCTTTTACTTCACAAAAGTCAACAGATGGAAGAGTTGAGGAAATGTGGATGTTCAAACATGGGCAGAATGGTGAATGTTACACAGTGTGTAAAGTGGCCACATAAACCAGCCAATGACAGGTCATAAGCCCTGTAAATGCCTAGACTTCCATATTCTCTTCTCAAAAATGCTTTTCCTCTCTGTTGAAATAAATTCAAATATGAACAACTCCCTAGGGAGGAAATCCAGCCAGTCTGCAAGCATTTGGACATAATCAAACATTGCAGAAAATAAATTATTAAAATTTATGAAACTCCTGTATAGGCAGAAAGCTTTTCCTGTAGAAAAACAATAATAACGTATCTATATTATATTCAAACGAACATTAGTTAATCATAAACTACCATAAGCGTTTGGAGCGTAGGAGCAATGTCACGTTCATTAATTATTTTCAAAGAAATATGTTGTATTTTAATCGTTAACTTCGCTGTAGTTAACACAAATGAAATCGATTACCACAGATTTGTCAACAGTACTTTCGACTATCGTTTTATAGATTTTTTGAGTGAGCTACTGATTAAAGGACCGAGAACTGATATAATTATTCATTTCGATTCATCAACTGCGGATTTAGCTTCTGAAATTTTTGAAAAAATTGCGACATCGAAGATACAAACCGTTGTCAATAAAATTAGAAGAATTTCTGATTATGAAGTCATTTCAGTAATGCTGAATTACGATGAATTGAAAAATAATTTGACCATTGAAAAAATTACATCAAAGACTATAATGCACAACAAAATTCATTTGGTTCTTCTTAACGATCAATCAAGGTTTGATCGAAATAATGTGAACAATTTCAAAGGGACAGATGCGATTATTTTTATATGCCATAGATATTACGAATCCTGTAAAGATGCGTTTAATGAAGATGGTTTAAATGAAATGTTTCTTCAAAATTATAATTTTTTAACAAAAGTTTTCCTTACGCTTGTAATAAGTGTTTCAGAAAACCGTTTACGCTTGTATGAAGTGTGTTACTTCTGCGGAAAAATAGCAAATAAAGTAGTACTGCAACATGAATGTCTTTATAATTCTGAAGCAATACTTGAAAAAGATCACTTAAGTTATGAAATAAACAAGCTGTTTAAATCGAGATGGAGATTTAATAATCATGTGTTTAAAGTTATAGTGCCACTTGGAGGAAATAATTACAAATGCGGGAATTACAAAAACGAATCAATGATAGGCGATGAATTGACAATCGTTTGCGAGGATATTGCCAGCTTAGAAAAAAGTGCGTTGGATGAAATGGCAAAAAGGCTCAATTTTAGTTACAAAACGATAAGTTATGAACACAAGTATGGCGGAACCCGAGAGTCTTTTATTAATTTAATAAAATCTAGTTTGGTTGATTTTGCTATAGGGAGTATAACAGTTACTCCATCAAGATGGGAAAATGCAGACTTCAGTGCATCTTTGTTAGAAGATAATCTGAAAATTTTGTATGGTGTGGAGTATGGATTTTTCCATGACGGTAAGTCATTTTGTTGAAAACACGAATTTTTTTCTTGGAAACTTTTTTTAAAAAATATATTTTTTTTCATTACAACGGGACAGAATCCCAATCAGTGGTAAATTACAGCACAAAATACCCTGGCTTGAGAAAAAAAAAAAATTTATGTTTGTATTCCCACATGAAATTGAACCACGAAGATTGCCTTATCGATCTTACCAATCTCTAAAAAATCACCACGTTTCGTATAGAATGACAGATAGTCACTTAATTAAGTATGTAATTTTTTAGGAAACCTTATTCGATCCATTTTTAATATTAATAAACCAGTTCTTTATATGATTTAAATAAGCCAAAGAACTATTGAATTGCATTATATTTAAAATAATATTTTGTGAGTTATTAATTTTTGCATCGATAAAATACTCTGAAACAGAGCGAAAAAATACGAAATGGCAAGAAATAATAAAAAGTACGTAATACGATTTTTTAACTAAAACAAAAATATTTTATCAAATTTTTGTTTTCAGGTCTGACTCTGATTTATGTTTACAAAAATAAGGCATGGTTAATGATTGGTTTAACATTGGTGGTGCAAGCATTAGTTGTTTATATCATTAACGTAGCCAAGAAAAAGAAAAAAACTCAATTTTCAAAAGTCTTCTCGGTAAGGATTTTATTTCTGATTGTTTTAAAATAGGGAATAGAAATCATTCTGGTAATCTGTGTAACGACACGGATTTTAAATTAACAAGCTGCATACATAGCAACAACTGCAACATTGCACATCCTCAAAAAAACCTTAAAGATCAGAAATTTTCATTTTTTGATATCAGACAACAACATTAACTTAGCGCAGTAAAGGTATCCAATACTAACAGCAACGCACACCCATGAGTTCCAACAGGCAGCGGTCTGATTTCTCGACGAATGGTTGGAACTTCTTTATCACAGAGACAAAACTCTTACATAAGCGAAAAAATACACACACCAAAAGTCACAAAATTTAGTATTAAATGTATATAAATGGGGACAGAGTAAGTTAAATTAGGAGAAAATGCAATGGATATATGAGTTTTCAAATATTTTTTTTTTTGGTAATGGATTATAAAAAAATTTAACCTGTCGTTTTGTGATTTAATGGGACAATTGATTTAAAAACGCTCTAAGAGATAAAGATTATAAATAAAATTGTTCAAAATATTGAAAAGAAAAGGCAGATCAGAAATGCTTCTACACATGGCACAATAACATATTGTGAAATCATTTAGGTAAATAAAAATTTTACATTTTTTTTATTTTTTGCCTAGATAAAGCGTGTTAGTGTTCCAAAATAAATACGCCCAGGTAGTTTATATATTTATTATGTGAGAGCATGTATTTTTTTTTTGTATTTCAAGGCCGTCGGTTTTTTGTTGGTTGATCAACCCTACTCAGGAAAATATAAATATATTAAAGGACGAGCAGTGATAACATGGCTTCTCTGCAGCATGATTTTCAGTAATTTGTATAAGGCACAGCTATCTTCATATATAATTAAACCACCTAACGATGAATTACTTGGATTTGACAAGCTAGTTAAAGAGGGATATACGCTCAATCTTGTATATGTAAGTTTGTATTTTTAAATTTAAATTTTAAAACATAGGATTGAAAAATATCAAGAAACTCTAAGGAATTGCTTTGAAAACAAACATTTCATGTTGAACTTCTCAGAAATTAAATACTGGGTCACGTGTATTGATGATCATCATTCACGGAGGGCAAGAAAATTAGCATTACGATTCTTTTATAGTTATTCACAGTAAATATTTCTTTATTTTTATACAACGCCTACCACTTTTTATTGAAAACAATAAAATGAAAAATAAAATATTTGTAATTACATTTAAAAAATACATTATGTTTTCCTAAAAATTACTAAATTCAGTAAGAGAAACGTATCTTTCTTGGGCAATTAAGTTAAGGTAAATATCAAATGGGGGATGATGTTTATCTAAAATTACATTTTTTTATTAAATCAGATATTTAATTAGAAAATATTTGGCTTTTTAAAATCCCCTCTTACATTTGGAACTTGTGACGTTATCAAATTTCTCTAAAAGGAAATTGTCATTTTAACGTGACGCTTATACTATCATTCTATCTGAATCGTGATTGCCAAAATTGATTGCCAAATTCAGAATTTAAAATGTCAAATAATTTTTTTTGAACACGAGATGATTATTATTACAAGGCGCACTAAATTTTTTCTTACTCCAACCTTAAATATTGATTTTACCACATTTTCTTATTTTCAGTCAGACTTTATTTTCTACGTACTTAACAGCTCAGAGGATTTGACTCTCCGACAACTTTCTGAAAAGGTGAAGTTTTCAGATAACCTCTGCCTAACGTTGAAAAATATAATAGGCAAGAAAGAGATAATTATAGAAGAAGAAGATTCATTAAACATAGTTTTTGAAAGTGATTGCCGGAAAATATTAACTCCAACGGATGTAGGAAAACTCCGAGTAACTTTAGATAATATATTTCCTACATCACACGCATGGGCATTTAAAAAAGGGACTCCGTATCTAAATACAATGAACAAATTAATAATGCAGTTTCACGAATACGGTTTGACACATAAATGGAGTGAATATTTAATGATGTCTCCTAGAGGCCGCGATGGAAAATATCAAAATGTCGCGGGTACTGACGATAATAACACGACCTTATTTCAAAGGAATTTCTATGGTCAGTTCGTTCTTCTAATTGTTGGCAATATTTTTTCCTGCATTATTTTTGTCGGTGAGATTTCGATAAAAAAATTCGTAAATAAATAAGAACATTGTTATTTATTAAGAAAAAAATATTTTTCTGGTCAAGTTGTACCAATATTTTAAAATAAATAAGGCCAGTTTGCTTTGGATTTCATTGTTCTAAAAACATTTAATATGCTGCCACATGACTTGGAAACATGTTAAAATAACAATAAAATTATGTTATTAAATATTTGTAAATAACCACTTACCGATTTTTCTATGTCTACTGGTTTCGAGACGTACCCGCCTCTTCGTCAGGACACCAATTAAATCAACCAACAATGACCACAAAGTTAATGCTTTAAATATTAATAATATAAAATTGTGTGTTTATTTTGCAAGTGGTTAAAAGACAGGCCGTTTCTATACTGATTTATTATTTATGTAAAACTTTAATGTAAGAAACTCACTATTTTATCTCTCACTTAATACATTTTTATTGTTTTTTTTGTCATTTTTATTTCTTTCTCATTTAATTTACATATTTGAGATTTTAATTTTAAAACGTTATTTAAAATTTTATGTTGTTTTGCTCTGTATTTATGAGCACCCACTTTTTTCATATTTTTTTCTAATGTTTCAAATATTTTATTTTATTCTTGAAATTCATTGTATTTTTTGCTCTGTATTTTCCTACTGCCTTAAAAATTTTTACACCATTTTATCTGATTTTGTTAAGTTTTTATTCTTCTTGGTACTATTTTTAATTAGCATAAAAAACAATTTAAACAAAATATGTTCATTACTTCAAATGAGTTCAATCTTATGTACGTACTTTTTTGTTTGTATCATTATTAAAACTAATGCCCAAGCACCCGACGAAAAACTATTATTAATATGTTTTAAATACTGTATGTTTTTCTTTTTATAATGTATTAAAACTTTAATTACACCTGTATTTTATTGAATAAAGACTATTAATAATCAAAGAAGCAGATTAAATTTTATTGTTACTTAATTATTCAAACTAAAATGCACTATATTTTGTTGTTACGCGCTTCATTCAATATTTGCATTAACGTATTTTGATTATTGCTTTAAATACCTATGCACACAGGGTGTTCTTTAAACCCTGTCACATCCGAAACCACGATGATCAGTATGAGCAAGAAGACATATTGGGACATTAAAATAAATTTTTAGAACAAATAAAATTTACAAATATAAAATATTTAAAAAAACAAATGGTTGCTTACTTCTGCAGGGGAGAAACGAGGAGGGGGAGGAGGGAGTCTGATATTTATAGTCAACCGCGCGGCGGCGCCCCCTTCGTTTCTCCAATGCAGTAGAGGGTTCTATCAGCTTTAGTATTCTTTGTTTATTATCGTTAGACGTAAAATGATGTATTAATCTACATAAGTGACACCAGAATCTTTTTTTATATAGCTCACGTGCATTTGCGGTCGCAGGCCCTACGGCATGGAATGCTCTCCCAGCGGAAGTCCGAAACTGTGAGAGCGAAGTGATGTTTCGGAAGAAACTTAAAACACACTTGTTCTCTAAATCAATTTAATAAATTCTTAGCGTGTGGTGAAAAAGTACATTATTTTTCTTAAATTAAAAAGTTAAAATTAAATATATATCTTTATATATAATCACTTTGTAAAGCGCCCTTGAGGTATTATATTACGAAAATGGCGCTATATAAGTTATCCATAATTATTTTTATAAACCATAGAATTCAGAATATTCCAGAAACCGTATAGCGCATCAAACAAAAGGCGACTTAACTACTCTTGAAATAGTAGTTTTACGTTTTGAGCCATTAGTTTCTTTGTAGACGTCGCTCAGAACGCAACTCCTGATTTGAATTCAACTATGCCGTGTTGTGTCGTTTTAAATTGTAGAATATAAATGGGATCTTTAAGAAACAGGGTGAGATCACATTTCATGTGTAATTAGCAAATGCATGTGTAAGTAGCAAATGCATTACATTAAAATTGAATTATTTTTACATCCGTCAGATTGTCAAAGAAAACGAAATGGACATTTTGTTAGGGTTGCCAAGGTAGTATATTTTTTAACCCTGCTTTGCTCATCTTCTAAGAGAACTTAAAGAAATTAGATCTCGGATTAAATAACGCCATGGTGGACATTTGATAATTGAATATGTTTAGAAAAAAATTGTAAACACATTCTATTTTCCCTACAGAAAACTTAATTTTACTTTCTAGATAAAATTGAAGGTACATTTTAACTTCATATTAGAATACGTACCCAGGGGTGCAATTATGAATTTTCTGTATCCCTTAAAGAGTGGTTAATTTGAGGATATTTTTTTTTCCATGCGGCTAATTTTTACTTTATATATTGGTTGCATTGATGATTTAACGTCAAATGGTGAATAAAACTGCTTTAAAACGGAAATAAAACTAATACGATTATCGAATTTCAATCTGATTAAGTGTTTTGGATAATGCTTAAGGTCGCAATAATGTTCTAAATGAAAAATTTTTTTTACGTTTTATCATCAGTGTGGCCATCTATGAGGTAAAAGTTAGCTGCATAGAAAAAATAAATATCCCCAAACTAACCAATCTCTAGGAGATAGAGAAGATTCATAATTGCACCCTAGGGGTCAACTTAACCGCGGGCCCGCCGATGGCAACAAAACTATTCACAATATTCATTGCCTTTCATACAGCTTTTCCCTTGCATATTGTATCAATGATTCAACCATACTAAACCAATTTCTGTAACCTTGTATTCATCATATGATAAAACTAACTAACTTGAATATTAAAATTTCTGCGTCATCATTTGACGTGTGCGACCAAATCTATTTTTTTTTCTCATTCAAAATTGACGAATGACAAATACTGACATTGCACCCATGACATCCAAACTAAGATTTTGAAAAAAAAAATTTTTTATTATTTACAATTTTAAAAAATCCGTTAGGGTTACACTAGAAATTTATATTGTCTAGTCATTTTATGTCTCGTCTAGTCTAGTTAGTTCAGTCATCATGTGCTTTTTCAGATTGATTTTAAATTTGTCTCCAGTAAAAGTTTTCAAGTAGTAAGGTAAGTCGTTGAAGTGTTTAAGTCCATTATGTAGTATTTTTGACTGTCCTGTGTTTGGCTTTGCTTTTTCAATATGATAGTGTTGTTGTTGTCTGGTGTTATATTTGTGTATGCCAGCATTTTTGACTGATATTATGTCGTCGTCTTGTATGTTTCCCAGTGTTATTTTGTGCACAATTTTTAAGGTCTCAATTTTAGTCAAGTAGTTTAGGTCAAACTGGTGTGTTTTTTTGTACGGTTCAGTCGTAGAAGTCAGGTAGGGTAGGTTGTATGTTAGTTTCAGAATTTTATTTTGTTGTCTTTGTATTCTTGTTATGTCTGTCTTGTTACCAGTTCCCCAGAAGGCGATCATGTAACTCAATTTACTTTTGACATAGGCTTCGTACATCATAATTTTTTCCTTTCTTGGTATAAAATCATTAATTTTGTAGAAAAGGCTATGTAGTGATGCCATTACTTTAGTGAGTCCGTCTATGTGTTTTGTCCATTTCAATTGTCTGTCCATTGTGAGTCCTAGGTAAAGCTAGGGTTTCCTAGGACAGCGGTGCCCGTATCTTAACGGCCGTAGTGAACGGTGATGCGGTGGACAGCCGTCGTAGTGGTGACTAGAGATTGGTTTTATTTTTTAACGGTGTTATCAACACCATTTTTATAGGAAACCACTCTCTAGTCACCGTTACGACGGCTGTCAACCGCATTAATGTTCACTACGGCCGTTAAAATACGGGCACCGCTGTCCTAGGAAACCCGAGCTTAAGTCACATGTTCTAGTTCTTTAAAAGTTTCGTAGTTTATTTTTATGTTTATGTTATGGTTCTTCTTTTGTGTTTCGAAATGTATAATATTGCATTTCTTGGCATTTAGTGTTAAGAAGTTTTTGTTTGTACATTCTAATAGTTTTTGCCCGTCATTGTTGATGGTTTTAGTCGTTTCAATGTCATTTTTGTTTTCATATAAAATTCCTAAGTCGTCCGCATAGATTGTTTTTTTTCCCATTATGTCACTGTGTATTATGTCGTTAATGTATATTATATGGAACAATGGTCCTAATATTGATCTCTGAGGTACTCCGAATTGCATTGTTGTTATTTCGCTTTTGTGTTCTTCAATTTTTGTAAACTGTTTTCTTCCTTGTAGATAGTTTTTAAATATTTTGAGAGCTTGTCCTTTAACTCCTGTATGATGTAGTTTATCTAGAAGGGTATCTATGTGGACTGTGTCAAATGCCTTCTTGAAGTCAAGTATGAGTGCAGTCACTGTATTTCCTTTATTAAAAGGTCCTTGCCTGTATTTTTTTTTCTCGACTGGAGTTGAGAACATCAGGTGTGTATAGAGGTAGTTCACAACAATTCAGTGGTTCCGTACTGAAACACCACCAACGCATATCCCAATTAAGAAGAACATCATCTTTCAAACGAGAACAGACGCAGCCTTGTATTTAAAACGCGTCTAGAATGTTCGACGGTGGACCTGCCATCAACAATAGCTGCGGATGTCTCAAGAAACCTTTATCCATGCTGTCTCCTCTTTACACTTACGTGCTCCGTCGTCTCGCAATACTATCGATCACAAATTTAGTGTTATTTGGTGGAATCCAGGGACGCGGAATTGACGTACAAGAAGGCGAATGTGCCGGTTGGCGACTGGGTCTCATATATGCGTGTGGTGATGTCCACATTTATGAATACATTTAAGAGCGGATGTAGAAAATAGAAAGAAGCATAGGTATAAACAAATGAATTTTGCGGAGTTAAAATGATTATCTTCCGAAAATGAAAAACTTATCATACGTTGTTTTGAGTTTTTTTTTAAAGCCAATCAACAGGCTTACTGAACCCTAATGGATTTTCATTAATGATATGTAAAAATATCGATTGAACTTAATTAAACAATCTTGCAAACTATTAAAATTACAATAGCCAACGCTATATCATGATATAAAAAATAACTCTGAGATATATCTATCATACGGTTTTTATGATTATTTTTAGTAAGGCTCCTAACCAATTAGCAACTCTTAATTAAGATTAAAATGCCATAACACATTTTAATTATTATTATTTTAAATCAAGTTTTTTCTGTGATGCATCGTTTTGTCATAAGACGCGCTTGCTTCTTGAATGCTCACCTTTGCCATAGGAACACTTCAACTGTACTAATTAGGGAGAATTTGTTCATTGTTTTAAGGATCTTTGGCAGAGGTAAAATGAATTCGTTGTTGGTTCTAAAATTTCCTACAGTAAAAACAGCATTGTTGCGCGAATTACGGTTAGGTTATTTGAGCATAATCAGAGTGAGGATAGTATCGGCATCTACATAGTTAGATATATATATATATTTGTGCGAGAATATTAAACCAGCCAAAACTTTTCTATATTCTGAACAGAATTACTAATATTAGATTTTAAAATTGACTAAATAATATTTTTCTGTGTTATTTGATGTAAAAAGACATTAAAAGACTAACATTATCAGCATTTAAAAAAACACCATAAACACAATATGGATGTAATGTTTACACAGCGAGAGAAATATAGAAAGAATGGTTTCACAGTGTAAAAGTGGTCACATAAAACTGCCTATGACAGGTCACAATCCCTGTAGATGTCTGGATTTCTATATTCCCCAGACTAAAATCTTCTTCTACTCTTTTGGGGGTTTAATTTATGTTTTTTTTTTAAATTCACAAACTCAAAACATTGTTGATAAATCCCCCTGGTTCAAGAAGCATAAGTATTTAAAAATATTTTCAGGCGTTGCCTTGTATGAAAGTGAAATAATTAAATCGGAATTTCTTTAACTTCAAGAAGATCAACAGATGTTCAAATATGGGCAGAATGGTAAATGTTACACGGTATATGAAGTGTCTACTTAAACCAGTCAATAACAGGTCATAAAGGTCGCAGATGCCTAGACCTCTATGCTTCCCTCTCTAAATGTTTTAAATTATATTATATCAGTTGCAAATGTTGAGGACACTGCCTAAAGTTTTAAATATGCATTTATTTTTCCAAATTACATATCCTTAACCTATTTATAAGCATTACCGTCCAAATACCTTTTATACCAAGAATATTTATTTTTTCCTTTTCATGAGTCAATGTGAAAGCTCAAATGCAAGCAACTCATCGAGAAGTCCATGCTCGGTATAAGTCTAAGAGATATAACAACAACTTATGAAATTAGGCTTAGAACCAGATTGTTGGATATCATGGAGCGTGCAGAGAAGTTAAAGTGGCAATGAGCAGAGCATGTCACGAAGCAGGATGCCCCAAGATGGACTAGAGTTCTGAAGTAGATACCTTGAGAGAATAAGAGAGGTGTCAGGAGACTTCGAAAGAGATGAGCCGACGATATACCCGCCGTGGGGGGAAGAAATGGCTCCAAAAAGCAGAAGACCTACATCTAGCAGCGGAATGATGAAGGCCAAAGATGACAAAGTCTGAATTTCATCCCGTAGGGAGTTATCAAGTTATTAGCATTTTTGTCAAATTTTGAAAGAAATTTAACATGATAATTTCTCTTAATGGTGTTTTATACTGCTTTGCAATACGCCTTATGCGCAAGACATCGCTTAACATAATATTACGAATAATATTTCCTGTACGCAGCTTAGGAAAATAAAGCATAGTCTTACTACCGAACAAATATTTATATCATATAAGATTATGGTTATTGAGTCAATAAATTTATTTGTCACTGCCATGTCAATTTGTTTACCATTTTTCTAGTATATTTGTCAAGACTTTTCTATTCAAAGATAAACATGGCAAACAGCATTAACTAATGCATTATCATTTTCTGTGATATTTTTATATAACTATGTATATTTATTTATAAAGTAGAACTAAACGTAGTATTTATCGCAGATTGACGTACGAGAATAGAGGCATTGAAGCTGTAAATAAATTATTAAAACTCAAGAAACGCCTTTACAGGCAGAAAGCTTTGCTTGCAAAAAAAACAATAAAATTGTACCTTTATTATATTCATACGAACAGTTGTTAATCATAACCTACCATAAGCGTTTGGAACGTAGGAACAATGCCACGATCATTAATTATTTTTAGAGAAATATGTTGTATTTTAATCGTTAACTTCGCTGTAGTCAATACAAATGAAATTTACTACCACAGATTTGCCAACGGCGCTTTCAACTATCGTTTTATAGATTTTTTGAGTGAGTTACTTGTTGAAGGACCGAGAACTGACATAAATATTCATTTCGATTCATCAACTGCGGATTTAGTTTCTGAAATTTTCGAAAAAATTGCGACATCCAAGATACAAACCGTTGTTAATAAAATTAGAAGTATTTCTGATTATGAAGTCATTTCAGTAATGCTAAATTACGATGAATTGAAAAATAATTTGACTTTTGAAAAAATTATATCAAAGGCTATAATGCACAGCAAAATTCATTTGGTCCTTCTTAAAGATCAATCAAGGTTCGATCGAAATAATGTGAATAATTTCAAAGGGACAGATGCGATAATTTTTATATGCCACAGATATTACGAATCCTGTAAAGATGCATTTAATGAAGATTGTTTGAATGAAATGTTTCTTCAAAATTCTAACTTTTTAACAAAAGTTTTCCTTACGCTTGTAATAAGTGTTTCAGAAAACCGTTTGCGCTTGTATGAAGTATGTTACTTCTGCGGAAAAAAAGCAAATAAAGTAATACTGCGACATGAATGTCTCTATAATTTTGAAGCCATACTCGAAAAAGATCACTTTAGTAATGAAATAAAAAAGCTGTTTAAATCGAGATGGAGATTTAACAATCATGTGTTCAAAATTATAGTGCCACTTGGAGGAAATAATTACAAATGCGGGAATTACAAAAACGTATCAATGATAGGCGATGAATTGACAGTCGTTTGCGAGGATATCGCCAGTTTAGAAAAAAATGCGTTGGATGAAATGGCAAAAAGGCTCAATTTGAGTTACAAAACGATAAGTTATGCGCACAAGTATGGCGAAGCTCGAGAGTCCTTTATTAATTTTGTAAAAACTGGTTTAGTTGATTTTGCTATAGGGAGTATAACAGTTACTCCAGCAAGATGGGAAAATGCAGATTTCAGTGCATCTTTGTTAGAAGATAATCTGAAAATTTTGTATGGTGTGGAGTATGGATTTTTCCATGACGGTAAGTATTTTTTTTGGAACCTGCTTTTTTTTCTTGGAAACTTACCAATCTTTTAAACATCAGCATGTTTTGTATGCTTTGATAGATACTGAATTGATTGAATATGTTGTTATTTGTTATATTCTTAATATTAATTTACAATTTTTTTAGATGGTATTAATAAGCCAAAATGACATTGAATTTTATGTAATAGATAGTTATTTTATTGAAATATTAGATATCCAATAAATATATAAAGAATTTTACTTTCATAATGATTTTTGAGACAAGCGTTTTGCTATCAGGTAATTAATTGTTATATTGATAAGATACTCGGAAATAGGACAAAAAATATGAAATAGCAAAGAAGAATAATAAATACGTTTTACCATTTTTTCACTAAAACAAAATCATTTTATCGACCTTTTTTTTTTAGGTCTGACACTGATTCATGTTTATAAAAATAAGGCATGGTTAATGATAGGTTTTACATTGGTGGTGCAAGCATTAGCTGTTTATATCATTTACGTGGCCAAGAAAAAGAAGAATACTCAATTTTTAAAAGTCTTCTCGGTAAGGGTTTTATTTCTGATTGTTTTAAAATGAGAAATTAAAAACATTCTGTTGACCTGTGTTACGTCACCGATTTTATATAACCAAGCTGAGATAAATAAGTTTTGTTTTTTTTGGCCATAATTCATAAAAAAATTGGACCTGTCGTGATGATTCATTGGGATAATTGATTGAAAAACGCTCTAAGAGATAAGGACTATAAATAAAATTGTTCAAAATTTTGAAAAAAAAAGGCAGATTAAAAATGTTTATACACATGGCACAACAACTGATTGTAAAATCATTTAAGAAAATGAACTATTTTTTACTTTTTGTCTATGGAAAGGAACGTTCGTGTTTCAAAATAAATACACAAAGGTAGATTGTTTTTATATATTGTTAATGTACGTGCATGTATTTTTTAATATTTATTATATTTTAAGGCAGTTGGTTTTTTTATGATTGATCAACCGAACACAGGAAAAAACAAATACATCAAAGGACGAGCAGTGATAACATGGCTTCTTTGCACCATGATTTTCAGTAATTTGTATAAAGCACAGCTATCTTCATATTTAATTAAACCACCGAACGATGAATTACTTGAATTCGACAAGCTAGTTAAAGACGGATATTCGCTCAATCTTGTATATGTAAGTTTGTATTTTTTTAATTTAAATTTTTAAACATAAGATTAAAAAATGTCAAGGAACCATAAGGAATTGCTTTGAAAACACACATTTCGTTTAAACTTTTCAGAAATTAAATATGGGGTCGCGTGCATTGATGATCATCATTCACGAAGGGCAAGAAAATAAGCATCATGATTCTTTTATGGTTATTCATAGTCAATATTTATTTTTTATTATACATCGCCTACCACCTTTTATTGAATAAAATAAATAACAAAATAAAATATATGTAGTTACATTTATATAATATATTCTGTTTTCCTAAAAATAGCGAAATTCAGTAAGAGAAACATATCTTTTCTGGACAATTAAGTCAAGGTAAATATCTAATGAGAGAAGATGTTTATCTACAACCACAAAATTTTCTAAAACCAGATATTAAATTATACCAGATATTAAACCAGGGATTCAAACGGTCAGTCGGAGTCGCCGGGATTCACTTCTTGCTGTAAGATTTGAATCTAGTAAATACTGCGTAACGCTCTGTTGCATAACATCAGCAACATTACTGGCAAATCCTACTCGTTAGTGTCCACGTCACGAATCTCGGGCAATGTGGCTTCACTCCGGGGTAATACATTTGGAACTTGTGACGTAATCAGTTTTCTCTGAGAGGATATTGTCATTTTAACGTGTCGCTTACAATATTATTCTACCTGATGCGTGATTATCCAAATTGATTGACAAACTTAAGAATTTGAATTGTCAAATAATATTTTTTTGTACACAAGGTGATTATTATTACACGGCGCTCTAAATATTCTAACTCACTTTCATCCTTAAATGTTAATTTGACCACTTTTTCTTATTTTCAGTCGGACTTTATTTTCTACGTACTTAACAGCTCAGAGGATTTGACTCTCCGACAACTTTCTGAAAAGGTGAAATTTTCGGATAACCTCTGCCTTACGATGAAAAATATAATAGGCAAGAAAGAGATAATTATAGAAGAAGAAGATACATTAAACATATTTTTTGAACGCGATTGCCGGACAATATTAACTCCAACGGATATAGGAAAACTCCGAGTAACTTTAGATAATATATTTCCTACATCTCACGCATGGGCATTTAAAAAGGGGACTCCGTATATAAATACAATTAACAAATTAATAATGCAGTTTCACGAATACGGTTTGACACATAAATGGAGTGAATATTTAATGATGTCTCCTAGAGGTCACGATGGAAAATATCTAAATATCGCTGGTATTGACGATAATAACTCGACCTTTTTTCAAAAGAATTTCTACGGTCAGTTCGTTCTTATAATTATTGGCAATATTTTGTCCTGCATTGCGTTTGTCGCTGAGATTTTCATAAACAAATTTCGTAAATAAAAAATAAATATAAAAATAAAAAATTACACAGTTATCTAACCAGTTTTACATCTGTTGATGGTCTAGTTTCTTTAATTCATTTTCAAATAAACATGGGCAGCTTACGTTGGTTTATATTGTCCCAAAAATATTTAATTTGTTGCCATTCGACTTGAAAACATGTCAAGACAAAAAAATAAATTATGTGAATTGTGGATGTGATTAAAAGAAAGGCCGTTTCCATAATGATTAATTATAATTATTTGATTTTTTATTTATGTAAAACTTCCATTTAAGAAACTCAGTATATTTATCTCTCTCTCAATACATTTCAATTGTTTTCTTTTTTCCATTTTCTTGTCTTTCTTTCTTATTTTTTTTTTACATATTTAAGACTTTAATTTTATTAGGTAAGTTTAATTTTCGTTTTGTAGAAATAAATTAAAACTTTTGGTTTATTTTAATTTTTTTTTTAATGTTTAAAATATATTCATGTATATGTCAATTTTTTATTCTCTATTTTTATATTGCCTTAAAAATATTTAAACCATTTTATCCGGTTTTGTTGAGTTTTTCTTTTTTCTTTTTTTCTTTCTTTACAATACTATTTTTGTTTTAAAGCATCATAAACAAAATAATGGTTTCTTCATTATTTTATGTGTGTTCAAAATTATGACTGTACTCTTTTATTTGAAACTCAATTAAAACTACTGTCTGAGCACCTGACTAAAAAAAATCATTTAATAGTTTATTAAGACAAACATGTTTTCATATTTTATGTTTTATTTTTATAATATATTAATTCTGTAATAACATGTGTATTTTATTGAATAAAGGCTTTAAAAAAATCAAAAAAGTAGATGCAACTTTATTAAAACTTTATTACGTAGACTTAAATGCACTATATTTTGTTGTAAAGAGCTTCATTTAATATTTGCATTCACGTACTTTGATTATTGCGTTAAATACCTTTACATAGGTACATAAAAAAAATATTCGGAAATTACTTTTGTTTATTTATCTAGGGGTGACCTAGGCGGGTTGACACAATGCCTTTTTCTCAAAATATATAACTACCAGAAATGAGTAACTTCAGCCCTATGGGAAATTGGACACAAAAAATGTTTTGCGTGGGGTAAAAATTAGAGCATTAAATTGTACGGCAAACTTTCTTGAAAATGTACGGAAAAATAATAAAAAATATTTTAATAAAAACGCACTACTTTTAATGACGTCACTGGTTCATATCAATCAACCTAGGATCTGAGAGCTATGGAAGATTTACGGTCTGCTTGTCGTTTCTGGACCAATGGGAAGAACTGAATGAGAATAAGCGGAAATGAACCTCTGACATCACGCGTGGAATTATTTCAGAAATACAAAACTTTAAAAAACGTATCGCCTACTCTCTGAATCCAAGAAGCCTGTGTTGAGCTGGGATACAACATAATGAATAGAGGAAGCATGCATATTCTTAATAATAAACTTCTGTTTAAACAGTACTAAAAATTAAAATTATTACATAAACATATATTTCAATAAACATCTAGACAACACGCTTAATCGTATACAAATCCATACAATATATCGCGATAGTCTCCTTCAATGGTCTCTTCTCTTAGACAAAATTGTACTCTTCTCCTAAAAATGACTTTCGTTTTGGAGAACTTGATATGTTCATCCAAGATTTAGGGCCACAAAAGAAAAATTTATTTAAGCAATATTCGTACGTATTTTTGTTATTAAATAATTCAAATAACATAAAACTATATGTTGCTTTAATGCATACAAACAGAATACTCTTTGGAACGGTATGAAAATGAAATACAACGCTAATTCGAGCATTAGTTTTTAAATGCGCAAAAGTAATATAGTATTCGTTTTCGGAATTACCTACATAACTCTTTTACTTACTAGGCGCAGAGAGGTATGTGCAAGGAAAGGATGAAAGTAAATAATCGTTGTTACAATTTTTACGAAGTACGACAAATACAACACGACAAACATAACGACAAAAATAATATACGTATTTGTAGAAATAAATAGAAAAATAAAGGAGTCAAGTTTAAGATTTTTTCAAAGTATTTATTACGATGTATGCTACTTTGCTCTCCGTTTTCAAAAACTGCATAAAACTGTAGTTGAGGGTTACACAATAAAATTCATGCATAAGATATAACAGATCATTTAAAATTATCAACCCTCTTAAAACCCCTGTTGTTTCTCCCAAAAAACAGATTTTCTTACTTTCCTAACAAATATTTTGAAATTACGTAACCTTTTGTTTATTTAACTTCTTTACAAATAAATAAAAAAATAACTATGAAAAGTTATTCAAACATGTTCAAGTTTATAAAGACAATTATTTTAAGGTGTGTATTTATTTAAAAGTATTGATTCAAATTTCTTGGTTCTGGTCATACAGGGTGTCCGCCGGCAGATTTGGTAATAGAAAAAAAACATAAAAATTCTAAGTAACAGTCAGGTCATCGATTAGTTTCGATTGTGTCCTGACCTGCTGGTCCTTGGCGGCTCGGCATGATGGCTTAGTAAGTATGGCTAGAGAAATATGTGTTTTTGTGGATGTATTATTTATGTACTGAGTTGCATCGACTAAGTTTATTTCATTACCTGGATCCTCAGATGCTGACGTGCAAGTCATATGAATAATACTTTTAAAAATCTATTTGAATGAATAAAATATTCCTAATTAATTTATGTTTTATTATTTTTACGATTTTTTTTCATTTCAGTCTATAGTAACTTAAGTTCTTGTTTTTTGTCTGTGGTAAATTATCAACCAATAGTTGTTAGATTTTAACTGTAAAAACAATGGCAACAGGTTCAATTTTTTGTGTGCCAATAATATTTTTGTTGATGATGCCAGTTAGAAATGTAAATTTTTGCTTGTTTTCTTGGATGTTTTAATTAATTAATTAATTTTATTAAACGTTAACTGAATATTGATTTTTTTACATTTTGTTTATTTCAATTTATTTCCAACTTTGTGCACAAACAGATTATGAACGTCAGGACGCTTAAAAGGTTGGTTGAATTATGTGTAATTTTTCAGACTCAAAACAAAAGTTGAAGGTCTGAGTCAAGGATCATTTTCAAATGATTCTGTTTTTTAAATCCCTTGCATTAACGTCCATGCCAACTACTCGTAGTTCGACGGCCATCACTTAATCTTTGGATATTGAACTAAGAACAAAAAAGTTGCCTTGTAACATTGTCGCTATTCTTGTTCGTGAAATATGCCTCAACCGCGAAAGCCCGATGGACTTCTGTCCACGGAATTATGATTAACGAAAAATCCGCAACATTTTTGCGTCAAATGATATATCCCTCCGCTGCCTTTACTTTACCTAGAGACAGTGCGATTCAAAATGTCAAATTAGCCGGCACTCAATGGGGCGGGCGATGAGTTTATTTTCACCCTAAAATTCAATTACTTTGAAACCAATAAGGATATTAACAAAATTTTTGAGGAAATATTACTCAATCAATATAAATTCATAAAACATAAAAAAACATTTCTATTATTTTATTCGTAGTAGGTCAGCAAAAATACACCTTTCAGAAAAAAAATTTTTTCATGCAATGTAAGAAAAACACATGGATTTATGTTTATAAAATATATAAAAACAATAATCAGTATTCAAAATGTCACTTCCACTAGTGTTTTTTTTAATATTTTTTTCAGGGGTGTTTTTAAAATATCTATCTATTTTCAAAAAATACTCTTACACGGATATTGATTTTTATAATTCTGTATTGAAAAGTGTTTTTACCTCGTCTTTTTATTCCTTTACTTTGCGTGATGTAGATATACTTCTGCTAAAAATATATGAATCTGAATTGTACAAGAGAGTGTGAAAAACATATTAACTTCAGTTGATGTTTCTTGTTTCTTGAGCATCTTCTAAAAGTAGTAAAAAGTTATATTTTACAATATTTTCTCCATGTATTAGAACTTTATGCACAGAAGCAGGCATAAAGTACCTTAGGACTTTGCAACAATAGTGATTAGACTCATAAACGTAATAAACCATAGTCCGTGGTCGAACATCCCATTTCCAAGATAAACAATAACGTTTGTTCCGAGTACCTTGGCCTTGTACATGACACGTAAGGCTACTAAATACAGGGGTCTAAATATTTTTTTTTTAATAAAAAAATGTACCATTCGTACTTTTGTACATAATGCTCAGCCGTTGTTTTTGCATAGCTTACGAATTTTTGTGAGTTAATAGTTTTTCCACTTGCCATGGTTTGTAACATTTTGTAAAATCCCTTGATAAAATCCTCTTTTACTCCAGATATATTTGCACTACACGCGTAATTAGAAATAAAACCTCCTTGCTGTATTCTCATCGTTGAAATTACTAATTCCATGACGAGGTTTGTCAATAATTATTCCCAGCTCATCTCTAAATTTTTTTTGAACTTGTGCTTTCTTTATTTGTTTTTGGTTCCTTCGCTCCAAACGGACCATTTTTTGAATTCTAAAGTATAAAATAAATACAAAGCACGTTTTGTTAATCTGATCTATCAATGTAATGTTGAAAGCTCAAATTTGTAAGCTTCTTTTCTTATTTATTTCTAACGAGTTCCAGATTATTAATTTCAGTAGGTTTCGCTAGATATATTGTACATCCTGATGAAAATGAAGTGTCTGTCAACTGTGTGTTGTGACACTGCCGTGACTTGTGCTGTTTTGCCGTAAATCATGGTCAAAAACATTTGGTGCCATATAGAAGTAGTAGCATGTTCAAAAATAACCACCTGCGTAGGAAGCACTGAAATTTCATATTCTATTCTCGAAATAACTTCGCGTATTTTTGCTGGAATATCTTTGGTAAATTCAATAGATATTAGACGGCAGTGTTTTTTGGAAGATGTTGTTTAATTTTTCCATATCATTTGCTCATTGTGTGAGTCCACCAACTTAAGAGGAACTAAAGAGGCAATAAAAAGATTAGCATCTGAAATAAGTTCACTTTCACCGGTTTAAGCTTGTTTGTACTCTGTCTGTCCTAACGATCTAACACACTTCCATTTTACGTAAAGTTTCATTTCTAAAGCATCTGATATATTGAAAGAGTTGATCTTTAGAATCCTTTTTACAGTACGGTTAAAATGATTCTGAAGTTAAACACTTACTTTTATAGCTGTAACAGAAATCCCATTGGAGTAGCATTCCGATTTTGCTTCTGATATTATTATGTAATATTGGAGTACTTTACATCGTTTAGCATCAAGAACTTTTTCGTTGATTGGTATCTGTCTCTGGAAATCTTTAAATCTACATCAAACGGCAGGGTTTAATCCTTCAAAAAACTTATTGTGGTCTGCCAGTCACTTTAAAGTCAACATGCTGTTTTTCAATTCCGGGGAAGAATTTATCAATTTTTCAATTATACTTGCTTGCATCGTATTCTCAATCAACTTCAATGCTTGTAAATGAGAAAAACTTTTTAAACTACTCCAGAATGTTTAATTTATTTTGTGGAAAAAGTTTCTGCGGTTGAAACATGTTTCCCGTGATTCACAAAAGCCATACAAAGATTGTGGACATTGATCTTAACTACATACATTTTTTAATGTTTAAATCAATCAGTAAAAATATGTTTTACGTGAGTAAAAACAAAATGTGTATGTATACATATCAGAAACTGAATTTACAGCCATATAAATACGTGGTCAAAGTTTAACTACAAAATAAGTGCAAAATGTGTGTGGAAATATGGAATTTATAATTTATATATAAACATATTATATTAACATAACACGCCAGGTTATTTCCTTTTCTAAAAGTAAGAAACCTTTCATTTTTAACTATTTGTTGAACCACGCAACAATTGAAAGAGTTGATTTCATTAGTGATCTTGGCGTAATTTTTGATGATAATAAACTTACATTTATCAAACATATTGACAAGATTTCAAATGAGGCGCTAAGTATGTTGGGATTTATTTGTAGGGGGTTACTAATAAATTTAAAAGTATCACACCAATCAAGTCATTTTATTGCTCCCTGGTTAGAAGTCGTTTAGAATATATTTCTCGAGTCTTGTCGCCCCATTATCGGGTATATTCTGATTCACTCGAGAGCGTCCAGAAGAAATTTCTAAAATACATTAATTTTAAACTTCATATTCCAGCTGCTTTATTTAATTATAATCAATTGTTGTCTTCAGCAAATCTTTTGAAACTTTCTGATAAAAAAATCCCAACTGACCTAATAGTACTTTTTAAAGTGATCAATTCATTAATTGACTGTCCTGATTTGCTGGAGTTGGTGTGTTTCCGTGTACCTGGTTGACATACCCGCCACAGATCTCCTTTTTGTTCTGCAAGTTCTAGGACCAACAATCACATGCACTCGCCTATACCTAGGCTCCATAGATATGGCAATCAGTATGAGGACAAGGCTGATATATTTGGTTCTGGACTTGATAGTTATAAAACGAGTCTGATTTCTTTTTTTCTCTCGCAATATTATTCTTAAACTTTTCTTTACAATTGAAAATGTGTTTCCTTTTTTTGTTTTTTCATATTTATGTATTTATTTCGTTAATATTTTTGGTTGCTTATGTGTTACTATTGTGATACTACTTGTGATACCTACTTGTTACTATTGTGATAGTTAAGCAATTTTATACTTTTTTGTTATGTTTTTATAAACGTATTTTTTTTTTCATATTTATGTTCAATATATGTTAAAGGCAATTTATGCCGTTTATGTTTACCAATGATGAAAATAAATAAAAAAATATATACAAATATATTTTTATTATAATTAGACGGATAAAAAATTTTGTTCTAAATTTCTATTTACCATTGCGGTTGTCAGTTATTGAAACAAAAATGATTTTTCATCAATAATAAAAACAATTATTTGTAAGATAACATTTGGTGGCACATATTTAAACTAACAGCGAATAAAAACCACCACAATTTTGTGGTTTAAATAGACTTGTAATTGGTATTATTATACGCGAAAGATATTGTTTTTGGTAAAAAAAAAAATTATTAATCAATTGAAATTATTTTTAAATATTTTTATTGATTTTTCAAAAATAAAATGAAAATGTTATTGCATCCATACATTTTGTAATCTTTTTCCTAGTAAAAGAAATTTTTTATTTGGCGCACGCCTGCTCACGATTTTACTTATATTCCTAATAAAATAAATGTAAAATCAAATAAAACTTATTGCTCACAGTAAAAATCGTGATATTCTTTTTTTAAAACTTTCGGTAAAATTAGCTAGTAACTACAAGTTTAGTGAAAGTTCATTTTTCGACATATTTATAATTATGTGTTTAAATTTTTTTAATAAAAAAATCTTTATCTGCATAGCTAAACCAAACTAGGGGTTTTAATAAAGAAAAAAGCATTGTTTAGAACAAACAAGACAAAAGTAAAAAATATTTTTATTCAAAATGCATTATAAAGGGTTTGAAATTTTACTTAAAATGACTTAAATAAACAAAGTTGTCATTTTTTTATAAAAAAAATATAGTTTAAGCATTGAACATAAAAATAAATAAAATTAATTATGAATCAACATTCATTTTAATTCTATAATATATTTTCCAAAATAGAATTTTAAGACGATCCTGGTCTGGCCGCCCGATAGTGCGACGGACACGCTGTATTTAGAAAATTTGATAAATACATTTCTTACTTTGGTTACCAAAGCCTTGATTTTAAATTGTCTAAACGTTTACGTGTGAAATAATAATTATAAAATCTAGAATACACAGGTGTTTTTTTTAATTGGAGGAATTAATAATCACTTTACTTTATAAAAGACTTCAATTTTAATTATTTCTTGTCTAATTCCTTTTAAATCATCGGATGACATGTTTTATGTTCTTGTTTGATGTTTGATTGTATTATATTAAATTGACGAACAGCAAAACTATCCGATATTTATATTATAAAACGAAGTTCACGAAAAATTTCAATCAGTTTTGAGTAAACTATTGAAATGAAATAAAAATTTTAAAATGCATATCATAAAATACGCTTTAATGATATTAATGTTGAATAATTGTGTATTTAGTCAAGTGATATCAAAAGAATATAAGGAGAAAGAAGATGAATTTAAATATAAAGAATTAGGAGATTTTTATACAATGCGCTTCGATTCGTCCAAGAATAATGAATTAATTGAAATGTTTGCAGATATTGTGGCAAGAATGCTGATTTATTTATCTGTAGATTATGATATTGTTGTGCACTATGATTCTATTTCTTCTATATTTATAGACCAATGGATAAATACAGCAAACAAACAGATACATAATAACTCAACCCAAATATTCAACGCTACCGTGATGGGATTATTGAATTACGATTCATTGGTTTTAAATGAAAAGTTTGAAAAGATGCCATTCCGGTATAAAGTTCATATTATCATTTTAATCGATCCAACAAAATTTGATAAAGCGACAGAAAAAATGACTAAGCCAACCGATATAGTATTTTTCATATGTCACAAGTATCTAAAAAGTTGCAATGCATCTTTCGACGAAAACAATAATAAGTTTATTCCAAAATTTCTTGAAAATTCAGATTTTTCAAAAAAAGTTTTTCAAATGTTAATCTTCGAGTTTTCAGACGAAATGGTAAAACTATTTAGAGTTTGTTTCTTTTGCGGCGATCGAAAATTGAAACTTATTTTAAAAAAGTTCTTCCATTTGCATGGAGAATTATCATTTTTAAATCAAAGGAGAAATATTACACATGAAGTATTACAAATCATTACCCAAAAAGAATCAAAATTTTACGAACATACTTTTAAAGTGATTTTCACATATAAAAATATAAATTTCCAATGCCAAGACCCACAAGTGTTGTCAGAGGAAGGCGATGAATCTATCGTTGAATGCAGGAAAATAGAAGGGTTTGAAGGAAACATTATGTTAGAATTGATGAAGAGACTAAAATTTCGAATAAAAATGGTCAATTACCAAGCAAAATACGGGTTATCAAAGAATTACATGATTGATTTGGTCAACCAAAGTAAAATTGATTGGGTAGTGGGAAGTATAACTGTTACAGCAGCTAGATGGGAGAAGACTGACTTCACATATTCAATTTTTGAAGATCCAACCAAATGTTTGTATACAAAAAAAGAACTTTTTTTTCAAGATGGTAAGAAGCATTATTTTAAAAACCTCGAATTTATTTATATCAAAGCTTCTCGAAACAAATCATAAATCGGGGCGGCCAAACATTTCAGTCTGATTGCTTGTCTACGCTTGATTTTATACAAATAAACTTTTTGCCCGGACAGGATTATTTTTTCACAATCATAATGACAATTCTATTATCTTTAAAATCATTATTGACCTATAAAAATTGAGGATGATGCATTGTTTGAAATAGGTAACCACATTTTTTACAGGCTTGAAATTGGTATACACTTTTTCAACTTTAACATGGTTTTCGACGTTTTTAACACTCACTATGGTATCTGGTATTATTTACCTATTCAACAATTCAAAATTCTTCAGACGAAAAGTTCAAAACTTTTTTAACGTTCTTTGGGTAAGTTCAGATGTTTTTTTTATAAATCAAACTTTTTATAAAAATCAAATGCAAAAAATACAATGAAAATGTTTACAAACATTTGTTCTCGTACATTACGAAAATCAAATGCTTTTGCAGATAATCGGGTCTTTATTGATTGACCAACCTCGAGATGGAAATTTGAAGGCCATTGGTGGAAGAATTCTAATATTTTGGTTAATATGCTGCATTATAATAGGCCATTCATATAAGGCCCAATTATCGTCCTACATCACAAAACCTCCGATAGCAAGATTATTAACCATTGATGAGTTAGAAAGATATGGTTATGACGTTAACTTAGTGAGGGTAGGTAACAGAGATATTTAATTTAGCTATTTTTCATAGGCTACTAATATAATATATAATAATAATAATGGTTTATTTACAAAAATTACAATTTCTTTATCTACTACATACATATTGTTTTGGCAACATTGAAAATGATTACGGCGCATCTTTGATCAATTTTGATATAGAATCACTACAAAAAAGGCGCCGTACCCGTGATTTAATTTTTCTTTTCAAAATTCTTAATAATATAGTTGATTCGCCGTATCTTTTACAAAATATTGGTTTCCGTTATCCTCTTCGCTATACTAGATTAAATTCCCTTTTTTATGTACCAACTTGTAAAAACAATTATACCTCGAATTCATTCATTAGACGTACCTGTAGAAATTATAATGGACTCAGTATTGATGTAGACATTTTTAACTGCACGTTGCATTAGTACAGAAAATTTCTTCATGGGTCGATTATTTGGGATAGTTGCTGGATGTGCATCTTGTGTGGTTTATGCCATGTATATGTGCCGCATGTAATGTATATGTTTTATATGTGCGTGTGCATCATGTGTGTGCGTGGTTGGCTCGGAGTGTACATTCGGTATTTTTATTTATTTGAATTTATTACCTCCATGGAAAACGCAAATGTCAACAATTATTATTTTCTCACTTGAAATTCTTATTTATTTATTTTTTTGTTTACGTCTTTTGCATAATTAATGAAAACTTAATTGGTCTTTTCATGTTAAAAAATTGTTGTTTTTAACACTTTTTATGTATCACTGTATGTTTTCTGAATAAAATAGAATAAAATAAAATAAAATAAAATAAAACAAAATAAAATAAAATAAAATAAAATACAATAAAATAAAATAAAATAAAATAAAATAAAATAAAATAAAAGGAAATAAAATAAAATAAAATAAAATAAAATAAAATAAAATAAAATAAAATAAAATAAAATAAAATAAAATAAAATAAAATAAAATAAAATAAAATAAAATAAAATAAAATAAAATAAAATAAAATAAAATAAAATAAAATAAAATAAAATAAAATAAAATAAAATAAAATAAAATAAAATAAAATAAAATAAAATAAAATAAAATAAAATAAAATAAAATAAAATAAAATAAAATAAAATAAAATAAAATAAAATAAAATAAAATAAAATAAAATAAAATAAAATAAATAAATAAACAAAATACTTAGGTAATAGACTTTTCTGGATTATGTCTAGTCAGCCTAACTAGGTACAATCTATTTAAAGGCAGACATTTTTATGCAAAATAAACAATCAAATGACTACCTTCTAGTTAATTTATTATAAAGTTATACAATTTATAAACCATTTATTATTTTAGAATCTTTTGAAGTAACTATTCAAATTTATAATATAAAAAACTGTTACTTCTTCCTAATTGATGAGAGAAAAAATATAAATAATCTTTGCTTGAAAATAGTCACCATGACCCAAATAATGAATCAAATTAAACAATTTTTTAGGCTCTTTACATAGAATCCATGTTAAATGGTTCATCAGATGAAACGCTGCAAAAGCTTGCCAGAAGAATAAAAATTCAAAAAAATTCGTGTAACGCACTAAAGAAGATGATAGGGAAAGAGGAGATGTTTTTTGATGAAGCAGACAGCTTGAATAATCTACTGAATGACCGTTGCAGATACCTTTTGACCGATGAAGATCTCTTATCTCTACTCGTTACACAGGGAAATATATTTCCAACAACACACGCATGGGCGGTGCAAAAAGGAGCACCATACCTACAATTTATCAATAAATACATTTATAGGTTTCACGAATGTGGCTTTATAAAAAAATGGAGCAGTTATTTGACCACCCCAATGAAAAACAATGCGGTGTATTTCAACGGTAATACAATTGTTGATAGTACCAATTTGACTCCGAAGAAGACAAAATTTTTTGGGCAATTTGTTTTGTTGATAATTGGTATAGGAATATCTTCTTTGTGTTTTGTTTTTGAGATTATTTTAGGTGCTTATAAAAAAAGAAAAAATGCTGTTGCTGTAAACAATGATGCATCATTATCATTATTCCCTTTCCGCATCTAATGGTGCATAGAGCAATGCATTTATACACCAATCGCAGTTTACTAACTTTACTAGTTATAATCAAAGAACATGTTTTTAGCAGGACGGAGCAACGTCATACACTTTTAACACGTTTCTGCCCCGTGTTTGTAAATTTTTCCCTAGCAAACTGATCTCCAAGAAAGGTGATATAAATTGGCCTCCACGTAGTCTTGGTTTGATTTCTATGGACCTTTTTTTGTTCATCATCGTCATCATCATTCCCTTTCCACACCTAATGGTGTATTGGTACACCAATCGCAGTGTATCTTGATCATTTTTGTAACATTCAGTTAAGATGATCCGTCTTATTCTTCAGGTATCAGCCAGTCCACGGACTATGAAATATTCTAGTAACCTTTTTAAATAAAGATTTCATGTCAACCATGTTGGAAATCGAACCTGATACCTCATGCGTGATAGGCAAACACGCCGACCACTACACCACGAGGCTGACATCATGATGTTTAGTATAATGTTAAAGTATTTAGGCTAGTGTCTCGGACTCACGGCTCAAAGGTCCGTGGTTCAAATCCCACTCAACCCCAACTTGATTCTCATGTTCTAATAGTGAGCTATTTACAACTCGTTAAAACTGGCCCTCAAAATTAAATGTTTAGGTACATCATAAGAGCGCAAAAAAAATTATACTAAAAAAAAGATTAGAATCGATGAGTTAATATCTAAATAACGTGTTAAAGTATTGATAGAAAAAGAAAAATGACCCTTTCACATCGAAATAATATAAAAAGTATATAAAATAAGAAGAAAATTATCCACAAATTTTCTTCTTCTTTGGTTTTCTTCTATAGATACGGAAGATCGTTTTGTACTGCTGCAATCGTTTCCTGTGAACTTAACTGCCAGATATCTTGCCATATTTTTAAGGGTCTGCCTAAGGATCTTTTGCCTTTAGGGTTCTCAACGGAGCATCGTATAATGGGCTATATTGAAAGGTTGTTTGATCATTTGATTATTTAAGGGATTTGAGTGAGAAAGTCCTTGATGATTTTCCGAAGGTTTGAGTTTACTGTTTACCATATTGATTTGCCAAATTTTATTTTATTTTTTTATTATTATTATTGTTGTGTTTTCAATCTTATATAATATTTGTGATGATAAATTCATGTGACTGCGTACACTAGTTGCTCGTCACAACTCAACACATGACTTTTAGTACGTTGGGACTTATGTCTCCAACAATGTGTAATAAACTGCTTTTATGTAAATAAATAAAATCAAATGAGTAATTCAATTATTTAACCATACAAAACCGATTTCTGTAACCTAATATCATCATATGATAAAACCAATAAACTTGAATATTAAAATTAATGAGTCATCATTTGAAGTGTCAGATTAAGTTTTTTTATTTTTTTCATGTATAAAACTTCTAACGTTACGAACACGGACATAGCACCCATGACATCCAAACTGAAATTAAAATGTACTTGCCTGTATATTTTTCCCGACTGAAGTCGAGGATATCAGGTGTGTACAGAGGTAGTTAACAACAATTCAGTGAACCCGTACTGAAACACCACCAACACACATCTCAACTAAGAAGAACGTCATCTTTTTGAAGCTTGACGAGAAAAGACGCAGCAGCTTTGTAAAACGTGTGCCTTGAATGCGCAACGGTGGACCTGCCATCAACAATAGCTGCGGATGGCTCAGGAAACCCTTATCCATGCTGTCTTCTCTTGACACTTGCATACTCCGTCGTCCGCAATACTATTGAAGACAAATTTAGTGTGTATTCAGGGGAATCCAGGAATGCGGTACTGGCATAGAAGAAGGCGAATGTGCCGATTGGCGACTGGGTCTCATATATGCGTGTGGTAATGTCCACATTTATTTATGCATTTAAGAGCGGACGTGGAAAAGAGAAAGAAGCATAGGTATAAATTAATGAATTTTGCGGAGTAAATATCAATATCTTCTGAAAATGAAAAACTGATAAAACCGTGAATGTCATGCATTTTGTGTGTTTATATAGAGGATCTTGTAAAATTATATTCACTTGACATAGTTAGATATTTTTTTCTGCGAAAATATCAAACCACCATCAGTTATTTAAGGAATTTGTGATCTTAGATGTAAGGCAATTATGTATTTTTAGAATAATAATGTTTGTGAAAGCAAATTATTCTACCAAATCCCAAAAGGAACACTCCCACACTACCAGAAATCAAACTAGAGGATGGGTCATGGGGTCTATCACAAACTCTGAATTCGGCAAAGAAATTTCATGTTTCTGGGCCCCAAAATATTTCATATTTTAACCAAACATTGTAAAACCATGACCCGGATTCAATTTTTAAAAATTGTAAAAAAAATGTTACTATGTTTAGACCGAGTAAAATCGGTAAATTTACTCAAAATACATTTAAAAATAATAAATGGTATAAATTAATATTGTGTAACTGTATAGTAAATAAACAAGTATGTAGTAATGTTAGTGTTTATTTTTGTTTAAACATGTCTGCCTTAAAACAGGTTATACCTATTTAGGCAGACTAGACATGATCCATAAAAATCTATTACCTACTCATAAGTGTGTATGTAGTAAATAAAGTATTTGTTATAAAGTTTATATTTGAAGCACTAACTTTGTGGTTATTCATTATAATAAAATAAATAGAACAACTTTGTTTTTAACCACTAATTTTAGTAGTTGAAAACAAAGTTGTTCTATTTCTTTTATTAAAGTAATTGTTATTTGGTTATAAACTATGATTATTATTATTATTATCGAAAACTCTTCTAAATTTTAAACTAGTAATGTAAAAGTATTCTAAACAAGATAATATAGTCAATAAAGAGTATGTAATCCATTTCAATATATTTAACATTTCCAAATTTACCAAATAACTTTTTTCGTTGTAATTGAATAAAATACTAAACATAATTTACATTATAAGTACTTAAATAAGCACCTTAAATACAATCCAAAGGTCAATTTTACGCTTGACACTACAATATAGATGGTCAAATCTAGACTATGAGAAAGTGGTCACTTAAACCAGCCTATCACAGGTCATAATCCCTGTAGATACCTGGATTTCTATATTTTCTTCTCTTAAATGTTCTTTGTCTCTGTTAAGAATTGAATCCAGTACTCCCTAGAGGGTTAAATCCAGTACCTGTCTACAGATTTTTGATAAACTCAAAACATTGTTGATAAATTCACCAAGTTCAAGAAGTATGAGAATTAACATTTTTTTTTGGCGTCGCCTAGTACGTATCAGAGATGGGCATATCGATTTTTAGTGAAAATAGTAATAACAGTTACCGTTTTACAAATTAAACTGTTTTGTAAAGACGTTTAAAAAGACCCCCCTCCCAAAAAAAAACTCAATTTAAGTATCAAAAATATTTTTTTTGGCTTCCCATTTTCCTTATCGTATTAAATATTATGTTATGAAATTTTCAAAATATGATAGTTTTTTCCGTTGCTCAATTTTTTTTTAATTAAGAAAAAAAAACAAATTTATTAAAACGTTTATTATTTTGGTTATTATTACTTAATATTTTTATGCGAATCTTATTTAATGGAATAAAAATATTATTTTTTAGCTTAAACTTTCATTAGACGCAAATAAAGACCGTTAAATTTTAAAAAAATAATTTTATTTATACCTATAGTTATGTTTTCATTCGGATTATATGCGTATTATATGTACTTAATTATTAATAAAATATTTTTAATTTATTACCCACGTTAAATTACCAATAATGTATATACAAGAAATTGTCAGTGCAAATTATTGGATGCACGAACAAATTGGGCGGATTTCTTTACTTACATTATTTATGGGAGATTACAATAAAATTGAACCACTAAATAAACTAAACTTTATTTTTATACGAACGGCAGGGTCAGCATTTTAAAGAAATTGTGCGCTGATTAAGTGCCTCATTACTGTTTGTAAATTCCGATAGTGTTAAATGGAGTTTGGATGGATGGGTAAAAAACGTGAAAATTAATACCCCAGTAAAAATAAAACAGTGTTTCTTTGAAACTTAGTTGTTTTTAATCGGCGAAGGCTTACAGTTTATTTAAATTGGTGAAGTTTTTTCGTTTTTTTTTAATGTCTTAAAGGCTGAAAGTGGTTATGACACTGTTTCAGTTTGATTTTCTACTCAGTTGTGAAAACTTCTTCAGTTTTTGGTGTTTTTTTATTACGATAACGATTAACGACTTCGTGTTGTTTAAAATTTCAATTCAAGATCCGTAATTAGGATGGACAAGGTCACGGGACTGCGCGGGTGAGGGGTGGAGTGGAGACGGACTGGGGAGATTTCATGCGTATATGTGTATGTACTTCTTCCTTGGGAGATTACAATACGAGATAGTAGGTATTATGGATAAACATTTGAAGTTTTGGTGAAGCGCGGTACGGAGTGTGGCGGGGCGTCGAATTTTTCGCGCAAAACTGCAGCTTAATTTTTTTTTTTACCATTTTGTATGTAGGTAAAATAATTAAATCAGAATATCACCACGAAGATCAACAGATGTTTAATTATAGGCAGAATGGTGAATATTATACAGTTTGTAAAGTGTCCACATAAACTTATTCGCCCAAACTAATATTGAATCAACGCTCTACATATGTATTGTTAATGTTATGTTTTTGTGAGTTTTTAGTGCATCAATGTCAAGTCATAAACCTTGTGAATGCTTAGGCTTATATGTTTCCCTCGAATGTTTTTCATATCAGTTGTAATATGTTAAGGACATTACAGTTTAAAATATGCATGCATTTGTCAATTTGCTTTATACCATATTCATAAGTATTGCCGTCGAAATACCTTTTACACAAAGAATATTTCTTTTTTTTTTTCAATACGTCGATGCAAAAGCTCAAATGCACGCAACTCATTGAGAGATCAATGCTTGGTATAAGTTTAAGAGATAAAATTAAACTGATAGCGCAGCACCAGATGGTTGGATATCATAAAGCGTGTAGAGTAGTTAACTGTTAAAGTGGCAATGGGCAGAGCATGTCGCGAGGCGGGATGCCACAAGATGGACTAGAGTTCTTAAGAAGAGAGAATCGAGAGAATAAGAGAGTCTCGGAAGACTCCGAAAAAGATGAGCCGACGATATAGCCGTCGGCGTCGTGGGGGGGGAGAGATGACCACAAAAAGCCAACGATAGAGAAAGATAGTATGGTATGGAAAAAACCTATATCCAGCAGTGGAAAGGCGAAGGCCGAGGATGGAGAAAATGCAATGTTTCTTTATTGTTTTAATGTAGGACTATTAGTTTCGTTAAAAAAATAAATTAGCCAGGGGTGCAATAATTAGTAACTTATATAATTCATTGCGGAAAACCATTTGCCTTTATTCAATTTATAAATATTTTTTAAAAACCCGTTATATAAACATGTTAGGGCAAGTCATGTTACGTCTTGTCTGGTTAATAAAGTTAAGAGTTACTAGAATTTTGCAACTGAAGTTGCTGTATTTTTATTTTTTATTTTTTTTATTAAAATTGATTTACGAACGAAATTCATTTTAAACATAAATGAGAATGAAAATAACCATGCAGTAACATAAAACTAAAATCGCCGCAATTTAAAGAAAAAGCAAAGACAAATAAGTATATTGGGCAAACATTATGGAACCCTGGTTGATCAAAGGTATGAAGAATTTATCGAATACTATTAATATATATTTAATTTATTAGTAAAGTTATTTGATTCACGATCAAAATAATTCAGATCATTCTGGGTAGAGGTGCCTGGAAACCATAGTCAGTCTTACGATGACCGACGAACAGAATTGCATTATTTCTAAGTCTACGTAAAGGAACAATAAGAGGTATTTGTCGCCGAATAGTTGGGACAACATACAAACCATCGAGTATTTTATAGATGCAAATTAGATCTGCATTAAATTAATGTTTTGAAAGACTCAATACATTGAGAAAATGTTTCATGTCAGTATAGTTATAGTTGTCACTTGTGATTTTTAGTTTGTAAGCAATTTTTCTTGTAAATTTATGCTTAACTGATTCGACACAAATTATATTTATTTATTTATTTTAAAGAAACAAACAGTTGACAATGATGTAGTAACATTAAACAAAATTCAGTTTAAAGACAGACCAGCAAAGTTTCTAAATAAGAAACATACATATTATTAAATTGTGTTACAACAAAAGGGTGTGTTTATGTTTATTTATATGAGAGTAAGTGTAGATGTGTGTTTATGTGTATTAGTGTAGGAGTAAGTGTTCAGGTGTGTGTAAGTGTTAGCATCATTAAATAGTATGTGGGATCGTATTGCAGCATTTGAGTATCATATGCAGGAAACCATATTACAAAAGCGTATATAAGAATAGGAAGAATGTATTTTTAAAAATTTCAATTGTTGTTATTTTCCCAAATAAATAAAAAATAAAATAATATTCGATGATTATATTTTTAAACATCGAACAAGAAAACTCTGAACGTTTGTTAAAAACGCAAGAGACAAATTGTACGGGCCTGTTTTTTAAGGGTTATCATAATATAAATTACTTTCTTTTCTTAACTAAAAAAATATTTTAAAATTCATGTTTTGACAAACGTAACAAGTTTTTTAAAAACAATATAAAGAATAAAGCGACTCGAGTTGACCGTTCGAACGGTGGAATGTTATTCATTGACAAATAAAACGTGTGTATGTTGTTTGAGACAAAATGGTTTCTTAAAATCACAAAAAAATTTTGGTTGTCAATATCACTATTCTTTCATTTTTCTAACCAAATCATTTCTTAAAAAAACAACAAAGCGATGTTTTTTCTGTCAAGCGGGACGAGTTGCTTTAGTAATTTTAAGGATAGAGGTGAGTAGATGTGGGTTTTTTATAAAATCATACCCGTCTAACAACTTTTTAGTTTCATATTGTCATCGGTGGTAAACAGAAATGACAAAAAATGACTAATTCAATTAGAAAATTCGTAATTTTGTGTTTTATTTTATCGATTTTAGATAAAGTATTTTCAGAAAATAGTACTTCAGAACAAGATAACTTTAAGGATAATGTCCCCTGGGATCAATGTTTTACAGAATTATTAGAAGATCAAGAATATGTTAAAACTTTTAAGGATATTGTAGAAAATGTTTTGATAAATGTATCAGCACGTTGTGACATAGTTGTTCACTTTGATTCTGTTACATCAGTATTTATTAACCAATGGTTTAATAAAGCAAATGCAAACAAATATGAAAACTCAACTCAAGCTTTTGATGCAACAGTAATAGGACTGTTAAATTACGATTCATTGAAACTTAGTTCGAATTTTGATAAAATACCATTTAGGTACAAAGTTCATATAATTACTTTAATCGACCCGTCAAAGTTTGATGAAGTTAGCAAAAAAATGATTAAACCAACAGATACAGTATTGTTTATAGGTTATAAACTTCAACAAATTTGCAATGCATCTTGTGAAGAAATAAAAACATTGGATCTTACATTTTTCAATACCTCTAATTTCCCAAATAAAGTTTTTCGGATGTTGATCCTTGAATTATCAGTCAAACAAGTGCGATTGTTTAGAGTGTGTGCCTTTTGCGGCGAAAAAAAATTTCAACTTATCCCAAAATATTCAATAGATATGAATGATAAAGTGTCTTTACCGAAACACAAAGAAAAAATAACAAAAAAAATAATTGAAATGATAATCAAGGAAAGATGGACGTTTAATAAACACACGTTTAAAATAATTTTCACGTATAATGGCTTAAACTTTGGTTGTCATAATCCAAAAGTAACGTCAGTCATTGGTAATGAATCAACAGTTAAATGTGATAAAATATCAGGGCTAGAAGGAGACATAATGTTGGAGTTAATGAAACGGTTGGATTTTAAAATCAGTATGGTCAATTACGAAGCAAACTTTGGACAGGCAAAGAATTTTATGATTGATTTGGTGAACCAAAGTATAGCTGACTGGGCAGTTGGGAGTATTACTGTGACTGCAGCAAGATGGGAGAAAACCGATTTTACGTATTCAATGTTCGAATGTACCACAAAGGCATTGTATACCAAAGAAGAAAGATTTTTCCGCGATAGTAAGTTGACATTTTTAAGTATAACAATCATTCATATAAAATAAATGCAATTTTTTTTTGAAAATAAGAAAATTCTTCGACGCTTCCGGGTTTATCGTTTCGCATATTATCTCTATCTAGATCATCAGACTCTTCTTCATCATCCGTCAATGCGCTCGGTTCTAGAGGTGTCACAACTAAGTCATGTTCAGCCTGTTCATTTTCCTCTAAGAGAATCGAAGTCAAGGCTTCCTCTAATCCTCGATAGTTGTTTGGTGACCTGAACATTTTCATACTCCTTATTGTGTTGCTCGAAACTGTAAAAAAATTCAATTAATATCCAATAACTTATCAGCAAATAAGCGTATGTATTATCCACTAACTACATAGACACAATATTATTAATGAAGGGGAATGAAGAATCGAAAAAGATCTAATTGTAATAAATTTACAACGTATGTCGAGCTATTCATGTCACAAACTTACTACACTTAAGAGTAAAAATGTACCTAGTACTAATGAGTCCATTGTCCCCAAACCAGGACGGCAATATAAAACCTGACGTAGACATCGATATGGATTATTGATGGATGTTTTGTATGCAAGACATAGTTTGTACATGAGTTTTGTCTATGTTTTTAGTAAAATTTCGAAAAATAAAAATAATGTGAAAAAACAATGCAAACAAACCCACCGGTAGACGCTGTGATTGCATTAAAGTTATGCGTGGATTAATGTCGAATTTCAACAAGTAACTGTCATTTTCGGCATAATGTAGTATTCAAAGACATCTATGCTAAAGGACTAATAACAATTTTTCCCAAGCAAAAAAATAAAAAAACAAATTATTAGAAGATAGAAGATATATTGAAGGTTTCAGCTCTTTTACTTCACAAAAGTCAACAGATGGAAGAGTTGAGGAAATGTGGATGTTCAAACAGGGGCAGAATGGTGAATGTTACACAGTATGTAAAGTGGCCACTTAAACTAGCCATTGACATGTCATAAGCCCTGTAAATGCCTAGACTTCCATATTCCATTTTCAAAAAATTTTCCCACTCTGTTGAAATAAATTTAAATATGAACAACTCCCTAGGGAGGAAATCCAGCCAGTCTGCAAGCATTTGGACATAATCAAACATTGTTGAATTACTACCTGGTAAAAGAAGAAGTATAAAAATTGGAAAATTGTTTTCAGGCGTTGCCTAGTAGGTGATTTGGTTCAGCCGGATGAATCTCACCCGCGTGATAAAGGTTTCAGCTCTTTTACTTCACAAAAGTCAACTGATGGAAGAGTTGAGGAAATGTGGATGTTCAAACATGGGCAGAATGGTGAATGTTACACAGTGTGTAAAGTGGTCACTTAAACCAGCCAATGACAGGTCATAAGCCCTGTAAATGCCTAGACTTCCATATTCCCTTCTCAAAAAAATTTCCCACCTTGTTGAAATAAATTTAAATATGAACAACTCCCCAGGGAGGAAATCGAGCCAGTCTGCAAGCATTTGGACATAATCAAACATTGTTAAGATAATCAGTCTTACGCTTCAGGTACCAGTTCAAGGACTATGAAATATTCTGGTGTGAAAACACTCTTTCAAATAAATATTTCATATCAACCATGTCGGGAATCGAGCCCGAGACCTCACGCATAGTAGGCAAACACGCTGACCACTACTCCACGAGGCCGACATAATGATGCGTAGTATAACACATTTATATACATAGATTATGTTTGCCTCGTTCAAATATCATTATTATTTTAAATTAGAAGCCTCCTATTTAATAATTTCAACAATAATTAAAGATACGTTTTTTATTAAAATTCGCACGACTTAAGCTAAGAATGAGTAAAATAAAATAAAAATTTCTAATTCAGATTTATATTTTTTTTACAGGCTGGAAATTGGTATACACTTTTTCGACATTAACGTGGATCGCAATTTTTTTCACACTTATTACTGTATCTGGAATAACTTACCTTTTTAATAAATCCAAATTTTTCGAACGAACAATAAAAAACTTTTGGAAAATATTTTTGGTAAATTAAAAAAAATATTGGAAAATTTAATTTAAAAGATACATGTTGCATAGTGGGAACTACTTAAATGTTTTTTACAGATCATTGGGTCTATGCTAATTGACCAGCCTCGAAACGAAAATTTAAAAGCCATCAGTGGAAGGATTTTGATATTCTGGTTAATATGCTGCATAAATATAAGCAATTTATATAAAGCACAACTTTCATCCTTTATCACAAAGCCACCAGTGGACAGATTACTTACAATAGATGAGTTAGCTGAAGAAGGTTACAACCTCAACTTGGTGAAGGTAAGTATCGATGTTATTCTTTTCATGTTCGCCTATTAAAAGTAGGTACTATTGTATTACTATCACATTTACATAAATTAGTAAATTCGATTGAAAATACAGTAGGTAAAAAGAAAAAAATATATGAACATCAAATTACTGATGTATTAAAATTATACACACCTTAGTAACCGAATTTCATATTTAGCAAATGTTGCTTTGCCTCAACAATTCGGAAAAAAAGAGAGCAAATCAAATTAAAAACACGCATGCAAACATGCAGAAATAATCCAGAGAAATCTATTACCTAAGTATGTATGTAGCAGGAGCAAATGGTGTAACAACTAAATAATGGTATACGGTTTATACATGGTATAACAACTAAAACTTTTTTTTTTAATTGTGGTACAAATTTGTACCTTTGAAAAAATTGCATAATTAAAAAGTGGTTATTTTTTTCAATATTATATGAGTATAAAAATAAAAAAAGAATCAACATTATCAAAAAAAACATTGCAATTTTTTTTTTTACCCGTAATCATAGTTGAAATATTTAAGTTTGTAAAACAAGAGTAATTACATATAACCAAACGGATGACATTTCTACGCAGAACTAATCCTCTAGAGTTATTTAATGGAATTAATTACTTTAAAATTACAACTACTTAAAAACGTCAAAATATATACCAACAGTTACATTAAATGCTCGTAAAAGAGATATGTGAGTTATTTTACACCAGGACAAATTTGTACCGAGGGGGATCAAAGGGTTTAAGCAGTCATCAATATTTTTATTTTTAAAAATAACTAGCGGACCCGACAGACGTTGTCCTGCCCGAACGTTGGCTTTCCTGCTATTATCTTGGAAAAATACTTTTCTTAAAAGAAAAGTACTTGTTTGTGATTTAATTCCATAAATAAAAATTGTTAATATTAAACAAATATTGCATTTAAGTAGGTACTTGATTATGGTTGAATTCCAAAACATAAAATAAATATTTTTTCAAATATGGCATTCTTTTTGCAAACGTCAAACTCCGGTCGTCTCACCAACAAAGGGATGTACTTATGTACGAATACGATTTTTTTTTAATGTATTGGATTTAATATTTTTATTTTATTAATTTTTCACGCCCAAAAGGCTTTTACATACATGAAAGTTATATAAAAATGAGTATATAAACAACATTTTATTTTAAAAATACAATACAAAGCAACAAAAGATAGAACAGTGTTGAGAAGTAAAGTTGGTATAAGAAAAAGATGATGAGTATATAAACAACATAAATTTTAAAAAAATACAATATAAAGTGATAAAATATAGAACTGTGTTTAGAAGTTAAGTTGCAATATTATTTTAGTGTTAAAAATCCAATAAAAAGAAATAAATGGGTAGAAATAATAAGGAATTTAAGGAAAGAATCTGATTGATATCCACAAAAAACAAATGCCGTTTGTTAACATTTAAAAACTTTTTTATACACAAAAAAAAAACACAGCTTTTAATTTTTTTGCCAATGCATTCTCCTCAACTGCAACCCTGGTAGATCGATGAATAAAATATTTATGCTCCTAACTTTTTTTTTACATATTCAATTGAAGATTTTAATATCTACGAACACGCACAGTGTAAAGATCTATATTTCTATGAAAACCGCACGTAAATCGGTTAAGCCGTTTAGGAGGAGTACGTGACATCACACGTATAGAGGAATTATATATATAAAGATACTGCAAGATATGAACTCTGTAAATAAATTGTAATTGCACATTTTTATAATAGTGAAATTCAATCAATTTTCAGGCTCTCTTTTTCGAATCAATGCTGAACGGATCAACGGATACAACTTTTCGGCAGCTTGCTCAACGAGTAACTGTTAATAATGATACATGCAATACTCTGAAGAAGATGATAGGAAAAAAGGAGATGTTTTTCGATGAAATTGACAATCTTAATGAACAGCTTAACGACCGTTGCAGATATCTGCTAACCGATGAAGACCTTATATCTCTAAGTATTACACAGGGCAGTATTGTTCCATCAACACGTGGATGGGCTTTTCGAAAAGGGACTCCGTACCTCTCGATCATTAATCATTACATTTATTTGTTCCACGAATCTGGGTTAATAAAAAAATGGAGTAAGTATTTGACAGTCCCGTTAAAGAATAATGCCGTTTATTTTAATGGCTACACGATTATAGACAATACCAGTTTGAGCCCAAAGAAGATGAAATTCAAAGGACATTTTATTTTGTTCATTATTGGTATTGGTGTTTCGATTTTGTGTTTCATTTTTGAGATAGTTACAAGTTTTATCAAAAGAAAGAAAAACAGGCCGATTGTCTTTTATGAGTAATTTTTGAGCAATGATATTTGTAAAACCAAAATAATTGTAAGTAATTGTCACACACTATTTTTCTTGTACTGATAAATACGTAGAGAAAATAAAATGCCATGAAAATGTAATTTAATGGACTTTTTAGTTCCTCAATGTAAAATTTATAAAAGTATGACTGTTAACACGACTAAAAGTGAAATAAAAATATTAAAAGGAATAATGTTCAATTTCAACGTGTAATAAAACAAATACAAACTATACGCATTTAATTTGCAAAACCCACATAAATAAAGAGTAAATATATTATAACATTGAATCAAACGAGGCGCTAGCTAGGTGGATTTTTATATGCTGGCGCGTGCGCTATACTTACACATACGCATTGTGTAGTATCCGTGAATAAGCCCATGGTATGACATCGCATGGCATACGCATTATGAAAATAATCTCCGTCTCTCTCACGCTCAGACGCGCTTATGAGCGTGACATAGACAACTATTGCTTTATTAGTTGCTAATGATATGGTAATACAATACAATATAGGATGCTTTTGCGTTCGTCTGAATTTCACTGCGATTCTTAATAGTAAACACATAATTATATGTACGAGTATTAAGTTACGGATTAAAAACACTGGTTCGTAAATATGTAGGTATTTTCATTTAATCAAATCATGAATAGGTCAATTATGTAGTGATGGCACTCTCGCAAAACTTACACAAAATCATTTTTAATGTGCAAGATACTGATTTTAAAAATTTTGATGTTATATATTGTTATATTAAATGTTTTTAAAAATCTCTTTTGAATTAGAGTGAAAAAACAATTACTTAAGAAAATGTCTTATATTTACAAGTATTTATTGTTAAACAAGCATGTTTTTTTTATTTAATATTTTTTGTTCTTCATAATAATAATAAATAGGATGTAATTAAAATGCACAATTAAAATCATATCAGAGAAAATATGAATACCTTTACATTTATTGATAAACAATAAATTTTGTTATTTATATACTTAAAACAATCTACACAATTTCGCATTCTAGTTCTAGAGTAATAAACTAAAAAATACGTTTTTTCAAATTTCAATTGCTCCTTGTTCTTGGAAGGACTATAATTAGTAAAATGCAACATTTTAAAAAATGATTTGAAAATATAAAATAATGAAACAAAGTTTTTAGTAAATTAATATTACATTTTCTTAAAACTGTATTTTCTTTTCATATACACAACTCTCTTATCCAACACCGAATTTTAAATAAAGCACATTTTGTTAAATTTTAATATATTTTTTTATATCAACATCCTGTAGATTTTAAACGCGTTAGTGTGAGTTTTGTGAACGCGCCAGCTTAAATTAAACCACCAGTACATACTCTTTTATAAAATGTACAGTAGTATACTCTACCTACGTATTGTAACGGGTAACATTTGCTACTCGTCTTTCTGATTTCGTCTACGGCAAAGGCATCTACTGAAGTCGTTTTCTCTAAGACTTCTATAATGAAATTCATAAGAATTATTAAAACATCATATTACACGAAAATTATGTTTCAAAAGAAATGACTGACCGAAGTTTCAGTTTCGGTTTCAGGTTCGGCAAATTTCGTCCAATAAAACGCCAATACTTGGCTAAAAAGTTGGTCCGGCCGAAACCTGCGGTCGGAATGTGTTGGATTACGTTCGGTTATACTCGGGTAGAAAATAAGCGCAATTAGAGATGTTCGTTGTTTGGGCTCGTGGTGTAATGATCGGCGCAATTGCCTACCATTCAAGAGGTCTCGGGTTCGATTCCCGACATGGTTGATACGAAACATTTATTGAAGAGGGTGTTTTCACACAAGAATATTTCATAGGCCCTGGACCGGTACCTTAAGCGTAAGATTAATCATCTGTAATGATCAAGATTCGCTGCGATTGGTGTACTAATACAGGGCCCTATGCACAATTAGGTGCGGAAGAGGAATGATGATGAGATGTTGGATTGTAGTCCATTGTCTAACATAAAACACAAGGAAGTCATGTTATTTGTATTAATCATAGTTTATGCTGAAAAAAAATAAACGCACAATTTGTTGCGTTTTGAAAATACTTTTAACTTAATTTAATAAGTTTCGGTTTTGGCCCAAAATTGAACAGAAGCTGAAACTCGGTTTCGGCTTTGCCTGAAAATTTTGTTTCGGTCAATCATTAATAATTTTTAGTGCGATTGAGAATATAATTTTAAAAACATATTATTTTTAAGGAAATTTATTGAAATTACAAACTTAAAAAAAACATCATGACAACAATATTATCTAGATAACCCACATTCATATTTATTGTAATAAAAAAAAAAAAGATAAGTTAAAAAATAAATTGAACTAATTAACTAATGGTAAGTCAATATGCAGTCGTTTTCGACTCAATAGCTTTCATCAGAAATATTTTCAACTTTTGAATTATTTAAACATGCGAAGAGAAAAGGGTTGATAATTGCATTGAATCGATGATTTTAATTGGATGATTTTAATTGGATGGACTATTTAAGGAGAAGTAAAACCGTTGAAAAGTTCAGTGTGAAATCGTTACACTAGGATATTATATATTGACAAACCATACATAAGATTCTCAGCATTGAGAATGCTGTTTTTATTTAAAATAACAATAATCGGTTTTGTCTGTAAAACTTTATGTTTTAATGTTTTTAATGCAATAAATGTTGATAAAGAAGCATCTTCAAATAAAAACAATAATTCACCAAATAAATATTCAAAACTGCACTTATTCAAAACTGTCAATAATGACAGATTTGAACTGCTGGTTAATAACTTTTTAACAGGAAAATCCTATTCCAAAGATTTTCTCATTCACTTTGACTCACTTTCTGCTGATTTTGTTGATGACATGCTAAAAAAAACAAATGAAAACGGAATTCTGCTAAATGAAAACAAAAAAAAACGTTTAGTTATCAAAGTATTGTTGAATTATGATAAATACAAATCGATAAATAAATCAGATGTGAATATTGCAAAGAGAAAAAGTATTCATCTAGTAAACTTAAAACAGCTTTCGAATTTCGATGAAATTTATGGTGATAACCTGAAAACTTTGGATACAGTCATAGTGATTTGTCAAATTCACTTAAAAAGCTGTAATGGTAGTTTTGTTGATACGACTGGAAACTTAGATCTATCTTTTATTAAAAACTATAAGTTTTTAAAAAAGGTATCCATAATCCTTGTTCTGGAAGTTTTAGAAAAACGACTAAGGTTGTATAATGTATGTTACTATTGTGGAAGTAAAACTGGAATGCTCGATTTGTTGTTTGAAGTTGATGATATTATTCAGTCCAATCATTTGCTCGGGGTTTTGATTTCCAAAATAACACACATCATGAGATATGGTGATCGTAGTTTTAATTCGTTTAAGTTCAAAGTGTCAATTCCATTTGATGAAATATGCTTTGAATGCCTTAACCCCCGAAAAATTTCTTTAGACACTGAAACATTGGTAATTTGCGATAAAATAGCAAGTTTGGAAGGAGATATTCTCCAAGAAATGAAAAACAGATTAGATTTTGAAACGGATTTAATAAATTTTGGGAAGAAGTATGGAGGAATCCAGGATACGGTGGTTCAAAGCGTCAACCAAAGTAAAGCTCATTGGGGAGTAGGAGGCATAACAGTAACTCCTTCAAGATGGGATAAGGTTCAATTCAGTTATCCTGTTTTTAACGATCCTTCAAAAGTTATATACACCGTAGAGGATTCTTTTTTTAAAGATGGTAAGGTTGCCTCAGATAAATAAAGCATATGTGTTGATATTTTAAAACGTCTATTTATTTGATTTTGTAGGATTAAAGCTGGTTCAGGTATTTTCGATTTTCACGTGGGCAGCCATTATATCAACTTTGATTGCTCAATCTATAATTGTATACGTTTTTAATAAATACACCGATCAAAACAAACTAACGCCAATTTACAAAATAATTTGGGTAAGTGAAAACACAGAAATCACATTTTTTTGGTTAGGTTTTTCTTATTGTTTTTTTTCAAATTAATTTTTTGTTTTAGTCCGTTGGATTTTTGCTGGCTGAGCAACCACATCATAAGCAATTGAAGGCAGTTGGTGGTCGAATATTAGTATTTTGGCTTCTTTGTTGCATAAATATCAGCACCATTTACAAGTCTCAGCTGACTTCCTTTTTGACGAAACCCCCTCCCGATGCCCCGATGAATTTAGATCAACTCGTCAAAAACGGGTACCGACTGAATGCGGTGAATGTAAGCAAAGTATTTATAAATAAAACATTTCAAATAAACTTGATTAGGTGTTCTTGAATCTCGTTGAAAACATGAAAAATAAAAATAAAGCACATGTAAAATGTAACACGCGAACGTTGAAGGATGCAGAAAATGAAAAAAACCAAGGAAGACATGGCATGACAAAGTTCAAAAAACACTTAAATGTGGACATGTCAAAAACCCTAATAATCAGCGTGCGTGATTGAAAAAAATTGTGTGCAAAGTCATAGCAATATAACGTTCTATCCTCTCTGTCTACTCCATGGGAAAACGGCAGAATGGTTTTATTTGCTTGTTTGTTCATTAATTCAATTTATGCTGATTCTTCGATTGAGAAAATCGAACAGCTTCTGGTTGATTGTATTTAAAAAATAAATACAAGTTTATATACACGGTGTTTTAGGGCAGGACTGCGAAATTTCAAAGAAACATTCTTCGTGGTTGACTGTAAAAAAATCCAATCCTCATTTTTCAAAAAAATATTTTTTTAGTAAAAAAATTATTGGAAAATTGTGAGGGAGACACCAATTGTAGTGTAGATCACTCATTAGCGATCGGCTAATAAATTGTCGACTCTACTACTGGCTCAGTAGGTAGGTCTATTAGCGTGTATACACCACGCGTAGATGTTTTAGTCATGTGCTACAGGTTAAAAGTGATCTAGAGAGTCGATCAAAATCCTACATCCAACAACTCACGCGTGGCCCAGCTTTGCTCTTCAAAAAGTTACTTTATAATTTATAATAAAATAACAGTCTGTACTTATTATAAGTTTTGAACACTATTTATTGAAGATTAAATAAATTACCATAAAAAATGAAGGAGATTCGTTATTGAATATATTCTAAATACATATAAGCACCCAAGTTAGAACTTACATATTTTCACTATGCGGTTGACAATAATTTTGAGTTGCGAAGATCTTGGATCTTTGTTGTTGGTAGCTAGTTGCAAAGGTGGAGAAGAGGAGGAGTGATCAATACGTCAGTGTTTTTATATGCTCACCTTCGTTATTGATCCTCGGGGTTGCCAACCTGTCGTGTTTGTTGTCTATTGATAATCTTTGGACAGTTGCCGGTACCTACTTCTGAGGCACTACAATGGAGACAATCCTTAATGTCACAAACTAGCATGTCGTCCACAAACCCCTACTGATCCCTTGCCCAACCTCTTTCCACGTCCGCATCTAGTGCGTATCACTTCGATGATCAACTACGTTTCATATCTCAATTAAAAATATAAAAAAAGATATTTTTAAAATTACACGATAAAAAATGTTTCTCTGAAGACTCGCGGTATGGCCCTGAAGATTCGTATATATTATGGAGATAACTGTACATGACTGCTCGTTTTCATAATTATTTATTTGTTTTCTAGACGACATTTATCCTGGACATGTTAAACAGTTCTTCTGACAAGACTCTGCAATCGATCTCTAGACATATGTTCTTCAGTCCAGATTTATGTTCTACTTTGAAGAATTCGATTGGAAAGAAGCACATAATTATTAATGAAATAGACACTGTTTTTGCAATGTTCAATCAAGAATGCGAGAACGTTTTAACGCATGATGCTTTACGGAGTTTCCGCATAACCCGCGATGAAATATTTCCCAGTTTGCATTCATGGGCTTTTCAAAAGGGTTCTCCGATCCTTCCCCGCATCGATAAATACATTATGTATTTTCACGAAAATGGCTTGATCAACAAATGGAGTGAGCATCTTTTAACACCGAATAGAAACATGTCTGTATATTTTGATGGACGCCTAATAGTAGACAATGGTAATTTTAGTCCAAACAAAATAAAGTTCCACGGTCAGTTCGTTTTATGGATTTTCGGTATCGGATTGTCATGTTTTTGTTTTTTCACTGAAATTCTTTTAAAAATTATAACAAAAAAACAAAAACAGTAAAATTGTTCTTCTACGTTGAAAATTTTTATTTAAGAATCTTTGTAGTAAAAGCTCTGCAGGTCAACTAGTTATCTGGTGAAAAAAATATTTCCCAAAATATTGATTTATTTGTTCAAACACTTCATGTTCATTTTATACACAAGAGCGGGCATATTACCTTCACGCAATTTCTTCCTGCCTACCCAAACCATTCGTTTTGAGAAAATAATAAGTACACAGCGGTCTCTCGATAATCCGGCAGCAGATATCGGACCAGCAAACGGCCGGATTACTGAACCACTAATAATGTCGCCTTAAACGACAAAAGCAATCAACAGTGTTCTGAGTATGTCCGTATTTGGACATACTCAAAACATTGTTGAATCTACTAACTGGTAAAATAACAAGTATAAATTTTCCCTCTCTGTTGAAATAAATTTAAATATGAATAACTCCCTAGGGAGGAAATCCAGCCAGTCTGCAAGCATTTGGACATACTCAAACATCGTCGAAGTATAAAAATTTAGAAAATTAGTTTCAAGCAGTAGGTGCATTGATTCAGCCGGATAAATCGCACCCACATCCGCATGATACAGGTTTTAGCTCTTTTACGTCACAAAAGTCAACAGATGGGAGAGTTGAGGAAATGTGGATATTTAAACATAGGCAGAATGACGAATGTTACGCAGTGCGTAAAGTGGCCACTTAAACCAGCCAATGTAAGGTCATAAGCCCTGTAAATGCCTAGACTTCCATATTCCCTTCTCAAATTTTTTTTCCTTCTATTGCAACATATTAAGGCAGAAACTATGTTTCACCACATGTTTATATGTGTGTAATATTGTATTATAGACTACATTAGTGCAATATTTTGAGTTGGTCCAAATGTTTGCAGTCAAAAGACTAGATTTCACCCCCCAAGGAGACAATTAGATTAAAAAAATACAACAAGGATGAAGAACGTTTTGGAGAGGGGAATATGGAAGTTTAGGCATTTACAGGGCTTACGACCTGTCATTGGTTGGTTTAAGTGGCCACTTTACTTTTAAAAAATTATTCCAGGCGCTGCCTAGTGTGTGAAATTATTTCATCAGATGAATATCTTCACAACAATAAAGGTTTTAGATCTTTAACTTCACAAAAGTCAACGGATGGAAGGATTGAAGAAATATGGATGTTTAAACATATGCAAAATGGTGAATGTTACACAGTGTGTAAAGTGGCCGCTTAAACCAGTCAATGACAGATCATAAACCCTGTAAATGCCTAAACTTCCATATTCCCCTCCCTAAAATTTTCTCCATCCCTGTTGTAATTTGTTACATTATTATATACACGATATTGAAGTGTTAACATAAATTTAAGCTACAAAAATGAAAAAAAAAAAAAAATTATACTCTACTTTTGTAGAGTAATCACCGAAGAACCCGCTCGAGAGCTGCCTGCATAAAAACGACGGGTTACTGGTAGAGACGGAGAAGTGTGCCGGATAATAGGAGTACTGTATATGTAATAAAGTTTACATAAAAAACTACGCACCCAAATAACAGCGTGTTTCAAAACCTCCCTTAATAACGGATTTAAATGATGACATAGCAATACTTGCATTCTCAATTCATACTGCAGTTATCTCAATCGATGTTGCAGTTATTATATTATATTACAATCAGTTATTATTATTATCGGTAATTTACAGTTACAAGTTACAGTTGATAAAAATTGCATGCAGCTGTAATTTTAAAATGTAATAAAATATTAAAAAATTACAACAGGGATGGAGAATACCTTAAATAAGGGAATATGGAAGTCTAGGCAATGGAATATGGAAGTACAGGGCTTATGACCTGTCATTAACTGGTTTGAGTGGCCACTTTACACACTGTGTAACATTCACCATTTTGCCTATGTTTGAACATCCAAATTTCTTAAATTCTTCCCTTTGTTGATTTAAGTGAAGTTAAAGAGCTGAAACCTTTATTGTTGTGAAGAGATTCATCTGACTGAATTATTTCACATACTAGGCAACGCCTGAAAACAATTCGAAAGAAATTTAGGTTTCAGCTCTTTAACTTCACTAAAATCAACAAATGGAAGAATTTAAGAAATTTGCATGTTCAAACATAGGCAAAATGGTGAATGTTACACAGTGTGTAAAGTGGCCACTCAAACCAGCCAATGACAGGTCATAAGCAATGTAAATGCCTAGACTTCCACATTCCCTTGCTTAAGGTATTCTCCATCCATGTTGTGATTTGTTAATCCTTATGACTCCCGAGGGAGTGAAATCCAGTCTTTTGTCTACGAACATTTGGAAAAACTCAAATATTGTAGTAACAATATATTTTTGTAAATTATAAAAGTTTAGAAAACAACAAAATTTTTGTTGCTTATTCATTAGTTAGTTTTTCGCGTGGAACGATTACTTTAATTAATTTGCATAAAATGGATTAAATTATCACAATTATTTTTTATTTAGGTACGGACTCAATGTTTGTACACAAATTATCATGATCAACAACCTACACAATTTATTGTGCCGTCAATCAATTTTTGACATAACTGTATTTTTGCAGTACAAAGGACTAGTATTAGTAGATTCATGTCATGTCAACACAAATTATATGTTAAATAAATTAACATTGTTAATCGTGGGAATGAACCGATGTTTACACACTAATTTGTTTATTCATGATTTTTTACGGACTTATTCAGACTATTTAGGTGTAGAACGTAGATAATGTTTAAGGAAGAAAGTGTGCTGTTGAAATTGTTCTTAAAATATAACGATGTACCAGAAAAAAGAGTTTTGCACACTTTCTCATCAAAATAACACCAAAAACAAAATACTCGTGTTTTTCAGTCTTGTGCTAAGTATAACTACCATTGAAGGATTCAGAAATAAAACTGATATCGTCAAAACGAAGAGCTCTGAAAACATTTCAAATTTGTCTCTATTTAGTATCGATGGCAACTTAACTGACAAAATTTTCCTGCTAATGATTTGTGAAATTTTTGAAGGTGAATCAACCGTTAACGATTTTATAATTCATTTCGACAAATTTTCGTTAAACTTTGTTAATGAAGTTGTACAGAATAGTATTTTAAATTTAAATAAATCACAATATCCGCCAACAACTAGAATGATAAATTACAGTAATCTAAGAAAATCAAGTGAGTGGGTGTTAAATGTGACAAGACGTTTTAGTATACATATTGTGTGTTTAAATAACTTTATAAAGTTTGATAGATTTTATAATAACAACTTTAAGCCATCGGATATAATTATATTCATATGCATAAGGCACGAGGGAATGTGTGAACTTGGTTTTGATGATAAAAAAAAAGAACTTAATTCCCAATTCTTTCAAAATCAAATTTCGCTCCAAAACATTCTCCTAGTGCTTGTAATCGAGTTCACACAAAACAGAGTGCGATTGTATGATATTTGCTACTTTTGTAGTACAAAAATGGGAAAACTGAATTTATTACATGAAATATACATAAAAAATGAATATGATGACGACAATGAAAAACTTTATCCAAAAATGACTGAAATTCTCAAAATGAAGATTTGGAATTTCGATTTGTTTACTTTTCGTATCGGATTTCCTTTGAGCGAATTCAGTTTTGATTGTCCTGATCCAATATTAACTCCTGTAACCAAAGAAGAATCAACGGTTATATGTGGCAAAAAAAACAGTTTAGAGAGAGATATACTGGATGAAATGATGAAGAGACTAAATTTCAAAACTGAATTGGTCAGTTTTGGTATGTTGTATAATGGGTCAACGTACACGAATATCATTCACAATGTTAACAAAAATAGAGCTCATTGGGGTGTTGGAAGTATAACAGTGACCTCTAGTAGATGGGAATTATGCCAGTTCAGTTATCCAGTCAGCATTGACCCACCAATAGTGCTATACGCTTTATTTGAATCATTTTTTGAAGATGGTAATATTATAAATTTAATGCGTGTATTTTAAAAAAATAAATACATATTTTCATTCGGATTAAAATTATTTTCAGGTCTAAAATTAATTTATGTGTTTTCTGTCACAACATGGATAGGAATTATTTTATTATTGATCGCACAGTCAGTTATGGCATATATATTCAATAAATTCACTAATAAAAAAATAATATCAATTTGGAGTTATTTCTGGGTAAGTCATTTAAAAAAAATATTTTTATGAATTTTCTTTTGGAAGATGATTAATTTTGAATATTTTCTTAGGTGCTTGGGTTTCTACTCATAGACCAATCGAATCAAAAAACATTAAAGACAGTTGGAAAACGCATTATAGTTTTTTGGTTACTTTCCTGTATTTGTATCAGTAGCTTATATAAATCGCAATTAACATCTTTTATAACCAAGCCTCCGAAAAAAGAAATATTTCATTTGGACCAACTTATTAATGATGGATATGGATTGAATTTGGTCAATAACGTGAGTTTTGTTTTGAAAATTACCAAAATAGGAGCCATGCTTACCTGATTTATTTCAGTTGTTTACTTTTTGTATATATTTTCAGACATTGTACGTTACAGAGATGTTAAACAGTACAACCGATAGATCACTTCAAATAATTGCTAAAAAGACAAATTCGTATGTAGATTACTGCTCCGCTTTGAAAAACATGCTCAGCAGTAAAAACATTGTCATTGATGAAATAGATATTTTGATGTTGGTAATCAACACAGAGTGCAGACACGTTATAACGGAAGACGATATGTTAAGGATTCGTGTAACGCAAGATGTAATTTTTCCCTCATCACACTCTTGGGCATTTAAACACGGATCTCCATTCTTTCCTTTCATTGACAAATACATCAAACTCTTTTACGAAAACGGGTTGATGAAAAAATGGGGAGAGTATCTCGTAACTCCTCCTAGAAATCTAAGTGTATATTTTAATGGGCGCTCAACAATTGACGAAAGGAATTTTAACGCAAACCAAATGAAATTCTATGGACAATTTGTGCTATGGGTTTTTGGAATTGGTATTTCTTGTTTCTGTTTTATACTAGAACTGCTTGCGAAATTTAGTAAGAACTTACAGTTAGTAAATGTATGAATTTTACAATTAAATAAATAAATGTATTATACCTCCGTTGTGTTACTTACATACCTATTTTTTTATTTAAATTAATAATCATTATCATTCCCGTTTCGTTCTTCATATTGCATAGGGCACTGTATTGGTATGTCAATGGCAATTTACCATAATCATTTTTTGTTGCCATATTATGTTTTGTTTTGGTACCAGTCACTGCATTATTTTTAAGTCATATTTTCGATTATTTTTTTAATTTATTGTCAATTATTGAAAGCATTGAAATATTTTCAATAATTTTAAATAGTGACAAATAAAGGATTTTTTATAATTAAAAAGTTTTTTTGAATGCGTACATATTTAATGCTTACATTTTTCATACCCGTGTACGGTTTTATCTTTATGAATAAATTAGTTTTATCGTGAATATATATGATAGTTAAAATTTAATTATATGGGAGAAATGAAGAAATGAGGCGTGTTATAGAAATATTTAATTCTTACTTTGTTACCAAAAACTTAGTTCTAAAGCAGCAAGACATTTGATTGAATGTAGTCAAACTAGAGTATGAAATTGTATAAAAAAATATACAGGTACTGCAAGTCTAGTGCGAAAAAAGGCTCAGGGAAGAAAAAAAAACAATTTTGGTTGATGATCGATTGCTGAAACTATTATTCCTGCTGAATTGATTAAAAAAAGCAGAGGATTTAATAATTGAGATAATTTAAGCTGATGGTAGTCTAGTTGGCGTTCATACCATGAGTTCTAGACCCTGGGGATGTGGATTTTGGGCAAGGAGGTCTGTAAAAACACTACTTCTTACATAAAAAAATATACTAAATATTAAACATATTAAAAAAAAAACTAAAATAAAAATAAAAATAAAAATAATATGAACATATTAATATTTACACATTCTTTTGTTATGTAATGAAGGGGAAATTAAATTTTTTAGCAATTCTGCAAAATAAGGCGATGAGGATTATACTCAAAAGAAACACGTATTGTAATGTAAAAAAGATGCACACAATAATTGGCTTGCTTACAGTAAAGCAACAAAAGAAAATATGAACACAGCAATTTCGATACATTAAATAATAAAGGATTTTAATTAAATAATAAAATAAAAAAACATACAGAATAAACTAGGGATAGAAAAATATTAGATTTCCAATAAAGATAAAAACAGAGTCACTACGATATACAATGTTGAAAGTCTTTCCATGCGGCGATAGGACATGGAGATTTTCAGCATTAGACACACGCAAACATGCTACATAAAGCTGGTCAAGGAAGGAGCATGGTTTCTCCAAGTTCACCCCCGCAACCTGTTATGTTGGCCCTTGCGCTTTGTTTATAGTCATAGAAAAACTAAGCTTAAGAGGAAACTGCAACCTTTTGAATTAGAATGGGAGATCTATGTATTGGAATCAAAGGTATAATAAAGTTCTCGCTTTTTCCTGCCCCGGACAGAATAGTTTCTCCAATAATGTTTCATTCAAGATGTGTGACGTGAAGCCTCGTGCCCATTACATAGGGAAGGAACACCTGACAACTTTAGTGAATTCAAAAACTCTACAGGATAGGAAGTGCTCTGTTTTGTGTCCATGACTGTTTCTGCTGATGAATGATACGTTATTTTTCCATGGACTTTCAAAATACCCGCATTAACATTGTTGAGAGTATCATTTTTAGATGCAAGAATCGCTCTTTGGCATAACCACGGATTGTCATGTCTCTGTAAATCCGCGTCATTCTACACCAAAAAACAAAAAATTGGTTTTTATTTTATTTTAATATATTTATTATTGATTTATTTATGCCTTATTAAGTTTGTTCCTAACATCTTAAGCACTAATGTAAACATTTAAAAACATGTCAATTTTTATCAAAATTTATCAAGATTATATGGGTTTTCAAATTAAATTGAAATATTTCAACGATTTTTATTTCTTAAGGTAACTCATTGTACAGCTTCAACCCTTTGTACAATAAGTTTCAAGACTCTGTTTTTATCTTTATTGGAAATCTAATCTTTTTTTATCCCTAGTTTATTCTGTATGTAGGTTAAATTTGTTTTTTTTTATTTTTTAATTTAAATCCTTTATTATTTAATGTATCGAAATTGCTGTGTTCATATTTTCTTTTGTTGCTTTACTGTAAGCAAGCCAATTATTGTGTGCATCTTTTTTGCATTAAATACGTGTTTCTTTTGAGTATAATCCTCATCGCCTTATTTTTCAGAATTGCTTAATAATTTTCTAATAAGTAATAGACATCTTTCTTCAACCCGTACTAACAGACAATTCTCTCCCAAAAATTTAACACCTAGCTCACACTCTCCGCAACCCATGTACGTCGCAGTAACCTAACACCGCTCTCACCGATCGCAGTGATTAACACCAATAAGGAAACACCACTTTTTTTTACACTTTTAAAGTAATAAAGGTCTATGAAATACTGTCCAGTAAAAAAAATTTTTTGCAAATTGTTAGTAGCATAAAAAATATTTTTTAATTTGACATTTTAAATTCCCGCAAAAACAGTTATTCCACGCGCCCCTAATACGTCACGATTAAACTAATGTCTGAGCACCCGATGACAAACTATTATTGAATAGTTTATCGAGACAACTATTATTTTAATACTTTGTTTTCTTTATTATGTATTAGCATTGTAATAATGTGTATATTTTATTGAATAAAGACTGTATGAAAAAAAAAATCATGTTTTTTTTTTCCAGGCCATTGAAATTTGTTTAGATCAATATCATGAATCTTGATGTCAAAACAACGTACTTTTATTCAATTTCTTTTAAACATTTATGTATGAAAAATTTTATCAACAAAATCCATATTGATTTTGAAAATACAATTAATTATTGTAAATCTATTTCATATATTTTTATCGGTATTCGTAGCATGCGATATTTCCCTATTGTCAAAAGCCTCCACTTCACAGTCATTTCCACGTAATATACCTGCTATGAGGACTTTAAAAATTCAAAGAGTAGGGTACGACGAAGAAGTCTACAATGAGCCAAACATGAGGCAAATCAGTCAAATAGGGAGGCTGCAAAGGGCAGGAGGGGAGGGCACGGGGAAAGAATGAGTGAAATGAGAGTGCTTAATAAGATACTTCACACGGCGCCCCAAGATAGATGTAGCGGTAGTAGACCCAAACTTTGATGGCTGGATGGAGATGTGGATGCTATTGGCATCAGGGACTGTAGGAGTACATCCAGGATACAGTGAGATGGTGACAAATCCGGAAGTAGGCCGAGTGCCACGTCGGGCTGTAGAGCCGATGGTGATGATGATGAAGAGAAATTAATTTCATCAACAGAAAAATACAACAATAAAAATACATAACAAAAATTAAATTAACTGTTTCGTTTTATTAATGTTCTATGTAAATTTATTTTGATTGGTAATGATAAAACACTTAATCAATCAATTGACTGTCAATGGATTTTTTACATTAGTAAAGGCATTTTATTTTAGGTTCATTAAAAGATAATTAATATTAATATACACTACAAAATAATTGACGCAGAAATTAATCAATATGAACATACGAGTAAATTTTTTTTACTCAATATAGAAAGCATTTGAAAGATGAACGTGTGTTAGATTTTTTAATTTTTTAATGACGATATAACAATAGAACAAAATATTTTTCCGTCGATTTTTAATTTCTGAGAAAGTCATATATTATGTTTCTGATGCTAAGTATTTTACTTATCGTTGTAAATACTGTGTACGGGTTTAAAGAAGATATAAATGTCAGAAGATTTGAAAATAATATGTCGAGTACATTGCGATTTGGCGTTCAGTACCAACTTATTCACGAAAATATTATTTACATGATTAGTGAAATTTTCCAAGGCGAAGCACCGCATCGCGATATAATTATTCATTACGATAAGTTTTCATCGATTTTTTTTGATAAAATTCTGCAAAACTCTAACAACAATTTACGTGGTTTACGATATTTACCAGCAATAGTGTCAATAAACTATGATAAAATAATCGCGCCTGAGGCAAGAGATTTGAATATGACTAGACGTTTTGGGATACATTTTGTGTGTTTAAACAACCTTTCTAAATTTGATAATATATATAGCAATAGCATCAAACCATCAGATATAATTATATTTATATGTATAATGCACATGGGAGTTTGTGAAAATGCCTTTGACGACGAAAAAGGAGAGCTAAAACCAAATTTTTTACAGAATACTGCTTCACTTCAAAAAATTGTCCAAGCACTAATTATTGAGCTGATAATAGATAACAGAATGCGATTGTACGACATTTGCTACTATTGCAGCACGAAAGCTGAAAAACTGAATTTGTTGCATGAAATACATTTCAAAACCGGAAACGACGTAAAGTTATATCCAAAAATTGCTGAAATGTTTAAAATGAAGGTATGGAATTTCGATTCATTCACCTTTCGAATTGGTTTTGCCTTGGGTGAATTGAGTTTTATGTGTCCTGATCCCACGATAACTCAAGAAACTGAAGTTGGTTCAACTGTTCTGTGTGGCAAAAAAAGCAGTTTGGAAGGAGATATTCTTGGAGAAATAAAGAAGAGACTTAATTTCAAAACTGAATTGGTAATTTTTGGAATTTCTTACATAGGAACGACGTATGCGAATATAATTCACAATGTTAACCAAAACAGCGCTCATTGGGGTATCGGAGGTATAACGATGACCCCCAGTAGATGGAATAAGTCCCAATTTAGTTATTCAGTAAACAATGATCCACCACTAATCATGTACAGCTACAGTGAATCGTTTTTTGAAGATGGTAATTTGCGTATGTGTTAAGTTATTGTTTTTGTTTCATTTTGCTCTATTTAATCTGTGTTAAACTTATTTTTAGGTATAAAGTTGATTTACGTTTTTTCTATCTTAACATGGATATCAATTATTCTGTCATTATTTGCGCAATCAGTAATTGCTTACATATTCATAAAATTCTCTAATGGAAAAAATACCACGTCAATTGGTGGTATTATTTGGGTAAGTGTTTAAAATTAAAGAACTCACGAGTATTTAACTTTTTGCGATATATTTGTTATGCTCATTACTTTTTAGGTACTTTTTCTTCCGCTTCTTGAACAACCACCTAACAAAAAATTGAAATCGGTTGGAGGTTTTATTTTAGTTTATTGGTTACTTTGTTGCATTTGTATCAGTAGCTTATATAAATCACAACTAACATCTTATATAACAAAACCCCCTCCTAAAGCTAAAGTCAATCTAGATCAACTGGTGAACGATGGATACAAATTAAATTTACCTGATGATGTGAGTTTCGATATTCTTGATTTATTGTTCAAATTTAACACGAAATTAAAGTATTACCCATATAGGTATACGTTTTTTTCTATTAATGATGCGAATAATTTAATTTTTTAGGCGAAATACATTACAGAAATGTTAGAGACCACAACTGACAAATTCCTTCTGTCAATAGGTAAAAGTGTGACTTTTTACGATGATTATTGTTCTTCTTTGAAAGGAATTATAGGTAAAAAGAACATAGTTATAATTGAAATAGACGAATTAATGTATCAATTCAATAGCAAATGCAGACAAGTTTTGACGGACGAAGATGTACTAACCTTCCGTGTAACTCCAGATAACATCTTCCCTTCATCTCACTCCTGGGTATTTAAACATGGATCTCCGTTCTTTCCTCATATTGACAGATACATTAAACTGTTTTACGAAAACGGGTTGATGGAGAAATGGGGAGAGTATCTCCTAACCCCTAATCAAAATCTAAGTGTGTATTTCGATGGGAACTCAATAGTTGACCAAGGAAGTTTGAATTCATACCAATCAAAATTTTATGGTCAGTTTGTGTTGTGGATTTACGGAATAGCACTTTCTTGCACCTGTTTTATATTTGAATTACTCGTGAAATTTTTTAAGACTTAAATAAAATAAATTTTTGATCAAGTGCATTGTATGTCAGATTTTAATTTATCCCGCACCTTAATTAAAGTTATTAAAATTACTTTTGCGAACTTGAACAATGGAGATAATTTTTTATGGAGACACGTGTTAAAAAATATAAAACAACTCGTGAGTATTCTGCTATATTGTGATATATTTTTCACACACGAAAATCAATTTAGTTTTTTTCTTCTTTCAAATTAAGTTACATTTTACGTACATTATATTTGTGAAACTTTTATGGTTTTAGACATAATAATTAACCCAAGAAAGATATAAAACTATACAAAATAATTACACATAATCAAATAACTTTATAAAGATTAACAATCCAACAAATATCTACTCCGTGTTCTTGTCTGGAAAACAGGTGGACTTATTCAAAATATCGATTATTTAATTTCATTTATATATTAGTCGGTATCAAAAAGCCATAAAAATGATTTATGACGTATTATATTTTTAAAATCAGGATCTATTTAAAAAACCTTTATTGTTTTTAATACAATAATACTCGCTTTTACTTTAAAGTTTTCACAGTATTTGGTTAAAACGATTGCTTCGGTGCAACGCAAACTTTATCCTATACTGTGGAGTGTTATTGCATCCATCCAGCTAATTGCCAACAACAGCTCATTGGCCAATAAAAGCGTGACGTCATAATAAAACAGCCAAGTGGCACTTTGAATCCTATTGCTCCTGATTGAACCGGAAGGTGATTTATATCATATATTTTTGGGATTTCTACTATTTATTCTTTGCTTTGTTTTGTTCATATTTTAAGTTTCTCCAGATATTTGTTCACAAAGACTGGATTTTACCCACTATTTTTTTTTAACTCGAATACGTGTTTAGTAATACTCAGCGTAACAACGAAATTCATTGCTTTTCTACGAGGGGAGGTAAATGTTTCATCATCATCATAATTCCCTTTCCGCACCTAATGGTGCATAGGGTACTGCATTGGTACATAAATCCCAGCGCATCTCAATCATTTTTGTCACATGAAGGTAAGATGATCAGTTTTACGCTTTGGGTACCAGTCCAGGAAACTATGAAATATTTTAGAGTAACAACACCCTTTTTAATAAATATTTCGTGGCAACCATATAGGGAATTGAACCCAAGGCCTCTTGCATAGTAGGCAAACGTGCGAACCACTACACCAGGAGGCCGATTTTTTTTGCCAATTCATATTAAATATAAAAAATATATTTTTTGTGTGTCAACCTCGTTTTGAACCTCTTTTGTCTTTTATTATTTTGAAAACTATCGCAATTCCTGGTTATATGTCTAAAAAAGCAGGTGAATCTTGGTAAAATGATTATATCTTTAAGCTCTCAGAAGTATGCATTAAAATAATACAATAGCTGAAATTCTGATTGCTAGATATTGTTTAGATATACCTTACAATTTCATCAAATTGCACCTTTTTCAACTGAACCTACTGTAGTCCCCTCCATTTACTGAAAATGTACGTTTTACATTGTCATACATTGATTATAGGAGAACAAATTGACATTAGATTCCTAACTGAGTACGTCATGAATACGACAATTTGTTATTAAATGTACACTTCATCAGCATCAGCCGTCTCTTGTCCAATGGTGATATAGGCCTCCCCCTTTAGTCTCCATATCTCCCTATCCTAAGCCAACCGCATCCAACCACTTCCTGCATTTCGTCTTATGTCATCAGACCACCTTGTCTGAGGCCTGCCGACACCTCTTCTACCCATTCTGAGTCGCCATTATAGGACTTTTTTAGTCCATCTAGAGTCTGTGGTTCTGGTTACATGACCAGCCCAGCTCTATTTCTGGTTGGCAGCCATATGGACCACATCGGTGACCTTTGTTCGCGCTCTAATCCTTGTATTGGTTTTTCTGTCTCTTAACGAAATACCCAGAATTTTCCTTTCCACGGCTCTCTGTGTCACTGATAATTTGTGTAATTTTTTTTACGTGAACACAAAAGTTTTACAGCCATATGTCCGTACAGGAAGAACACAAGCATCAAAAAGTTTCTTCTTTAAGTAATGTGAATACTTCGGAGATTTCAAGATACATGAGAGCTTACCAAAGGCAGCCCATGCTAAACCGCGCCTTCTTTCTATTTCTTCATCTTGATTATCTTTCCCGAGTTTTATTTCGTGTCCTAGGTATATATAACTATCAACCTTTCCAATGATTTGTCCATTTACTAAGATGTTACATGATTGGCTTGCATCACTCATTACTTTAGTTTTTGAAGCATTTATTTTAATGTACACTTAGATATTATTAATTATAAGTACAGTAAAGTCAACGAGTGTAGTTAGAGACATCTTGATATCTTTAAAAGTGAATAAAATAAACCAATAAAATGTGCGATACTGCCTTTTTTGACGACTGGAGGGCGATTTAATTACTCATTACAAATTGCCCCTCAACACCTCACGGCACATAACATAATGAATGTAAATAAGTACATTGACAGTGTCAGAGGAGGAATACAGTTTTTATTTGTTGAATAGAACCAGAAAAATCATTGGAAAGGCAATCTTTCATCTAAGTGATTTAACTAGAAGTTATTTTTTGTACGATTGAAAACGTATTTATACAATATAATTGCCAGGCTTATTCTGCCACAATTTCGTTTAGTAAGGTCGTTCATTCGTCATATATCCATCTTACTTTATCGCAATAAAAATTTTGCTCTTGTTCTTTCTCATAAGATACGAATGAATTTACGAAACGAATAAGTTATAGAATAAGGTCACAGAACCTACATGTTGTGGCACATAATTAAATTACAATCAATTTGTTTATATTTTACAAAAGGCATCGACGATGTAAAATAAAGGTAACGCCAAGTTTGCAAAAAGCTCTTTTTAATATCAGACTCCCATAAATAATAAATAAATATTGTTGACGTTATACTTATTATCAAAAATGTTAAATTAATTAACAGTAAACGCATGAGTGATGTCGATAAAAAACAATTTTAGGTAGAAACAATAAAAAAAGCGAATTTATAGGTTTTTGCAATCAATGAAAGTATTATTAAAAAAATCTTTTTCACTTTAATTCTTTTGAAAAAAGTTCCTGCAAAACGCATTAAATATTTTTTTTAACGTTTAGTGTAGTATACAATCTTTTTTTTCCATTTACAAAAATTGAGTAATGACAAAAACTGTTATATTGTTGATTTATTTGGTATTTTACTGTATTTATATTAAAAGTGAACGAATATAATGAGCACAGCTTAAAGTTAAAAACCCTGCTGAGCTATTCTGAACCACTCTCGCGGCCGTAGAAAACACTTTTATTCCGTGTATACAAAATACGCACGTAAATCAAGGTCATATACATTATTTTACTTGACCACAAGACTTCTAAATTGGATGTCAAGTAGACGCAAGTTATGATTTTTGATATGCCCTTTCTGTTCGTGTTCAATTGAGGGAATGGAGGAGAAAATAAATAAGAAGAATAAAGACAATGCATGTTTAATAATTAAGGGATTATTTTTTTTCAACTTATTATATCAGAAATCAATCACTGATTTGAGTTTACTGAACACTTTATTTTATTTTTACATATAAAAACAAAAATTTCCTGACAATTGTTTCGCCTTGTTAGGGCATTTTCAAACGCATGTATTTTAGTATGAAGTATTTTTTTTATTGGTTTGTTCTCTTTATTAGGAGAAAAACCGACACAATTTATTTTAATAACCAATACAATTTTAATTTCTCTAAAAATATTTTATAACATGATTTGCACTAATCGCATTTGATTATAAATCAGTGGTTTGGTTAGGAACTGCAGAGACTGGAAGGCGAAAAAACATCAGTTTGGTAAATTTTAAGCTCAATATGTAGGCTAAAATTAAATTTATTTTGATTATTTACATACCGTATGTTACTTTTCAAGGCCTTTTGAATATGAAACATCCCCTAAAATATTATCTTAAAGCACAAATTTAATTTATGCTAACATAATAACTAAGCAAGGGTAAACTTCATAAATAAGCAACACGTGTTTTTAACGACTTGTTTAAACATGCACATTAATCAATTTCCAGACATTAAAACGTAAAGCAATTGAAATTTTTTCCTAAAAATTATTTGACGTAGTCATTTTCTCACATAAGGATAAATATTTCGTTCATATTATTGATTAGTCCGGCATTAAATTTGTGGAATAACATGATTAAATATCAGAATTCGCTAATCACATAATAGCATCGAACCATTCTTTGATTCATATGAAATCAAACTCCTTCATTCTACAACAAGTAAAGGCGAATTAGTTAATAGTTTAGAATATATAAATGCAAAAAAAATCGGAAAAAAGTTAATTAACACTATGAACACCGGCCAAATACGCATGAAACTTACCCTGCCTAGCCAATTTTTGTGAAATTTCGTAATTTGTGAAGGGTTTCTTAAAAGTGTTAAAATAACAAAAATGCTTGGTTAAATAAACTAAAACTTAATCTGAATTTCAATCTTCAAAATCAGACGTCAATTGCAAGCGAAACTGAGCGAAACCGTAATGGCGAATAGCGATATGTGCAAATGCCCACGACAAGCCGTGAAGAAAAAAAATATTTCAATCGATAAAGGAGATATTTTTAATTGAATCGGCATTCACTTCGTAACACTTCGTTATAAATTATTATGAAAATAAAACTTTGTTATTCGTGTAACACAATTTTATTCTTTTACAAGAACACAACTATAGTTTCGGAAGAGCACTCCTATGACATTGTGAACAATATTCTGTGTTTACTATATTAGTTTTATATCACCCGTCGATGGGAGGAGTGCTCTCCCGAAACTATAGTTGTGTTCTTGTAAAATAATAAAATTGTGGAACACGAATAACAAAGTTTTATTTTCATAATAATTGATAAAAGAGATCCCTATATTTATCGATTTTCCAAATCAGATTACAGTTTTGGAATGATTCGAGTGTTCGAGCTATTCATAGAACTATAAAAAAGATATAATGAAAGTCACGCCATGTCAATAAAATGCACATTTTAAAACCACGCAAAAACACGGGACTGGGACACAACGCGTGGTTATCACGTGCTTACATTGCTCCGGGATACAATGTGTAAATAATTCTTTATTGAACAAAAAAAAAAAAACATAATTTTTTAATAACCATAATGTACAATTGCATACATACAAAAATAATAACAAAGGTAAACACACTTTAATTGTGAACTTAGTGCCACAAGCAATTTCTTACATTCCAACAAAAACTAAATAAAAATTTATTTATTTTTAAATAATAAAAAATAAAGAAAATAAAAATTACAATAAAAAACAAATGAATGAAAAAGTTAACAAAATACAAACAGTAAAAACATTGTACAAGATTATGGTGTCTATTGCTAAAATTAATTATATTGAATACATTTTAATTTATTCTATAACATCTTCCAAATATCCATTTATAGTATAGATTAATTTATTGATTAAAAATACTTTTAATACACCAGCAAATTTTTGGGCACATTTTATTTAATTAATTTTATTGGGGAGCTTATTGTAAATGATATTTTTACTGCTATGCATAAAATTCCTCGCTATTACTTTATGATTTATATGATTATCAGAAATATTTTCCATGGTTTTTCATTTTATTTATTTATAATTTTATAAGCCCGCCATGGTTATTTAAAACTACTGGTTTTAGATGAAGTATAAATAGTAGGTGAAAAATTTAGTCATATAGATCTCACGTACGTCGATGTTTTCGGCTCTGATATAAGAAAAATGAACGAAAAAATGAAGTCAAAACGAAATAGGTTATAAAGATTAAAAAATTGGTAATATTACACAATGAGTAAAGTTGCTACATTAACCAGCTAATGACAAGTCATAAGCCCTGTAAATGTTTTGTTTCAATCTACTAGAATTAACCAGTTTTAAACAACAATCAGAAATTAGGAATCAAGTCGGGGCAGAGTGAAATTCGAACTTCGGACTTCTGATCCGTGAGTCCGTGACACTAGCTAGCTACGGAACCACAGTCCGATTTCTGTAGTGATATGTTTTAAAAAAGTATATCATAAGGTCAGGTTATGTTTTTTGATAGAAACATTTTTTTGTATTAAGTTTTAGTCATATTATGACTCGCCTTAATGTAGTCGTTAAGTGCTGTTTTAGGTTTCAAATTTGAACAGACGAACATGACCCTTATTTACCTCAACAACAAGGCTCAAATTTTTGTATGTAAGTATGGCCGTTTTTGACATCAGAAAAAATCTACACTGCTCGATAAGAAAACATAGGGTGGAGTGTTTTTTTATTTTTTTAACAAATATTTTATTAATAGTCAATTGGCAGGTAAATATACAAACCACCATAAGGCCGCTTAATCTCTACTTGATTAATTTTAGAATAATTTTCCCCTACGTGTAGAAACTAAAGAAATAAATCGAAAAAAGAAATGGTAAGATTCATACGGCTGAATAATTTCACCAGATCAGTTTTGGCTCTTTTAGTTTACAAATATGAAAGAAAGATGTCCTGACGAGGCAAAACAGTTGTCACGAAAGTTTGTTTTTATATTTGTAAAAATAAAAGACCGGTTTCAAAGCAATCAGGCTTCTTCGTCAAGGTTTACGTAACGAATGAATTGATTCCTATTTTTTTTTTATCATGTTCACTAAATACTACACGTTGACCCAAAAAATCAAGTCGTTTTTTCCTTACACGGGTGGTAATTTGATATCAGTTTTTTCGAAATTAGTGGTTAAAAACAAAGTTGTTTTATTTATTTTATTATAATTAATAACCACAAAGTTAGTGCTTCAAATATAATTTTTATAAAATAAATTGTTCAGTAGAATGAAATCAGTATTTGATTTCTTATATTATTAGTTTAAATAAGGAATTCTACGAAATAAACGCCAAATCAATCAATCAATCAATGAAAGAAAGCGTTGAGGAAATGTGGATGTTTAAACGAGGGCACAACTGCGAATGCTATACAGTGAGTAAAAAGGCCACTTAAATCAGCCAATGACCGGTCGTAGGCCTGTAAATGTCTAGACTTACACATTTCCTTCTCAAAAGTTATTTAAAAAAAAATATAATTCATTGCCCAAAAAAAATTATGTTCAAAACTTGTTTATTTATCGTAGCTGCTCCAAATTTAATTTACTTTGTCCCCATTTAGATATTTTAATACAAAATTTTGACTCAAAAAAACTTTTTGAAACACTGTAAAATGAAACATTTGTCAGTGTGTAATAAGTTTATGTTCCTTTAATTATGTTTATTTTATTATAATATTAAAATTTTGAATTGGTTAACTATATTATGAAAATCCCTCTCCTCCACTCCTCCACTCTATTTCCACATCCCTTAACCTTCTTACGAGCTCTTTTTTTTTTTTCATGTCTGATATAATATATTATTTTTCTCTTTACTGTGTAACATATTCTCGCATTATATTTGTGAAAAACTTTAATTGGATGTTTGTACTGTTTTTTATATTTTGTATTCTTATATAACAACTGTTGTTTTTCCTTAATAAAAAAAATCAATAAATAAATGGTTAATTGGTTCTCCTGCCAAATTCAGTATATGGTGTTTCAGTCATTTAATATTTTACCACAGATCTAATCTATTTTCATTAAAAAATATTAATTAATAAACACCCACAGTTATTAGAAGTTACCGCAATGAACAACTTCGATGCGATAGCTAACCGTTTGCAGTAAAATCAGTTTATTATTCCAGTCGACGCGACGTTCGCTCTTTAAGTGCAGACGACAAAAGTCAAATAGTTCAAATGACTCCGTCCGTGAAGTGCTGGACACACTTCCAACCATAAAGTTCCATAGCCCAGTAAAACGATAATTTCCGCCCAAAATATTTACTGAGGCCTCAAAAAATACAGTATTTTGTGAAAACCCATTCATCAAAAATTGCGGTATAATTAAAGCTGAAAGAGCAAAGGTTAATTTTTTAACAATGTTTTAGTATGTTCAAATGCTTGCAGACTAGCTGGATTTCCTTCCTAGGGAGTTAATTATATTTCAATTTATTTCAACAGAGAGGGAAAAAATTTTTGAGAAGGGAATATGGAAGTCTAGGCATTTACAAGACTTGTGACCTGTAATTGGCTGGTTTAAGTGGCCACTTTACACACTGTGTAACATTCACTATTCTGTCCATGTTTGATCTGTTGGCTTTTGTGAAGGAAAGAGCTAAAACCTTGGTCGCGTGGGTGAGATTCATCCGGCTGAACCAAATCACCTACTAGCTTGCACCTATTTCCAGCCAAACAAAAAACAAACCAGTCAAAAAAAAGTATAAACAAATTATTTTTTTTCGAACTAGAACTATTTTTAGAGGGCTCGAACTTATTAACATAATGAAAAACATATTTTTATTTTACATACATACTGAGGAATGTAGGATCAGGAAATGAGTTAGGAAGGAGACAGGAAGAGGACCATGGAAAGAAAAGGATATTTATTTTAAAAAGAGGGAATTTAGGGTTCTAAGGATATATTAGTCACAAATGTTTCTTGATAGTGGCCAAGGAACATTACCTAACACAAAAACCATCTCTGAGGAAGTAATTATAATTTATTTTTTTGAAAAAAAAAAGAAGGGTTTTTCTTTTTAATGGCATGTTTTTAACCAAAAATAAAAACTAAGTAAAAAATCACATTTTTGAATCAACAATGTTATGTGTGTGTCCAAATGTTTTTAGCCAATGACCGGTCATAAGCCCTGTAAATGTTAAGAGTTCCATATTTCATTCTCAAAAACATTTTCCCTCGTTGCCACAAATTTATATTTGAATAACCCCCTAGGGAGGTAATCCAGCCTGCCTACAAACATTTGGACATACTCAAAACATTGTAGTTTATTTCCTTTACTAAAAAAATACATTTTTAATTCTTTACGCACCTGAAAGCAAAACTCTAAACATAATTGTACATACCTATTTCATTCAATTAAAAAAAAATTGTAAAAATACTGCTAATTTCCCTTTTTGAAGGAGTTTTTCGGCAGCGTTTATAATGTGCATTAAAAATATAAAGAAATTAGAAAGATGAAATATCATATTGATATAATAAAAAATTACGATATTGATGACCCTACATATTAGATATTTTATTTTTATTAAATAAAAAGTAATTATTTTTGTACGTTTTTTTTCCGTTATTACGATATGCATTTGCATGATCTTCGTTTCTTTGTATTCGTACAGCACGCAGCCAAGTGCACATAGGGGTATTTCGCCAATCTCGGACACAACAATTTATTTGAATTTTATCAGTCTAAATAGATAAAATAGTTAACTTAACCTTCAAAAAAAAGGATTTTGCATTACATGAATTTAAGAAAAACTATAAACTTTAAGTCAAAATGTTTATTTTGTAAAGTTACATGTTAAGATTTGAATTTCAAATTTACATTTTCGTTAAAACTAACCCCCCCATGGTCGCCCATAGCTCTCAGTTTATTTAACTTTGTCAATGACATGATGTTTTTTTACTTGCTTTTAATTCTTTTTAATTCCCTGTTGTCCTAATAGATGCGGTTAAAACTCGTCTGTGCAGCGGTTGGATTAACAGCGCCTTAAATGGTTTTAATAAACGCTTTGCGAATCGACCTTTTTATATTAAAGGTAATAGACTGCACAAAGCGAAGAAGAAAATAAGAAAGTGAACTTGAATACCCCGAGAAATTACCCCCTGTCTTTAGAATTGAAATAAACTGAAACAGGCTGCCTGTTGGATTTCATGAACCTTCAATTTTATAGCTTTAAATGTCATAAAGCCACGGGGAATATTAATTTTAATTAAGGTACGCAGATACATCAGAAATAATACTCCACATGAATTATGGATAGTATAAATACATAAATTAATCATTTTGAAGTAATGTCAATGTAAGTATGTTTATCAGTACGAAGAATATTTGATCCAAGTGTAATTAATTTGTTTACCATAAAGTCATTTCCACGTCAAAATTAAAAATATAAAATCATTAAAAAGGTAATTGTTTCTCATTAAAATTACATGTGCAGCAGGCGCGTGCGGTGACTTTTATCTGAAGGGATGTTGCCAAAAAATAATCATATTCTCACTTTTAGCAGATGTGATGGTAGATATACGTACTTAAATCATAAAATTTACTCATCAATCAGTTATGTTGTATTTGTTTATTTATACTTTTATAAAGTTTTGATTTGAAGCATGAAATGACAAAATAATTTGTCATTCTGAAAAGTTTTACCTAGATTTTAAGTCAAATCAAATCACTTTCCTAAAGCGCGTTTGAGGAATTATATAATACGCTTTTTAAGTTATCAATAATATCAATAATGAATAATTGACGATCAATAAATCAACGGAGAACAGGCAGGCGTCTCTAAGATGAAGTTGTAAACATTCTTATTTTCTTCTTCTTTTTCTCCTCCTAAGTTAAGCATGTGAACATCACCAGACGTCTCCATAAAACCTTATCGTTAGTCAGTACTCTGGCCTCCTCCAACGTCAATTCTGCGTCCCTTAGTTCCACCGAATAAAACCGAAAGGTCACCATTGACGGTCTTCCAGGACGATGTTCGTAGATGTTTAAAGGAGATAAATATTAAAACACCTAAAACATGACCCGAGGCAGTCGTTTTTAAATTTGGGCCAAATGTCAATAATACGCTACTTCAAACTTTATGCTTAACGTTATTAGAGTATTTTTTTCTTTGCATTATACAAATTGGATGCTATTATCTCTCCAAGTCTCGTAGGAGAAACCTAATACGCAATGATCCTAACACGCGTGCGCAAAAATTCGGACAATTGCTGTGGGGACTAGACGCAACTCGACAAGCAGCTTTTCGCGTATACAACTAATACTATCAATATCAAGATACTTGGATATTCAGTACGTACATTGATATAGGAAATACGCATATCTAGCTACATACTAGCTAGGTATGTATAGTGAAAATATTAGTTGAATCACGTGCACCCGAACGTTTTCAGTGAGAATTTAAGGAATACATATTTGTAGATGTTATTTCGTATTTTTAATGTTATTTTTGTAATACATTTTATTTTCATTTTTTTAAGGGATGCGCCGCGTCCACAGTATCTATGGACGGAACGCGCTTGATGTACAGTTAAAAATATCAGTGATCTAGATTACGAATTATAAAAATATATACATATATTAACTATTGTAATGTTTATAAAATACTGTGAGCATATAATAACAAAGTAAGAAAAATGACATAACTTATTAATTCGGCATGTACTTAGTGGAATACTATTTTGAATATATAATTACCAATAGACTTTGTATTTTTACGTCACAAACGAGTTCAATATAATAAAAATAAAACAAGATTTTATTCAGAATTGCTGTGTTCTTATAGCCGCATGTTTTGTAAAAAAATGTTTTTTATAAATTGCATATTTTTAAAAAAATACTTAACTCTCGATACACCTACATACCAAAATTTATATATACAAAATTACAAAAAAATAAAAACGTATACCAAATTCTTTGCGGCCAATAGTCCGGTGCTGAGTTGGGATACAACATAATAGAAAAAAGTTACAGACATATTATTCAAGAATACTAAACTTATAATTATTTTATAAAAATAAATTGAAATCAACATTTGGATAACACGACTCCTCATATTTAAATATATGCAATGTCTCGCAGCAGTTCCCGGCAATGGTTTCTTCCCTTCGACAAAATCCAAACATGTACGGTTCTTAATTTGTTGCAACAGAGAGGGCAAACATTTTTGAGAAGGAACAAAACTCCCGAACGGGAAATCAAACATATCTGTAAACATTTGGACATACTCAGAACATTGTTGAATTTACTAACTGGTGTAAGAAGAAGTATAAAAATTAGAAAATTGTTTTTAGACATTGCCTAGTAGGTAAATTGGTTCAGCCGGATGAATCTCACCTACATGATAAGTCGGTAGTCAGATAGCAAAAGGGACCATCTGTAATTCAAAAATGTTCAGGAGAGCTGAATTACGACTAAATTTCAAGACTTCAATCCACAAACTTAAATGTTTTAGTGTTATTTTCAAATAAAAAATTACCAGTCTAAATAACACTGTTTTTTTTTTTTTTCTATGCGTATTTACCGAAATATTTATTAAAACTAAAACACAGAAAATAATAGAGATGGTCCCTTCTGCCATTTGACTACCGAAGTGTTTCTTCACTTTTCCTTCACAAAAGTTGAAATATGGAAGAGTTGAGGAAATGTTGCTGTTTAAACATTAGCAGAATGGCAAATACTTCACAGTGTCCAAAGTGGCCACTTAAACCAGACAATGACAGTTCATAAGCCTTGTAAATGCGTACACTTCCATATTTCCTTCTTGAAAACGTTTTCCCTCTCTGTTGCAACAAATTAAGATCTAAATAACTCCCTAAGGAGGAAATCCAGCCAGTCTGCAACCATTTGGACATACTCAAACATTGTTAAAAATTAACCTTTTCTATTTCAGCTTTAATTATACCGCAATTTTTGATGAATGGGTTTCTACAGAATACTGTATTGTTTGAGGCCTCGGTAAATATTTTGGGCGGAAATCATCGTTTTACTGGGCTATGGGAAGATATCCAGCCTGCCCGCATACATTTGGATATATTTAAAATAATGTTAATTAAATAGTTTTTATTTTAGTGATCTTTAAGTGTTCATCCAGGGTATTGAACACCCTTGAGGTCACAAAAGAGAAATTTCTCTGAGTGAAAGTCGTACGTGTTTGGGTATTAAATCATTTAAATTACGTGCGAGCATTCTGCTGGGATCTCTTTTTACCGCATGACCAGAAATGTGTCAATATCTCATTTATTTTTAAAATGTCAAATTTCCAGTATTTTTGTGAATTTAAACAATGTCTCAGATGGAAAAGTGAGGGCACATCGAAGCATCACTCATTACATTATGGAAAAAATCGAAAAGAAAACTCTGTGTCAGTTGGAATATTTTTTTATTACCTTTCAATATTTTTTTTAATTTCCGGTATTGATATGAAACTTCTTATAAAGATGAGGTTTTTCGGTATTTTAATTTTTTTATTTGTTAATAGACTATCAAACTAAGGCAACAATATTTTTTTGAAATATTCTCATGGCGCTGAAGTTTTGTAATTTTAAAATTACTCTGCCTGTGACGTCACAAGTTCTAGCCGGTGAAAGCTACTGATATTTAAAAGAAGAACACCATAGCGTAAATAAACACTAAACGTTGAAAAAAATGTCTACCTGAAACCGGAAATATATCTCAATACATAACAATGCTAACAGTAACTACGCACACGCGTTTCCAGAAATTATCACATGGCGACGGTATCTACCTACTATCTACAAAAGCTTCTCTTCGGACATCTATCTCCCTTTGTTAACCATGGAGTTAAAACGGTGTTTTGTTTATTTGGTTTTTTATTGCTTACTTCTTGGCATGAACACTTGACAAACTTGCTACTATCCTCTTTTTTTTGTAAATTTATTGATATCATTTTAACTTTGCTAGCATTCCACTCGTCCATGCGCTTTGTAGCTGCACGATAATTGGTTATCTAGCTTTCATATATCAACTTAAGAATACCTAAATTTTATTTTATTTTAATTAAAATCTTAAAGTAGGGCACACATATCATACATATTGTTATGTGTGTTCTAATAATAACATTGCAAATATATTTAATTTATAAATTGTTTATCACAAATGTCTTGACCATTATTTTGTAAATGGGGTCTAGAATTCCAATCGTCTATACGCTTAGTAGCTGCAAGACGTGTTGTAATCTTACTCCTTTTTATTACTCATGTTATTATTTTTTCAAATATCATTAATACAATAAACTTATTTGTAAATTTTTAAATGTGCAAATGGGGGCGAAATTTCTAACTGTCTATTTTTTAATTTTTTATTTTTTATTTATTAAGGAAAAACAACAGTTGTTATATAAGAATCCAAAATATAAATAATAATACATACATCCAGTTAAAGTTTTTTTATAAATATAATGACAGAACATGTTACAAAGTAAAGAGAAAAATAATATATTATATAAGACATGAGAAAAAAAATAGCTCTGAAAAAGATGAGGAAATAGAGTGGAGGAGTGGAAGAGAGGAATTTTCATAATATAGTAGAACAATTCAAAATTAAAATAAACATGATTAAAGGAACATACACTTATTACACACTGACCCATGTTTTATTTTACAGTGTTTCAAAAAGTTTTTTCTTGAAGTCACAAAATTTTGTATTAAAAATATCTAAATGGGGACATAGATAATTAAATTTGGAGCAGCTACGATAAATAAACGAGTTTAGAACATAATTTTTTTTGGGCAATAAATTATAAAAAAAATGAACTTGTCGTGTTGACTTTACGGGACAATTGATTGAAATACGCTGAAAGAGATATGGACTATCGATAAAATTGTTTGAAATTTTGAAGAGGAAAGACAGATCAGAAATGCTTCTACGTTTAGTTAGGGAAGTTAAACTATGAAAGAAAGAAGAGTCTTTATACGAGTCAAAATATGTGAGAGATTTACGATCCAGAAGTTTAAGGAATCTATTCTGTATTCTATCTAGTTGTGATATATAAATTTTATATCGAGGATTCCAAACAACAGATGCAAACTCAAAATGGCGGCGAACGTATGCATTATATAAGATTTTGAGGGATGTGGTTGTTTTGAATGGTCGAGTGGTGCGAAAAATAAAGCCCAGATTTCTGTAAGCCCTATTTATAGACGTCTGAATATGGGAATCAAATAAGAGTTTTTCATCCAAAATCACACCTAAATCTCTCAGCTCGTTTTTCCGGACAAGACAATTACCGTTAATTTCATAATTGAAAATAATTTTATTTATGTTTCTAGTGAACGAAATAACGAAACATTTATCAGTGTGTAAGAATAGCTGGTTATGGTAACAGTAATCCGCTAGTTTATTTAGGTCGTTTTGTAATTCCCAACAATTATTTTCTAACTTAACCTTTAAAAATAATTTTGTATCGTCAGCAAACATGAGAAAATTAGAATGTTTAATAAATTTGCCAATGTCATTTATGTTATGCGCTCTGTAGCTGTAAGACGTCCTGTAATCTAGCTCCTATCTGTTATAATTTTTGATTGAAAACGAGGAACTTGAATCCCAACGTCCATGCGCTCTGTAGCTGCAAGACGTACTGGGATATTTATTAATTGTACAGCGCCCTTGAAGTGATTTTCACAAAAATGGCGCTATATTAATTATCCAACTATATAATGCTGAAATCGATTGGTTGATTCTAAGAAATTATTACTAGTCACTAAATACCAGTCTTGTATTTCTCTCAACTTAAGTTCCGGAACTTAACTTGTAGTCAATAAATGTGGTGCAACTTTATTTGAATTCACAGTAAACTGTCATAAACATTTTCTAGAAAAAAAATTCAAACTATCGTTCTATGAAGGATCATCTCTATTTAATGATTTTTTTTTTCATGCATTTTCGAGAAACTTCGCCGTACAATCAAATGATTTTATTTTTTTCACGTGCAAGAAAATATTTTTTACATCTAACTTTTCGTAGCACTGAACTTTCTTGTTCTATTTACAAAACACTCATTAAAACAAACTGATATATGTTAGATGTAGGTTAGTCTCACCACGGGGTTTTCCATATTAATGTTTTAGATTTCCTGAAAACAAATAAATATGAATATAATATAGAATACAATATATAATAGGCAATAAATTTAAAAGTAAAAAAAACAAATATTTAAATAAATAATGCAAAATAAGTATCACAATGTGTCTTAATGAAAATAATACATTAAGAAAACAATTTTTTTAAATTTAAAATTTGAATTTTATTTTTATTGCGGTAAACCGGGTTCCAGCTCCAGGATAGTGTCCTGGAATCAAGCATCATAGGTCCAAGATACTAATCCTAGTATCATAATTCTCGAAAACTATCATAGATTCGAAAGTGGCTCGATGATTTGCAGGCCACATGAACGGAAGTACTTTTTTATGATAGAGAAAATCCAAAAGAAGTTTCTGAGATATCTCTACATGAAAGAGTGCGGGTTCTTGGCTCTACCCGATCGAGTTTCTTCAGGGTATGCTTGGCTACAACAGTTTAGAGACAAGAAGGAATGTGTATTTGACTACGAATTTTTATCGATTGTTGCGCGGTATGATAGATAATTCTGAGATTATGATGAGCATTGGTTAAAATGTTCCTGATAATTACCTAAGACAACGTCAGCATAGATTGTTTCATATTCCGATATACAGGACTAACCTGCCTATGGTTATGCCTATTGGAAGGGCTACCGCTATGCTGAACAACATCGCTCTGGATATTGATCTGCTCCATGTATCCGAAGGGGTTTTCCGGAGCAGGATTCTCCTACTACTTTGACATAAGTCTCTTTCATGTATTTTTGTCTTATTTATAATATGTACGTATTGAATACATGTTTGTAATGTATATGTTAAATTTAAAATAAATTATTTGAATTGAATTAAAATAATTTAATCACCATTTATTAATCATAGAGTTATTGACTACTAAATGCGACAATAGTATTTGTTTTTTAATAAATAAAAAAAAACGCATACCTTCGAGTAACATAAATACATTAAGACCCTGGTAGTTATTTTATTAATGCAATACTTTTCCGCATAGTAAAACCGTGTTTGGGAGTATTAATTGAAGATTGTATTCGTAATTACCGGGTTCTCGGGAATGCAGTGGCTCGTGCGGAGTGCGGAGTGCGTGTGCACAGAGCGAGTGCACGCGTGCACGCAATACCGCACGAGGAATTTCACCTGATTTATGCGATTCGTATTGTTTCTAGTTACAAACAGGGGTTTCATTCTCCCCCGCCTCATACTTCCGTTCCTATTATAATTTTAATGAATTAGCCCAAACACAGTAAAGGAACCTTCACAAAATGGCGGTTTGTGATTACAATAAATGGTTTCAATGTTAATTGAGATATATTATGGTTCAAGGTAATGTATTTTCTCGAGTTATTTGAGGCTTGATTAATAGATCTGCGGGATCCAATTTATGCGCCAAATGTAAAATTCTATTATAATTTTAATGAAACAATAAATTACTGATGTTTTCTACGTTCATAATAAGTATTCTGCCTTAATTCGTCGCCATTGTAGAAGCACTTAATTAAGAAGATTTGTTCCTGTGTGACTTAAACTAGCTTTGCAGTAATCAATGATATTCTTATTCTTGTTCTTAGTGGTAGGGGTCAGTGTAATGCAACGACGTCACTGCGACTTGTGAAGATCTATTGTGACGGGTCCTCGTGAATAGTTCTCGGCCTCTAAGTCCAAGTCTATAAAGAGCTTGGCTACTGTGTGGAAGGCGAGAGTTTATATTTTGCTAAATCTCCCTCTCTAAGCCCAGATCTGTAAAATATCAGGCATGACATTTGCATTATTATCAGCTGGTTTTTAACTCTTAAAAGACTGTGGTTAACAATTACTTTGCGCGGGCTGATGTAATATCGTGTTACCATAAGCAAAAGACGGAATATTCTCAAGTGTAGACATTTTAAAAAAACGTGGGAGACATACTGTAAAATAATTATTTTTCCATACTTAATAAAAATAAACGTATTATTTAGATCTTATCAAAGATTATCAGAGAGCTCGCAATCCGCCTAGGAATTGCTCGAGCAACTTTTAATATGATGCGTGTTGTCTGGAACTCAAGTCAAAACGAAATGCCAATTATTAAACTCTTGAATAATGCCAGTACTCCTATATAGGTGCGAATCTTGGCACCTTACCAAAGATCAAAACACCAAACTTCTGAGTTTTGAGAGTAAGTGCTTGAGAAGAATATTAGGTATAAGGTGGTTTGATTTTATTACCAACATTTAAGTCCGCGAACGGACGCAGCAGCCTCCTATAACGAGCGTTTTGAGAATGCAGCGGTGGACCTGGCTTGGACACGTGCCGCGCATGCCTAAGAAGAACCTAAACCCGAGTTGCCTCTTTTTTTAACCTGCGGGCTCACGCCGTCCTGGAAAGCCGTCAATATCAATCTTCAGACTTTATTCGGCGGAATTAAGGGGCGCTGGATTGACGTGGGAAGCGGCAAAAATGCTGGCTGGCGATAGGGTCTCCTGGAGACAACTGGCGATGTCCACATGCTCCACTTAGGAGCGGATGTGGAAAAGAAGAAGAAGATCATTTAGTCCTTTTATAGTTAAATAAATTAAAAATACGCCGGTCATTTTACGTGCGTGCGTTCATCCATCATCACGGTTAACAACCAATTGAATCACTTCTTAGAAATACCGGCCACAGAATAGCGTATCTGTCTTTCTTGTTATGAGTTCTATCTTCGTGTTCTCTCTTATACATATTTATAGCTATATTTTCTAAAAAACTCAGAGAGATATACGAGGGTTGTGTAAAAAATAGGGTTCTCAATTTTTTTTCAGGTTTAAGGCATTTTTTATTTGAACTGAAAAATACATCATTAGAAAGCTTAATATCACCAGATTTTTTAACGCCTTATTGTTGACGACTAATCCACTTTTATAATCCACCACATGTCCACCGATCCTGTTAAGTTTCAAAACAAAATAACCTTTTTTATAAAAAAATGTGGAAAAACTACATACCGATTGACCTTGAACGTCCCATACTTATAATAAATCTCGACAATTACCCAATGGATCTAAACCTGGTTTTCCCTGTCATGTAACGTGTCCTAAAACAAAGCCATTCGTATTTGTTATATCTTCAAAAAATAAAAAATAGTCTGTCATATTTGATTTTTACCGAAAGTTACCGTAAAATACCGTATTTTACCGAAATCTGGTAAAATAACCGTAAAATACCGGGGTAATTATACCGCCTTGCATCTCTACAGAAGTCGAGGAGTTCGATAAGCCCTTAGCGGACCCCCCACCCACGGGGACTCATAGTTTGTTATGTAGTAGTTACCAACAGACAATCATTCCAAGTTTCAGAACAATGGGCTTTTTTTCCTCCGAAAAGTCTAATTTGCCTGGGCTACACGATAAATTCATGAAATCCTTAAGTTCCAATTGTAATCGCGGCCCAGAGTAGGTAAGCAAAGTCGTGTATCATTTTCTCCATTCATATAGTTCGCAAACATTTCTTTATTCATATATGAGTTGTTGCATTTAAAATCTTCACGAAGTCTCTGGAATTTTTTAAACTGCGTAATATATTTCGGCCAATATAATCATATCCATATATTTTCTCAATAAGGTCACAATAAAGAAAACTAAAAAAAATACATTAGATTATTAATTAATGTAAAAAAACAGTTGAGCTGTCTCTTTAATTTTTTACTTTTCTCAAATACTTTAACTTGTGATGTTGGTAAGAGAATCTCTAATTAATTTGTACGTTTTACTGCGTTTACATAGAATTGTAATTCATCAAAAGTGAAATAAAAATGGATAAATTCTGTGGTAAAAATCTAGTTCTTTTTAAAATTATTATTAATAAAACATAAATAACTTATACATGATAAAGTTATTGTACTTCAATGAGAAAACTCATTTGAGACGGTTCATGAAAAAAAATATTTATGTGACAATATACTATTCTTCTTCTTCTTATCAGCCTGTTTTTCTTCACTGCTGGATATAGGCCTCTTCCAAATTTCTCCATATTTTTCTGTCCTGGGCACTTTGTTTCCATCCATTGCTCTCGAGTTCGACGACGTCGTCAGTCCATCTCCTTTGTGGTTTCCCCACTTTCCTTTTATTTTCGTAGGGTCTCCAGTTTAGTATCCTGGGGGTCCACATATCAACTTCTTGTCTCGCCACATGACCCACCCACTGCCATTTTAGTCTTCCCGCTCTTTCTGCGACATCGGTCACCTTTGTACGGTGTCTTATGTCCTCATTCCTTATTCGGTATTTTAAGGAATTATATAATATCAGTGAATAAAAATCAAAATAGTACATATGAAAACATAAAACACAGTATTATACACTATTTATAGAAATTATATAAGTACCCATCACTATTATGAAGATTCATGTTATATTTTTTGATTGCAACACTTTTAGATTTACTATTCGGCTTTTCATTTTTTAGTTCATCGGGGCAGTTTACTAAATTGGAAACGGCCAATATTTTTCAGAGATTTTTTGTCGAACTTCTTTGAGCGAAATTTAGAAACATCAAGATTGCTTAAGTTTTGTGTAGTGCGGTTGTAAATATTACGATTAGATGTGTATTTTAAATGTGTGCGACCAGAAAAGTTTATGATACTCAAAATAGTGTTGGTGATGTCATGCAGTGCCATTACCTTAAAATGAAGTATTTTGTCTGTCGGTGTTAACGAAAAGGCGGACTGTAATAGAAAAACGAATTTCATTCAGTTTTGTAAGATGTTGGGAGTATTTAAATAAAAGATAGGAACATGGAATGGACCTACCTTTGATATGAAGTGAATGTTCATCAATTTCGGACACTGGATGATGAAATACACTATGAAATGCACTATGAAATGTAACAATGTTTACAGTGACGCGTGACAAATTCAAGAACTTTTATGCAATGTAATGTTATGTGTCAAAAATGTTGTAAGTTTTGTTCCAAATTCAAATCTTCTAAGTTTTAACATCATCTATCTTGATGTAAGGTAGGTACCATAAGGACGGGTCAAGGAAAGGATGGGAAAGAATTATAATTGGCCAGGAATAACATCGATAAATGCTGTTATTTACTTAACAGTCGGTAAATATAATTTTCTATCTTCTATTTTATCTCCTCATCCTCAACCTTCTTGCAGTGCTTTTATTTTCTATTCTGCTGTCGTTGTTTCTAATAACTATGTTAAATGTTTATTTTTAATAAATGTTATTAAATATTTGTATGTAACCACTTACCGACTTTTCAATGTCTACCGGTTTCGAGACGTACCCGTCTCTTCATCAGGACCGGTAGACATAGAAAAGTCGGTAAGTGGTTATATACAAATATTTAATAACATTTATGAAAATGTTTGACAACAAAGTTAATGCTTTAAATATTTATAATATGTTTATTTTTTATAATTGTTAAAAACTTTAGCTGGGTGGTTGTACTACTTTTATTTTTTAAAAGGAGATTTTTCTTAAATAAAATAAAATAAAATACAAGGGATGGTTTCTAATAAAAAGTTTCACGCCTATGAAGTATAGCTTTTTTTTATTAAAAAAATTTAGCGATTTTTTTTCCATTAAATATTAAGTTTGCAATGAAATAAAGTAAGAGAATATTATTTTTACTTATCTATTAAAATTTTCGCCATATCTATTAAGTATTCTGCCTACGTTTTTAGGTGGTTGCTAAAGACAAGTTTTTACGGCCCAAATTAATTCATATAAATTTAAACTGAACTCATAAAGTACCTTAGCAATTAAATTCACAAGGTTGTATAATTAACGGTCTCTTTATTATAGTCCTTATTATATGACTGCGGAAGGATCTGCCAACGGGTTTCCTAAATTACAACCTGTGGTTCCTTTGCTTCGGGCGTTTAGAGTTTGTAATACCATCTACTCCCGACAACTGTTTCTAAACTATTATATTACTTAATAATGTATAAAATACACAACGGCTATAACGTTTTATTCCACTTTATCAAAAAAAACTTATTTGAACCGTGTTCACATAAGCAATATTTTAAGTGTGTAAACATGTTCCTAGACAAGGCTGGCTCCACTCCTTATGGAGTACCATATTAAACGATTATTACAACTGAGAAGGAAAATTTTATTGAAATCATCATAATGATTATCTTTCTTGCATCCAGTGATGCATAGGGCACAGTATTTGAAAACCAAATGCAGCGTATTTTGGTCATCTGTTACATGAAGGTAAAGTGATCAGTTTCTAGTCGAAATACAATGAAATATTGCAGTTTAAGCAACCTTTAATATAAATAATTAACTTTTGAGAACAAAATATGTAAGTCAAGGCATTTGAAGTGCTTAAAACTTGTCGTTAGCTAATTTAAGTGGCCACTATACACACTGTGTAACATTCAACATTTTGCCTATGTTTAAACATCCACATTTCCTCAACTCTTCTATCTGTTGACTTTTCTGAAGTAAAAGAGCTGAAACTTTTATCATGTTGGTGCAATTCATCCGGCTGAACCAACCACCTACTAGGCAACGCTTGAAAACGATTTTACAATTTTTATACTTCTTTTTTTTATCAGTTAGTTAATTTTACAATATTTTGAGTATGTCCAAATGTTTGCAGACTGACTGGATTTCTTTTAAAGGGAGTTGTTTAGATCTAATAAGATCAGGTCTGAATGGAAACATGTGGACATACTCAAAACATTGTTGAATCAATATTTCACGTCCGCAATGCCAGGAATCAAACCCAGCACCTCAAGAATGGTAGGCAAAAACGCCATCTTTTACACTACGACGCGGACATACCCCGACTCCATTCCGTTTTTCAGGATTTTTACCCAAGAGCTGCCATCGAGTCGAATACTCAGGATCAAGGTTTCTTTTTTGTCCTGGGTTCAGGTTATATATCACACATATAACTATGTTCTTCGTCTGCCTTTACAAAATAATTATCAAAAAGAAAATTCAGTTGTTAATTTTTGGTGTGGCTGTGAGGCCACACGAGTCTACATATTTATTAATAGAGAACAGCAGCCATTGTAATAAAAAAAAAAAACAAATAAACCAAAATCATATGTAAATTATTGTTTTCTATACTAAATTCAATTTACTTCATTTATTTAAAAATAAAGTATGCATTACAAACATACATTCAATACGTACATACTATAAAAAAGAAAAAAAATACATGAAAGAGACTCCTGTCAAAGTAGTGGGAGAATCCTGCCCCGGAAAACCCCTTTGGATACATGGAACAGATCAATATCTAGAGCGGTGTTGTTCAGCATTGCGGTAGCCCTTCTAACAGGCATAACCATCTGCAGGTTGGTCCTGTTTATCGGAATATGAAACAATCTACGCTGATAATGTCTTAAGTAATTATCAGAACATACAAACCAATGCTCATCATAATCTCAGGATTATCGACCGTACCGCGCAACAACCGATAAAAATGTGTGGTCAAATACACATTCCTTCTAGTCTCTAAACTTTTGTAAGCCAAGCATACCCTGGAGAAACTCGGTCGGGTAAGGCCAAAGATAAAACCCGTATTCTCTCATGAGGAGATATCTTTGAAACTTCTTTTGGATTTTTTCTATCATAAGAGAGTACTTCAGTTCATGTGGCGCCCAAATCATTCATACTCGAACCACACTATATATATAACTCAACGAATTCCGGAAAATTAGAAAAAAAGCCACCCCGTATCATTCCACTTAAAAAAAAAAAATATAACAATTATAATAAAATCGAACATATATATGAAAAGATTATTTATTGTGTATGCAGATAAACGGTAAAATTCCATATTAAAATTTGGTAAGGTATCTAAAATAAAACACCCATTTTGAATTTAATTATCATTTTTTAAAAAAATACATGTGACGCGTTTTATCTTGTTAGTACATTATCAAATTCAAATATCACACATTATGAGTTTGATAATATCCGAACAAAACGAAAATAATAAAAGTAAAATTAAATCCAATAAAAGTGTTTTAGTTTTACCAAAAACCTACCAAATATGATACTTTACCAAATTTCAAAGTTAAAGTTATTTTTTGTTTATTCGGTCTTCAAAAATATTTTCGCCAGCGGATCCGTACGGAGTGACCCCAGATCAACCTTGCCTCCTTTCTTCTTTCAAGCAAGTGAAAATAAATATATTATGAAAGTAAACAAAATCATATTGTTTGTAAAACTTGTTTAAATATAAGTTAGATTTAGTTATAATTATTAATATTTGTAATTAAGGTTCTGGCAGTTTATTTATAGTTGTAATAAATATAATACAAGACTTGATAAATCTTTTTTTTGAATTCGTAATTTCCTAAAACATGCCTAAATTCAACGATTGTTTTGGATTATTATGGAAAATAGACTATTGAACAGTTCATTATATCGGTTAATTTTTATTATTAAGTTCCAGTATTTCAAGATTTGTCGTCCTTTGCTTAATGTAACACGACGTTGTAGCACTGTATCTAGAGAGATTTTTATTCACAGCCGTTTAAGAGTTTAAAACTTAACTCAGCAGAGCAATTCATCGACACACAGTCTCTTTTGTTTGACTTAACTCGTCCATAGAATTTACCAGAAGGAATGCGTGACGAATCAGACTCATTCGCTGCCCAGCAAAGTGTGTAGGAACACAGTGCAACCTTTTTTGGATGATGCCGTGTAAATATTCGTTCCGATGTTTCGGCTACCATTACAGGATTTTGTAGAAAAAATATGTCTTCATTTACTAGTATTTTTTTTTAAGGAATAACCCACTAAGCCTCTCTTTTGAGGCTTGTCAGCAGGTGGGATAGAGGGGATATAAAAGGAGGTAATTAAAAATACACTACAACACCCAGACCAATTGAGAAAAAAATCTTTCTTGGATTTCTTTCTTGCAACTGGCGGGAATCGAACCCGTGACGTCAGTTTCACAATTAACCGTTTAACCAGCTGCGCCACGGTGCTTGTCAAATATAATTTATTAAATTTTCTAACATAATATTAAAATTCCTAAATCCCATACAAGTCATGGTCAAAATAGCTTTGTCTTCAAAGGTGTAAAAAAATATAATAATCTTCCCAATGAACTAAAAACAATTAAAAATAATATATCAATTGATAAATTTTTTGAACACGTGTAAAAACAACATTACGTTTTAATTAGTATGAATGTATTATTGTTTTATGTTTTTTCTTTATATATCCTATGTTTTTCTTTTTCTTTTTCATGTACTTGTATTTAAAATTCCTCCTATAAATAAACAACTAAAATAGTGTAAGTCACTCTCCAAGCACAAGATTTAGTTTCTTATTTTGGAGAGTTACAGTGATACCATTTCCTAGATGTGTAAAAGTAGATATGTTTAGAATTTTACAAAAACATGTACTTTTTATGAAATTTATTAATAAAAAAATTAAAAAAATCATCTAATCATCTAAAAAAGGTACATATTGATAACAGTGACGGTGAAAATCTACGCACCTTTCAAAAATACACAAATGATAAGCTTTAACATTTTTTTTAAATCTTAAAAAAGTATTTGAAACAGTAAATCATAGATTTTTAATTAATAAATTACGTAAAATTGGCATAAAAAGTGAGTGCATTTTGTTTTTTGAAAGTTACTTAGTAAATATACTGCAATGTACCAGGATCGGAAGTAATGTTAGTAATACTTAGATTGTTATACACGGAGTCCCACAAGGAACAGTTCTTGGCCCTTTGTTGTTTCTTATATATATTAATGACCTTTGTAATATAGTTGTCCCTGGTAAATTAGTTAATTATGCAGATGACACTGCAATAATTGTACAAACTAATACCTGGGATGAGACTTTAAAAAAAGCCAATAAATGTACAACTATTATCAAGGAGTGGTTGGATCAAAAATTTCTCTCGCAAAATTGTAATAAAACACTGTTTATTCTATTTTATAACTCAAAATCATCTTCCCCTTCTTCTTCACTTAATGTAATGGTTCATAATAAATATTGTAATCTTGACATATGTAATAACTGCGAAAAAATAAAGTCTGAAAGGTACATAAAATACCTGAGAGTGATCATTGAATGTCAACTTAAATGAACCAATCATCTTGAAATAATTGTTAATAAACTGATACATTTAACGTATGTGTTCAAACGGCTAAGTATTAACGCCCAGCTAAAAATTATTAAAATGGTATATTATGCACTTGTACAGTCATCGCTTTCCTATGAAATAATTGGATGGGGGGGGGGGGGGGGGAGCTTATAACAATTATATTAAACCATTGGAAACTGTTCAAAAATTAATATTAAAAATAATGCTTCACAATATTGACACTTTTTTCTCTCTCAAATTGTGTAGAAGCTAAACTTTTAGATATACGACAAACATATTGTTTTAACGTTTAAAATATGTATTTAAGAACCAAAATTTATTTACAAGTAATTCAAATAGATCAAATCAAAGAAGGAATCGAGTGTTGGAAATACCACATTGTAAAACGAGGCTCTCACAAAGACATGCATATTTTATAGGCCCAAAAATATTTAACTCCTATTTTACCGATAATGTTTCATTGATCACAAGCTTTCAAAATGTTCTATCTAACTATCCTGGATTAAAACTAAAAATATGAACTCTTTTTTAGTTTACTATTTTTACTGTTAATATGTATTTCATTTCTTTGTAACTATCCTTTATATTTAATACTATGTTTTACCTCTTATGTATACTGTAAAAAAAACAAAAAAAACACGCCTGAAGAAACATCTCTTTTCTCTTCCTTAATCTCTCTTCCTTTTCTGTTACCTCTTTTTTTTTCTTTTCCCATTGAACAATAGTATTGATTTAAGGTTATTTATATACCAAAACAGTTTTTAAAATTTTTATTTATATTTTTTTTTAGATTGGAGTTTTTTTTTATTTTTGCTCATATCAATAAAACTTTTATTGAATGGGTGGATCGGAAGAAATTGCCATATTGTAACAAGCCCTCTAATGTACAATTGAAATTATGTACACAAAGTTAAATCAATGAATAAAAAAACAAAATAACGAATTATTTCTTCGAACATCGTCGGTTGTTTAACCCACTCGCGACGCATTGCATAATGTTTAATTATTCCTGCATATATGCTTAATAGCACGAACGCCCGGGCTACGGAACGGATATTCTCGATTTAGCATGACGGTTGTAAAATGTAAATAACTACACATTATGAAGTTTGCTGCACAGATTACGCGTTTCAGGGAACAACTTGCGACTAATATAACAGACAGCTTTACGACAATTTGGACGCCATTTTAACTCAAATACGTAATACCATGTTTGCGTAAAAAATATCGTAATATGCGAAAGTTAAGCTGAGTTTACGTTAGATGAAGATTAAGCGCTGGTTGCAACATAAAAATCATAAGTTTGGTTAAATTTAAAAAATCGTTTCTTTCTTGTCAAATGAGGAACTTCAGCCCTGTGGGAAATTGGATACAAAAAATGTTTTTGTGCGCGCGGTAAAAGCATTAAATTGCACGGCAAAGTTTCTTGAAAATGTAAGTACAAAAAAAATATAAAAATATGTTTAAATAAAAACGGACGACGTCACTGGTTCGTATAAACCAACCAATGATATGAAGGATATACGGTTTGCGTATCGTAAACGAACCATTTAGAAGAATCTTTGACACACGCGGAATTATTTCAGGAATACAAAACCTTAAGTCATAGCGCTGATAATACGATTTATAAACATATTTTTTTGTCTTAGTTTTACAGTCTATTAACAAATAAATTTAAAAAAACACTGAACTTCCTTAACAGGTACGAAGATTTTCACGGTCACTGTTATCAATTTGTTTCTTTTTTGGGTGATACCGTGTTTGTTGGATTTGTTCCGACATTTCGGCTACCATTGCAGAAGCCATCTTCAGGGTAAACAGAGTATTTTGTAGAGAAAAAAAAGGGATGAAGTACTAGTGATTTGTACCGTGTCGTAGTCGGCGGTACCGGTAGTCGATGTTGATCTGCAATAGCGGAACACTTTATAGACACCGGACATTTTATCGCTTTTGAACCGAAAATTTTGCATGAACTCAGTAATTACAGTGCACGAATAATAAAAAAGGCAACTGAAATACACAGACACTCAAATAACATAAACAAAGACGACGGGCTAAAATTAAACTCAACTTGGTTACTAGCACTACATACTACAAAAATGAATAGAAATGTGTCTACTGCCGACTACAAGTTTTGTAAAAATGGCATTTTTCAATAAAAAAATATAAAAGCGCCATCTATGAATAATGAGTTTCATTTTTTCGTTTCGAATCACCTTAATAGTCTTGACGACGCGACGTGAAGACCTAATACCATTTGTATCTGGAAAGAAGGCAACTGGAAACGGCTTGCCTTAAATTACATGGTCGCAAATTCTCCAAGAAACATGACTGCCCCTCAAGCAGAGAATAAATTATTTCAAGACGAACCCGGAATCATTGTCCTGACCAGTCCACGTTATTCGTTGAACTACATTTTTATCAATTTAAATTTAAGTTCAGTGTTGAAAATCTAGATTGCATTTTAAGTATTTAATTATATGCGTTGGTCACAATGATTTAAAATTGGTAGGTCATTGTATTTTGTGATTATACTTTGTATCTGATATTGAAATCTTAAAGACTCCCAGGTTTCGTATTATATGTAATCATTATGTTTTATTTAGAGTCCACGTGACCCCTCTCATGTTACCACGTATGTAGCTGGCTGGTGGTAATGTTGGCGAGAGTGTAATGGATGAAGGTTCCACGTTTGAGGTTTAGCTTAAAGAATATTCTTTGAATATTTTTTTTTAGGACCGTTTAATCCAGTGCACATCGCAGGTTGCAATAATGTTTGTATTTATGTGTGCATCAAGAAATGTGTATACTTAATTAGATGTGTAACTATTTTAACTATGAGCATGACATAAATAATGTTGTGGTCCCGTAGCTAGTGTCTCGGACTCACGGACCAAAGGTCCGTGGTTCGAATCCCACTCTACCCCAACTTGATTTCATTTTCTAATAGTGAGTTATTTACAACTCTTTGAAAATGGCCCTCAAAATTAAACGTAAATATTTCATTAAAAAAAATATTTTTTTTTTACAATTTTATATCCTGTAATTATTTTCATGACTAAAAATTGTGTTGCTTTTAATTGACAAATATCTCCTTATTGTTTTATGTATATTTTATTTTTACTTTTTATGTTTATTAATTTACATATATTTTATTTTTCTTATTAATACAAGTATTTACACGTATCTTTAATTTTCTAATTATAAATGGTATATTCTGTAATTTATTTTTGTTCTTCAATTTTTAATTACTAACGATATATTTTCAAATTTATACTCGTATTTATGCTTCAATTTTTATTATTATCGGTATGTTTTCCAATTTATATTTTTGTTTAATTTCTTTATAACTAATGTTATATTTTATAATGTGTATTTATACTTCATTTATTATTATCGGTATATTTTCTATTTTATAATAATTATGTCTCATTTCTTTACTATTGATGGCATATTTTCTAATTTATTTTTATGATTCAATTTTTATTATTATTACTTGCATGTTTTCTAATTTATATTTAAATTGATTTTTTCTAATGTTATTATCATTCTTTGAATTTTTTAAGCATCATTTAATGAAATAATAAATTTAAAAAAAACACATGTAAAAAATAAGGTCCTTCCTAAACAAAGAAACTCTGTACATTTTAAAACTGTGAAATACATAAATAAATAAAAATAAATAAATTTGAATTTTTTTAAGCTTGCACAGGAAAATCTCACAAAAACGTAGAAACTATTAATGTCTAAATTTATATTGATTACCAAAGAGTTATCAAAATTAGAATAGATACCACGAAAGGATACCCTCCGGTCGTTTTAATTAAATGTTTCAAGTACTCTTAACAAAGTCTAAAAAGCCTATAAAATAAATAAAATAATGTTAGTTCTATGAAAACTCATAATTATTGAAGAAGAAGCATTCTTAAAACTTTTCAGACAGCTTGAAACTTATTAAATTTAAATGCCGTAATCGACCCATGATAATAAATTATTGTTAAAAGTATATCCCGCAGTTTAAATCGATCCCACTTGTTCATTTATGTGAGATTTGTTCAGCATTAAGATGAATTATTTAAAAAGTTTAAACTCCAAGTAAAATAAATAACAAATTACAACAGGGATAGAAAACATTTTCGAGAAGAGAATATAGAAGTCTAGGTATTTATAGAGCATATGATTTGTCATTGGCTGGTTTAAGTGGCCACTTTACCCATTCCTGTGGTAATTTGTTTATCCTAATGACTCCTTAGGGGAATCTTTTGTATATACACATTTGGACAAATTCAAAATATTGTAATAAAACTGTTAAGATTACATTGATATTTAAACCGCTAACTTTGCTTTCAAACATTTTATTAAATTAATACCCGTATGCAGAGACAAAACTTAAGGTGAGGAAAGTACATTCTATTGTCTTCACCTTCGGGTTATTCTTCGCATTTGAAATTAGAATGTACTTTCCTCACCTTAAATTTTATCTCTGCATACGGGTATAAGAGTACAAAAAAAGTTCCTTACGGGATATAAATTTTAAACTTAGAATCAGTCATGAATTTTAGAATTACGATTTTTTACTAAAAACATTAAATTTGTTAAAGCTTAACGATAGAAGAATAATTATAGATCTTTTAAATTTATTCAAAATTGTAAATTAAATATGGGATTGCCCTGAACTATTATCTCTCATCAACTTCAGGGTGCCTGGAAGAATGACTAGACAGGTGCCACCGTTTTGTAGCAACAATTTACCTACAGTGTACACTTGTAATGCCGTATTAAATAAACTTCATGAACTCGGCAATAGTTATTCCCACATATCTAATATATTTAGTAAAGGGTATTGTTCCTATAGAACAAACCTTTTGAACTTTTTAAAGATGGTGAATGGTAATTACATTTATTTATTCATGCATTTCATAATATATATATTTCCAGTTTTTTGTTCACTTTACCTAGCTGTGTGAAACAGTACTTATGATTTTCTTGTTGTTTTACTGTAGAATGTTTTACTATTTAAACTTTCTACTGAATATGCTGTATAATTATTAGGTTATTAAAAAAAATATAAATCTTCTAAAATTTTTGGTTTAATTTTTTTTTTATAAATCTTGGGTATAATAAATTAATTCTTTTTTAAAAAAAAAAAAAAAAACATTAAGCCAAATATGTTTATATTATAAATGTTTGTAAAAGGCTGATTTGCCGTTTATGTTTATAAAATAAAATAAAATAAAATAAATTAATAAATAAATGCTTGTAAACATGGTAGAGAATTCGGCTCTTCGAACCTCATGCAATCGGTCCTTCTGACCTGTAGGGCCATTGAAACGAGGCCCGAATAATGTTACAAAAACTACACAAATTTTACAAAAAATCTTACATATCTACGTAAAAATATTTGTTAATAAGCGATTAAAATACAAAAGAAAGGAATAAGTAATTTTAAAAAAAACAATCAACTTTGGCCGACTGTTACATGCAGGAACATTCGACCCTTCCAGCCTAATTTAACTTAATGAATCTGACCTCTTGGCTATATCAAATCGGCCCTACAGGCTTCAGTTATATAAATACGAATATTTATCAAGTATTTTCACAAAAAAATCGGTTAGTAAGCGATTAAAATTGAATAGCAAAGAATCTGTTATTTAAAATCATAACAGCTGTCACCAACTGTTACATGCTATTAAATTTGGCCCTCCAGGGCGTATTTAATTGGCCGCACGGGCCTTAGTAAATCTGTCCTCCTGGCCTTATTAAATCGTTGATCGGCTCTTAGAGCCTTGGTTAAATTCATTTATTCACATAAAATTCATTTTTACATTGATAATTTTCTCGAGGAAGTGAGATATTTTTGCGAAATGAAAAGTAGCATGTGGCACTTGTCAACTCTCCGGCTACCCCGATCTTTTAAAATATTACATAGATTGTTCGCTCAGTTGTGACGTGAAAGAAACACAAACAAACAGACGAACACACTTTTGCATTTATATTATTAGTGTGGATGGATAGGTATTTGATCAATTTTACCTGCGTAATAAGTGTTGCCTTGACAATCTGTAAAGAAAGTCATCTTAAAATGTGGCTAAAGATATACTAGAAAACCCACTAAGAATAAGGCCATCAAATAAATTAAAAAAATGAATGGTCAAAATAGAACGTAATCTTTTCATTGACTTTCGAGATTATCATAATCCTATAATGTTATCCCAGATTAGGGTTCGTGACACTCCTTTATATGCGTAAATTTAGTGGAGTAATAAATCACTTAACACGAACATAGTATAAGGACATTCTAACAGGACTCATAGCTCCGCTTTCTAAACGCATTGCGTGATAAATTCATCAAAAAGTGGCCATAAAACAGTACTAAACGATACATACGCTATACACAATGCCGGGGATTATTTCACCGTTGAGTCCTTAAAAAGATTATTTCTCAATTGAAAAAACGGTTACAGCAACACGATGAATTAACAATAAATTATTTAAAATTTAAGATACATGTTATAAGTTCTTCTTCGTCTTTCTCTGCCGCTTTTTCCAGAGGTTGGTGACTATTATGAACTCGTTATACGATCCTGAACCAGTCTAATCAGCGCTGCTGCATCCAACTCACTAAATCACTGTCTAAGATTTCTATTCCATGATGCTCGTTTACGTCCCATACCCTGCCTGGTTTTTTTTCCCTTCAACATTATGCTGAAAAGGGTATACTTCACATTGCGAAATATGAGATTTGCTTCGTTTGAGAGTGATCAGTAACTCCCTTATTTCGCTTTATTGGAGACACGGATCTGTCCATAAGATTCGCAGTAGTCTTCTGAACAACTGAAGGATGTAATTAAGGTCTTCAAAGCTTTTAAATTTCTTTCCAAGACGTGCACAATAATTGAACAAGTGGGGTGTTCAGATTTACGGCCTTTTAAACACGGGATGCGAACCTGACTTGGAAGGATGAACAGGAGCCGGCATCTGACAGAGATTTTTCTTATTATTATTAATAAAACATATGACACAAAAAGTTCATATTATACTCAAAGGAGTTTTCAAAGAAACTCATTTGGGACCGAACATAAAAAAAACTTTTTTTTTGACAATAAATAATATCATACATATAAATACATCCAAAATAGAAAGAAAATATTACTGTTTAAAAATCATAAAATACAAAACTTTATACCATCTATAGAAATTACATCAATAGTTATCACTATCATAAAGATTTAAAAAATATTTTTCGATTGCGATACTTCTGGATTTTTTATTCAATTCTACGTGTTTAAGCTCATCGGGCAGTTTATTATATTCGGAATTGCCAATATTTTCCAAAGACCTACTGCCGAACTTTGTTGAGCGAAATTTAGACACATGAAGATTCCCTGAGTAACGCGTATTGTAATTGTGAATATTATGACCAAATGTGTATTTTAAATTTGAGTGAGCAGAAAAGTTTATGATATTTAAAATAGTATTGGTTATGTCATGCAGTGGCATCACCTTGAAAGAAAGTATCTGTGTTTGTCGGTAAATATCCTTGACATGGGAATCCCATTTAAGTCCAATAATGTTTTTTAGAGCTGTGTTCCGAAGAACTTGTTTTTCCGAGATCTAATTTTTGCTGGCAAAACCCCATATACATGATAGATAAGACTCTTTGCGATGATCTGCTTCAACTAGGGAGCGGATATGGAACGATTTAGTAAAGCTGGTGGTTTTCTGAAATGCACCTCACAATCGTATTTATAGTAACTGTCCACTTTCAATGATTTTTGTATCAAGTTGCGTTAATTATTTATGCCTATTTCGTAAAAAAATAATTAAATCTCTATTTCTGCAGATTTATGTTTTGGTTTATTGGACAAAAACGAATTAAAGCGACGATTTTTCAAGCATTTTTTTTATTTTAATAGTATAAAATAAATATACATTTTTTACCATGCTATCTAATTATTACAGAAATATGCTTTTATTTAGAGTTCAGTGTAATATTTGTGGTTTGTAACATGGTATATCTGTTAATGTTTTCCATTCCACGTGATTTTTGGTTGCTGGTTGAGTCGATAATTTGTTTCGATGTATTTTAACCAGAATAATCATATGTAAGTAGATACAAGCTAATTTTGGTTTTGTGAGGTTGCTACGCATGATGGTACATCAGTTAATTTGGCTACACTGTTTTAGCCTGCGCGCCCTCTCTTCGCTTTTTCGACGAAATGTCTCGCACGCCTTTTTGAATGTCAAAATGTATTATTACCTCGTCTAAACTCGCACAACGCCACAAAGATTTTATCATCCATCGCCGTTCATCATTATCCGCTGCCTCCAGACGAAATGTGTGTGCCTGCAGTGTTCCAGATCACATATTTCCCTGATTGCCGACAAGAAAGAAGTCTCAACACCAGGTACGTCTGTGTCGTAACATGTTGATTTTCTCTGGTCCGTGTACATCTTTAGTAAATTGTTGGCTGCATTATCCATTGTCAGCTCACATAATCAGTTTGGAGAAATTAATTTAACGGTCCGCCATCATTAATTTACTTTTATAACGCCAAGTGAATCTATTTACACGATTCACAAGTTGCTTTAAAAAAAAACGCAACGAAAAAAACAAATTTGTATTTATTTTAAAGAAGATTTTTGTAAACGACTTAAAAAAAGCGAAGAATTAAATGATTCGATTTACAATGAAAAATATGTATTTCAACACAAACATTTTTCAGGTGTATTTTTATTCCTGAAAGTAAAAACAAGTGGGATATTCAATCATAATTTATTCTAGAATCTGCTCGAAGCCCGTGCGACCTCTCGATCATAAGATACCCACAATATTAACCGAGCCTGATCACAGCCACCCTAAAATCCCCATTGGATTTGCATTAAGTCGGAGCCACCATCACCAGTCAGAATGGACTCCCGACTAACATCACGAAACGGTTTCGGCACATAATTAAGATTGATTACAGATAAAACTTTATTGTTGAAATTTTGTCGGAACTATCTCGTTATCCACCGGAAGTAAAGGTCGGCGAGGGGAAAGGGAAGAAGATTTCGAGGGGGAAACCCGAACAGGGGTTCAACTCAAAATTATACCAACCGGCTATTATTTATCATTATGGCAAGGATGTTTATACGACAACGAAATTGTATTCGCTAATGTAGGTATAATGTTACGTAGGTGTGATTAAAATAAATTATTATAGATTAACCCGTTTATCTCGCCGTTGGCGTTGCCTTGGCCTCGTTAGGGGACTTAATAGGTTAATTTATCTGATGTGACTTCTCAAACAAAATTTCATTTTTGAAAGCTCATTTTAAGATAACAGTGAATTTAACCTTTTTTATGTGATTACAAGAGGAGTAAAAATATTTTGGAAAAAATATGTTATAATTATTTATGTGTAACTAGGCCAGCCAAATGGTACAATTTCATTTGAGCGGTGAACAGGAAAGTTCAGTGATGTATTTATTTATTTTCCAATGGACTATAAAATTGAGCGAAATATTTTTATTCTACGTATTTTAAAGTAATGTGATTTTGAAATTACACCGCTTACCATTTTGTTCACTAAAACCTGTGACGTTCATTTTTATGAATACAATTTTTATATTTTTTTTCGCACGTTTTTGAGAAACTTCGCCATGCAATTAAATGTTCTAGTTTTTATCGCGTTTAACATATTTCATATAAAATTTTCTCTGTAGCACTAAACTTTCTCATTACAGAACCACTTTTTAATAATTAAAAAGCCATGTATTTTCCGAGTGTATCACTAAAACTGATTAAAATATATATATATATTTGTCTTCTATTATTGAGCTCATGGGTTCGAATCTTGGCAGGGTGGAAGTGATTTATTTATTTTAAAGGTTGTTCAAACCGTAATATATTATTGATCCTGCACTCTCAGTTGAAGCGTAAGACTGATCACTTTACCTTCATCTAAAAGATGGTCAATATACGCTGCATTTTGTGTACCACTGGGTACGAATAAAAACACAGTGATGATGATTAAGACGATTTTGTGAACATATATTTAATTTTACAATAATGATACATGTTTCGATGATGTTGCGAAAGATGAAAAATTGATCATGGGTTGTTAATTCAAATTTGTGAATTTAATTATGCGTCGTCTTTTATTTATATAATTAAGAATTTAAAAAAATAAATTAAAAATATTTTTTTTCATAATAAGGAATCGTAGATAATAAAAAAATATAATGTTTTTTAAAACATTTTTTAAGTAATAAGGGTCGGTAAAATATTGTCCGATAATAATTTTTTTGCTACTTATAAGTAGCATAAAAACTATTTTTAAATTTGTAATTTTGAATTTCCGCAAAAACGGTAATTGTATTGGCCAAGCCCCTAATACGTCACGATTCATGTTCATCATCAACTTTGTTCCAAACCATTCAAATTTGTATAGAACATCGTCATGAATCTTGACGTCACAACTATCAATGCCAAACATGTCGCGTTTTTCAGGAACCATATTGATTTCAAAATATACAAATTATTATTCTAAATCCATTTCATATATTTAACTTGGTTTTTGTAGTACGTAATATTTCCCTAATCCAATTTCCCCATTAATCCATTACGCGCGTCTCTACTGCATACAGTATGCAGTCTTATGCAGTCAAAGATACCCATTGCCCCGGGTCAGGAGTCAAGACAAATCCTCAAATTAAGCAAACAACAATCTAACCACTCGCACTTGCAACTCGTGGAGTAGTGAAATGTGGCCTAACTTGAACAGCTAAATGCAGCAATCCGAATTCGTAGCTCGTTCGAGGATTAACGTACTAAGCAAATGATCTCGAGAGAAGCTGGGAATCAGAGGGGGTAAGAGAAAGATACAGTACGGTGGAATGTTAGAAGTTTCATTGAAATTTGTGTGAAAATAAATTTAATTTCGATAAAACCTCAGAATGGATTTTTACGTCGCGTCGTATCAAAAACAAGACCAGAGTATATCCACGTTTCATTCGTACAGTAATGTTGATAAAAAATCACAACATTATCGTATCTTTTTCAATAAATATTAATCTTTTTGATGATCCTAATTTGGTCTTATGTATCTGTTTCAATGTACCTAATAGGCTTCATATTTATCTTAGATATATTAATATACATATCTAAGTCGAATTTCCACAAGAATTCGCTGTTCAAAAAATACAATGAAAACCAAAAAAATAGACGTATTTGCCATAAATTTATCAAACGTCAAGTGCCAATTATTAAAAAAAAAAATTGAATAATAATCGAGTTTCTAGAATTTCCATTTGATTTTTGCAAATATATTTTTGCATTTTTAATTGAATTTTTATACTTGGTGATTGTTTATAACTTCTGTGCATGTAAAAGTTCTTTGGGTGTCAATAAATAAATACGAAGATAAAATTAAATGAAATTCGAAAGATTAAAAAAAATATTATTTTATATTTTTGTCTGTTGCATTATCTGATCACTAACAAACGGCTGTACAAAAAAGGTAATTTAGGACAGTTTTTAGAAAACATGACATTCACTTAAAACGTAATTTTTCAGAAGAGGGTTTTTTGTGATTCGCGGAAAATCGCGAGAACAATCTTTGTTTTAAACTATTATACTTCACAAATTAACCTGAAGAAATTGTGACTTAATTAATTTTCTTTTATATTTGATTGGCACTCAACATACAGTATTGGAATAAAGGATTAATTTACACGATAAAATATTGTTTTTACAAAACACAGTATTTTTTCGTGAAAGACTTTGATATTTTTTAAAGCCGGTTTTCGATAATAAATGCCTCTAAGGACTGTGTTTAATTTAAAAAAAAAACGAAAACGCCGTGTACGGCAAATATCGTGTTTTGAAAAAACTATCCTCAATTACGAATCTCGATCAACTTACAACAGTCTTGATTATTTTTGTTTTTTCGAAAGAAATAATTTCGGTAAAGTAATAAGCCTGGTGTTGTGAATATGTGTAGAGTAAAATAGATGCAAAACACAAAATATAAAAACATTTCGTACATTAATAATAAGTAAATCATTAAAATATAAAATAAATCAATAAATTATTTTTTTTACCGATTCAAAAAGAAAATAGTTCTGAGAACGATCGGAGAATGGGGCAAGAAATAATCAAACAAAAACATTATTAAATTTTCAAAATTATAATTTTTAATTGACAAGATAGGATTAACAGGTCTTCAATTAAATAAAATAAGGAACAGAAAAACTGCTTTAAATAATTATTTTGAAAGGAAAATAAGAAATCTACGTATTTACTGAAGAGTGGATATTTTAACTTAAAAAAACTATTGAGTGTGGACATAAGATGAGTCAGTTTTTTTCAAATGACGAGAACCAGAAGACGAAATCAAAAACACGCGAATCAAATAAGTCAACAAAGTATTCTCCTTTATTATTTTACAGCAAATTAGTCAATAATTTGTCCCAGGACTGGCGCCTGATTATTTGCTGTTCATTTAACTAAAAAATGTTTAAGATGAGCTGCGATTGGTGTACCAATGCATTTCCTTATGCAACATTAGGGACGGAAAGGGGAATGACGATGATGATTTAAAAAATTCTAATGATATCAAATACGCATTTTCCATTTCGTACAGGTGGTTGCGGAATACTGTTTTGTGTTTGAAATGGAACCAGAGGGTCGTCGGACCTGCGTTTTCTCATTAAAAAATCTAGAAAAAAGAAATCTGGTGGAGATAAGTCAGCCTCTTTGTGTAGTTGTTGGCGCATTCGCCTACGACACTTGTAATGTCGTGAGTTCGATTCCTGGCAGGGTGGATGTGAAATATTAAAAAAATATATTTTTTTAATTGAAATAAATGGCACTTAGTGCCTTTTACATATAAGTTACAAAAACAATTATATATACATACATGTAAACATAATTATAAGTTATACAGAGCATTTAAAACAATACTGTTAATTAACAAATTCAGGAAGTCTAAAAAATATTAAAATAATAAAATATTTCCAGTTATACAATTATCGATAAAAAAAGATAATTTGGCATTAGAAATACTTTGCACCAATTAAAAAAAACTAAGAAAACAATTTTGAATAACATTTAAGGAAAAAAATAATAAAAAATATGTGTTATTATTTAAAAATAATACTTAGATATATAGTATATATTTATGAATAAAAATATATATGATGATGTATAAAAAATGATGACTAGAAATATTTTGTACTTACAAATTAATTCAAGAAAAGAAACGAAAAAAGAAAAAAAAACACTAATAAAGAAGTTTAAACAATTTTTAACAATAGTAACAAAAAGATATCTAGAACTATTACCAATGAAATACAGGAGAAGAGCCGTTCTATATGTACTAAATTTCATTTGAAATGAGTCACCAACGTCCTGATACTCATTGCCTAGAGTGTGAAGTCTATTGATGACTGCATTTTTACCACATGATATCGAAGTATTGTTGCCACAATATTGGTAGGTTTGCCGAGTTGTCCTTTTCGGTACATTAAAATTAATTAGTGAAATTGATTTGAAAGGTGGTTCAAACTGTAATATTTCAATGTTTCAGGACTCGCACCCGAATCGTAGGACTGATCACCGTACCTTCGTGCAACAGATTATCGAAATACGCTGGATTTGGTTGACAAATGTAGTGCCCTATGCTCCACTGGGCGCGGAAAGGAAAATAATAAAGAAGATGATTGAACAAAGCGAGATTTTCCTGATAAGTTGTCAAAAATAGAATTATTAGAATTGGCTCCGTTATTATATTCTGTGGTGTTATTTATTTTATAATTCCAGTTCAGAAAAGTTTCTGGGGTGTCTGGTCCCCGGGGAGAAAGGTTATTATCCTTCTTTGTACCTCGCGGAGCTCATGGTAGTAATACTCGGCTTTATTTGTTCCGGGACGGGGAAGAGAAGGAGTATAACGTTGCTTGTTTATTCACTTTGTATATTCGAGGTATTATTACGGAAAACTAAGCTATTGAGAACAAAATTGTTCCTTGTTCGCCGATTACAAGCCCACTTATTGTTTTGTAGGCAAAAATGTTTTTTTTTACCTTATGTAAATATGTTTTTATTTTTAAATAACTTATTATTGATAAAACATAGAATTAATCAACAAGATATTATACTCCCAGGAGTTTAATAAAAAAAACTTATTTGGGACGGTACATATTTTTTTTTTGTGAAAATACATAATACAATCAGTTAATACAATCCCAAATAGTAAGAAAACATAAATTTAGAAGCATAAAATACAGTCATATATTTTATTTCGATAAATTATATTACACACCATTTATATATATGTTTAATTTTTTTCACATATTTAAAATATAATCAAGTAAATTGCTATTCTTTCATTTAAATTGTTTTATTTTACTCTATTTTCTTACTTTAAAAAAAAATATTTCTTTAAACTATTTTTATCTGTTCATTATTTTGTACGTATACAGTATTATGTCTGTACTCTTTTTATTAGATTATTAATTAAAACTAATGTCTGAGCACCCGATGACAAACTATTATTGAATAGTTTATCGGGACAAAATATATTTTAATACTTTGTTTTCTTTATAATGTATAAATATTGTAATAATGTGTATATTTTATTGAATAGACCACGAAAAAAAATATATCTCTATCATTTGCTGTTCGACTTTTTGTTTTTAGTTCATCAGACAGTTTTTTAAATTGGGAATGACCAAATTTTTGAGACACTTTTTGCCGAATTTCATTGAGCGAAATGAGGATACATGAAATTGAGATACAAGAGAGTTTCGTGTATTGTGGTTGTGAAAATCATGATTTGATCTGTATTTTAAATTGTTGTTAGCAGAAAAGTTTATGATATCAAAATAGTGTTGGCGATGTCATGGGGTGCCATTACCCCGAAAGAAAGTATTTTGGTCTGCAGGTAAATTTCCTTGACATGGGAATCCTATTTCAGTCCAAGAATGTTTCACAAAGCTCTGTTCTGAAGAACTTGTATCTCCGAGATCTGAATTTTGCTGGCGAAACCTCATAAACGTAATAGAGTTTTGATAATAAAAACTGCAGCGAGGAAATCTAGTATTTACATATATAGTAGTATGACAAATGACGTATAAATAATAAGACACTTCAGAAGAGCGTAATATATGGCATTTCAATTTGTAGGTGTGTCTTTATTGTGTGCTTTTATTGTCTTTTTTTTATTTAAAAAAATGCGTATGCTTTGTTATTATATTATGAAATATTAAACAATAACTGTCCCGATAAACTATGAGCTAATTATAATAATACTATAAGCACATTTCAATTTAAATCTAAAAAACAGAATATTTGAGCCTATTAATATTAAAAGTACCTTTTAAGATTAACATCTAAAACTTAATAAATAAAAGGGAAAAGTAAAAAAAATGAGTCTCATCAAAAATGACTATGAAGAAAAATGCCATGTATGTCGAGAAGATGATATAATTGTAAATGTAAAGAACTGTAAATTTGTTAACATTTTTAAATGTCATCGAAATCCAATGCATTGTATTTATGTACTATTTTGAACTCATTTTTTTAACAATTTTAGATTAAAAATATAAATTATTGACATCCAGTATTATTGCAATGGTAACGTAACAAAAAAGAAATGCATGACGTTGGTACACATATTAAAACTCATAACAACAGAGATGGAAAACATTTTTGGGAAGAGATTAGTCACTGACCCTAAAAATTACAGTTTTCAGTTAAATATGCATTTGAAGCGTAAAATTAGTTTTTTAAGAAACATTTGTAACCAAAATAACTCCCGTAAATAATAAAGAAAATCTGGTAAATATAAAATATGTGAATTTATATTACTATTTATTGCATTAAAACCGTTCGAGATTATCAATCAGCAAAAATTGACAAATCTGCTTTCCTTCCATACTGGTTGAGCCGATAATTTTTTTCAATGTATTTTAGCCAGAAAAATCGTATGTAAGTAGATACTGGCTAATTTTGATTTGTGAGGTTGCCACGCCTGACGGGACATTTGTTGGTTGGCAACACTGCTCGTCCTCCGCGCCATTCTTCGCTTTTTTCAACGAGTTATGTGCACACGCTTTTCTAATTGTTGAAAGTATTTCGCCTTTTTCGCCGTAATAGTCAATATAACGCCGCGAACATTTTTATCATCTATCGCCATCAATCATCATCCGCCGCGCCGCCTCCAGATTCTAGACAATTGTGTGTATGCAGTTTTCCCGATCACCAGTTTTACCGTTAGCGTGTGAGCTGATCGCCGACAAAGAAGAAGACTCAACACCAGGTTAGTCAGTATTTTTACATATTGATTTTCTCTGGTTCGAGTAGGTACATTTGATAGATTCTTGGCTGCATAATCCACTAGCTCACCTGGACAGTTTTGGAGCAAATAATTTAATTGTCCGCCATATAAAAAATATATTTAAATTCGCAAAGGAGAAGTCTATTTACACGGCTTCTCCACATACTTTTACTTTTATTTGCTTTTTTTATATCTTGATATTTTTATGTTTTTTTATTATGTATTTTTGTATTATTTGATTTAGTTCTCTGTCTTATTCGGCGTATTATTTATTACTCCTATTTTTTACTACAGCGTAGAGTGAATTTATAGAAACCATATCTCAATTATATATTTTTTTTTCAATACTACTGTATTTGACTATCTTGCTTTTATTTTCTTGATTTCAATGATACTGTTATTTTATCTATTTGATTATGCATGAACCTAAATTTGTATAATGTATAATTTACATTTTAATATTTATGTCTGATTAATTTTTTAAAATTGTTTTCTATGGAATTCTATTATTTATTACATTTACCTTGGTTTTCTGGATTGTATTGATATTGCATCATATGTCATTATATTTGAATCTAATTGATTTTACTAGGTATTTTTTATCTTTAATTATTATGACTTGACATGCGCACAGCCTAAAAAGCCTTAATAAGTTTACTTATATTTAAACGAGTGTAATTTTGAATGAATAAATAAACAAAAAAAATCGTTAAAAAATATCTCATTGAATCAAAATTTATTTTGAACCACAAAATTATAATAATAAAACTACTAACATTTCCTTTTTCCACCAACTCTTAAAGCTTGTATTGTCCAGATCCAAGACTCCACATAAGCAAAAGTCACATCGCAAAATTTTAGACACCATGCCTGATTAAAAACTTTCAAGAAAATTTAATGTATCAGAAGAAAAAAGTAACTGATATAATTTATTGAAAATACATGAATAAATTATGTTGCAAAAATAGAATCTCCAAAACGTAAAAACCTGATTTTTCTATGGTATCTAAACTTTCAATAAGCAATTTCTCAAAATGATGATTTATGAGTTAGTAATTTGTGCCAAAACGGTGACGATATATCAAATTCATGTGCCATATATAGGCTTACATACAAATATATTTTTTATTATTATGTGTCTGATTTTATATAACATTTGTGGTCATAAAGTACAAGTATATTAAGTCGGTGATGTGGTGTAAAAATGTGTTTTTTCACAACAATATTTCGTAGTCCCTGGACTGGCACCCAAAGCGTAAGAATCTTACCCTAATGTCAGTATCTTCAGAATCTTACCCTAAGTATATTCAAAATACGCTGTGATTGGTTTACTAATGCAGTGTCCGATACATAGTCAGGTGGGGAAATGGAATGATGATGATGATTAGTATATCTGTATTAATAAATTATTCGTCCCAACTCAACACATGACTTTGGTCTCATGGATAAAATAATAAGCTGTGTGTAAATAAATAATTAAAAATATTTTTTATTGATAAAAGGCGAGTCAATTTTTCTTACGGAGTGCGTGTCTGGGGTCTCACCTTCCAGTCTTATCTGGGTAAAATTTATGATATTCAGGTGAGACTGTTAAAGGGGATTGTACTGGATAGAATAATCCGTGAGGCGAAACATTCGGGCAAAAGTGTATATTTTTAAATTCTGTAATGTCTTGCCGGTAAAACAAATTTGTGACTACAAGTTGATTGAAGATAACTTTGTTGATCCGGAATATAAAAAAAAGGTTTCCCACTTTCACAACACCAGATTTAAAACAAAGGAGAGCAAACATTAAAGTGGGGTATTCCGAGGTTATTCAATGATCAAACACAAACCACACAACCATCATTAAGATGAAAGATCTTCAAATGAAAAAAAAGAACTGAAAAAATATCTTTTTAATACTTTATAGTGCCAGTTAATAAAAAAAAATGTAAAATACAATTATATTAATGTGAAATAAATCTGTCATAAAAAAAAATGTGTCCCACCGTCTTTAGACTTAGTGGGTAACAAATTGTAATATGTTTTCTAGATTATGAAATAAACGCTGCTCTGCAGCACTGAAGCTGATAAAAACCTTTCAGTGCTATAAACCCTGTTAATGCGTTATATTTTATTTATTTATTTGACGATATTAAAGCCTAGAGGCTTTTACGTTAGTAAAAAAACATTTAAGAATAGAAGTTTTTAAAGTTTAACATAATGTATAAAAAATCTCCGTCCAGTACAGAAGTTACTCTAGTTTAACCATAAGTAACCTGAGGTTAGGTAAAGATCACCTGATAATCACTATCTTTTTTCATAATATTAAAATTATATGTGTCTTTATTTACCCAGAACGGGTAGAAGAAGTGTCGGCAGGCCTCAGACAAGGTGGTCTGATGACATAAGACGAATTGCGGGAAGTGGTTGGATGCAGTTGGCTCAGGATAGGGAAATATGGAGACTAAAGGGGGAGGCCTATGTTCAACATTGGACAAGAGACGGCTAATGATGATGATGATGATGTGTCTTTATTAGTGATCTAACTAGATGACATCTCTTTCTCTCAAATGAATATTTTTTTATATTTCTCTTAGGATACTCAATATTTCGTCATTTTCGAAGATCCTGATGGACAAAAAATTTCAGTTCAAATTACGTAGTATACCTAAAGGGCGGGTTAAATAAAAAACATGTGATCATTATGCCCCTGTCAGCACCCGATTGTATATGGCACTACATTGGTTCACAAAATATAGCGCATATCAATCATCTGATGCATGAAGGTATAGTGATGAGCTTTACTGGTGCCAGTTCAGGAACATTGAATATTGATGTAATCAAAGATACCATACATATTATGAAAACAGCGCTAGAAGAAGATTAATAATGGAAAGAAAAACAGATACTCTAAACATATTACAACAGAAATGAAGAACAATATTTAAAGAAGGCAATATAGAAGTCTAGGCATCTACAGGGCTTATGACCTGTTATTGGCTGGTTTGAGTAGCTATTTTACACACTGTATAAAATTCACCATTCTGCCCATATTTGAACATCTATATTACTTCAATTCTTTCAGCTGTTGATGTTTGTGAAGTTAAAGAGCTGAAACCTTTATTTATGCGAGTGAGATTCATCTTATTGAATTATTTCACCTGTATGTATATGGTATATGTATATGTTGTAATATGTTAATGTTAACAGCTCCCCAAAGAGTTGAATCCAGTCCTTGTCTACCAAAAATTGTACAAACTCAAAATATTGTAGATACTCTAACTTATTGTAATTTCATTTTTCATTTCGTTTTTTTTTGCACCACAACAGGCCAGGCGGCCCAATTACAGTGATGAATTACATTACAGAACAACCAGGCTTGAGAAAAATCAAATTTGTACTCACCGAGAATCGAACCCGGAACCTTCCGTGCGTGAGTCAAGCGTCTTGACCACAAGACCAGTAATCATAATACCCCTATTATTGCTGTTCCGATTGCAGCTATTTTATGATAATTTTTATTAAAAAGATTATTTTATTATATTTCACGTACAGAACGGTATTTTTTTATATTTACTTGTACACAATACAACGGGTTACCCAAAAACGTAAAATAAAAAAAAAATCCTTAATTTTTTTCAATCAATTAAAAAATATGTTATTAATACATTTTGGTATCAATTGTGATGTAATCAGATGTTTTTGGTTGCTCATTGTTATTATTTGAATAAAATAATAACTCAAATAAATACAATGTTTTGCTTTTGTCCAAATGTTTGTTAGAAAAATAATGATTTTTCTCCTCAGGTGCTATTTAGATAAAAATGAATCTCTTCACAACAATGAAGGTTTCAGCTTTTTTCCTTCACAAAAAATAACAGACGGAAAAAAATTAAGAATGTGTTACTCAGTGTGTAAAGTGGCCACTTAAACCAGCCAATGATAGGTCATAAGCCCTGTAAATGCCTAGACATTCATATTTCATCCCTTTTAATGTTCGCCATCTTTGTTGTTATTTGTTACGCATACATTTTGCCACCACTTTCATAAAAAAATTCTAAAAGACACAATCTTTGAGTGCATATTCTGATTTTACGGACGCGGATAATTTATTTGAAACAAATTCGAATTTTTCAATTTGTATCGAATCCTTTGGAATAAACTAACATCATTGAGATCTCATTTCATTTTGTGCATACAAATACTCTCTGTGCACTCTTTTCTCATCGCATCTTTTGGTCCTATACTGCAGGTATCCTCAACTATGAAGCTTTACAAATGTTTTACAAAAATATAATTAAAAACTACTTATTGATTGTATTAATTTAATCTATTTCGAATGTTCTCTAGTCAACAAAACCAAAAACAAAACCAAATACTGTTGGTTGAAAAAAAAACTGTTTATGCGTTGGGTTGTTAAATATTTATCGGCAGTTTTTTTTCTTCTTAAAATTGCATATTCTTAGGCGGCTTTACCTGGTGGCTTTATTTTACTTTATTTTATTAGGGAAATCAACAGTTCTACATACATATTTTTAGTAAACAAACAGATATAGTGTATAAACTCAGAACTAATAACAGATTTCCACATAGTATACAAAGTTAGTAAAGAAAATATATATTACATATCAAATAAATACATACAATTTAAACATATAAAAATGTTATTTTCATGTACTCAATAATCAAAGATTTTTTAAATATTAATTTTAAGAACATTAAGTTACTGTAAATCGGGCGGGATAAGGACAAAAATGCTTGAAAAGAGGATAAGGAGGGGGGGGGGGGAGATGTACATATTTATTATTATAATGTCTACTAAGTTACATAATACATTTTTAGTGTAAATTTTAAATCTGACAGAGTGATGTTTGTATAATCTATATTTTTAAATTTTGTATTGTACATTGAAAAAGTCCTACGAAAAAAAGCATTTTTAACATACGATGTTTTACTTATTGGTACATGAAACAGGTGGTACCGTCTACAAATATAATATAAATAAAAATTATCCGATATGAAAATGTGGAATATCCCAGGAAGCATGTTTAAATATTGCTTTGTCTGAAATATAACCAAATAAATAAATTTTCGTAGCACAAATGTTGAGATCATTATGTAAGGTTGAGACAAGCATTATCGACAAAATCGAGAAAGGAGCTCTGCGCTGGTTTGGACATGTAGAACGAATGGACAGCGAAAGAACGGCCAAAAATATTGACAATGCGAATGTTAATGGAGGCAGAAATAGAGAAAGACCGAAAAAGACATGACATGACCAAATCCAACGAATATTTGAAAATGGACATGTCAAAAGTCGGAATAATTGACGCGCGTGCATGAGAAGAAGTATGAATGTAGGGAAGCGAGATCTGTATGCAAATATAGAGTGTTGTGGCGTTCTATCTTCTCTGCCTACCCTTACGGCGATACAGCGTGATTGTTTGTTGTTTTTTGTTGTTGTTGAAGAAATTAATGCATAGTCACAAAGAAAACGTAAGTTTGGCAATAATATCCGCGTCAGTTATTTTATGAAAACGTTTTAATATTGGTCAGTAATTTTTAGAAATATTTTTCTCTATCATGTCCTACACATATAATGACAAAGAGAATCTTCTAGATCTATACACATTCTACATATCGTTGCTCTAGATGTGATACTTTGTAACTGCAATTTTCGGTCAATTTTAAGTTTTAGTGTAATAATTTCCGTAAATTAATTTCCCATCTTTCTGGTACAAGATACTTTTTTCACCTAAAACTGACCGCTAGTGGTCACTTATTACGAGAGGTCTCTCGTAATTAGCATTGCTAACACCTTGTAAGATGAGGTTAATTTAACGCTTTGCGTGGCACATTTTTGTTTTTTTTTTTCAAAAAGGTAAAATAAACATTCAGGTTCTTTCGATTTACTCATATACATTACAATATTTTATTTTTGGTGGCCATTTTCAACGAGTTAAAAATAACACTATTTTCTTTTTTTATTCGAAAATTTATTTATAAACCCTTACGGATTATTACATTCATATTACATAAAATAATATATACATTTTTAATTTATACTCTGTTGTTCAAGATAATATTTTTTACGTCTTTTGAAAAGTTTGTCTAAGTCTTTTGTTTAGTTTTGTCTGGTAGTTTATTATATAATTTCAGTCCCTGGTTCATTAGTCTTGATTGTCCTTGTCTTGTTTTAGAAAGTTGTATATGGTATTTGTCTGATATTCTCGTATTATGTCCATGTTGACTACAATTTTTTATTAGTTTTAGTTCTTCGTCTACAATTACATTAGTGGCTAATTTATGGATAAATTTTAATGATTCTAGTTGAAAGAGTTCAGTTATATTTAATTGCTTAGTTTGTTTAAAAAGTTCTCTAGTTGCAGTTAAATAGGGAAGGTCATACACTAACTTTAATATTTTATTTTGTTGTCTTTGTAGTCTGTTTATGTCATTTTGATATCCTGCTCCCCATAATAGTTGCGTATAACATATTTTAGTTTTTACATAGGCTTCATACATTAGAATTTTTTCCTTCCATTAGAAAACCGAAACTAAGTACTGGTAAAGCGGGTGCGAGCCTTGGACCTTTGATCCGTGAATACACGATACTAACTACAGGACCGCAAGCCGGTTTAACTCAAAACTGTTATTTTTATGGAAAGTGACTTTTGATTGAACGGCGACGATTCGGTGCCCTAACGACGCGTCTACGCGTGCCGCCCATTGCAGTCTTTACGTTTTAAATAAGCGTATTTTTTTTCATTCTTAACCAAATGATTAACAATATAATGAAGTAATTTAAATTAATATACCTATATACGCTGTTAATTGAAGTTTATAGCAATGACGTATAATTAAATAAGACACGTTACTAGCGCGAAGAAAATGGCTTTCGAGGGTAATTGCCTTCGGTGCCTTTATTCTCTAATGAACTTTCATCATGGTCAGACGTGATACAACGCAAAAATATTTCATCGTGTGTAAAAAATGTTTAAATTGCACTGGAACTGGAAAAACTAAAACAGATATAAAGTTTTGTTCTTAAATACAACATAATTTATCTAATCAGTAAATTATTGGTACGATTTATAAATAAATTTTCAAAATTTTAATTTGAAAAAAAAATTTTCTGTGGTAACGAGTTTCAACGAACTGTTTTTTGATTTTTTTAAAAAGTTTATTCAGATAAAAAATATGAGTATGTAATGTTATAATTAAATACACATTTTGTATACATTTAAAACATATATTTACGGAAAAGAAAAAACAATTCTTGTGCACATAATGGAGAGTGACGTTTTACAATTATTTGTTTATTTGGTTTTTAATCAGTAAATATTTTCAGTACTTGTCTATATATATATAATTCCTCTGTACGTGTGATGTCACCGTGCTCCTCCTAAACTGCTTAACCGATTTACGTGCGGTTTTCAGAGAAATACAGGTCAATACGCTGTGCGTGTTTGTAGATATTAAAATCTTCAATTGAATATGTAAAAAAAATGTTATGAACATAAATGTTTTATTCATCGATCTACCAGGGTTGCATTCGAGGAGAACGCATTTGCAAAAAAATGGAAAGATGATTTTTTTTTGTGTATAAAAAAGTTTGTTTTTGTATGTTTACAAACAGCATTTGTTTTGTGGATCTCAATCAGATTTTTTCCTTAAATTCCTTATACTTTCTATCCATTTCTTTATTTTTACAGGATTATTGGTAAAACCAAAATAATATTAAATTCAAAACATTTTTAAAAATCGTATTCTCACATAAGTTCACCCCTCTGTTGGAAAAAAGACCGGAGTTTGACGTTTGCAAAAAGAAATCCATATATGAAAAAACGTTTATTTTATGTTTTGGAATTCAACCATAAACAAATACCTACTTAAATTTAATATTTGAATATTAAACATTTTTAGTTTTGGAGTTCAATCACAAACAAGTACCTAGGTACACTTTAATGTCAATAAAAAGTATTTTTCAAAGGCAAGCCAACGTAAGGGCACGACAACGTCTGTCGGGTCAGCTAGTGACATATAAATTACAAAAAAACATACAGTGTTTTCAACCAGTGCTACACAAAAAAGAATTTTGAATTTAATTTTTCACTTCTTTCTTAAATATGTTGTTTTCCAGACTGCACTTTTTATTTCCTTTGTTCATTTCGTTAAAGAAAAATATTCCTGTGTAAGCTTAGACTTTGTGTAAGCATAATGATGTTGGGCTGTTGTTGATTTTACATTTGGAATTAAGATGTTAGTTGATCTAGGTCGCGTACTTACGTTTTGTGACGTAGAAACACTACTATTTTTGTTGTTTTTATGAATTTGAAATAAACAATTAATTTTAAATAACGATTGTTTATCTTAAAATCCAAACTTCTTTAATAATTGGACGGTAGGAGGTGTATTAAAAACATTGATATTTATAAAATTATATCTAAATTAATATAAACCAAGTAAAAAGGTTTGTTTGTCTCTTTCCTACACAAATGATTGTATGTGTATAGTGGTCCGCCATTTTATTTTCAAATCGTTTCAAATACCAATACTACATGTATTTTACGAGGCATATCCAGAAAGTAAGAGTACTGTTTTGTGCTACTGCTCTCGTGCTGTGAGTTTTTTTACAAAAGTTGGGAACACTGATTGGTTGGGGGGGTCGCTTAAAAACAACAAGCACCGGTGACCCTCGTTAGTACCAAAACTTGTCTCGTTTGGTTCGTTTCTGAGGAAGATGTCCCGCCAAGAGCAGCACAAATTAAATCTGGTCGCTAGCGCTCGCGAGTTCCTTGAGCGATTTGAATTGGAAGGTGAGGATTTTCTGAGCTCCATTGTGACTGGTGATGATACATGGGTAGCTCATTACACCCCTGAGACAAAGAGACAGTCATCACAGAGGCAGCACACTAGTTTTCCAACGGCCAAAAAATACAATACCTCAATTTCAGCGAAAAAAATCATGGCATCCGTGTTTTGGGATAGAAAAGGGATAGTTTTGATTGATTTTTTGCCTCAGGGGGAGACAATTACTGCAACATAATACTATGAGACCCTACAAAAGCTCAAAAGGGCAATCAAAAACAAACGGAGGGGAATGTTGACAAAAGGAGTGTGTTTGTTGCACGACAACGCCCGCCGCCAAGGCGCGTTTAAACTCAGATTTGGTTTGGACATGAATGAATATTTTGAACCATCCTGCATACTTCCCTGACTTATCGTCTTTCGATTGAATTTTTTTACCTTCTAGAAGACTTACATGGGTGGAAAAAAATTCTAACCGATGAGGAGGTGAAACAAGAAGTCATGAAGTGGACGAAGGAGATAGCGGGAGAGTTCTATGAGGAGAGAATTTCAACAGTCATTTCAACGCAAGATTTGTTATAATGTACTTGTTATTTAAAAAAATGAGTTTTTTTAGTATTTTTATTTTCGTATCATTCCAACACTAAACTTCACTATCAAATTATAAGATAATGTAAATGGGGGCCAGATTACTTAACGACCATACGCTCTGTAGCTGCAAGACGTGCTGTAATCTAGCTCCTATCTGTTATGATTGAATTATATCATAATTGTAAAGGTGGAACTAGAATTCCAATAGTCTATGCGTTCTGTAGGTGCAAGACGTAATGGAGTATTTATTTATTGTAGCGAACCCTTTAGGTGATTTTTACAAAAATTGCGTTGTATAAATTATCCAACTATAATAATAATAATAATGAGGGCATAAAAAGCTTGTTCCATGACTTACAACCTGCATAGAACGGGGACGCAACTATGTGGAAAAATCAGTAAAATAAACACGAACAATTCTCTGTATTTTTTTTTTCATATTAAAAAATTGAGTATCTTACTTTTTGGATATGCCTCGTAATTACCACTGGTTACATTTACAGAGTTAATTCTTCACAAATAATATCTTACAAAGCAAAGCACGTTCGTAAGTGAAGATTGTAACATCGACTCGGTGTAAAATGGGTTCCTTTGACGTAAATGTTCTAAATACCTGACTTTGAACGATGGTCTTCAAATAAAAAGGTACAGAAATGCCGAAGGAAGCCAAATTGCATCTTGTCTTATTTCCTTTTCAGCGGTTTCCGCAAGTCGATTCTATCAATAGAAATGCATTTTTCATACAAACACGAACACAGTAATGCAGAAATCCATTTGCCTTATTGAATTTCAAGGGAGGAATTAACTTCAGACTAATTGGATACGTTATGAAAAATATGAAAAGATATTAATCGCTTCATTGAATACATATTATTATCATGTCGAATATAAAGTTCTAACAATGCTACAGTACTGGATCTCATTTTTCATAGTAGATTTTCTGAATTTTTGTTAGTTTAGCTTCATTTCTAAACAAACATGTAAAATATTTACAATCGCACTCAAGTTCTATTACAATATAAAAATAAATTGTTTTAGTAATCCAATGAATATCACGCCGTTAAAAAAAATACAGTATGTGACTTTCTGCGTACATGATATAACGCAGAGAATTACACTTATGATTTAAAAAAATATGAAAATAGTATTTAAATTTGTTGCAAAAGAGGGAACATATTTTTCAGAAGGTAATATGGATGTCTAGGCATTTACAGGGCTTATGATCTGTCATTGGGTGGTTCAAGTGGCCACTTCACACACTGTGTAACATTCACCATTCTGATAAGAAGTAAAAGAGCTGAAACCTTTATTATGTTGGTGAAATTCATCCTGCTGAACCAATTCACCTATAAGACAACGCCTGAAAACAATTTTCCAGCAAACAATCAAGCCAGTCTGCAAGCATTTAGACATACTCAAAACATTGTTGAATATAAATAGTAACTTGGGAAAATACGTTGCGTTTGACAATATGCCACACAACCATAAACTGAGCAAAAATTCCTTAATTTATGCACTGATGGAGTTTGCAAAAGCTTCCATTAATTCACCATTGACCGTTCTAATGGAGAACGGACCACATGGCGATCGCAGCGAAACAGTTATTAAATTATAGCTGAAACCCCAAGGTTAGCCTGAAAATATATTTACTGAAAGTTTCTTAAAACTATATTTGAGATAGTTACTGTATCGAAAATAGTCGCTGCGGATGAATTTTTTAGAATACATTGGGTAAATGAGGTCCATGACTCGCAACTCTGTTTGTTTGTGATGCCATTTTGAATGCGTTTTGTTTTGACGTTTAGAATGTCACGCGGTGGCGATTCGGGGTTATTGCCAAAGTAAGGTGGGGTTTTATGCCAAGGTGCTTTTACTTATTTTAAATGTCTCGACAGAACAAAACGAAACATCTTTGTAAACTATGGACGGTGGAAGCACTGCAGAAAGCGGTAGAAGATATTATGCAGAAAAAAGGCTCTAATTGCGAGATCTCTAGACGTTTCAACGAACCAGTAGCTCAATTAAAAATAACAATGGACGTGCTTAAAAACATGCTTAGCATTTAAGCAATCACAATGAACAATAATAAACATGCTTAAGTTAACGCAGTCATAAGTCAACGCGTGTGTAATCTAAGGCAACGCTCATGTCGGTTTGTTTTTTGTTTTCCTCGTTAATAAATACAGTTCATTGGCGAAAAATCAGCGTTTTCTTAAAAAAAGAATACAATATATTGCATTTGCAAAATAGTAAGGAGTATCTTATCCAAAAAAGTGAAAATTAAATTACAATTACAATGGCAACTGCTTTTCTTGACATTTGGCTTGCCAATCGCCGGCTTAATCCAATAAATAGCATAATAAATAATAATAATATAAAACAAATATCAGTTGTAGAATATTTGTGAGATTCAAATGTTATTTTGAAATATTTTGTCATTTAATATGAGGTGTTCGCGGATGTTCCATTGTGATCGCGAATACGATTAACAACCATGGTGAGAAATTTTTATCACGTTGTTTACTAGCACGTCAATAGTTATTTGTGATTGAGCTACTTTGCTGGTAATCCGAACGCAATTATAGCGCGGTATAACGCCTTTTTACGTGGCAAGTAAAGATTGAAAGTAATTTGTTCATGTAAAAAATATCGAAATATTAAAATTTGTTGTGAACTTTTAATGTTTTTTTTTTTTCGTTTATCTATTGTTTATTATTTGAAACGTTATAACTGTGTGTTTTTTGTATAATAAAAATCACTACGAGCCGTGTATATTAATAAATAAATAAACACTACATTTTACTTTAAAAATAAATAAAACTGATTTCACCAGAAAAACACTTTTTAAATTGATGATTTGTTTCATCTATTGAACGTAGTTATGCAGAAAAAAGCTGGCCATATAAAAGTGAAATTGAGATAATTGCACCTTTGTAAAAATAGTGTATAATCAAATCTACACAAAAGTTGGAATGATTTTACTTAGACAAATGATAACAATAATAATAATCATAGTTTATTAACAAAAATAACAATTAGTTTATCTACTACATACACACTTAGGTAATGAATGCAAATATGAGTTTTTTTATAAAACAAAAAAGAATTTAACTATGTAAAGTCTGGCTGACCACACAACCTAAGATGTGCATTTACCAGAAAACAGCCAGCCCCAGTAAATCTCTGATATATGTTGTGTCATTATGAATTAAACACATTATTTTATATTTATATTAGGGTACTTAATTGTAAAGAAGCACTTGTTTATATTGCTATAATAACTTAACAAAGAATTTAATTATGTGTTAAAAGAATTTTGGTGATTTCCGAAAATTCTTACTGACCAAACCTAAAATATGCATTTTGCAGAAAAAAGTAAAATCTCGTATTGATGATGACACCTCATTCAAACTTTGAAGGTATGAAGAGACATTCTGTGTTATAAATATTATTGTATTACGGGTAATTTTAAATGAATGAATTTATAAAATTAAAATACGTTATTTATTTAAGAAAACAAGATTTCTGGAAGTATTAATCTTCTCACCAACATCTGTAATACCTTAACGTTTTTATAGTGCTCTGGGTGATTTCTGCAGGTTGTGAAATGCCGTTTTTGTGATCAACACCTTTTTCAGAAGATGATTATAATAGTTTTTCATATGAAAGCGGCCTGGCTGTTTTTAGCAGAACATAAAATTGAAGCATCCGATAACACCAGTACATATTTTTTCGAAATTGTAAGCTGGCTTCTTTCTGCATAACTACGTTCAATTGTAAACATGATTATGGTGTTTACATTTTTCGCATGTCACAACAATAGTGTACAAAGTATTTTAGTCTTTAAACTTTAAAATATTATTAGCTACAGTACCCCTTTTGTAGAGTAAGTTTTCGTGTATACCATCAGTGGCACTGGGAGATAGAGTGTTAGCTTATTCGATACGGAAGAGGTTTTAGCCATTTTGCATATAAATTTGGGCATCGGGTTATAGAGCTGCTACCAAGTGTTTGGTTAAAGGTTTACTGTAGTACTTACCACCCAATCCAAAAACAAGCGATCAACCATAACCCAGTGATTTTACTCTTTGAACACGCACGTTCTAACTATCTCATACCGTTTAAATATAACTAACGATTTCAAATAATTCATCGTTAAACCATAGCCGGGGTGTACATTGAAAGCGCGTCTGCTGCGTAAACTTTAAATTAAAGTTGACTGGCAGTTTACATGTTGATTTTGTTGAGGCTTGGTGTTATTGTACGGAGTTCATCTGGAGGTTTTATCGCCGATTGTTATCGTAATGAAAACATGTTTTGTTAGCATTAAAGTCATATAACTTTTTGGGTTTCCGCCGTTTTATATTTATGACAAAACGATGAATAATTCATTTTGAACGCGGAAATGTCACTAAACTTTTAAAAACGACCGAACTCAAAAACTAAAAAGCGTAAAGTATAAATTTAAATTTAGAATGTGTTATCTACATATATAAAACCCAATGTGTGTATTTGTGTTCTCGATAGACTAAATAACTATTAGACCGATTTACGCGCGGTTTTCAGCGAAACGTATATCTTTGCCACAAGCATATTTATAACTATCAAAATCTTCAACTACTTATTAAGTAGAAAAAAAGTTAGGAGCTTAAATGTTTTTTTATCCATCACCAGAGTTGCATTCAACGAGAATGTATTTAACAATAAAAACATAAGAATTATTTTCTAGTGTTTATTGTTAAAAAGTTTTTTTTTGAATATTCACAAACACCTTTCATTTTTTATTGATCCCAAACAGATTACTTCCTAAAATTTCTTATAATTTCAACTAATTTATTTGTTTTTACTGAATATTTGATAATATTAAAATACGATCAACTGACATTCGATACATCTTTGAAAATCGCATTCCTAAATACAGTACACCCCTGGTAGTGAGAAGAGCAAAGTTTGACATTTGCAAAAATAATTATATTTTTGAAAAATAATTATTTACAGTTTTGGAATTCAGCCATAAACAAGTACCTAAGCACCTACTTAACTTCAATATTTGAAAACGAATTATTTTCAGTTTCGGGATTCAATCATAAACAAGTACCTAGGTACCTACTTACCCACGAAAAGTTGCACCATCTTTAGATATTATCGATAGTCTATTAACAAGTTAATTTTTTTTAAAAGACACTGAACTTCCTCATTGCGGCCCATATATACTCGAAGATGCTTAATTTATTATTTATTTATTTTGTTTATTAAAAAAAACAACAGCAATACAAAGAAATATACACAACATTATAAAAAAAAACATAAAATAAAGCCAAATCAGTTTTCCACATAAATACAATTATAAAAATCCAGTTCAGTTAAATATAATTTATAGAAGTGCATGTGTGCGAGTTTTTTTTGTGTGTGAGGATGCGTGTGTAAAAAAGTGGAGTGTGGTTTTGGTAGGTATGTGAATATGTGTGTGATTGTATATGGGTGTGAGGGTAGGTTTAAGGACAGGGTAAGTGTGTATTTAATATGAGTGAATAGAAACAATTTAAAATTATAATGTAAAAATATAAATATATTTTTTTTTTATAACGAAACATAATTTTTTTCAAATAATAGTTTTTTAATTTTGGTTTTAAAAGTAAGTTTACTGCAATTAAATATGTCTATGTTATTGAAAAATAAATTATAATTACGCGTCAAGCGAATCAGAGGAGAGTTCTGAGCATAGTTGGTGCGAACTGTGGGTACATGGAAAAGAGATAGATTCGTGTGACGGGTGCGGTAGCCAGTAATGGTGCGGTTAATGTATATATCATATAAGTACATGTATATATTACAATATTTTAAGTTACTTTGATATTTATTCGTCTTTTCGTTTTTGAGTTCATCAGCCAATGGTATTAAATTGGGAGTAGACAATATTTACAGGAGTCTTTTTGTCAAACTTTGTTAAACGAAATTTAGATATACAGTACCCGGCAATACATATCGTACGTCGGCATTTAGAAAGAGACCTAAAGCTTTATTTGGCTTTGTAGAGCTTCGTCTTTGTCATATACGTGTCACGTATAATGTCCGCCAGTGGTTGTTAAGCATTCTTAAGGACAGTTGGGACAATTTTAACTTTAGTTTTAACAAAATAAACTATCAGACTTAAATTAAAACCATCAAGCTAAAAATTAAATGAACTATCAGAAGTTTCGATAATTAAATAACCGTAAGTATTTTTATAACAGATGACTTGTTTCACACACGAATCCATATTCTCCATACGCCAGATTTGTTGTCGACCCATCTTTTCTGTGGCCTTTCAACACTTCTCTTGTTTGCCCATGGACTCCACTTTATTATTCTGGGTGTCCACCTGCCATCATTTTGTCTCGCCAAGTGTCCTGCCTACTGCCATTGCAATTTCGCTGCACGATCCATGATATCCACAACTCCGGTTCGGCGCCTTATTTCTTCATTTCTTACTCTGTCTCTTAGACATACACCGAGTATCTGTCTTTCCATGAATTGTTGCGTGCATTTTAATTTCTGGCTCCTTTTTTGTGTTACAGACATGGTTTCTAGTCCGTATGTTGTCACCGGCAATATGCACGATTTATATACTTGTCCTTTCAAGCATATGGGGACTTCTTTATTTTCAAAAATATATTTAAGTTTGCCGAAAGCAGCCCAACTTAGCTCGATTCTTCTTGGTAACTCCGCTATCTGGTTATCTTTACCAAGTTCGACTTTGTGTCTTAGATATATGTATTTATAAACCACTTCAATTTTATTATCGTTAATGAAAATTTTTACAATTGATTATGACAAAATAAATGGTTACGGAGAGATTTTTAAATAACAGAAGAGTTCATATTAAGCAAAGAAAAAATCATGCATTAGAAATGCATAATACAATCATCTTTCTTATTTGAAGACAAAAATATTTTCTTTGTAACACCGAGAAAGGGATATTATATTATGTATCTGATTGAATCAGACACTTCAAAGAAAACAGCACGACAAAAAAGGAAAACTCCGTTTTGTTGGTACTCTTGTAGCCATGTTTTCTGGAAATAATTCTCAAAGGCACTAATGATTTATTTTATTTTTCATGAATATGGTACGTATACGAATTGCATAATGGTTATAAGAATTTCGCATATCGAAAACGATGTTTTGCTTTGTGTGTTTTTGATTTTTGTTTCCCATTCTTTATTTTTTCCTTAACTAAATACTTTTAATTATTTTAATTGATTTCCTATTTCCTATTCATCATAGTTGTAGCACATAAATATATAACCAACAAAAGCAATCCGTAAGGGTAAATACACTGATTAAGTTATGAAAATAGTTTATTTTGTAGGAAGTGGTGAAGGTGTATGTGTATAGTGGGTTTTGCGTATTGGTTTAATTGGTGTTCAGACGAAGAGACGGGTACGTCTCGAAACCGGTAGACAAAAATACGTCACTAAGTGGTTATTTACAATTATTCAATAACATTTAACAAAGCGTTTGACCACAAAGTTGATGCTTTAAATATTAATAATATAATTTATACTGATTATCGTGAGAAAATCCTTTCCTTCCTTCGTGCTGCTGCGGGTATCCTAAACAATATTTTGAACACATCCTGTGGTCTTGTCCCTTTCTTCTTCTCTATAAAAACCGAATAAAACTTCTCGCTACTATCCGTGGCCCTGTTATAGGTCCTGTCGGATAAACAGATCTGGCGGCTTCCAAAAAGAATTTCAAGGACTTTAAAAAGTTTTGTAATCATTTCGGCGAATTGATCATGTCCAATCAATTGAATCCCAGTCAGTAAAGAATTCACTTACCTCTTTTCTCAATTCAATGAAGTAGATATTACGTACTTCTCTATTACTTTCTTTCAGCACAAAGATGCTAAGGCTACCAGATTTCAGAGAGCTCTTAGGGCAGCTTTCCTCGTTTGACAACGAGCAAATTTACCGTGTATGTGGGCACCGCCAAGGAGACTTATGTCCTCAGATGCGGTGTGCGGTATGTGGTGGGCAAGCTATCGTGAGAAAATGAAATGGCTTAAATTATACACTGTATTCTATTGTCCTTGAAAACGCGTCAGCAAACTATTTTAAACAATCTACAATACCTAGAATATGCGACCAATATAACATTAGATTTACCGAGGCTGATATTTTCTGTGAAAATGTATGTAAATTTAGGTCAAAAATTATAGAAATTTTAAGAGAAGCAGATATTTAACTTTATTATGATACACATACTTTTTCATTTCGTTTCTTTTACATTTATTATATTGAACATAATTTGAATTATTAATAAAAAAAATTTGGTGTGTGCATGAGTTTCTTACACTAATACACAAAGAAATTGGCAATATTTGTGTACATACAGTTTGTTTACCTAATGAAATGAATAAAAAAGTACATACTCTCTTGACATTCCATTGTTTCATTTTTACTATTGAAGATTAGAATTCAAATAAAATTTATTTACCCACATTGCTAGTTTTGTTTTACAATAGGTAATTTAATTTTGTTATTTATTTTTTTGTTCATTAATTTAATTTTGTGTACATAATGATAATTGTACATTAACGGGATTATTGCCAAACGGCAATTTCTTTCAAACAACCAATAAAATACAAGTTTTATTTTTATAATTCAAGTTACAAAACATATTTAATAGAAAATATAAAAAATAAAAGCTCAATATATACAAAAATAGAAATAACTGTATTTGTATATAATGACCTTAAATCAATACTATTACTCAAAGCGAAAAAGTAGTAAAGAGGAAAGAGGAAAGGAGGTGAGATTAAGGCAGAGAAAGGAGATGTTTCTTCAAAAGTAATTTAAACAGAGATACTGTAGTAACATTTTTGATAGTGAATGGGAGATGATTTCACAGTCGAGCCCCATGAACACTACATGAGTCAGAGAAGAGAGAGGAATTGTGGATGGGTATTAAGAGGGTGCTTTGAAAATTAGAGCGAAGAGGTAAACCATGAACTGAAAAGCGTTGAAATTTTTAACAGAGGTTTATAGGAGCGTTAGGACTATAAACTATAGTAAACAGAAGTGAGAGTGAGTGATAGTCTGTCCGCTGTCTAATTTTGAGCCATTTCAGTTGCTAACGATAACCAGAAAAGTGGTCATATTTCCTATGACCAAAAATTACACATATGTTTTGCAACCTACTAATTACAAACAAACAAACAGACAGAGAGGATAGAACGCCATATTACTCTATCTTTGCATACATACCTCGCTTCCTCTTCATTCATACATCTTCTCATGCACGCACGTCGATTCTTCCCACTCTTGACATGTCTATTTTCAAGTATTTGATGGACTTGATCGTGCCATGTCTTTCACGTTCACGGTCTACCTTGTTTTCTGCATCCTTCAACATTTGTATCGTAGATCTTTTTAGCCGTTCTTTCGCTGTTCATTCGCTCTACATGTCCAAACCAACGCAGCAGCCCTTTCTTGATTCTGCCGAATTAAATACTGTTTTATAAGTAAGTTGCAATGAAAATAACCCCACCAATGTTTTAACAACATTGTTAAAAGACGAATTAATAAATAAAACATAAAAAACGACTTTATCGTCATAGCACGTGTGGCGTTAGAAGAATATTCAGTATTGAAAAAAAACGATTCTCAAATTCACGTTCTATTTTTATATCACAACGGTTTTATCTGTTTTTTGTTTTATTTCATTATTTTTGTGTTGTTTTTTCATGACAAAATATTTTTAGTTTCGCACATGTATTTTGAGTTGACGAAAAAGGCGAAAAGCTGTTTGCGAGCTTGATGGAAAAGTGTTTTTTAAAATAAAAGGAATGGTATTTATTTTGATAAAAATAAATATGTAGATCTTTACTGAAAAACAGAAAAGGTATGATAATTCTAATTCACAAACAATGACATAACACATAGAGACTTTAAATCATATTTCTTTAGTGGAAATAAAAACAAACTTTCTACTTTGATCGGGTAAACTGACTCAACTCGAATAAAACTTTGTTTTAAATTTTTTTATAAATAAAATATATTATATCTAAATGTTACACAAAAATTCAATGTTTCTTTTACATAAATGACATACTTCAAAATAATACAGTTTTCAACTTTACCGAAACACTGTTAGTTGAGGTAAATTGAAACAAAAGTGACATTGGTGCCATTTGCCGGTTGATTTTTTAAGCAAAATTACGTTTTTTATAATTCATAGAGGAAAATTTCCTAATTCCCTACATAGCATAAAATAGCAAAGCACTTCTGTGCACAACACTCTTTTCTTCATCGTTCTTGTTCAATTTTTTTTATGTATTGACATACTATTGAACATGCTCCTTAATTTATTCAAAAATAAATTAGGATTCATTATATCTTCCTGCGATACACTCCCCCTTGCTTTGTAATGACTTATTCTTATTTAAATACACACAAACATATTCTCTTACATACTTTCTTACAGGCGTCGTGGCGCAGTTGGTTAGACAGCCAACTGTGAAACTGGCGTCATAGGTTCGATTCCCGCTAGTTGTAAAAACGAAATCCAAGAAATATTTTTTCTTAATTGGTCGGGCGTTGTGGTGTATTTTTCATTACCACCTTCCATATTATCTCCTCTATCCCCGTTGCTGACAAGTCTCTAAATAGAAGCATGGCGGGCTATTTATTCCCTTTCGAAAATATTATGGTTATAAATACGCACGCACACATTTTAAAATGTTATATAATTTAATATGGAGGCTTTACTGACTTCATTAATTAAGTCTAAATTTATCCTTTCAACGCATTATTTCTTCCACAATTTCTAGCTTTTAAAAAGCTTTTAAAACGTAATCTTTATTCAAGGCATTGCATAAAATGTAAATTACATCATCTTGTATCAACAATCATTTTCTTTCTGTATATAAATGACCTTAACCCTCAAGAAGAAAATATGAAAATAATAAGCTTTGCCTATGACACTGTTATTCTCATTGATGGAAACACTTCGAAGGAAATTTACCAATTTAGACTAGAATCTTCTGACGTTAAACGAAAAAAGGACGAAATTGATTTATTTTAGTATAACAAAAAAAGGACAAACTAAGTGTGATAAATTAATATACACAAATGATAAATGATAAGAGATACACAAATGCAAAAAAACTGATCTGGATAGTGACAAATGCACATGTAACTTTAAAAAAATGTAAAAAATATTAGATATCTAGGAATAAAAATTATGTATTTAATACCGTTAGAAACAATCTTGACAAAAACTTTTAAATCAAGTATACTACTCGAAGTGTCAAACCATAGATTATGGAATAATTGCATGGGGTGGAGCCAGCAAAAGTGCTTTGCATACCATAGAAATAGCACAAAAGTATGTACTCAAGGCTCTGCTTGGGGTCCCTATCAGAACACCCTCAACGGAAGTGTTTGAACCAGTAGGTGTTTTCGACGTCAGGCAACTGTACGCTAGGGCACTTCTCGTTCACACACATAAAAATGGTGGCAGTAAATATAATACAATCTATGAAACAAGATTAAAAAAGAGACAACTATTTGTGCCACCTAAAATGACAACATCGTTTGGTCAGAGGAGTCATATGTACCTTGCTCCCAAATTTTACAACACTTAACCTCTTGATTTGAAATTATAATTTCATTAATTTTTTTATCAAAAGCATACAAAAAATTAACGTATAAATTATCACGTCCTACTGAACTGCATAAAATGCAGTTCGTCAGCAGGTGCTTATAGTAGAACATAAAGACCATAGACTTAATGTATACTATCAGTATAGCCTCGATACGTATGGTTATTATTTATAAACTTCGCTGGTTTGTCTTTTAACATAATTTTTATTACGTAATTTATTCATTTTTGACTATGTGTTTCTATAAAATAAATAAATAAATTTATCAATTTTTGAGTTATGTCACTTAAGAAAATAATGGGCGAAATGTTTTAATATGTTTATTTGTTCGTGTTAGCACGCATCAGATATGTTTATTTCTCACTTATTAAAAGTAAATTACTGTATTTAAAAACATGACGCAAAAGGTATTTGTACGGTAAATTTTGTGAATAAAATAACATATCCAAAATATGTGATAATTTAAATATTTTTTTATTGAATGCTCTAGTTTTGGTTCCTGTGTGATAAAGACCGTCTTAGTTGTGTCGTCTTCTAAGTAACCCTGACAAAGCATGCTGTTATTCAGGCTTTAGTACATAATGTCGCTCCCCACTGAAACTAACAAGTAATATATCAAACGGTTCTTGTTAACTTACTATCAAACTTTGCATAAATACAGAGATCTTAATCTGTGATACTGAGCACATAGAATAATCCTTATTTTTTTAGGGTACTATTTTTGGGGTTAAAGCTAACATTATATCATTTAATAAATTTTATATTTGAAACTTTAATATTATTGTTTATTATAATTTTAATAAGGTAAAAAAAACAACCTTGCTTTAAACGACTTTTTTTTCTACCGACCGATTTCAAAGCTATACAAGCTTCTTTATCAAGGTATACTTTACTAATGAGTTTTTTCTTATTTTATTCTGTCAATATTGTCCTTTGTTTGGAACTAATAAATCAAGTCTCTTTGTCTTAGCATAATTTGAGATGGATACGCTCAAAACTAGACAGGAGTGGATTAAAATAAATTTTGTTAACCAAACGGATAGTAATAAATAAAATAAAATAGGATATAATTTATAAGTTAAGTATAACGCCGTGAATTGTAGTAGATGAAGCATAATTGAATGACGTTAGTGAAATTAAATATTTGGGTTTTACTATGTATTCAAAACTAACATTTTATCAAAATACTGAGATGAAAATAAAAAAGATGGCTAAAAACATTTCAATTTTGGGAAGAATCAGAAGGTTTATTGATAATGATTCTTGTAAAACTATTTAAAACACTATTATTTAAACACTCATTTCCTACTGTTGTTGAGGATTGGACAAGGTGTTAAGAATATCTCGTCGTAGGAGGAGGAAAATTTGGTAAGTGGACTGTATTATTAGGAAGGTAGGTTGCGCAACTTTGCTATTGTGTGGTTAGCCAACTTATCCAAGAAAAATATAAAAATTAAATAACGTTTTCAGGCGCTGCCTAGCTGTTTGAAAATTTTGACAAATTTTATATTAACATATTACAACAGAGACGAAGAACATTTAAGAGAAGTCTAGGCATCTACAGGGCTTATGACCTGTCAATGGCTGTTTTTTTTATATTTTTTTAAAAGAAACATTTGCGTTCTTATGATTTACCCAAATATTTAATTTTGAGGGCCATTTTCAACGAGTTGTAAATAACTCACTATTAGAAAATAAAATCGAGTTGGGGTAGAGTGGGATTCGAACCACGGACCTTCAGTCCGTGAGTCCGAGACACTAGCCATAGGACCACAACCCGATTTAATGTGCAACCGGTTAAAGTCAACCCGGTTTAAGTGGCCACTTTACACACTGTGTAACATTCACCATTCTGCCTATATTTGAACATCTATATCCCTTCAATTCTTTCATCTGTTGATGTTTGTGAAGTTAAAGAGCAAAAACCTTTATTTATAAAACAGCTCCCCAGGGAGTTGAATCCAGTCCTTGTCTACAAAAATTTGGACAAACTCAAAATATTATTCAAATTTATGTTGTAATATGTTAATGTTAATTACTCACTAGGGGATGAAATCCAGTCCTAGTGTGATATGGATAACAAAAATGTGGACGTTCTCAATGGAATGGAAATCACGTTTAACATATGTATTATTGATGAAATTTCATATTAAATGTAATGTTATTTAAAATGAATAATATTTCGTAAGATGTTATAAACTAACCTAATATATCATAGTTAAAAGCGGGGAATCGAAAGATCTAAAATTTTAAATAAGTCATAGTGCCAAAAAGACACTAATCAAGAAAAGTTGTATGAGCTAAGTTAAAGAATAAATAAATACAGAATGTAATTAAGCATATTATTGTGTCTGCAATGGAAGACTATCATACATTTTTGAAGTTTTGCGGACTGTCGTATTTCATAATTTTTTCTATCTATTTTCATATACACTCGAAACATTTATGTATTGAACTTATCAGCGTCTATAGGGAGCCGTTTTTCCACATAGTAACACAGTAATACTTGCGTTATTCGAGAAGTTTACAGTTTATGCACCAAGTTAAATGTATTTACGGCTGTAGTGTTTACAGAAGTCACAAAGTTAAATTGAAGGCTTAAATGTTTAAATAAATACACTAGACCTTCGCTTGAGTCGAGTCTTTGGGGTATGAGAAATAGCCAATAGTTCAATTGGTAAAATTATCAATATATATTTCTTTGTTCCGCTAGAACTATTGATTCAGAATTTATTGAAAAAATTTTAGTTATGTACATATAAAATGACAATAAATATTTTTTATATATTTTAATAAATTTTAGATAAATATATAAAAAATTTAGGTACTGTATGTTTGTGAACGCAAATTTCGAAAAGTAATCAATGGATTGACTTTTTTTTTTACAGAACATTGCATTTTGGCAAAATAGTGTTTCTATATACTTTTTATTTGGAAGTTCCAACAAAAACAGAACATTATATGCGTTTTAAATTAACTCAAAGTTTGTCGTAGTTAACAAATACTGAGTGACAATTCTACACTGTGCTGCCATTTTATCAATTTTAGCGAAAGTTACGATTTTCTTTTCTTATATTCTACAGCATAGTCATAGCAACGCAAATTAAGATATTAAATTAAACTATGTGTTTTCCCGGTAACTGTGAAGTTGCTTGACTATTTTTATTTACTCGCCTAACAATAGGCAAATATCACATACTACTAATACCGATACAAATATTTGAAAAGGATTTAAAGTAATTAATTGTATTTTTAAAATCAATATGGATATTGTGGAGAAATGTTTTCATCCATAAATTTGAGAAATATGTTTTTTTACAAACGTCACAATAAAAACGCGACAAGTTTGACCTTGATAGTTTAATTTTTTTTTAAAACCCTACTAATAAGAAATGTTTTTTTTAAACTGGACAGTAATTTATAGACCTTTATAACTTATTAAAAAAATAAAGGTGATATTTCCCTATTAGTATCAGACAAAGCGAAGCGTGGCCGGGTTCAGCTAGTAATTTAAACAATACCTTATCATGATGATCTCTCTTTTAGCACCCAGCGGTGTCAAAAGCACCGTATTAGTAAATAAAATGCAGCGTAGATTGATCTTCTATTAAGGTGATCAGTCTTAAGCTTCCAGTGCTCGTCCACAAACAATAAAATATTGCAGTTTGAATTGAACCCAGGGCCTTATTAAGCGAACGCGTTAACTACTACACAAAGAGGTGGACTTATCTACACTTGATTTCTTTATTAAGGATTTTAACCTGAGAGCAGCAACCGAGTCAAAAACACTCGTCAAGCGTTCTGGTTCAATTTCAGAACTGTTTTCTTCGTCCGCTTGGATAAAATGACATCTGTCAATTTTTAAAATTGATAATATTACGTATTTATTTTTATTTAAATACTTTAATAATTATATTAACAATATTTTTAAAGGACAGTTATAATTTTTTCTTGATAGGATTTATATCAATATGATGTATTATTTTAACGAAGTTGTAGCTGTGACCATATGGAGGTCAAGACATTTACAGATCTTATAATCTGATAATTCCCAGGTAATATGTAATGAAAATATATAGTGTAGTGTCATGTCCATTATTAAATATGATATCTGAATTGTGTTCATTTGATGTATTCAGTGAATTTAACAAATAAAATTCGCTTTCTCACTTTCAATTGTTTTCGCAATATTTTTTTTCTAAATCCACTGTACGTTTTATAGGATGGATTGGCGACAGGCTGGGTAGAAGGTTTTCCTATTTCATTTATGGTTGGACACTGCAGAAAAACTGAAGTGCATTTCAATTTGGTTCGTAACATTTCCTGGGAAACTCAAAACAAAAACATTCAAACCAAATAAAAAAGCTGCAACAAAAACAAACCCCGCTTTAAAAACAAACCAGTTGTTTTTTAAACTGAATAAAATGGGGAAGAATTTTATTTTTGTGGCTCGACAATCAAATTCTGTTTTGTTTTTTTCTAAGAAGGGTGCCCATATACAAAAATAAATCAGTTTGATTTTTTGCCAAGCATATTCCTCAAAACATATAATTTACTAGATATTTATTTATTCATTTATTCACTTACATTAGTTTATTGTACATTATTTGAGACATAAGTTCCAACTCCATGGGACTAAAAGTCCAGTGTTAAGATAGGACTAGCAATTATTTGACACAGATACATGAGTTTATTACCACAAATGTAGGATCAGTAACATAAAAAATATTTTTTTTAAAAATACATACATATATGGCACATCAATCTGGTAAACAGTAAACTCAAACATTCAGAAAATCATCAAGGAGTTTCGTACTCAAATCCCTCCCACTAACGAAAATCAAGTCCTTAACTACATTCTTGAAATTAGTTTTTGCCCTTGAGAGCTTAATACGCTCTTCCAAAATATTGAACACTCTCGGTGCGATAAATGAGAGATGTCTCTCAGCAAAAGTCGTACGGGTTTTGGGTAAGACATAATTTATGCTCTGGAAAACCTCGTACCGACATTTTGCTGAAACCTCTCCTTATTGTTCGACCAGAAGTGTGTAAGTGATTCTTTTAGAAACAGTTGTCTCATATCCAACAACTTCATGTATTGGAAAAAGTGTTCTGTTCTGTTGAAAATGATAGCATACTCATAAATAATAAAACTTTTTTTTAACATGGTTGCTACCTCTTTTTGTCATATTATATTAATTTCATTTTTCAATCTATTAAAAAGGTATAATTTTGTTTTTTTTATTAATAACTTTATTTTTTTATAATTTAATAACCCACTAGATTCGGCATAATCACTACTTCTGAGTTAATTACAAACTAAAATAATATACATAAAATTTACACAGTGAGGGTAGAGTGGATGTAGAAGGGTGAAAAGAGGGGGTAGAAACTGGGGGTTTATGTGTACATATTCAAAACAGGACCACTGCTTAAATTTATTTGATTATTAATTGTATTTAAATTTTTATTTAGAGCCTTCTAAATTTGAAATACTTCTTAATTGTCGATTGTTCTTCCATTATATGTATATGTGTAATATTTCAATATCATCTTTAGGGTAAAATAAGTGGTTATTTGTAAAAATGTTCTACAAACTCCGAAAAATTACTGTTTTTAGGAAATCGCCGATGATTTTAAACTTGTTTAAATATTCCCGATGTTTTTCCAATATACATTCAACGAATTGCAGTCATGACAAATTAACTTGTAAATGCCTGAATTATCTAATTTATCAGTTTTTTTTTTTATTTTCTGATAAATTTCGATTGTTGTTTGTGTAATACGCTGGTCTTATGAAGTCATTAGTAATTTTTCTTATTTTTTTTTTGAATAAATATTAATGTTTGAAAATCTTTTCCATTGTCAATCAATATTGAAATCTTCGTTGTTTAAAAACAGGAATTTTTTATTTAAAATATTATATATAACGGACGACATAAGACCAGCATATTACACAAACATGGCTAAAATGACAGTATATGAAGACGACGATGACGACACTAAGATTTTCAAACAGATTTACAGCCCTTCTGATTGTTTATTATAAAAGCACCTGGTGCTCATTCAATAATCTACATCTCAACTTAAGTAAATGCAAGGTTATGAAATTTTTTCGTCGGGAAAATCCATTCATATACGACCACTTACTGAACGAAGAAATATTATCATCTCTGTCTAGTATTCGAGATTTAGGTATTATACTTGACACTAAACTTTCTGTAACAATTCATATTGAACATGTTATCAACCAATCCTGAAAACTACTTGGATTCATTAACAGAAGCACAATTGACTTCAAAAATATCAAAACCCCTAAAACTCTCTTCCGTTCCCTAGTTCACCCGCACCTAGAGTATTTCTCTGTCATCTGGTCTCCATATTATGATGAAGAAGATTGAATCAGTTTAACATCGATTTTCGAGAAAGATGGGCTGGAGGTTGGGCTTATCCAGAGACCAATATACGTTTAATGAGTTAGAAACTAGCTTAAATATATCTTCTCCTTAAGACCGTCAAAATAAATCTGACCTTCTAGTCCTATTTAAAATTCTCAACTCACTCTTTGATGCGCCTAAACTACTGAGTTCAGTAAAATTAAATATCCCCACTAGGAACCCCAGATAAACTAACTCTTTCATACCGATAATCATAGAACTAACTTTGGTTTTCATTGCCCTATGCCTAGAATTTTTAGGTCTGCCAACAAACATACCAGTCTTGATTTCTTTGATAAGAAGTTGTCTTCTTTCAAACGATCACTGAATCAAATTTAATTATAAACACCTCTCTCCCACGAAGTCTTCTAAATACCATAGTGTCTTTCTTCTAACCTCTATAATAATTTTCCATGTATAAATATGTTCTTAAAAATGCCCATTGGGCGTTTATATATAAATAGATAAATATAATATTTTGACGAAGAGTCAACGAAATCAACTTCAATAAATCTGAGGTATCAAAAATTGGTTTTATTATTTTATATAAAGTCAAACAATTGGTTGGTCTTCTAAGTTCGAACGATTTATTTAATTTTAAAGTGTCAAGTGTTTTGTTACAATTTATTTAATCTCTAAGGATACCCATTTTAAAATTAATGTTTCTTAGAAATTTATTTTTTATTCTTTCAATGCACCCCGAGTAAACAATTCGATACGGTCCCCATATTCTTAAAATATGTTTTTTTTTTCTTGGATTCTAAAACATGTTTTATAAAATATTACATATACATTCTGAGAATAGTATTTTATTGATTTATTTTAGAACCACACAGTTACCAATGAATAATTACGTATTAAAGATAAGGTTGAAAGATAGACTAGTAAAGTTTTTAAATACTTATCAGTAAACAATATTTTGAGTATGCCTAAATGTTTGTAGACATGATTCCGTTATGAAAAGTTAAGATAAAAAAATATTTTAGTAGGAAAAATTTTTAAGAAAGGGGAATATAGAAGTCTAAATATTTACAGGGCTTGTTACCCGTCAGTCCACATTAATAGAGGCTTCAGCTCTTTTACTTCACAAAAAAACAACAGATGAAAGAGTTGTGGAAATATGGATGTTTAAACATAATAAAAATGATGAGTTTTACACAGTGTGTAAAGTGGCCACATAACCGTTCTCCTCAGAACAAGTTTCCCTAGCGAGGAGGACTTTAAAATTACTTTTGTCTATTAAATATTTTAAGTACTAAATAATGAGATTTTTCTCAAGCCCTGGTTCTTGTGTTGTTCACTACTATGATTGAACGAAGTTATATTAAAGGCAGCCAGTCATAGAAAAATGAAACTAAGATAATAGCATTTTTGTGATAAGAGCGAATAATCAAACCTACACAACAGTTGGAATGTTTTTGACTTTAATAAATGATGAACAACGACCACATCAGTTTGTTTATATTACAAACAAAAATCGTTTTATGTATTGGACCAATTTTAATAATTTTTAAAGTACTATAAGATTTGTCCAGGGATGTGGACGTTTTGTGCAAATTGAGAAATGCCGTTTTTGTGATCAACACCATTTTAAGAAGGTGATTTATATAGTTTTTTGTTTAAAAACAGTCTGTTTTTAGTATAACATGGAATTGACATTATTGTACCCGATAAAATAAATATCTTCTTTTTTTTTCAAAATTGTGGACTGGTTGCTTTCTGCACTCTCTCTCTCTCCTTGTTGCGGTGCAAAAAAACAACGAAAATAAAACAAAAACAACAATATTAAATTTTCAATGCCCTTTTTAACATTTTTACTTGATAATAGATTTGTGGTATATTTATTACTTATTTGTGTAGATTTATTTATTTTTAAATCTGGAATTACGGCACACATGGACATTTATATTATTCTTTTGCGTACTTAAGTAATGATACTGCATATACATGTATCTCAATTATAAATAATTTTGCATGAATTATGTCTTAACTTTAAGTTTGAAAACCTATCAAAACGGATAAAATTGTTTTATTTAAGTGAATGATATTAATAACAAAAATAACTTTTAAAAATACATTATTTACTTCCTTAGAACGGGAAAGCTATCCTTGGTTTGGCAGTTTAGATGACTCACCAGGAAAAAAAAAATTGTATACTTTTACTACTCAATGAACCTATAGTACAAATGATTTAATATCAATCGCTGTAATAAATATGTAAATATGTAACAATTAAATAAATAAAAGTAAAATATAAGAAAATGAAAAAAAAAAGCTACAACAAAATACACACGTAATGGTTTGATGGAAAGTCTAGGTTCCCATCGAATCTATCTTTATTTCTCCTGAGACCCCCATGCGGCACCTATAAATACGTACGTGGCACCAAGGCCACAACTGGTGTATGCTGATATGTGTATTATTATTATTTTTGACTTGTTGGGTGAAATAAATAAAGACCGCTTGTTCAAAACGTGACACAATAAAGAAAACAATAGTTATTTTAATTGGAGCAGTTCGGTGCATCACGAGTTAGGTTTTTAAAGTAGTTTCAAACTAAAAGTTCTGTTAATAAAGTTCGCTTGAAAAGCTATCATGCGGGCTCGTCGTTGTAATTTCTTCCTATAATTCTTCAGTTCAGTCGATATAGCTACAAAATACTTCATCCAAAGAACACAATGGCCAGATGCCGTTGTTTTTTGTTCGTCATTACGACCAAAGTTGGAGCGAGTTTCCGAGTTAAAGTTCCTTCAGTGGCTAAACTTTGGGTCCTGGCCAGGGGTCGCCCAAATGCGGCTCGCGGTCGAAACCGCATCTTGAAACCACAATTCACGCAAGCACGCCTACATTAATAAAATATGGTATTTCATATTCTCGACACCTTTATTTCTGTTTTAAAAGAAAGGTATATTGATATTAATCCCTTAAGAAAAAAATCGGGATTTGTCCAAAAAAAAAAAAAACACCCGTTGAAAATTGTCACAGTTGTCACCTTAAAAATCAATCCAAAATAAACGTTTCTAGTCTATAAAATATCACCCGTTTGCAAAAATAGATTTCGATAGTTTTCTCTGTACTTTCATTATCTAAAGTAAATCAATTCACATGGGAATATAATATTCAAATCAAGCATATATAGAAAATCTAATTATATCCACTCGACCGGTTTTGTTTGTTTTTAAAAATCATTATCATTATCATCGCCACTGTGCACCAAACAATGCAAACAACACTGTTTTGGTAAACTAAATGCAGCGTATTTTGGTCACCTGTAACATGAAAGCAAAGTAATCAGTCTTATGTTTTAGGTGACAGTCTAGAAACAATGAAGTATTTCAGTTTAAACAACACTTAAAATCACTCGAAAATGTTATGCAATATGTAAGCTACCCGTAGATAGAATGATGAATGTTACACAGTAGATAAAGTGATCGTTTAACCCAGCCGATGACATACCATAAGCTCTGTAAATTTTGAGACTTCCATATTACTTTTTCAAAACTGTTTTCCTCTTTGCTGAAAAAAAAAATACAATGTTCATCCATATTCTCAATAGCTTAATCTATAAATACATACCTATAAAGCACGAAAGCTGAGGAGAACAGATGAACATATAAATAGAAAATAATATCGACAGATGAAACACGGTAGAAAAAATTGCTGTGGAAGCTGTTTTTGGCGATTTAAATAATATGTCTGAAAATAAATAAGTCTCAATAGGCTTAAAAAACAAGTCTATGAATCATGTAGTATATTGCCGGTGACGACGTACAAAATCGAACCATGTCTGTGATACAGAAAAGTAGCCAGAAACTAAAATGCACGCAAAGATCCATGAAAATACAAATGCTCGGTGTATGTCTGACAGACAGAAAAAGAAATGATAAAATAAGGCGATGAACTGGAGTCATAGATATCACGGATTGTACAGAGAAATAAAATTGGCAGTGGGCAGGACACTTGCCTGCTGGAAGGTGGACACCAGAATAAAGTGGAGACCATGAGCAAAAGAAAGAACTGATCAAAGGCTACAAAAAATATGGATTGATGGCATTGCCTTGATAGCCGGTGAAACATGAATGATAAAAGCGGTTGATAGGAAGGAGTGGAGACGATTGGAAGAGGCCGCCATCCAGCAGCGGAGAAAACAAAGATGAAACGAAAAATACGGGGGAAAATTTACATTTAAACAAACTTATATTTAAAAAATCGTGTGTTTTGAGTTAAACATGCGATTTTACAGACCGATAACAGTTCAGTTTTTTTATGTATGTAATACGGCCATCGGCATTGGTGGAACAGTCAATTTGGCTCTAGAAACAAAAAGTTTGTTAACCTCTGATCTAGTCTAACTACTTCTCCAGTTATCTTCCTTCGTCCGTGGGAGAAGTGATATCTCTAGACGAATTCGCGAATTTGTCGTTTTTTGCGAAAATTTCTGACTTTTAGTTTTATATGCAAGGGGACTGTTTCATTCTGTCATTTTTAGATAAATATAAAAAGCTTTTGCTGAAGTCAAATTTTCAGTTGAGTACAAATAAAATACTAGTATAATAAAAGCATTTTTAATTGTATAAAATCTCGACTTATGACATGAAATTCAAACGAAATAATCAGGTAACCAAGATATTAAAAATTAACACTGCCCTTTGAACCAGTCCAGTCCAAACCCAGTCTTTTGTCTACAAACATTTGAACAAACCCACACACAGGCCACGTCTTGGTGGGATTTTATTGCGTTTATGTAATGGTTTTTTTTGTATTTGTAACTCATGTAAACCTATTGTAAAATGCAAATAAACAAATATAATCAATAAAAAGTAACTTAAAAAATCAAAATTTTGTAATTATAATTGGGTAAGTTTTCCAAAATGAAATAATTTTGTAGGTTTTATTCCCACTTTTATTTTTTAAATATACAAACGTGTATAATGTGATGCGTTTTGTCTTGTTATCAAACTCTAACACCACTCATTTAACTTAAACAAGACGAAACGCGTCACATGAAACACTCTTTTTTTATTTAAATTAAAAACATGTTAAACATAACTTTATATAATACTTCTAAAGAGTTTTTGTATAAAATTCATTTAAGGACACACAGATAACAATATTTATCTACTCACGTTCTTATATTTTAAACTATAACATTATTTACAAAAACTGAATATGAATTACGATAAACTAAAAATTAAAAGGGTGTGAAAAAGTTATATATAATACAAGTTATGGAAATGAATTTAAAATTATATATACATGATACAATCTATAAAAGAAAAAATAAGAAAACAAAATTAAAAAGTTTAAAAATTACATGTATGGAATTACAAGTTGAAAAAGCAGGAGAGTGCAAATGTTAAAAAATTACAAGAATTAAAAATTTCTTTAAATTAATCGTTGAAAAAGTTTGAAAAATCGTAAAAATCATTTCAAAAGTTACATATACAAGCAACAACGGTAAAATATTAGAATTTTCTATTACAACTCTTGTATATTTTATGTTAAATTAAATCCAATAAAAGTATTTTATTTTGGATACCTTAACAAATTTCAGTATGGAATTCTACCAATTGTCTGCGTACACAAAAAATATTGTAATTACACCAACTCATCCAAAAAAATGTCGGCCTCGTGGTGTAAAGGTCAGCGCGTTTGCCTACCATGCAAGAGGTCTCGGGGTCGATTCCCGACATGGCCGATATGGAATATTTATTTAAAAATAGTGTTTTCACACAAGAATATTTCATAGACCCTGGACTGGAACCTGAAGCGTAAGACTGATCATCTTACCTTCATGTAACAACAAAGATCAAGATACGCTGCGTTTGGTGTACTTATTCAGTGCCCTATGCATCATTACGCGCGGAAAAGAGATGATGATGATGAGCCCGAGAAGAAGTGTAAATTAAAAATAAAATGTCAGGCGTTGCCTAGCATGTGAAATAATTTAATCTGATCTCTCTTATATAAATAAAATAAATAAAAATAGTTTTCAGGGCTTCTATTATGATGGGAAGATAAGGAACTCATACCTTCACCATGACGGTATAGTTGAAAATAAATTTTCTCGAGCGATTACGATATACACTACAGACCCCACCTACTAGTTTTGGGTAAGTATATCGATATGAACCAAGGGGAAGCGTACATATCTACGCACTAAAATAACATGGCTTCAGTATGACGTTATAGTTGAAGATAATATTCTCCCGACTGATTACGAAGATACACTACCGATCTCTCCACTATCAAGTATTGATCTAAGTACATCGATTTGTATTGACGAGTCTAGAACCCCTCGATACGTTTATCTACGCATTAAAAACTACAAAAAATGTTGTTCAACCGAGCAATTTTTCTTTAAATGACGATTTATTCAAATTTTTAATCATTCTGAGGTTAGCACTTTTTTTCTAAATGCAGTGGCTAGACTAGTTAGATGCTGCTCTGTTAACATACAAAAGCATCTAGTCGTAAAATGTTACCACTATTAAAAATAAATTTAGTTATGTATTTTGGACCAGTTTTACAATCTTCATGAGTGTACGTATTGAGACGTTAAAGGAACCGGCTTTGTCATCAATCGTTAAATAAAATCAGACGATCGTTAAGCAAACTGAATTGGTAATTGTCACAAGTCATATAAAACTCATTTTCCAGTAAGCATTTTTTTCTAGATTTGGAATTTCTAGAATAGATTTATCGGAGTTTATAATAGCTTCAAAGTGGGCACTGTTTATCTCAGAAGCTTATTTAAAATATAAATGAGAATTATTTGAAATGTTAATGAAGTAAGGAGCGCGGACTAAATTTTCGAAGCCATTCATTGGTTCTAATCGATCATATGACGCCGAGATGACAAGGCGGTAGAACATACCGAGGTAGATTCAGATAGTACAGAAGTTAAAAATACCGTCTTGATATGTACAGATGAATAAAACTTTCATAATCGAAGCCCTGCTGTATACATCATTAAAATCAATGGATGGAAGAATGTAATAGATATGGATGTCCAAATATAGGCATAACGGTGAATGTTACACAGTGCGTAAAGTGGCCACTTAAATCAGCTAATGACAGATCACAAGCCCTGTAAACGCCTAGACTTACATGTTTTATTATCTTAAATGATTTCCATTTCTGTTTTAACTTATTAATTAAATAACGCAGTTTTTAAAACCAGTTATATTTTTTGCAATATTCAGACTGTTACTGGCTCTTAGTCTTAAAGATCTTAGTGCGCTGTTTACTTTTTAAATTTTTAAGTTCAAATAATTTTATCACAGTCAAATATTTATCTGTATTAGCGTTAGGAATTACAAAATAAACATAATTCAGTCCTCTGGGGTCTTTCTTAAGTGGCGAGGGAAGCCGTCTATGACTGAGACTTACGCCATGTACACTCAACCAAGGTGAGTAGGTCCATTAATGCTGCATCGTTTACGGCCAAAGTTTTGATGGCCAACTCCTTGGAGACACCCTGGCCTCCTTCCTCATCCTCTTCTCCTCACCCAGGGTTCTTTGACTTAATAGTCAACACCTCAAGGGATTGAAGACGAAGACGCATACAGCATTAAAGCTATGTGTTCCAAGGATGTAGCTGTCGTTGAGTTTATAAAGAGACATTCATTTTAATATATAACTTTTGTAATACGTGAGACACGTTTACAATGTTACAACTTAAATGCGTCAATAAGCTTTATTTTAAAAAAATATATAAAAAACAAATCAAACAAGTACTATTCTTATTAAAATCTGTTTGAAAATTAAAGATAAATTTTTCTGTCATTTTAGTAATGCAACAACGATCAATCGTGACGTGATCTAGTATGACGTTGTAGGATGATGTGTGACGTCATCGGTTGTTGCTCCCAAAATTTATATGTTTTTATAGACTAACTAGTAACTACCTATTTCTATGGGTCGTTTGTTTACGTTTACGGCGTTCAAGACCCGTCACCAAACTTATTAAACGTTATTACGAGTTGTAATTCTTTTAAAATTATAGAAAATAGTTCCGAGTGAAATACATCAAATTATACGCTGAAAAAACTATTTTTAATATTTGTGCCGGGCGATAAAAAGTATTAAAATTCTGCTTACAGCAATGATTTCTACTAGTTGTTACGTCCCTCGCGATAAATCCACAAAAATTATCATTATCATCATTTCATGTCCGCTCCCTAGTTAGAGCATATGATGTCCACAAAGATCCAGGAAATAAATTAAGGTATTAAAAAATACTTTAAATAATAAAAATAATGCAAAGTTGGGGTTGGAGTGTAATTAATAATATTATTTGAAACACGCGTCTTTTTATTTCTATCTATGCCGTTCCCAACATCAAAATAAATGCATTATTCGTGGACTGTCGTTTTAGAGCAAATTCTGCAAATTAAATTTATGATTTAAATTATTGATTATTAGCGCTATTGATCTCTAGTTGATTACCCTTATCTAGTCAAAAGCATTTGTTCAGAGTTTTAGTCTTATTTTACACATATAATCGTTTCTTTTATCCGCCTAGACACAGATACAATAAAAAAGCTTAATGTGTTGTTTTGCAGTTAATAAATTAAAATGAATTAAGCACTTTCCTTAATATTTTTTTACCATCAAATCTGAACTAATGGCTTTTTTTGTATCTTTTACTAGGCAACCATAAAAATATGAATTTCATGTATTGATTTTTCGTCTCATTATTTTCTTTATAAATTTTTTAATGTTAGATATTTTTTTATCCTACAAATGAGATCTTTGGGTTAAGTCATAGGCTGACACACTAGTAAAGTTAACCCTTACATATTACACACACACATTTGCCCTCCTAACTCTCCCTTCTCGGTAATGTGTAGCTAGTACACATTGCATCTTATAAGTTTTATATATTAGTAAATACGGGCCTAAGATTTTCAGTATTTCTTAGTTATACATTTACGTAATCATTGAAACAATTTATCATTAAATAATTAATACTTGTTGGACACAGAGAAAGCATTTTATGAGAAATTGGAGATATATCTTACTAATGTGTTGCATTATCGCGGCGATGAAGTAAAATAGAACAGAATATACCTATTGTCTCAAATACTCTTCACGTCTCACTCTCAACGCTATAGATATATTCGAGACAACTTCACGCAGGCCAGCCTGTACCACTGCTACAAAACGCCAGGTGGTCTCACTTGCTCTGGGAGCTCCGCTAAAGGTGGTTCGTGCGTACGCGCTATGAGCGTAGCAAATGTTTTTTTTGCGTTTTTATAGATTTATATATAAAATATGATTTATTTTGACTTCAAATATAGTTGATTGTAGCAATTACTCATTAATACTCTAATTGTCAGATTTTAAATGCCTTATTTTGTATACAGAGCACCGGAACTCGATTTTTTTAGTACAGTAAGGGAAGAGCTCATTATTATAAGTATATTATGTTGACTAATAGTTAATATTAGTATATAATCAATTAACCAATTTTAATATTTACCAGTTTCGAGACTACTTTCGTACCGTCTTCTTGTCAGAACACTGAAATAAAAAAAGAGCTTTGAAAAATACCCACCCCCATTTGCTCTCTAACATATCACTGAATTTTACTAACCTAATTTTTTAGTGCATATTCGGACACGGTGGTGGTTGCATTCCCTACAACTCTGTAATTAATGTAGTTTTTCTTTAGTATTGTGGTGATGGTAAAGGTGAAAGTGTAATTTAGCATTGTTGGTGTACTGAGTTTGCTGACGAAGAGACGGGTACGTCTCAAAACCGGTAGATATATAAGTCAGTAAGTGGTTAAATACTAATATTTACCAACATAAGATTAATGGTTTGATCACAAACATAAACGAAAATAATATATTATGTCAATTTAAAAGCTTCATAAAATGTCATCCATACGCTTTAATTTTTACATTAAATATAAATATGGTCAAACTTGTATAAATTATTAAATGTGTTTGTTTTTTTTTAGGATATGGGTGATTATTATTGAATGCAACTTTACTCAGCGTGTCATAAAAAAATAAGAATAACATAAATAAGATAACAATATTGAATTGAATTGATATTCTTACGCACCGACCCCACATGGCAATTTTTATTTTTTTAAATAATTTAAAACCAGGACCCATCGAATGCCTGAAAAAAACTCACCAAAACACGATAAAAACCGGCTTAAAAATATATCAAAGTCTAATTGTTTTTTTCGAAACACGATATTTATCTCTAATTTCAAAACAAGAAATAATATAACTTTGCAGGCTTTATTGTAAGGTGTATTTTTTAAAAACAAAGATTGTTCACGTGATTTGACGTGAATCGCAAAAAACCCTTTCCTGAAAAATACATTTCAAGTGAATGTCGAGTTTACAAAAAACGGTCCTCTATTATAATTGCCATGATTTATTAAAGATACGTAATTTTGAAAGTACTATACCCGTGACATAACTATTTTGGTGAGTTGTCAGACTGGGGAGTTGGATTTCCGGAAACTGGAAATCTATCATATGTTGATTTAAAAAAATAAATGAGGTTATTGAAAATGTTCATTTTTATTAAAAAAAACTTTTTGTATGATTTTACGGTTCTAATTTTTACCGCACCCATGGAAACATTTTTTAAAATCAAATTCCCGTAGAACTGAACTTCCTTATTCTTTACTAAATAACATTTTAAGATCATGAACAAATGAATGTATCTTGGAATCGATTAGTTGTGTTCGATAAAAAGGGACCTTGCATAAATATTAATAAATTAATTTCATGTCACAAATATGTTAATTTAACGCTTTTTATAACATATCATAATACGAGTAGTTATGATTTACTGCAGACAAATTAAGATTATTACAACAATACAACAATTTTTTTGGATAAACTCAAGTACACTAAAACAACTGTTTTTACATTTCTATAACAAAGATTTCAAAGCGCTGTTTAATTTAGCTTAGCAAAACACCAACCTAAGGAAGGCTTAGTCTTTGGAAACTAAAACTAAAGTGATTAGAGACTATAAACAGATCCTTAAGAAGATGAAATTGAGGAGTTTAAACTGCATACGATAAAAGAAGCTTTTTAAGGATGCAATCATTATTTTTAATTATATGGGTTGAAGCTGACCACAGGGCTGGATAAATAATAAAAGATCTTATTTTAAAAGCATCAAATATCACAAACAAAAGCATTCAGCAGAATGTTTAAACTGAACACCACGATTTAACTATTGTTTTTATGTCTTTTAATGAAATAAAATCATAGACATACTTTAAAAGCACTGTATAGAAATAAAAAATTGAATAAATATTGAATGAATTTTTAAATCTTTATACCTATATAATTCTTCTGTACGTGTGATGACATTGAACTTCTCCTAAACGGCTTGACCGATTTACGTGTGGTTTTCAGCAAATTGTAGATCTTTGCTCTGCGCGTTTTCGTAGATATTAAAATCAATCGAATATGTAAAAAAAAGTTAAAAGCATAAATTCTTTTTTTAACGGCTTACCAGGGTTGCATTTGACGAGAATGCATGTACAAAAAAAAATGGAGGAAATTGTTTTTTTGCGTTTAATTTTTTTTATTTTTGAATGATTATAAACAGCATTCGTTTTTATGGATCCCAATCAGATTCTCCCCTTACTTTCTTTATAGTTTCTTCCCATTTATTTCTATTTACTGGATTTTTAGTAATACTATAATACTTAACTAACATTCAACACATCTTTGAAAATCGCATTTATGAATAAAGTCTACTCCTGTTGGTGAAAAGAGCTGAGTTTGACATTAGCAAAAAGAATTCTGTATTTGAAAGTGAATTATATTATGTTTTGGAATTAAACCATTAACGAGTACCAAGGTACCTACTTAAATTCAACATTGGAATATGAATTATTTAAGTGAAATGAAAAGTTTATTTTCATCTTTTTGAAGTTTATTCGAATGCTTTACAAGCTTTCACGACACAACCAAGCTTTATGGTTTCAAATTAAATATCAAGCTCACGTCGAAACCCGGAAAACTGTGTTTTTTTATTTTTTTTATTTTTATTTTTAGTATTAATAAAACATATAATACAAAAATTACATATTTTACTCCCAGGAGTTATTAAAAACTCATTTGGGACCGTACATAAGAAAAAACATTTTTTTGACCATACATAATATCATACAAATTAATACATTCGAAATAAAAAGAAAACATTATTGTACAAGAAATATAAAACACCATCTTATATAAACTACATTAAAAATTATCACTATCAAAAAGATTTAAGAAATATTTTGTAATTGCGACACTTCTGGATTTTTTTTTCAGTTTTTCGTGTCTTAGCTCATCAGGCAGTTTGTTATATTCGGAATGGCCAATATTTTCCAAGGACCTACTGCCAAACTTTGTTGAACGAAACCTAGACACATGAAGATTCCCTGAATAACGCGTATTGTAATTATGAATATTATGACCAAATGCCCATTTTAAATTTGGTATTCAAACATAAACAAGTATCCACGTATCTACATACTTATCAATAAAAATACTTTTTCCAAGATAATAGCAGGCAGGCCAACGTTTGGAGAGGACAACGTCTGTCGGGTCCACTAGTATGAAATAATATGTTTTTTTGACATTTGCTGTTATTAGACAATATTTAGACATTTGTTATTTTTAGTGCAAAGTAAACAAAAATAATTGTTAATAGTTGAATTAAGAATAGCGGTTTTTCAAACTTTTTTCACTGTGTAACATTCACCATTCTGCCTATATTTGAACATCTATATTCCTTCAATTCTTTCATCTGTTGATGTTTGTGAAGTTAAAAAGCTGAAACCTTTATTTATGCGGGCGAGATTCATGTAATTGAATTATTTCACCTACATACTAGGCAATGCCTGAAAATGTTATTTTTTCAATTTCTATACTTCTTCATGGACCAGGTAATTTATCAACAATATTTTGAGTTTGTCCAAATTTTTCTTCAAACCTCCTTCATTTTCTTCAAACTTCCATATTACTTTTTCTTAAATGTTCTTCATCTCAGTTGTAATATGTTCATATAAACAGCTCCCCAGGGAGTTGAATCCAGTCTTTGTCTACAATAATTTGGACCAACTCAAAATATTGCTTTAAATATAAATAATAATTAATTTATTGTTTATCATTTGTTAAAGTCAAAATTATTTCAATTGTTATGAAGATTTGATTATTCACTCTTTTCACAAAGGTGCTATTTTTTTAGTTTTACTTTTCTATGGCTGACTGCTTTCTGCATAACTAAGTTTTTTTGACGTATTTAGAACGAGGTTTTAAATTCTAATGATAAAATATTTTCATTTGGTAAGAATAAAATAATATGTGTTATGTTAATACATCAGTTAAAAACGTGTTCATAAGAACAATTCTGTGACGATAACCAAAAATTAATTTAAATGCAGTCTGTCCAGGCGGGTAAAGAATACAGTTCATGTAAAATCGAACTTTGGACAAGTGTTTCAGATCCGATGGCTATTCTTAGGTAAAAATCTTGGAATAAAAGTCCTTGGACTGGTTCCTAAAGGGCAAGACTGACCACCATACCTTCATGTAACACATGATCGTGATACACTGCTTGTACTTTAACTATGCAGTACCCTATGTACCATCAGGTGAGGATTAGGGTTTGATGATGGATAAATTGAATACTAGACTCATCAAATTTAAATTTGATAAGTCATTTGAAGTACGTTGCACATTCATGACTTCTTACTATACATACAATAGAGTATAATAATTTGCCTAAGTCATGCGATTTCTAAAAGTTATTTATATATGTATATCATCATCTCATCATCACTATCATATTTGATCATTTTCATTATTATCTTCCCATCTTTATAGACATATAATTCCTCAGTACGTGTGATGTCACCGTATTCCTCCTAAACGTCTTAACCGATTTACGTGCGGTTTTCAGAGAAATATAGATCTTTGCGCTGTGTGGGTTCGTAGATATTACAATCTTCAATCGAATATGTAAAAAAGAAGTTAGGAGCAACGAGTAAACGTCAAAAAATGACACCATCTTAATTATTCTACTATTGACGTTTTTCTCGCCAACATTGTCGGGTTAAATTTTTAATTAACGTTTAAAGAGTTTTACTATCCACCTTTAGTTACTATAGATGAAACAACTAATTTTTTTCCATTTTGGAATATTACTACAGATTTTTTACTATTACTAACGATTATACAACCGGGCCTTAGCCAATCGGCGCAGGATAACGAGGTTTCCACACTTTTTTTGGTTTTGCTTTGGGCAACAGCAAATCACACAATGACGAAACGAAAAGATTGAAATGTCAAATGTCACTTAGTATATAGTTTATTGAAAAATTTAATATCGAAAAAACGTTTGCTGAACCAGCTGATGGCAGGCAAGCCAATGTTCGGGGAGAACAACATCTGTAGGGTCCGCTTGTTATTAATATATTTGTAAAAATTACAAGTTTACATTAAAATTTACAAACTGCATTCAACAAATTGTTAAATTAACTCAAAAAAAGAAAAAATATTGGAGTAAATTTTTAAATATTTCATAGTAAAAAGCATTGTTGAACTCAAAAAAATAATATTTAAATAAGATAATTAAAGCAATCGATTTATTTTACATAATTTTAAAACTGATTACCAACATTAAGCAAACACAATATTTTTAATAGATAAAAAGAAAACGGTCATTTATCTGATATAAAATGAGGTTGGATTTAATATTTTAATGTTTTTTCCCCTTAAGAATTCCTAGTAGATTCGATCCGCGAGATATAGATAAAGCACGTTGAGCCTTCACAGTTTACGTGATAGGAGTATAAAACTTTTCTCAATTAAGTATTTCCATTGAGATTGTTCTGTGTAGCTTTTGTGTACAGACATAATGTCCATTGTTCTCAATTATTTGTGGTGCCATTGGGAATTGTATGTATAATGTATCAATACGCCAGCAGCATTATGCATAAGCGGCAGTGTACATTTTGTGAAACGGACGCTAATAATATTACGAAAAGGTTTTAATATGAATTGACATAGATTGACTCTTTATAAAGTCACTTATCAAAAATAATTTAACAATACATTTTAAGCGAAGTTCGAAAACATAATAAATATTATAATACTGTAAAATGTATTATATTAAAATTTATTTCAACAGAGAGGGAAAAACGGAATATGGAAGTCTAGGCATTTACAGGGCTTATGATCTGTCATTGGCTGGTTTAAGTGGCCACTTTACACACTGTGTAACATTCACCATTCTGCCCATGTTTGAACATCCACATTTCCTCAACTCTTCCATCTGTTGACTTTTGTGAAGTAAAAGAGCTGAAATCTTTATGACCCTGTAAATGCCTAGACTTCCATATTCCCTCCTTAAAAATGTTTTTTCTTTCTGTTGAAATAAATTTAAATGTGAATAACTCCCTAGAGAGGAAATCTAGCCAGTCTGCAAGCATTTGGACATACTCAAACATTGTTGTATTGTATTATATTGTAAAATTTATTATAAATAAGCTTACTGAATTACATTTTTTTTATTTTTGATACTATTTATAGTGCAACAACTATGGTGAAGGTGGATAATGGGTTTTGCACGTTGGTTTAATTAGTGTCCGGACGAAGAGAAGGGTAAGCATCGAAATCGGTAAACAAAGAAAAGTCGGTAGGTGGTTATATACAAATATTTAATTACATTTTGTTTAATGTTTGCCCACAAAGTTAGTTCTATAAATATTATTTACACGAATACTAATTGTTACGGCTTTGTAAATCACTCATGATCAAATAATATATTTACCAAGGAAAAGTTACACAACCCCTTTTACAATTTTTATCCGAAAGGTTTTCACGACACAAGTAGGCATTTTTGTTTCGATTCTACACGTCACGTCACCGCCAGTCGAAGGACGACTAAATACGCGTTGGGCATGACTGAGCGTTTGGGCACGATTTAAGATAATTTTTGAGGGCTCAAAGCATGTCTATCAGGGACAAAGGAGCATATGAAGCAAGTGAGGCTGAGCCTCACTAATAAATTATTGCTATTCACCAGTACCTAATATTTATTTTAATTCGCATCATATCAACACACTATGAAGGTAAAACTAGCAACCAATATAAAAATGCTCAAAGATGCCTACAAATATGGTTCATACTGTGTTTTTTACTGTAGGTACCTACTTAACATTTACGCATATTATACTTATCCTTCAAATCTGAGCTTCACTAGAAATTTGGTATCAAAGACGCACTGATGTCTATGTATTCTAATATCCCCAGATTCATAATACCTCAGTAGATAGATATCGTAGAAAGGTTAAGAATACCATCTTGATAAGTATCGACGAGGATAACGTTTGTAATCGCCACCTTGCACTCTTATGACAACATAAACTCATAACTATGGACATATTTCAAACAAAATGATACCTATTATACTTGATGCAGTCTGCGTAATAGCCCACTCTAGTGTAGCGGCGCTGTGCCTCGGGACGATGTTGCGCTGTCATAACGCATTGCAAAAATGTAAATTACTTTCTGTAATTTACGATATTACCTTACCGTAAAGGTAAGATTGCAACCGTTGTTTTCCAAGGAAAGATTCGCATGGGGACTTAATATCTTGGTAACATTCAACATTACCAGACAGGGGTTGCAATAAGAATTTATTAAAACTGTAACTCACGCGAGAAATAAATATATGTGATGTTTTGAAATATTCCTATCATTTTTATTACGATTAATTGCTTCGTCTTTTTCCATTATTTCGTCATTATTTTTTTTGTATGAGTTGATAACTTTATAAACGTAAGAATGCATTATCACATATGTTGAGATTTTATATTTTTTTACTACTTTTTTTTTTATTATAAAAGAAATATTCGCGTTTTTATAATTTACGCAAATATTTAATTTTGAGGGCCATTTTCAACGAGTTGTAAATAATTCACTATTAGAAAATGGAAATCAAGTTGGGGTAGAGTGGTATTCGAACCACGGATCTTTGATCCGTGAGTCCGAAACACTAGCCACGGGACCACAACCTGATTCTTTAATGCGATTTATAAGATTTTTATAAGATTTTACATTTTTTTTTCTTTAATAAGATTTAGAAAGTAATGTTTATATTGATATCTTTAACGATACATAAAATAATTATAAGAGAAATGTAGCGCAATCTATTAAATCAAATAGTGCCAATGTTATCAGGTAAAATAATTTGTAATAAACTGGTAGTATAAAGTAACCGTCATAACTTTCATTATTATAGAATTTAATTAAGCTTGTAAATTTTTAGAAAAATTAAACTCAAACTTTTTTACTTTTTTTTATTTGCGCATGCTGTGTTCACATATAATTAATGAACAATATTTGAACATAACAAATTGTCTCCCTCCCTCCACCCCCTCCGCCTTTTTTTAACTATTTCTCAAACAACATAGAATATTTTCATAATTTAATCAGCGCATGTTTGTCCTAATCAGTGCATGTGCTTACTAAAATGTATGTCGTGTTGGTTTAATATTTATAGTGCAACAACTATGGTGAAGGTGGATAGTGGATTTGGCATGTTGGTTTTATTAGTGTCCCGACAAAGACGGGTACGTCTCGAAACCGGTAAACATAGAAAAGTTGGCATGTGGTTATATACAAATATGAAATAAAATTTAGTAAAAAATTGTTATTATAACATTTATGTCGTATGTATTGTTTGTTGTTTGTGAACCATAAAAAATAAAATATTAAAATAACTTAAATTTTTATTTAGAATATTTTAAGTACTCACGCTACACAGAGAAGTGGTTCTTTTTGTGTTCTAAGTATGTTCCCTATCTTCATTTTCATTTTGATTTATAGCAAATATTATGATATACCTATCAATGGCCAAAGTCCTTTCAATTAGACAAAACTATTATAAGTCACGTCTGATCAACTTTTGGACCACAAGTAGTAAACAAAGAAAACAACAAGAAATAATAACAAGATATTCTTCAAAAGTAAATTACTACGTACCAAAAAGTAAAATAACTTTAGCTAGGAGACATTTCTCTGTGGTAGGTCAAAGAATTTTTAATTTACTAGATCAGGTTACAAAGGAATCTGATACCCGTATGCAGAGACAAACCTTAATCTAATCCTCTAATTTCAAATGCAGAGAATAACCCGAAGGTGAAGACAATAGAATGTACTTTCCTCACCTTAAGGTTTGTCTCTGCATATAGGTATGAGTCATTTTCGAAATTCAAATCTGGTTTGAGTTACTGGTTTGCTCGAACGAGAATGGATTTCTGCGATCAAATGTGGACTAACGGGTAAATGATTAATATGTATTCATAAATGTAAAATGTAATAATGTATCAAGTATCAACAATGTGTATAAACTTAATATATATGTATATGTATGAATAAAATATAATGTAAATAAGTATGAGCGATTATATATGTATATATGTGTGTGAATGTGTGGTTATGAATGCATTACAAGTGCCCCGACTCAACACGGATTTTCTAGCGAGTCGGAGCAAGTTCACAGATATGGGTCGTTCCTGATTGTGTCGCTATAAACTGTGTCTCTGTCCTTAACAAATGTATGTATAATGTAATTAATAAATAAAAATAAATAATAAAATAAGTATTTGTTCCATATGCCAGTCTGTAGCACTAACTATGCACAACACTCTTTCCTCTATCGTTCTTGCTCAAACTATAATGTTTTTTTTTCATCTATAGATATATTTTACATGCCCCTTAATTTATTTAAAAATAAATTAAGTCTCCTTATTTCTGGCTGCGATACGATCCCACTTACTATTTAATGATGCTCACACTTACATACACCTGAACACCTACTCCTACACTAATACACATAAACACACATCTACACTTACTCTCATACAAATACACATAAACACACCCTTTTGTTGTAACACAATTTAATAATATGTATGATTCTTATTTAGAAACTTGGCTAATCTGTCTTTAAACTGTATTTTTTCAAATGTTACTTCATTTTCGACTGTTTGCTTCTTTAAAATAAATAAATAAAAATATTTTGACCATATTCAAATGTTTACAGACCTAGTATACTTGGTTTTACTACTTGGGAGTTTTCGAGATTAAAGGATATTATAACTTAGTTGGAGAGTATCAAAACGAAGGTAATATAGAAGTCTGAGCATTAACAGGGCTTATGATCTTTGATACGCTGGTTTAAGTGATCACTTTACAAACCATAACATATAAAATTCTGGTTATGTTTTGAGGGGTTTTGCCGACTTTTATCCAAAGGCAATATAGTATTCTTGCACCCGTCTAAAGTCAGCTGAATAGTTCTTTGAAAGCCATGAATAGTTTCAATATGTTAAAGCTCAAAGTCACCGAGTAGATTGCTGCACAGGACTACAAAAAGGTTTGTGACGTACTCCAGGTTACGCAGTGAACCAAATATTAACATTTATTTTTGTCTTTCTTCTTTTGATGCTCAATATAAGGTATCTTCTTTGTATATTTTTGTTCATTCACTCGAACAACGCGTATTTATTTATTTATTTATTTATTTATTAACGGACATTGTCCATGTATACAATTTATAAGGTTTAAATATTACAATAAAAGAGTAGTTTAAAACATTTAAAGAAAAAAGAAATAAGGATTGACAATTATAAGGGACATCGAGACAAGATCTGGACTATTTATTTAGTGCTCGTTTAAATCGTTGTAAACTTAAACCAAAAAAGTCCAGATCCTGTCTTGAGTTAACAATACGACAAAGGCGGGTCATTGGAGAATTTAGGCCATAGTTTGTTCTATGCTGATCGATGAACAGTACTTCATTGTTTCTCAATCTACGAGTCGGAATATTGAATTTTACTTGTCCTAGTAATGATGGAACATCGATTATACCATTTAGTATGCCGAACATATATATGGAGTCAATATAGTTCTACGTTTTTGTAGACTAGAAATATTTAACATTGACTCTATTTCAGCATAAGAATAATTATCTCTCTCTAGTCCAAACATCCACGCTATTTTTCGAAGCAAGCGATGTTGGACTGATTCAATGTGATTTATGCGATTGACATAGAATACCAGACCACTGAGGCATATTCAAGAAGAGGGCGAACAGTTGAGCAATAAAGAGTTTTGATTGTACGGACATTAGTAAAATCAGAGGATATTCTGTTAATGAAGCCAAGTAATTTCAGTGATTTATTTACTGTATTATCTATATGCTCGTTGTATGTCAGTTTATAGTCCAAAACAACTCCTAAATCTCTGATGTATTACTAAAAATATATCTACCCATACAAAATATCGCGATCAGCTGAGATTTAAAATATAATTGGTAAAAAAAACAAAGAAATAAAGTGAGAGAATTCAAGAAGTCACTAAATTTCTTGAGCCAGGAAGTAGTCGAGATGAAAAATATTATCACTCTATACCAGGAAAAAATTCTCGAAATGGACCAAAAGGTACATAATTTGAAAAACCAATATTTTATTTTCGAATTACCAGCGGAGGGAGCAGGAGAGAGAATTGAAAATATTGAAATCTCTAAAGTTTCAAAAAGTAACAAAGAAGACCAACTCTCTACTATACAGGTGGCTTCCGTGGAGTAGTGGTCAAGACGCTTGACTCACGCACGGAAGGTTCCGGGATCGATTCCCGGTGAGAACACAAAAATTAATATGTGATTTTACTCAAGCCTTGGTGTTCTGTGATGTAATTAACCACTGTAATTTTGCCTCCTGGCGTGTTGTGGTGCAAAAATAAAATAAAATAAATAAATATTCATCAATATACGTAAATCAATCGGCATTTAAATTCAACCTAACGACATCATTTTTATTCATCAGATTAAGCCAATGAACCCCTCAACTGGCCCCATAAATATTATTTTAAAATTCACTCGGAGAAATGTTAAGGATCAACTGCAGAGTAAAATTAAATTAAATAATGGACTCACCCCAAAAGACATCGACTTTCCTGGAGACAAAAAACGGATTTTCTTCAATGATCACCTCACTAATAAATAAACTGCTTTGTAAAAACTAAGAAAACTCCGAAAACAAAAATTACAAATACCATTATATCCGCGATGGCATTTTTTAAAGAAAAAACGAGACGTCATTTCCAATCCCCATCACCCATAAGCAGGATTTACAAAAAATATTATAATTGCGGTTCTTTAAATATCAATTTCTTGTTGAGTTATGTTTTTTAAGCACTTTGTTCGATTTTTAATTCAAATAAGTAATTTTAATCACCATTACACATATTATGTTTCAAAATACTAAATTGTTATTGTCACGATTTCATGTTTCTCGCAAATTCAAAACTGCATCAATCCGCTTATACGTACACTTGTTTAGTACAGTTAACGCAACATATTGTATTTACGTGTACTTACCTAGTTAAGCCAGTGTAATATATTGATCCCTACATTATTACTATGTTAATAAACATTTTAATTTTGTCGTAATTAAGCACTCGTTAAAACGATTATTTTATTACCATGTCATAGTTTTTAAGCAACTGTAATTAATTAAAGGGTTTTTCTACAAAAAAATAATCCTGTACATTACAATGGTTATTAACCCGTTTTAAACGAACAATCCTAGCGATGTATTCGGTTCTATTGCATTCGTATTTATAATATTTTTCAATGGCAGAATGAACAATCTGTTCAAAGTGTAAAGTGCATGTGAATATAATATTTAGATTGAGTTCCAAATTATTATTTATAAAAAATAAGTGACAGTTGAATTTTGATAACAAAATCCAGAGAAAAGTATCTTTATTTGTGAAAAAGTTTTCTGACAGCTGCTTCGTTCTTTTCTCTCTTAGTTTGCTCTACGTTAACACCAACCGTATTGGTTGACGGAGCGAATTGAAGTGCAGTTGTGATTGGTTCATTGCGAACAACATTGCTAACTACAACAAGTGAAAATCGAAAGTGCAGTCCGTTATCATTATTAGTTTACGGCCAACCGAGGTGCAGTCAGTTTATTTACATTTCCTGTTACCAAAAATCTGCACTAATGCCTTACGCAGACGCAGTATAGCAGTAAACCGCCATAGATAAAAAATGCATACACCGAAAGGCACGCGCATTTTAGATTTTCACTAATGTCATCGTTGTAATTGTAACCCGTGTTATAAATTCTGACTTAACATCTTTTTTTATCTTTTGAATATATGAGATTAATATAAGACTTTATTGGTTGTTGTTTAAAACTATTTAACAGTTGTGTTTATAAAATTTAAACTTATATTTATTTATTCTACCAGTTGGTGTCAACTAAGTACGAATGATCAAGATTACAATAAATTCTGGTAAGCCTACTCCTATACTTGATTTAAAACTGGACCGCAAATAGTGTCTAAGATATTTTCCTGCTGATATTTATCAAAAAGTAGGCTGGATTACAGCATGTTTAAAATATTATACAAAAATCGATTTATTTGCCTTGTATTCTATTTTTCTAAAAATCAAATAGAATAAAATCTGAAAAGAATCAAAATAAGTTTCCGAAATATAATGGGACAGGAACGACTCTCGGGATGGGCTTTGCTTTCTATCGAGAAAGCATTTTTACATCGATTTACGGAAAAATCCAATTTTTATGACCAACTAATTGAAGAATTTACTAAGAAGGAACAAATAATGCACTAATATACAAGGTTTAAGAAAAACTAACCATCACGGCGCTTTCCCATAAAAGCAGGAAAGAGGATTATTCCGACTTTTTACCTGTCCACATTCAAGTATTTGAGGTAATTGTTCATGCCATGTATTATTCAGCCCTCCTCGGCTCCTACTACTAGCTACAATTGCACAGTTAATCTGTTTCACCGTTTGTTCATCATCCATGCACTCCACACGCTCAAAGTAAGTTTTTGATTACTTATATATTAATGAATTATTCCAAATGCTTATTTTACACGTAAATCTTTTATTGCATGGTTGACAGAAGGGACTTATGAATACTTATCAGATTAACGTTATATATAAGTGTGATTTGAGATTGGAAGTGGTTAAAAATGCTTGCCATTAGATAAATGTCAGTGCTCACCGCACGTCAGTAGTGTGTACCTCAGGAGGTTGACTCTCTCTTCTTTGCTTCATCATTTTTTCGATTCGATCAGTGATTTATGTATGTAACACTTTTGCTGCGAATGATGTTATAGTTATGGGTGATTTTAATATACCCAACTTGATTTGGAGTAAACGCATCAGCCATAATGGCTTTTTTCCATCTCACTCGAATGACTCTAAAATATCTCTATTGATTGACACAATGCGATGGCTTTAACAGGCCTAGATCAATACAATCATATTCTCAATGAAAACGGAAGTATCCTTGATATTATACTATGCAATAGAGATTTTAAGATATTGCGTTCAGTCTTTTCGTTTATAACGGAGGATAGTCATCACCCCACATTAAGTATTTGTTTAGAAAAAACAGCGATTCATTGGTTCATCGATCAATTGCATACAATGTTCATGTATCATAAAGCGGAAACCGTGATATATAACTTTTTTTTAAATTTTAATAAAATTAAATAATTTTTTTTTTAAAGCGTAGCCTGCTCAATTGTGCTCTAAATTAAACATGGATGACGATTTAACTTGTTTTTCTAATATACTTTTTGCAATTGAAGACTTGGTTCCAAAAACAATAAGTCAAAACAAAAAAAATACTCAATTTGGTACACCCCTTCCCTTATAAAAGTAATTAAAGAAAATAGTAAGATGCGTAAAAAAATAAACAAACTATATTATGGATGATCAATTTATACTTCTTAGGTCTAGAAAAAGAGAATTCAAGGAATATGCGATGGAATCTTTATATTAAAAACAGAGAAAGACATAAATGTACACATTAATATTACATTTAAAAAAAAATGTCAATGCAAGGTCATAACTTATGCCGGCATAATAATTTAAAACGGTTATGATGTATTAAAATTATTATCTTAATACTTTAAGCATTAAAAACATATTATATATTAACATTTTCAATTATCAGAAACGTTTTTTTACAGCAGTCGTTTTAAAAAAATAAGCCATGGATATAAAAAAAAATGTATTTATTGCTAATTAGCAATTAGCAAAAATTGTCATTTTTACAAGATATTTTTATGTTTTTTCATTATGTATTTTAGTATTATTTAATTTGGTACTCACTCTTATTTGGCATATTATTTATTACTCTCATTTCTTACGATAGTATAGAGTGAGTTTCTAAAAACCATATCTAAATTATCATTTCAATTATGTTTTTACATTTATAATTTTTCTATTGATTTCAATGATACTATTATATTGTTTATTTGATTATGTATGAATCTAAATTTGTTTTATTTATATTTTCATATTTATATCTGATTATCTTTTTTAAATTGTATTCTTTGGAATTGATTATTTATTACGTGTACCTTGTTTTTCTGGTATGTTATTATATTGCATCACATGTCATTACAATTTTATCTATTTAATTTCACTATGTATTTTTTATTATTATTTATTATGGCTTGACACGGGCACAGCCTTATGAGCCGCAATAAGTTCAGTAATATATATATATTTTTTTTCACATAAGCATTCTTCTAAACAATTTTTTTAATTCCCGCCAAACTGCAAAAGCAGTTTTTTTGCAGGGATTTCTCTCTTTAAACATTTTGGTAACACAATAAATAATGCTTACATAAAATATTTTTAAAAAATCTTAAAAATATCAATAAAATGAAAGTTTAAAAAAATTAAATACAAGTAAATCAAGTCTTTTTTGATAACGAAATATATAAAAAATAATAAACAAACACTCTTTTTGACACTGTTTTAAATTGTTTGGTTTCCCCATTTTTTTAGAAAATTTTTTTTACACACTAAACCTAGAATTTAAGAAAAAGATTTTTAAAACCAATTTTACTTTGTTTTTAATCATATCACTATTCTTTATTATATAAACAAGTGTAATTTTAAATGAATGAATAAATAAATAAAATCAACGATTTGATTACTCGTATAAATTTTTCTTCGGAAGTTCGTGACTTTGGTGTTGTACTTGATAGTAAACTTACGTAAAACAAACATATTACATTGAAAATACTGTAGAAAAAGCTTAAAAACTGTTACAGTCTGTTATAAAATCAACCAAACCTTTTACAAAAACTGACGCATTAAGATTTTTTTCAGTATGTACGTAGTGCCCTAGAGTTAAATTAACCGAAGTCGCTGAAGTTCCTCATTCATATAAATAATTTAATAAGTAAAGTATTATCTATTATATTATATTTTTTTCGAGTCGTTTTTTAAATATTATCGAGTCTTTTTTTCTAAATCAAAAACTTCGTTCCCAAAACGGATAGAGTTCTAATAATTGAATGATATGTAAAAAACTAAACTACAAAACTACAAAAACTAAAAACAAACACTAAAATATGCAACTACTATGGGGAAAAGGAAATCAAAATGGCATAATTACAGTTCTGAATCCACCTCGGACCTGACATACGTTTGTGACGAGACAATGTGTCGTCCGTTAGTAACTCGTTCATATCTCGTCGATCCGGAATTCATAATCGTGAAATAATTGCCCGTCTGATGAACGATTCGATTTAAAAAGTGAAATAATCAGAAACTCCCTCATAACAATTTCCGGGCGCTTATTAGTTCCCGTACCTGTAATTACACAACAAACAAAACCCGTTAACTCTCGTTCAAATTCTAAAATTTTCTGAAAATTACGACTTAATTAGAATTAATGTTACAGTGCATTGTAAGATTATATTTTTAACAATTGTGCTTGTTACTAATTTATAGTACACCAATTACTAAAGTTCTATTTTGTATACATTTGTATGTGTGTAATTACGCAGTTTCAGGCAAATGTAACCGTTAGAACACAGTTTACTTCTGGAAAATTCTATCAACTTTAAATGTTATCCACCACATGTTGAGCAATTTCATTTGGACATTTTAGACAAGTAATGACATCTTATTTTAAACCAGTCGCAGAGTGAAAGTTTATATTAAACACAAAATTTGATATAATCAAGATAATTTTATGCGTCTAACTACGCAGTTCCATTCAGTTGCTACGCGAACTTTAGTTTGGAGGCGCTAGGATTCTCGAACATTCCTTTAGACTAGCCGTCGCGGCGTGTGAACATTGACATTTTCGACAATCTAAAGGATTACATGTTTACGTGCATAGTCCCCTTGCGTATCTATCAGTGGCAAATTGTGATTTTATTTACAGGTAAGCTATAAAAAATATCATACATTTGTACCTACATAGGAGGTACATAATATAATGTAAGTAATATATACAACAAATTGATATTTTTCTGTGGTTCTGTGTGATACAAAAACTCTCATCCATGAAATCAACTCAAACGATGTAACTTCGTGATATATTATATTATATTGATATATTATCAATTGCTTTAATATATAATTAATTGAAAAATAAATAAAAAATACCTTTATGAATTCAGTCGATATTAGGTATTCAATTGATATGTCAACTGGCCGCATTGTTCTAGTAATTAATTGTGCTAAAAACAGCCGCGTGGAGCGCTATATGTCCTGCAATATGACGCATGAAAGTAATTATGGTCGTATGTCAAAAGTACCATCTCAAAGAAAAATAGTCCTTAAGAAACAATGTTTGAAATACTGTTTTTCAAATCAAGAATCTTCAAATAATTTGTGTTATCTGCAAGATTAATCTAGGAGAAAAAACTCGCACTGGGGTTAATACATTCAAAATATAGTTATTTGTATGAAAAAATAAGCTGGAATAATCGGCTAGTTTCTTGGCTCACCGTAGGCGCTGGGCGCGCTTTATTAAAATTTATATTTATATTAGGATAAAAATACAAATGATGAAAATGATTTAAAATAAATGATAATTATTTAGTTGTTTTTCTGTAAATAAAGTTAAAATAAAACATTATTATAGTTAGTTAAATATAATGGTAAGCTGTTCTATACACGGTTCACCCCTGGTATCTATGTTCCGCGGAGTGTAAATTTTTTGCATTTCGGTAGTTTTAAAACGTGTTCGAATTAGTAATGTGATTAAGTTATATCTTTATGAACAAAAAAGAAATTTATCAATATAGATTATTAAAAAATGTTCAGACAGTTATAAACTTCAAACTTCAAACTTCTGTCGACGGGCAAAAGTAGTATGGAATATATTTTTAAATAATTTTTACGTTCAATGCGATCCAAAAAACAACTTTTAAGACCCCTTTCACTTTGATATCTAAAAAAAAAAACCTTCATATATCATCGGCCCAGTCTAATGTGCATGTGTAACTTTTGTATCCGTATAACGCGTGCCATACCACCTCAGAAGACCGTTATATACAGTGTTATAGCTAATTGAACACTTCATTGTGCTTAAATTACCCTCCAGTCGAAGATTATATGTCGTGAGAATCACTACTCAACTTTCCCCAACCCGAAATGTACTTCACCACGCCCGAGGTATCTTCACTCCCGTTTGTGTCCTACAGTGAGTCAAATAAATGAAAATCTTACTGAGTTGATACCTAATGCCACAGTATCCCAATATCATTTGGAAGTTACGTTTAAAAATATGAATTCTCAAACAGTATCATTTCGTATAGGTTATATTTATTCCAGAGGTCATTCTACTTAAATTGATTGTCAAGTTTCTTATATCGTACCTATATAAGGTTGTATTATAATGTTCACTGTAAATAACAATATTTATTTATTTATTTGCCACTTTATATACATATATAATACATACAAATAACCCTCTTCTTCACATACCTCTTGTTTCATCTTATTATAGGCAAAATTCATATTTATGGCGAACTTTTAATAATTTTGATGAAATAAATAAATCATTTAACATGGATTTATTTGCAAATAATCATAATGACGTACGGCGTTTGCTTTCGAAATAAGTAGTATTTTTTCTTTTCTTTTGAATTTACACTAAATAACTATTCATTTTATGTTCGAGAATCTTTTTTAACTTACTGTGATGCTACTTGTGAAAACCTGTAATTGGCTTATTTGTTATTTGTTTTGTTATATACATATAAGATAATTATAGCTGTTGGTTATCCAAATAAATAAAATAAAATAAATAAAATATAAATATAGGGGCGGGCATTTGGCCTTATGGCAAAACCCAAACCGTTCAGTTTGAGAAAATTATAAATACATGGACATATTGAATCTTACAATTTTATACAAAAATGAAAAACAAAAATTAAGAAAATAAAAATATACAAAGAAAAATTAACACTATACTATGAAGAGAGGAGAGAGGATGGGAAGGAAAGAAGAAGGATAAAGGAACAAATTAAATATTTAGATAGTGACATTTTAATCTTGACTTAAAAGTAAATAAAGAAGGGGCGTCTCTAACATTAGTGGGTAGATTATTTCACAATCCAGCGAATACTACTGTGAAAGAGGAGGCATGAAAATTAGAGCGATGAGAGGGTATTAAAAGGGTTCTCTCGTTACTAGAACGAAGATATAGTCCGTGATGTGAAATAGGTTGGATGAGCTCTCTCAGATAATCAGGCGAGGTGGGTATATTTAATAATTGTGAAGAAGTGATAGAATGTGAATGTTTCTTCTATGTCTGATACTGAGCCAGTGTAGTTGCGTGTGATACTCGGTTATGTGGTCAAATTTGCGAGGATCAAAGATATCACAAATACAAATATTCTGCAATCGTTCTAACTTATCAAGTAATTCAGAGTTAGCATCCGCATAGTCAAGGAGTGGAAGAAATAAAGTCTGGGCTAATGTTTGCTTAACATTAATTGGCAAAAAATTCTGTAACCTTTTAAGTGAGTGCAAACTGCAATAAAGTTTACGACTAACTTCATTAACCTGATCGTGCCACCCCAAATGCTTATGAATAATGATACCTAAGTTTTTGACTGAAGTCATGAATGGAATTTCTATACCATTTATTTTAAAAACAATACTTACTTGTCTAGGTTTATATCCATCATGAAAAATAATTATATTTTGATTTATTTATTATTTCACGTTTTACATAAAACTTTAAAAAAAAAATATGAATACCTCACTGGGCAAAACCCGTGTTGAGGCATTCATTTACATGATTTAATATATTATACTTATAGTGTCTAAAAAAAGATATATAAAATACATATAAAATATTATCTTTTCACATTTAAATCCACACAGATATAAATACATATGTACGTATTTATACATATATACATATGTAAGAGAGAAAAAAAAATAATTAAAAAATAAAGAAAAAGAAAACAACATTATATTATTAGTACAGCTCACACATTTAATTACTATGTAGATATTAGGTCAAGTAACAAGCTACTGTCAGCTGCCGGTGGCCCAACATCCGCACAAATGTCAAATGTACGAGTATATGACATATATTCATACAGACACTGTGTGGATACAAATGCAAAACACGAAAAGCAAAAATAATTATATATTAACAAGTTTACTGCTTTGGTGGGGTAACCAACTCAAGACGATTATTGCCGATAAATGATTTCATTACCACGCGTTATCTATTGTCCTAAATTTTACTCATTAATTGCATTATAATGGCTTGTACATTCTGGTAATCGAAGGCTTGTGTTTCATTCGATGTTCCGAGGAGGTCTTGCAATTCAACTGAATTGATGAGGTCATCAGCGCTAGTGCTTCCATACCTGAGACCAAAGAATCCTGTTTGTTGAACTGAGCTCAGCCAAATAATAACCCTTAAATGAATGCGGATGTAGGGATGGGTTTAAAACTTTAAATAGTCTATATCAAAATGTTTCCGTATGGTTCTGAATTACAGAATAACAAAAAAAGCTGTCACCAACTTAAGATGCCGACGAGAATATAAAATAATAGCCGGATTCCGTTTCGAAGTGCTCTCTCGAAACTGCAGTAGTGTTCTTGTAAAAAAAAAATGTGTAACAGTGATAACAAGTTGACAAATTACAACAGGGACGAAGAATACCTTAAGTAAGGGAATATGGAAGTCTAGGCATTTACAGGGCTTGTGATTTTTCATTGGCTGGTTTAAGTGGCCTCTTTACACGCTGTGTAACATTCACCATTTTGTTTTTGTTTGAACATCGATATTTCTTCAATTCTTCCATTTGTTGATTTGAGTGAAGTTAAAGAGCTGAAACCTTTATTGTTGTGCAGAGGTTCATCTGACTGAATTATTTCACATACTAGGCAACGCTTGAAAACAATTTTTTAATTTTCAAACTTCTTTTTGAAACAGTTTGTTTTATTACAATATTTGAGTTTGTCCAAATGTTTGTAGACAAAAGATTGGATTTCACCCCTTCGGAAGTCATTAAGATTAACAAATTACAACAGGGATGAAGAATACCTTAAATAAGGAAATTTGGAAGTCCAGGCATTTACAGGGCTTGTAACCTGTCGTTGGCTGGTTTAAGTGGCTACTTTACACACTGTAACATCAACCATTTTGCCTATGTTTGAACATCCATATTTCTTCAATTCTTTTATTTGTTGATTTGAGTAAAGTTAAAGACCTGAAACCTTGATTGTTGTAAAGAGATTCATCTGACTGAATTATTTTACACACTGGGCAACGCCTGAAAACAATGTTTCAATTGTCAAACTTCTTCTTGGGCCAGTGTGTCTTATTACAATTTTTCATCCCTGTTGTAATTTGTAAATCTTAATGACCCCCGAGGGGGTGAAACCCAGTCTTTTGTCTACAAACATTTGAACAAACTCAAATATTATACTAATAAGTTTTAGATAATTTAAAGTAAAGTGTTACGACGTGAATACCGATTCAATACATAATACTTCCAATATTAACAATATTTTGAGTTTGTCCAAATTTTTGTAGACAAGGACTGGATTCAGCTCCCTGGGGAGCTGTTTATATTAACATATTACAACAGATATGAAGAACATTTAAGAGAAGGTAATATAGAAGTCTAGGCATCTACAGGGCTTATGACCTGTCAATGGCTAGTTTGAGTGGCCACTTTACACACTGTGTAACATTTAGCATTCTGCCCATATTTTTTTATTTAAAAAAAATAAAAAAATATTTGTGTTCTTATGATTAACCAAAATATTTAATTTTGAGGGCCATTTTCAACGAGTTGTAAATAACTTACTATAAGAAAATGGGAATCGAGTTGGGGTAGAGTGGGATTCGAACCACAGACCTTTGGTCTGTGAGTCCGAGACACTAGCCACAGGACCACAACCCGATTCAAAATGAACAATGAACAATAAACAATGAACAATGAACAAAAAATTGAACATCTATATTCCTTCAATTCTTTCATCTGTTGATGTTTGTGAAGTTAAAGAGCTGAAACTTTTATTTATGCGGGTGAGATTCATCTAATTGAATTATTTCACCTACATATTAGGCAACGCCTGAAAATGTTATTTTTTCAATTTCTGTACTTCTTCATGGACCAGGTAATTTATCAACAATATTTTATATGAAAGAATTGAAGGAATTTAGGTGTTCAAATATAGGCAGAATTGTGAATGTTACACGGTGTGTAGAGTGGCCACTTAAACCACTTATTGACAGGTCATAAGCCCTGTAGATGCCTAGACTTCCATATTACCTTCTCTTAAATGTTCTTCATCTCTGTTGTAATATGTTAACTTCCAATATTGTTTAGCTACTGCTGTGTTTTTTCAACCAAAAACTTAAAATCATATTTTTCATAGGCCGAAAAAATAATAAGCGTGACTAAGATGAATTTGCAATTTTCCACAATTGTGTGCCCATATTATTTGCTTTCATATGAAAGAATAGCGCACTGCGATAAAGCGGTGAAATTATGTCATTTACAAAAGTGTTGTTATACCAGGTTTGTTGTGTTGCGTGTTAGCCGAGTGCTGTTATCGTGATATACTGATGTTCTCAAGAATGCCCATTTGGTAGTTAAAATCATAAACTCCGAAAAGGAAATGGACTCCATACTTGCCGTGTTAGGACGATATGAATAATAAATAATACACATTTAACAACCACAATATTTTTTTCGTTAAAGTGATTAAAAACAATATTTTGAGTTTGTCCAAATTTTTATAGACAAGGACTGGATTCGACTTCCTGGGGAGCTGTTTATATTAACATATTACAACAGAGATGAAAAACATTTAAGAGAAGGTAATATAGAAGTCGGGGCATCTACAGGGCTTATGACCTGTCAATGGCACTTTACACACTGTGTAACATTAATTATTCTGCCTATATTTGAACATCTATAGCCCCTCAATTCTTTCATCTGTTGATGTTTGTGAAGTTAAAGAGCTGAAACCTTTATTTATGCGGGTGAGATTCATCTAATTTAATTATTTCACCTACATACTAAGGCAACGCCTGAAAATATTATTTTTTCAATTTCTATACTCAACTCAACTCTTAAATAAGTTTAAATCAGCCATACTAAACCTGAAGTCAGTGGGCCGCACGCGGCCTGTAAAGCTTTTATGTGCGACCCGACACATTTATTATCAAGAACGTCATTTTAAACATTTAATTCTCGCACAGAGACATCCATTTTTATAGGCCCAAAATTTTTTTTACTGATAATATTTCATTGATTCCAAACTTTAAAAATTTTCCTTCTTTTAAAAAACACTCACTATCCTGGATTCAAACAAAATATATGAACTCTTTTTTTCTATTATATATTTTGTTGCCCTTTAATAATAAGGAATATTTTTATGTTTTTTTTTACATATTTTTAATTTCCCCTTTTAATTACTATAAATAAATAACATTTAAGTTTTAACAGAATATTTTATTTTCTTTCTTATGTTACACAAAAATATTATAACTGTCTCTTTATTATGGAAGAATAAATTCATTGTCATTTTTTTGTATACCCACGAACAGGCCATGCCTTTGAGGCATTTTTTCGTTTACTATTTTTTGTGTTATTATGTATTTTATTGCTATGTAATTATCCTTTTTTTGAATACCCTGTTTTACCTCTTTTTTATATTGTAAAAAAAAAACCGAAATTTGCATTTTAAGTTTTAAATATCATAAAATACGAGCGAACAATCGTTGCTCGCTTACTAACTTAGCCTTCCTGGCGGGGTATTTTCATAATTATTCCCCCTTTTGCACCTAATGGTGCATAGGATACTGCATTGGTACACCAAACGCAGTTGATCTTGATTATTTTTGTTACATGAAGGTAATATGATCAGTCTTATGTTTTAAGTGCCAGTTCCGGGACTACTATATTAATATTACAGTGTTATTACGCCTTTTAAATGAAATATTTTCACATCAACCATGCCGGTAATTGAACCCGAGACCTCTTGCATGGCGAGGAAATGCGCTAATCACTGCAGTTTGAAAATGATTTTACTCGTAACCTTTTATTTGTAAAAGGCCGGTTGTTTTAAAGTGCTTAAACGAGTTTAAAAGACAAACTATTTGTCAAAAATAGTTTTAAAAAATATTTTTCGAAAATCACAATATTTTTTTGGTTAAAGTTTGGATACAGGCACCGTGGCGCAGTTGGTTAGACGACCAACTGTGAAACTGGCGTCGCGGGTTCTATTCCCGCCAGTTGCAAGAATAAATCAAAGAATTTTTTTTCTCAATTAGTCTGGGTGTTGTGATGTATTTTTGATTACTCCTTCCATATTCACTCTATTCCACTTATCCACAAGCCTCTAAATAGCAGCTTAGCGGGTTTTTAATTTTTTTTAAATCCTTCATAATTTAAAGATTTTTTTTAAAATTGTATTTTGCGGTATAGTTTACGAAAATTACAAAAAAAAATCGTGTAAGAGCTGTTGTTAATGTTTGAGCTGGTATTGGCTGGTATAATGTTGCGGCCCGCGTTATTCAGTAAACATATGAATGTGGCCCGAAAAAAAAAGGTTGAGCATGACAGGTATAGATCAATAAAAATATCTATTTAGAAGTGTAGGTGACATTGGTCGATAGCTTTCTTTGGAATTCCGGAACTTTTTCTGGACTGCAATTTCAATTCCGAGACAATCCGGCTAATTCTAGACGGTTGGCAACCCTATATGTGGCTAGTGTGCGGATTCACGGATCAGAAGTCTAAGGTTCAACCCCCTTATTACGAGATCTCTATTCCCACATTCTTATAGGGCGTTATTGACAACTGGTTAAAAACATCCACCGAGTTGAAATATTTGGGGTCTCAGGTTCAATTTTTGGCAAAGTCAACGTAAAACTCGTAATATTATGATGCAAGCGCTAGTATTCTACCTACTAGACAAATACTTCACGTTGTCATTGCTAGAAATAACCTAGTGGTGCATATGACACAGTATTTGTACCCAACCGTACTTTAAAAATAATCATTTTTAGTATAAAAACATGAAGGTAAAATAATTATTTTTACGCTTATGGCCAATCCAGTGACTATAAAATATTTCAGTCTTAAAACGCGTTTCTAAATATTTAATGTCGACCTTGCCTGGAATTAAATCCGCGACCCCATGAATGATAAGAAGATGCACTAACCACTAGACCACCAAGCGGACAATTCAAATTTATATCTGTAAGTATATAAAATGATATTTTCATCAGATAATCACACCGCCCCTAATTTCTTACCCATATCTAAATTACTGGCCACTTCTTATTGTTTTTCATTTTGATTCCCCGACAAAACGCTGTGCTGTTTTCGAGATAAAATTTATCTCTAAAATAGTACGTTATAAAGTAGGTACTAATTTTTTTAATAAAAATCATATAATTGCGGGATAAGGTACACTCAGACATCGGGATATGTTTAAGCTGTCTTAATTTTCGAGCAATGTAACATATCGTTTAGCCCGCATGTGTCGAGAATATAACATATATTGCCGAAATAGCAAGATAGACATCTTTCATGATCCTTTTCCAAATTTTGCAAATAATCTCTTTGGAATAAATCTTAATTAACAATAGTTTATAAGAACACATGTACAACTATTTTGTTCAAGGAATACAAAATAAAAAACAGATGTAATTCTATTTTTTCTGTGTAATTCTGTAATTAAAGATATTTATATTTTATGTATTTGGAATAGTTTGGCTAAATATAGTGAAATTTTATGTTTTTAAAAAAATGTCTCTTTGTTGAATTATCTTACAAAATAAAATAAAATAAAAATTGGCAGGCACTCTCATTCAAAATGGTTAAATAATATATAATGTGTTTGTTGGTTTGATATTAAATTTTTTAGACGTTGCTTTGGTTAGAAATATATGCTTTTGAAGTATTTAAAGTTGTTTTCTTTCAAAATAAAGTGTTCTATAAAAATAATAAACTCCGTGTTTTTAGTACGAAACATTTTGATTTATGGCTTTTCTCAAATCCTATTCGAAGTCTTCACAAACGAGAGTAGTTGTTTACTGTAATCATTATTTTTATGTCACATATTATTTTATTGAAGTGTTATCGGACGTGTAAATTTCAAACCCGAAAACTTGTTTACTATTAAAAAAAAAGAAGTTTTTAATCGCTTCTGTTGAATTTTGGAAAAATGAAAAAAACCTGATACAATTCATGGCTTAAAAGTTTCAGATTAGGTATTCAAATAGTGAAATGTTATCCAATAATGGATTCTCAAACAAGACATTGATTTGGGTTGAAGGTTTGATTCCCGGAGGATGAAGATTGAAAGGTAGTCTAAAGAATCGCATTATTTTCCGTAGAATTTATCCTTTGTCTAGAAGATTGAGTGACACAGGTAAATGTACCTGCGCTGAATATCACGAATATTAAATTCAATATTACAATTATTTCAATAAACGTCAATTTTGAAGGAAAATTTAATATCGTTTTATGTAGTTTATTTGTTTGTCTTCTTGCCCTTTTTATGGGATTATTTCCTGATTAATGTTAATTTCTAGCCTATCAATAATTTAAAAGGTGTTATTCATTTAATAGTTTCAATACGTATGTAGATAAACCAGTGTTTGAAAAAAAATACTTATTCAGATTTCAGAAATTGAAAATACTTATCATCTCTGGACACTTGAAACAAGAGATTGATCATATTTAATTCATTATTAATATAATAAAAAAAATCAAAAAACATTGCGGTTGTTGTACCAATGCAGTCTCATAGCAACAATAGATACTGGAAGGGATTGATGATGGTTATGACATTAACGAATATTTACTTTTTTTTTTTCTTTATCATACACGGCTTACCGCTTTCAACCTATAAAGGATAAAATAATTTTAATATACAAGCATTTATGTAATACAATCTGCTTTCTAAAAATCAAGAAACTCAGAGGTAGAATCGCGACTTTCTTTGAAATATTCGATGGGTGATAATGTTCATTCAGCAGAGGCGATACGGTTGGCTTGGCCATGTACTGCGAATGCCTCCTGAGAGCCTTAACCACGCGAGAGGATGCACAGGAGCTGGCAGCTGACAGAGATGCTCAGAGGATCTTTGTGGACACCATATGCTCCAACTAGGGAGCGGACATGGAATAAAAAAAATATTTAAAAAGTTAATTTTCAGTCACAAGGTTATCAAATGATTAAGCTACTTGCAAACATTTATCAAATCCAAAAAAAAAGGTGAAAAGTTACCTAATTACATTTAGTCTGAATTAAAACTGTTTTAGCATATTAATACTACACATTCATATTCAAAATTCCGTTTGCCCTAGGAGTTGCGATATTATTTGAAATTAATGATTCTTCCGAAGACTACATCGCTTCCGGAATATTGTAATCTCCCACCTTTACAAATTAGGCCGTGGGGTATTTAATGCGCAGATCTATCACAGGTTACAATTTACATTGTTCTCCATAATGTTTTACATCCGACGACGGTGGAATATACCCTTGCGCTCCAAAATATCTTGCTGAGAATTTCATTTATCTTTCAGATCAAGGTTTCGCTTCGCTCTTCTTAGGAGAGAACACATTCCACTCTTCGACATAGCACATAATTTTTCAGCTATTCCTTTCTGTTCAAGGTGCTAGACTTTGAAATGAGCTACCGATTCATATAACTTTATACACTTTCTATAGCCACCCTCACCTGAAACATTACTATATAATCTTAGAATCCTTACCTTCCTGTATTTTATTGTTTTTTGAAATATATATTTTTATTCCTTTTCTTTCTTTGGTTCCTCTTTCTCTCTCCTTCCAAACTTATTATCTGATTTCACATTCCCTTTCATTTAATATGTATAATTAACATATTACAACAGAGATGAAGAACATTTAAGAAAAGGTAATATAGAAGTCTTGGTATCTACAGGGCTTATGACCTGTCACTGGCTGGTTTAAGTGGCCACTTTACACACTGTGTAACATTCACCATTCTGCCTATATTTGAACATCTATATTCCTTCAATTCTTTCATCTGATGATGTTTGTGAAGTTAGAGAGCTGAAACCTTTATTTATGCAGGTGAGATTCATCTAATTTAATTATTTCATCTACATACTAGGCAACGCCTGAAAATGTTATTTTTTCAATTTCTATACTTCTTCATGGACCAGGTAATTTATCAACAATATTTTGAGTTTGTCTAAATTTTTGTAGACAAGGACTGGATTCAACTCCCCGGGGAGCTATTTATATTAACAGTGCAAGCCTTATCTTCCCATTAAAAAACACCAGTTATTTTTAATTAATTAGATTTTATTCATGTATATTTTTCTTTTTTAATACAAGTTTTTGACAAAATCTTCTTTTTACTAGTCTGTTTTTTGATTGGCTAGAAGATATTGCTTATAAAAATAAGTCTCCTTATGTGCTTATTCTTTGTACTTGAATATTTAAATCAATAAAAGAAATAAATTAAACTCATTTTTGAATAATGGTGAAAAAACCCACTTTTAGAGAAACGTACAAATGTTCAATTGTTTCTTTTCTTATTTGGATTATTTTCGACGCAAATTTTATTTATACCAATTACTATTCAACCTTCTCTTGATTTTACTCTGGTACTTTGGTCTCTGATAGATTGATATATCGAATAGTTGGTAATACCTAACTTATTTGACGTTATTGTACTACCCTATCACGTTTCCGTTTGAAATGTAAGATCAGTATCGAGATTTGAAATTTTATATCAATATTACAATACTGTTATAAAATTACCTATTTTTTTTTCTTTTTTACTGATTTCTATCAAATACCTCACTCCGCAATTACTTCAAAAGATTATGTTGCATAGCGGCAAGATCATCAGCTACTTTGAGATTTTAGAGGAACGCTTATTCATCAGTAGATTGATAATACAAACAATGTAAAATCATAGGAAGAATAGTGAATATTACACGATTTGTGATGCCTAAATTTAGCCAATTACACGCCATCACGCCATAATTGCATTTCCTATATGTTTTTAATATCTGTTATATATATGACATGGAAAGATTGTAATTATATGTCTTATTTTGACAAGTTCAAATTTATTGGATTAGTTGTAAATAAAACAGTTTATTTGATTATTATATTTTTATTAATAATGAAATAATAAATTCCAAGATATTCCCGGGTAACAAACTCACATAAAAACAGTAAATTAATTATTAGTTTATATTACAAAGAAGTTTATTGATACATTCTACTTATTTTTCATAATCAATTTGATAAACAAAATTAAAATAATCAAGAAAAACATGTGTATTTACAGTATGTAAAAAAATGCAATTGGATACGATACAATGAAACTTGAGCCATGTACAAATAAAACCAACTAAATATTTTTGACGATACATGAGAAAAATCTTACAAGTATGATTGTATGATGTATATTATTTTATCTGTTTAGTTTATATACAATGAGTTTATAAATACAAAAGTGAAATTAAAACCATTTACATTCGCATAAAAATGAACGATTATTCATTCCTACTAAAAATCAAACGCTTAAAATGTTTTCTTAAAATCGTTTAAAATTCTTCATTTTCCCATTTTATTATCTATTCACAACATTTTAAGAGTCTTAAAATTGTTAAATCATTAATAATAGTTGATTACAAAAATGTACATTTTATTTATAATTAAAAAATAATGCTAAAACAGTGTCCCACTTGATCCATTTCGACAATTTTTCTGTACAAAAAGTCTAAAAATTATCATACACAATATTGCCGTCAATCTCGAATCACACGCAGTAGAGTTAATCACAGCTCGTTCCGTTAGACAATTAATAAAATTAGTAAAAAAAAAAAAAAACATAAACAAGAAAAAACGAATCTATAAAGCAGCAAACACATGCATGCGGTAGAAAGGACATGAACCATTGTTTTTAATATTTATATACATTTTGTGTTTATTCTCCTGATTTTGATATCATCAGCTGTTTTGTTTAAATTGTATTTTTTAATTTTTCCGTAGTGAGATTTTATTCAAATTAGAAAAGCCTGGCTGTGGTCCTAATATTGAACTTGCACTGTATTATTTCACTTTTACTAACGGGAAACCCAGAATAAATACCAACTAGGTATGACTATTTGATTGAACACAAATTTAGGGTGCATGAGAGATTTAAATATTTTTTTGAGCTATGATTTTAAATGAGTACACAAAAAAACTATGTAACGCATAATATTAATACATATAAACTCGTCTGATACACAAAAATGGGCAAAACCTGCATAGCTAAAGATAGACATTTATTTTTATAAACTATTTCATTTATTTTAAGTGTTACTTTGATCTGCATATCTTAAGGGATGGTGATTTATTAAGAGTTTAATTTTATAGTAAAAAATGTGTGGCTTTTTATCTTTTACGGAACGACAGTGAATATACCCATGAGAGCGTCTATTTAAATTATGACCAATTATCTTAATATGCTAAAACAATGTTAACTACGTTTTTAATATTATACATACAAAAATCAGTCGATTTTTTTAAAATACAGATTTGAGTGAAAACCGCGCAGTGGCGAATTAAACAACGCACAGTGTGATATTATATATTTAATATCTATTATATTCGACAAATTTTAAATTTTTATTATGTTAATAAAACAAAAAAATATTATTCAACGTCAACGTCAAAATTTATTTTGTTGATTTGACATTAAATAATATAACATCATTATATCAGTCAAATTTGGATTCACGATTTCCATAAGTTATTTTCAAAAGCTCATTAATTTTATGAGATATTTAACATAAATAATAAAACCGAAATTTTAAAACCAAGAAAAAACAATACGTTGGCCAATTCATAAGCAAAATCAAGTACTATGATAATTTAAATATGAATGTAGCTTAAAAGTACTGCACACAATACACAAAAAAATACCACAAGCTAATTTTGTTGGGTGCGTGGTTTTTTGAAAATATTTTTTGAAAATATTTATTTATACGTTTTATAGCAAACAATTTTCTTTGTAAATTTTGAGACAATGTTATGTTGCAAGATACAAGTAGTTTACAAAAGGTAAAAAATAAATAAAAATAACACACTGTACGAGGTTTTAAAAAACGCATAAAGAAACAGTTCATCCCGCGCTAAACTGTGGTTTCCACCATCTCAAGCTCTTGTCAACAAAAGCTGTCTTTGCCTTCTATGTACATGTCTTCAGTTGAAGGAACGTAGACTCCTTTGGAGCTACCATATCTAGATCCCGCGTTATTGTGATGGCTGCCATACCTACCCAGCGTACCCCCGTATCGCAGATCGGTTGTATCCTTCATGTACCTCTCATCCGAGTGCGGATCGTATCTATGGTCTGAGATGTTGTACCTAGCGTCGTTCAGACCGTATCTTTCAGCTGTTGAATACTTTGATCCCATACTGTACTTGTCTATTGTCGCGTACTTTTGCGGGGGAGTGTAATTAGGCTCATTGGCCACATATGTATCAGGGGTGGGGATAGGATACCTCCCTATTCCGTTAGAGTGCATATGATTTACATGAAGGTGGTTATTTGAGCTCGAGTTGGCCTCCATCTGCGCTTTGATCTTCTTCTTCTCTCTGTGCTTGTGCTGGCAGAACCGGATGCACATTGTGAAAATGATTGGAATAATGAGGAGGCAGACGGCACCGGTGCCTATGAGGATGTAGATGAACGGTATGCCGAATTGAAATGCGCAGTTAGAGTCTTCTTCGTCATACCCAGATGGACAGTGGTTGTTTCCATCACACCAAAGAGTAGCTGATATGCAGGCGTTGAGTTCCGGGCATCTGAAAACAGAAATACTACAGTTAAAACAATGTTTCAATATATAAATAACTTGCAATGAAATGTTAACATTGACGAAAATGATCGATATGCATGCATTATAAATCATCAACATATTACAACAGAGATGTGGAACATTGGAGATCAGAGAATCATCCTAAATGTTATAAATTATAAATAGTACAGCTCCAGCGGAAACACTTTGTTCATAATATTTTTCTAAGAACACACTGCTAATTGAAATGAGTCGTTTGATTGAAAAACGTTCTTTGAAATATCTTTCAAATGGATAAAAACGTATATACTGGGGGTAAGAGAAAATCTGCCTATTCTCCTTAACATAATAAAAATACTGTTTAAATGGGCAAAACCATCTATGTTCTGAGATGGAACCGTAAAAACGGTAATTGCAATTCATGTGACATAATTCAGAATGCATAAGTACAAAAATAATATAGTTTATACTTAAAACGTAAATGCAACTCTTATGTTATAATAAAAAAAACATATTATAAATTGTTACAGTTATGATGACGTTGCAAATTATTCGCGATAAGGAAGACCTGACAGATTTTTTGAGTGTGAGTTTTTTTGTGAAATTATCAAACACCATTAGAACTAAGATAAAATATTAACGATACCTGCGTTTTTCACACTGCGGTAGATAACAATAAAACATTATGTCCGTGTATTTTATTGGAATTAATAAAATGTCTTAATCTTTTTAAGCGTATCTGCCCAAAGTAATTTTATAAGGTTTTTTTATGGTCAGTATAATAAATGGAATTAAAAACATGATGAAAATTCCGTTAGTAAAAATAAAACCCCAATGTGTTATCCCTTTCCCGTTCCCGAGAACTAAAAGGTCCCGATAAAAAGCTTCAAAAATAGGATAAACCTTACTTTATGTAATTACATTAGACGCGAGAAATTTAAGGAAGAAATGGAATAAAGGTAGAAGTTTCAATTTAACTTACACGATCCTAATACATGTTAAACATTTTTATTATATATAGCTGGGCAAAGCAAAATATTATATTAAAAGCAAATCTTTCATGCAAAACTTAAAAAAGAACATAATTTTAATTAAAACTGCAAGCTTTAAAAAGTAATAACACGCTCAGCTTTTATTTTAGAGGCTTGTCAGAAGGTGGAAAAGAGAGGATATGGAAGAACCAGACCAATTGGTCTCTCTTCAACGCCGACATCTTTCGGCAAAAACGTTCCTTTTTATCTCTATCTTATACATTTTATTTTATTCCTACGGACATAACATTGTATATCGGATGAACGAAACAAGAGTGAAATAAGGAAGTAGCTACTCGATCAAGGGTTTTTATATTTTTTAATGGTTTTTACTTTGACTTTTATTTTGTGGATTAAAATATATTTATTACTCAGGATAAATTTTATATAATTAAATCTCTACCAGCAAGCAACGAAAAGCGGCTTAGTGGGATGTTTATAATAACTAATGCATATTTTCTTGTTTTGTAATTTAAACCTATGTACTCGTATGTACACTTCCACATGCATACGAAAATATTACAAGAAATTTAATCAATTGCATTCATTGGCTAATGATTAAAGCTTATTTTGACTAAATAATTTCGAATTTAAAATTGTTAGAAAAAAGAGTCGAAACTTCTATTGACATATTTGAGATTTCTACAAATTATTTCACAAAATACGGAACTAAATAAGAACTCCATTATTCTCTCCCTGGGCGATGAAATTTAACAATTTATTGTTTGCAAAAATTTTAGTATACTCTAAATACTGTTGAATAATTTTGCTTTCTTTAAACGTGTTTTCACGCAGTTTGTGAAATGTATAAGGGATCGTCACGAGGGGTAGATATAAGGTAGAAATAAACTCATCAACTTAATGGCCCGCGCGACATTTTTCACCGTCGAGAAATAAAATTCGCTTTTTTCCTGAGCGACCCATTTTAGCCTTAATTGTGATCGGCCTTTTTCTCGTAGTCCCGCCTAGGGGCGTATCGTTTATTCGAAAGTACAAATGGAAAGAAAATAAGGAAGCAAGTTTATGAAAATGCTTAAAAGACTCGACTTCGCAAATGTAACTAGAGGTTATTTCTTTGACTCTCTGAAGGTATAAACTCTGGACAGAATAAAAAATACAGTGAAAGTACTTCCTCTACATAGCCGAAAACTGTTTTGAAGACCGTAGGTCTTTCTAATGGTTTTGCTCATTGAGAAAAGCAATATTTTCTTATCAAAAAACGAGTTACTCATTTATAAATTTCAATTTTTCAATTTCGTAAATAGCAATTTATTTTGGATTTTACTTTACTATATTCACTGCCGCTTTCACTGAGTGTTTGGAAAATTATATGTAGGACCTCGATCGGATATTATCATTTTTCCTCATGACAATGACCATATTGCAAACACACATGGTAGCTTAAACTGTGATTACTTGTATTAAATTCAGTTTCAAAAGTATATGTTAATTACAATTTTCAAAAAATTCATATTTATCATCATCATTCCCTTTCCGCACCTAATGGTGCATAAAGCACTGCATTGGTACACCAATCGCAGCATATCTTGATCAATTTTGTTACATGAAGGTAAGATGATCAGTCTTACGCTTTAGGTACCAGTCCAGGGACTATGAAATATTCTAGTGTGAAAACACCCTTTTAATTAAATATTTTATATCAACCATGTCGGGAATCGAACCCAAGACATCTTGCATGGCAGGCTAACGCGCGATGCTGATTTATATTACACTGGTTTTGTTTCGATGCATATTTTGTTCATTGTTTTTATTAGTATTTGATGAATTTTTAAAAACAGTTTTATATTAATGAATGTTTTTTTTTAAATAATTTAATTTTAATAATTTTTATTGTTAATTTGATTAAAATACGTATTTCATTCATGTTTATTTTATTTTTTAACAATTTAAGTTAGTGTTTACATGTAATTAATGAAAAATAAGTAGTGTCTTTTTTTTTGTTTCAATATTTATGTGTATTATGAATTATTTTTGTATTTTTTGAAAACCAAAGAAATAAATAAATAAATAAATTATTTTTATTTATTTCTTACCTTCAACGCCCTTCATAGAAGTCAACAAAATATAAATTTCACAATCATGTATCTAGCACCGCTTATTTAAATGTTTTAACTACACCGGATTAATAAAGTCACAGTTAGTAAGTACTATGTTTGACAAATTAAACACCAACGGTTAAAGAAAGGCCACACTACTTCCAAAATTTACAAATAATTCTTCGTGTGAAATGGAGCCAGATATTGACAGGCGCCGTAGCGCAGTTAGTTAGACGGCCAACTGTGAAACTAGCGTCGCGGGTTCGATTCTCGCCGTTGCAAGAAAAAAAATATAATAAAGATTTTATTCTCAATTGGTCTGGGTGTTGAGGTGTATTTTTAACTACCTCTTTCTATATCCCCTCTATCTCACTGGCTGAAAAGCTTTAAAATAGAAGCTTAGCGGGTTACTCCTTAAAATAAAAATCCCTGGACAGTGTCTTTAACTCGATGGCTACTCTCAGGTAAAAATCTTTTAAAAGAATGCAAGTGGTTAGTGGTTAGTGGTAGTCTATGAACTCGATCTTAAGTGTATAAAATAATCTAGATATGCGGCAAGTGGAGTACCAATGCAGTGCTATATGCACCACTAGGTGTGAGTTTAACGATAAAATTATACAGATATATGAAATAACTGTAATTTAACTCACTTACGAATAATATAAAGGTTTGAGCATTTTTGTTATAAATCTAAAGATGTTGATACAGCTGGGTGATCCGTTCAATGATATATAGTGAGTACTGTAAATGCCTACAATTTTATATTCTATTCTTAAATAAGTTTTTTGTGCCTCTGTTGAAATATTTGCCATCATATTCTAAAATACTTAAGGTTCATACAGTAGACACTCTTTATAAAACAGATTCTGTTATACAAATTTACAACGAAGAAAAAATAAAAGAATTGGAAATGAAAAAGTCACTTAGATACCAACATAATAATTGAATTCCTAAATTCCACATAAGTCATGGTAAAAATAGCTTTGTCTTCAAAGCTGTAAAAAGTTATATTTATCCCCCCAATTGACTAAAAACTATTAAACATAATATATATTGAGAAATATATTTAAAGTAAATCTAAAGAGTTTTTTTGAACACGTGTAAAATCTACATAAATATTTAATTTGTCTGAATGAATTATTGTTTATGTTCTTTTATTTATTTATCCTGATTTATTTTCTCTCATGAACTTGATTATTTAAAATGATTTAAACTCTTATAAATAAACTACAACAGTGTAAGTTACTCTCCAAGCACAAGAGTTAGTCTCTTTTTTTGGAGAGTTACAGTAATAACATTTACTAGATGTATAAAAGTAGATCTGTATAAAATTTTTAAAAAACGTGTAACTTTTTTTAAATTAATAAAAAAAAAATCAGCATCATCATTATACCGGTAATTATTAATTTGCATTAAAAACAAAACAATTAATGTCACGCTTCAGGTACCATTCAAATAATTATACAATATTGCGTTTTGAAAGCACGTATTGAATATATATAATAAGTCGACCAAGCCGAAATTCGAATCATAGACTTTAGCCATGGTAGGCAAACGCTCTTATCGGTAGACAACGAGACAGATCCATTTGTACTCGATTTTACTTTTCAAATTTTTTACCCGAAAAAAACTTCTGGGAAAGATTTCTTTTTTTAAAGATGCATTTAAAATATCGAATGAATATTATCATGTCATCATACATTATCATACCGTCCGCACCAGATGGTGCATATGGTACTGCATTAGTGAACTAAATGCAACGTATATAGATCTTTTATGACATAAATGAAAGGTGACCAGCATTAAGCGTCAGGTGCTAGTGCAGGAATATGAAATATTGCAGTGTAGAACCACTTTTTAAATTAATATTTCATGTCGACTATTCCAGGAATCGATCTCGGGACCTCAAGCATGTTATGCGAATGCGCCATCCACTACGCTACAAGGAGGCGGATTTATTTCTACGTCTTTTCCTTTTTCAGTATTTTTACCTGAACACTCTTGCCTTACTCTGGTTCTATTTCACACACATAACTGTATTTTTAATCTGTCACTATACCATTAAAAAAAGACGATTATGCCATTTATCGTTAGCTCGATGCAAAACGGTGTGTGAAGGTTTAATATTCGTAATTCTTTTTTACAATCTCTTACTTTTGCAGGAGGCATAGAGAAAATGAAAAATAAATAACGCCATTCGTTCGTTCAAGAGTACGCTATTTTTATAGCTACCAGATTAAGCCGAGAGAATTGGCGGGAAAAGAGAATTAGGTAATCAAAATGGAATCGAGTTGGCGGGAGAAACATTATGTTCGAAAAGTTTCACGTTCTTTGTTATGTTCCAATATTTGAAATGTGATATTTAAGCATACGTAATATTCTGGGTTTTAGCAGAGCTTCTCTATTGATTTTAAAAACAAAGACAAATCGAATGGAAGCATAGAAGATAGAAAAGTGTAGTTATTACGAGTATTTTAGAGTATAATGTACAAGTTTAGGCATTTCTAGAGCTTATTACTTGTCGTTGTCTTGCTTGAAAGATCACTTTTGAAACCATAAATTATTTACCACTTTTGAGCTTGGTAGTGTTGTGAACACACGAATCAATGGTCTAAAGTTTGAACCCCGCACTACTAAATCAAAAATTTTATTTTTCTAGAATTTTTTATGACTTTTAGGTAAATGCCTCAAAGTTGTAAGATTAAAATAAAGAGAACATCCTATTATCTGGATTAATAAGTGCCAGACGTTATTCGGAAATTCAGGAATCCGGATAGTTGGATTAACTTAAATTAAATTAAAGCGGCAGAAATGCAAATCTACTTCCTTTTAAACCGAATCGAACCCGGGACCTTAAGCAAATACAAATTGAATGTAATATTAAACTTATTCAATTTATTGATCGTTTGGAAGCAAAGCGATTCAAGATTGCAATTTTTATGATGTTGTTATTAATTTTATAAGATAATGAATACCAAGAAATTTTCTTGGATGAAAAAATTGCATCAAACGGTTTTAATTTTATTTCCAAGTTCTATGTAAGTAGCAAACCGGAAGTGATTTCCTTCCTGTTTTCCAGAACCAATCAAATTTTATTTCCTAGAGACCATCCGATATCCCCAACCAATTAATATCTCGTTCTTCTTTTCTTTCCTGACCCACTTCCTCTCAAGATTCGATTTAATATCCGGTAATAATGTTTCTGCTATTGCACTTACAAATTGAACAAATTGCATTTACCAATTGAACGCGTGCATTTTCAAACCTCAAATTCATCAATTTTATAAGCAATTTTATTTTGAGTTTATAGAATTTAAACGAAATTGACGGTATGCATACTTTTAATTCTTGAAAATAAAATATAATACCGTATTTGCTCCCTAGATGGAGCATATATTACCTACATCGGGACCTCCCTATCAGCTGCCAGCTTCAGTTCATATTTTATACGACGAATAGCAATGAACGTTCAAGACGTTGAGAACTTGATACTTTAAGTAAGCAAGCGACGTTTAGGCTTAAAAGTGACATCATTGTATGTCCCAGCCAGCTGTATCGCTTGATGACAGTTGTGACTGGATACAACTTCTAGTGATTTAAATCCAGTATCTATTTGTTTAAAAACTTTTTGACTTTAAAAAAAAAACTATTGATTGTTGATAAAAGTTGACCACCGCATTCCCCTCCTAAGATCTTGATTAAGCCCCTAAACGGGTCAGTCAAGTCTTTTTAATAATTACGAGGTAGGTAAAAATTTGACGCATTTGTTGTAAAAAAATGAGAAGGGGAATCGGTGGTGACAGAAATATTTGTATTTTGTTATGTTTATTTATGGCACAAAAAAAAACAATACCATGCTACAAATCTGAAAAAAAAACCTAATACGTTTTTATTTGTTGAATATTTTACAGAATTCTTTTACCAATTTTCCTCGCAAAAACTTATAGCTATTTTATTTTTATCGCGCATGTCAATTCTGCCAAAACTGCGTGCCAATAAAAATATTTATTTTAACGCCGATAAAATATTTTCCAGGCTTCGTTATTTTATAACGTAATGGTTCAATAAATACTGATTTTATTGGAGAAAGTAATACATAGAATGGCGACACGACATATCGTTATATTGCATGATTTGATACACGTAAAAATACAAGGAAATTTTCTTTCGTAACGCATACTAGTAGTTCCGCAGGCAAACATATCTCTCAGGTATGAAAATCTCATTCAACGAATGTTTAAACATTTTCTAAAACTTAATGAGTCAAATTGAATTAATTATCAAAATAAGTCAATTTTTAATGACCTATTTGGAGACTCAAATGATTTTATGTTTTGTGGTTGAAATATTAACATTTTGGGTTTATATTTGCGGTCCATTAAGTCGAAAATACCTGGTACCAGTACCTGGGTCTTGATTACAGTGAGAAGTTAACAGTAGGAAGTTGTTTTCAATTATTCAAAAAGTAAAATCGATGTTTAATACAAAAATGTGAATATTTGTATTCAAATATGTTTATGAGTATTATGTATTTAAACTAATATTAAATAAAAAATCATAAAAATGTTCCGATTTTTTCTACAAAATTTTATTTTACTTTATAAAAAAATGAGGATGACTCTGTTTACGGAATTATGATCCGTGAGTTAAAAACGTGGAATTGGAATTTCACGTTTTAATAATTGAAAAAAAAAATCAGGTTAAATACACACAAAAAAACATTAAGATAAAAACAAAAATCATTGCGGTACCTTAAAAATGCTACTAATCAATTCAGTATTTTGACAAAAATAACCAAATCATGATATTTTGCTCCATTCGTACGCGTGATGTAAAAATTTTGCGTTTCTCAATATCAAATATTATCGCAAATCACCTAATATCCTCAATAAAATTAATTGGCTAAATGACTAAACGAAACATTAAGTATTATCAATTTTAATTCTAGAATTTCTTTTATAATACGTTTATCAGAATGATGTATGGCTGGAAACATTTAAAAACCGTTTATTATACAGTCGTCTTCAAATAATTAAAGTTTAAAAGTGAGAAAGATTTACATTATTAACTTATTTTATTATTACTGGTGGACTTTCTTTTATTCATTTTACTTGTGTTAAGTTTGAAAGAATTTAAGTTGTGAAGTTACTTGAAATGACTTCGGTGTTCAAATTGCGCCGTTTGAAAAAACAAAACTTAGTTTTAATTTGTGTTTTAAAAAGTTTTTATTTCTGCGAAACAATTTTAAATTACTATCGACGATGTAGTGGAATAATAATATAATTATTTAAATATCTTATTTTCAAAACGTAGAGGTTTTGCTTAAAATAATGTACAAAATGTACAATATGTGTACAAAAAAAATAAAATAGTAAACAAGTTTACTAATGCCGCGTTCTAAATAAATGAACAAAATAAAATATTTTTAGATCAAAGTTTTTGAAACTTGTAAAATAATTCCACGAAGAATTAAATATCCAATGTTAAGTGAAATTTTCTAAAGATTATGAAAAAAATATTTCTTGACCCGTGTGTATTTTTTTATGGTTAGTAGTCAAAGAATTTTAAATTAGAAAGTTTTCATGAATTACCTGTAAGGACAATCCTGAATGACGTTTGGCATAGACGAGATGGAAGATACATACGAAGAACTGGAACCGCCTGGAGCTTGCCTCTTGGATACTTCCATCCACTTGACCGTGTACTTGCCAGCTTCTCTCTGTATGAATTCCACGACGAAACTTCTAGAATTCGACTCCAATATCAACTCTGAGTCTGATTGGTCCCCCTTCATTTTCCAACCCTTGGAAAACAATTCCACAGTTTGCACTTCGAAGTTTGCCTTGTCATACCCGATACTAGGCACTGGGCAAATTTCCTTAGGAGAGTAAGTTTCCAGGGCGTAGTACACGAGTATCCTATTTGCCGTCGGGCATACAGCGGCAGAAAGTTGATTGACTTCAAATCCATTAATTTTAATGTAAATGTAGTCCATGTTGGAATCAACAGGTTCAATTAGCCACGGCTGATGAGTACAACTATCAGCGCCCAAATCATCTGACCGTACACTTTCCGATACTATGTTTGTATCTAATATCTCTGATAATTGTGAGTCATCGTATTGAGGATTTTTAAATACAATATTTCCACTTGATCCCCTGACTCTTCGTTCGCCTAAAGAAGCATCGCATACGCTATCATCAGTTGAATCGACTTGTAAGAATTGATACTCTCCTTCAAAGCCAAAGTCATTGAAATCTTCCGTGATGTTCATCATCGTGATAGTCAAATTCACTTCGACAACAGATGCTGTAAGAGTTTGAATGAATATAGTTTCCGTCATATTGGAACAAATACAATCACGTGGCAAAGCAATTCCTGGCCAAGGGAATTCAGTGATTTTCAATTCAGCAAAACCTAAAGAGGTCGGGTAACTTCCATGATACCTCATGTACGGCCGATCACATTTCCATCTTCCTGTTCGTGTGTCTTTGTAGGAATTGCAATCTTTGCTACCGAATGCAGTTTTAGTGAATGATAACTTTATTTTTTCTCCAACTCCAGCTTCAAATCTAAGAATGCAGCTCATATTTTGTGATCCTCCTCTTCCATAGAGGAATATGCTCTTTGGAGATTGAAATCTTCCGGAGCTTTGTCCGCTGGGAGTGGATTTGAATACTCTGTCACACAGACTCTGCGATCCACGTATCGCTTGACCTTGTTGACTGATGTCGACAAACTCGTAGCGGATGACAAATAGAATAGGGTAGAGAGCTGATCCTTGTCGTAAAACCTGGGGACGAAAAAAAAACATATTAATGAGCAACAAAAACACAAGTATATACATATATCTGGATAACCACACCATTTTTATTACAAAAATATTCCAAATAATCATCATTTATTTTATGGTTCATGCATGGTGGCCCCCGTGGTGCAGTGGTCAAGACGCTTGACTCACACACGAAAGGTTCCGAGTTCGATTCCTGGTGAGAACAGAAAAAAATGATCTGAATTTTCTCAAGTCTGGGTGTTCTGTGCTATTAAAGAAAATGGAATGGTGGAATTAAAAAAAAATCCCCTTTAAAATATTTATTTTAAACATCATTTATAATTTTTTATTTGTTTCAGAAATTAAAAAGTTGCAATGTTGTAAATTGGATGGTGATTTTTTTTATTTATAATTAATTTACGTGCATTTAATTTTAAAAGGTCAAGTTATGTTATGTCTCGTCTGGCTAGTGAAGTAATCATGTATTTCAATGGTGATTTGAACTTCTCGTCTGCAATATATTTTTTCTAAGGGTCACTTAAGCCATTGTAAAATTTCTTAGGGTTTTCTGCATTTGTCCTTGATAAGTAAATTTGTGTCTATTAAGTAAATAATTTATTTAATTACACAAAACTTTTATAAAAAAAACAAATCATATTGGTAAATACGGTTTATGATCCCAACTAACATTTAACAAACTCATATTAAATTAAATTCCAAGGACAACAAACTATTGCTTGCTGTAAAATTCATTGGGAAGATTAAATTTTTTGAATGTTGAAATTCAATTTCCAGAACGTCATAAATTGGGTTGTTTATCTATAACTCATTTGCCTGTTATCCTTCAAATGTTCTCATCAACCTTCAACACACCTTGTAAAAAACTGTTAAATGGTGCAGAGTTCATTTAAAAGGTATAATTAAGGTATTTCTTGAGAATATTTTCCGGTTTCCATTAGCTTGAACATTTGGACAGACGAGCAACTGTGTACCCTTATCAAACATTTGCTTTTGTGGTGAATTTTCAAGTAACACAGCTTCAGTTCTATTTTAGAAGAGAATGACATAAAACGGTTAACTGAAATGTTCATAAGACATTAACATGTGAAACAACATATTTTATTCAATGTTTAATCATAGAACCAACATATTCCGTCGAATAATTCAAACAGTCTTTTTTATACTTACTGAATCTGGCCAAGAATATTTTACTGGATTTGTTAATAATGAAAGATCAATTTATTGATTTGTTAAAAGCTTATTTATAGAATAAAAAAATGCGACGGTTTTTCACAGTTTCAAATTAACAACGGTAGACTGCTGTTAATTTGAAAGAATTCATAGATGAAATACTGTCGGATAAAAAAAAATATTTTTTACTACGTATTAGTAGCATAAAAAATATTGTTTAATTTAAAATTTAAAATTCCCACGAAAATTGTCCGTTGCATTGGCCACGCCCCTAATACGTCACGATTCGTGTAAATTTTTAACCTTAATTGTGACCGTTTAAATTTAAATATAACATCGACACAAAATGAGGGTACTATTTGCAAACCCGGCAAAATCCATCTTTATTTATTTTGAGCAAATCACAAAAAACTGATTGATGACAATATTTAACTTCAACCTTTTTTTAAAACTTGTATGTTTTATTATAATCAGTAAATATTTTATGCGTAAGCAGTGATGAAATAAGCATGATTACGTCAAGTAACAGTGGTGAAATAATAAATTATTTTTTTTTCATTCCAACTTAACAATACTCAAGTAGGAGTTGCCATGTTTGCAACAAACCCGATAATTTAAAAGTCAAGTTCTTACAAAATAGAATAGTATTTTGACAATGTTATAATTATTGTAAAAAATTGTATTCTGAATAAGTTTCAATTAATATCTCACTTTTTTTAGATTTTGGATTTTGCCGGGTTTGCAAGTAGTACCCTCATATTGACGTTACAATTATCAAGGCCAAACATGTGGCGTTTTTGTAGGGACATATTTAAAAAAAATATATATTTTTAAAGTTATGCGTGAAAACGTTTCTCCACAATATTCATATTGATTTTGAAAGTACAATTAATTTTTTAAAATCCATTTCATTACCGGTATTTATTTTTAAATTCACTCAATTGTAGTAAGAAATATAAGGAATAGGAGCAATAAATCATATGCCAAATAACAGTACGTACTAAATTAAATTATACAAAAATACGAAATAATAAAAACATAAAAATATATTTATATATATATATTAATATTCTTGATGCATTTATGTGAAAAATTCTAACATCCTCAATCTAATCAAATAAAAAAAGACGTAGTTTTGAATCTGTTGCAAAACACCGCTTTTTTGGTCAAACGGGATATTTTTTTCTTTTTCTAGTTAATAAATAAAATGGGATGGGATTTTCAGAAATGTGGAAGTAAATGAACTTACTTGTTCTATAGTCATCTCGGCTCCCGTGGTGACGTAACTTTCTTGGAGAGAACATGGTCTTGTTGAGCGGGTACTGTTGCTAAGTAGAGTGTGGTCGCACAGGCGAGGGACTTCTTCTTTACAAAACTCCCCGAGCAGACTTGCGTTGTTCTAGAAAAAACATACAGTGGAATTAACGGAGTTGTAAATTTACTAAATCAACAACCAAAGCTATATCATTGAGCAGGAAGGAGTAGAAGAGTACAAAATTAAAAATACAAGCACAAGTTTTCTTCGCATTTACGTTGACGAATTCGTATAGGAACAAATTTATATTGGTAGAAAGAAACAAATCTATGCTTATATATAAAAAGCAATGTTTGTATGTATGTCCTTGATATACTTAATAACTACTCAACTAATTTACGTGCGGTTTTCAGCGAAATGTAGATTTTTGTCACAAACATACTTATAGTGCTTAAAATGTTCAATTTATTAAGTAGAAAAAAATCTAGGAGCGTAAATATTTTTTTCGTCGCTCACCGAGAATGCAAATACAAAAAAGTTAGAAAAATGTTATTTTTATTTGCATAAAAAAAAGTTTTTGAATGTTTGCAAAAAATATTGGTTTTTATGGATCCCAATCAGATTCTTTTCTTAAATTCCTTTTTTTTAAATTTTTACCAATTTACTCCCTTTTAATGGATTTTCAGTAGCAATAAAATAATATTAACTGACATTTAAGACATTTTTTGGAAATCGCATTCCCACGTGCGGTGCACCCCTGTTGGTTGGAAGATCAGAGTTCGACATTTGCAAAAATAATTATATATTTGAAAAATCATTATTTTATGTTTTGGAATTATAACATAAAAAAGTACGTAGGTACTTACTGAAATTCAATATTTGAAAATGAATTATCATAAGTTCTAGAATTCAATCATTAACAAGTACCTTGGTAAAACATGTACGCTAAATACAATAATTGATATTAAACTTTCGATTGTATTTCTTTGATTTATATACGAGAATGTGCTTAAATCTAGCAATAGCAAAGCATTGCCGGGTTCAGCTCGTAATCTAATAAATTATAAACATTTCAAACGTATTATTAACTCATAAGAAATAAGTAAGTATATACAGTGTATTTTATTTTATTTTATTTGGGAAATCAACAGTACATATTTATAGTAAACAAACAGATATAGTGTATAAACTCAGAACTAATAACAGATTTCCACATAGTATACAAAGTTAGTAAAGAAAATATATTACATATCAAATAAATACTTACAATTTATACATATAAAAATGTTATTTTCATGTACTCAATAATCAAATAATTTTTTATATTTATTTTAAGAACATTAAGTTACTCAAAATTGGGCGGGATTAGGACAAGGATGCTTGAAGAGAGGATAAGGAGGGGAAAGGAGATGTACATATTTATTATTATAATGTCTACTAAGTAGCATAATGCATTTTTACTATAAACGAACAGAAAATGTGTAATTAATATTTGAGGCATTAACTTTGTGGTCAAACATTAAAAAAAATGTTACTAAATATTTGTATATAACCCCTTACCAACTTTCTAAGCCTACCGGTTTCAAGACGTATCCATCTCTTTGTCAGGACACCAATTAAACCAACATGTAAAACCCACTATACACCTTCACCATAGGTGTTGCACAAAAATATATAACGAACACGACATTCATTTTAATAAGCAACCCTTGCACGCACTGTTTAGGTTATGAAAATATTTTATATCGTGTGTTTATATTTTGGGTTTTGCAAGTTGGTTTAATTGGTATCCTGACGAAGAGACGGGTACTTCTTAAAACCGGTAGACGTAGAAAAGTCGGTAAATGAATGTATACAATAGTTTATTAACATTTAGAACAGAAAATGAATTGAAAATAACGGCGAAATATGCATTCTTTAAAAAATACACGGGTTTCCTTTCGTTCCTTCGCATATGCCTCCCATATATTATACAAAAAAGACAAAGGGACGTCGGGCTAATAACGCCTAGCTTAATAAGACAAAATCGAGGTTTCGTGTCCTGTTTTCCGCACCCGAAAACTGAACCGACTTGGCTCTTTTTTTTGGACGAGAGTTTCAACAAGAAATTTTCTGTATCGGAACCTTTCCAATTCCATTAAAATATTTTCATACCGTACGTCTGAAGACACTGGAGAAAACTGGGTACTTTATTTGGTTTTTAAATGGTCTTAGTTCCAAAAAAAACTCTTAATCGAAAAAATTTTGTGTAAAAAAAAAACTGCTCTTGTACCATAATTCAGGGAGAAAATATGAGAATACGTTTGTATTAAGAAAAGTTAGACCGTGGTTCCCCTTGATTATTTGTGTTTTTAAATTTATTTTTGTTACATATTTTGATTTTTATTTTTAGGATCTGCAAATTGCCTTCTTTATTTTTATTTTATTATAAGAAGTATTTTATTATTTCTCTGTGTCCGAGATTACTAAAAATACGGTTTTGTGTGTGAAATAGAACCAGATTGTTAGACGAGTGTTTTCGACTGAATGGCTACTCTCAAATAAAAATCCTGAATAATAAAGTCGAGTGAAGATGAGTTAGCCTTGTTGTTACGTGGTTGGCGATAATTATATATAATTTTAAATTGAATTGTAAAATGCTAAAACAAATGCTAGTGAGAAGAACGTTGATAGTATCATCAATATTCGGCATTCGATATATTTCCTTTTTCGTAATTTTATCTAATGTTGAATTGAAATTTGATACAATTTTTAACTGGTTGCGAACAATTCAATGCTAGCAAATGGGAATCACATTATAGTTGATCGTGGTTTGAACCTTGTACTTTAATAACCCAATCAACGTAACGGCTCATTATTGGTTTATTTTCAAACAGAGAATCAACAAATTTTTATTATTTTTAGATAAATAAGTATATTCTTGTTACCTTGTTTCTTCTGACAGCCGTTCGCGATAAAGCAACGCTTAAAGCGCGCACTCCATACACAACGAGTCTCTAACACAGCCCTTAAGGCAGTAAAATTTATATCTCTGAGGCGAGTATAAATTCCAGGGGTGTAGAACAGAGAGGGCGGCAATATTTCAAAGTGTTAAACTTTCATGTGGCAATCAATTAACCCCTCACTTTTCTCGCGTCTAAGTGGTGCCTCCAGCGAGCGTGCACCTTAAATCTGGCGTAATTAATTCTGTTTAACACTTTGTTTATTTCGAATTAGGTATTTTACTCGTTAAACTTTTGTTCCGCCACTGGGCTTACGGCTTTGGCTAATGGTTTTAATATTTTATTTTACTTTAAATACACCGATGCTTTTTGATCCGCATCAGAAAAGCTCAATTATTATTGTACATTTTTATCATTAATTGAATGAAGTCAAAAATGTTCCATTATTAATTCGTATTTTTAAAAATAACAACATGTTTAGGTTCGTTTAAAATGACAACTACGAGTAGAAATCTAAAACATGTAATCTTTAAAAACCAACCTGTTTGTGTGGTTTTTCTTTTTTCTTTGTTTTAAAAAAGTAATCTGAATACAAATGTTGTAGAAAAATATAACTTATTTTATTTGAAAAATATTTTTTTGTAAGTTTTTCCAGAAATTTGTAATAGAAAATAGAAAGTCCATGGACAAGTGCTGTTTTTTAAATAATTATGTAAATAATGCTTTGTGATTTTTAAAAATAATTACTTTATGATGAATTTCCAGAAGATTTCAAATTAAAAATAATGTATTTACTTTATTCAACATTATTTATAAAAAGAAAAAATACTAAAATAGGAAAGTGCCATAATTAAATTAATCAATAGTTTTTATAAATATAATAACAGGGATACAAACTAAAATAGAAACCAGCACAAAGTAAGATGTTTTATGTAAAAAAATGTGTTTTATGTATTTAATAGTACAGAACAATGGGCCACCAATAAGTATTAATCGAGTGGTAACATATCAAGGAGATGTTTTCCTATATTAAAAATGCATATTGTGAGACGTTTAATGATTTTCATCTGCCTAGTTACTTTTCTTCCCAGTGAATCAAAGAAAATAGTTTTTAAAAAAAAATACTATCTCTATTTTTTTAAATCTCTGATATTCGAGTCCTGCACGCCATTGACCTTATACAATTTTTTAATGTTTGACTCCGTTATCAGGTTATCATATTCTTCAGCGGTGAAAATCCTGTCCACCGACCTTATCTTTTTTTAACGATTTAAAAAAATCTGCTTACTGAAAAGGAAAAAGTGATATTGTAGGATTTTTTTTTGATTAAAACCCTAGTGTTTATTTGAAAAACAACAAAATAAAGACGTTTTATTTGTGTTGTTCATCGAATAAACTAAATTTTCAACCAACTGTTTTCACTTTTTGCAGAACTGGGGAAAAGTGGTGTTTGTGATCTTAAAATGTAGGCCTGTTCTCATCGAAATTAGGAGGCATTTATAATTCAAAACACCCAAAACGTAGACAAATGAGGCTCGTCAAATAAGTAAATCATTATTAATTGACAGAGCAATGAAGGTTTTGGGTGCAAATACTGTACTACACTAGTCTGGGAGCAAATAGAAAAATAATTATGATTTTTAGTCATGTTATCCCACAAAGTAAATTCCGAAATAATAAACATATTATTTCAGTAGTACTATAAAAAAATATCGGCGGGTTTATCGCCAAACGCAAATTAAAAAAAAAATACTATAATTTAATTATTTGAAGTTCAGAACGTATGCAAATAAAAACCATAATAAATAGTTAAAAAATAGAACAAGTAATATGTGCCAAAAAAAATTGATATCGTTACCAGTCTTTCATGCTTGCAATATCTCGTCAAAAACGTTTTTCCTCTCTGTTGCAAAGAATTTCAATAGAGATAAGCCCGTTTGCTTATTTTTCACTTACAATAAAGAGCATTCACAAAAAAATAGAAATAAGCTCTAACATACTCAAAAAAAAAACTTAAAATTTACAGAAAAAAGATGTGGAATTAGTTTAAAAAGTTAGAAAATATACATATAAGAAAAGACATGGTTAAAAATTAAAATAAAAATAAATTAAGGTAAGCTAGAAACAAACAGTAAGTATATAAACAAAAAATGCAAATATATAATTAATAAAATAAATTATGGAAAGCAAACAAAGTAAATGAAGTGTTACGAAACAGTAAGAAATTAAAAAAAATATGAAATCAGTATTTGCCAATACTCAAATGCTATTGAATATTAAAGCTAATAAAAACAAGTAAAGAGTAATAAAAATAAACAAGTAAGTAAGAAAAAATGGAGACGCAACATGATAAAACATGTTGAGAATCTGGCTTTTAGAACGTGTTTTTTATATTAAAGTTTTTTTGTGTTTTTCTTTTTTATTTGGACAATTTTTTATTTTAATATACATGTTTTTCTTTTTTTCCATAGTTATAAGAGTTTTTATATGTTTATAGAATTAAGGAGACAAAATTTTGTATATAGATTAGAACTTAATTTTAAGCACCTGTTGACGAGCAGCATTTTATGCAGTTCAGTATGACTAGATAAATTATATGTTAATTTTTGTATGTTTTTAATAAATAAAAAAAATGTTATCAAATAATTAAGTAAAAAGTATTTTTTTTTCTTTCAAAAGTCAATAAAATAAATTAAATGTTTAAATAGTTACCAAAGAAAAGTAGAAGAATACAAATTAAAAAGAAAACGTGAAAATACATAAAGAGTTTTCTGATATTTAACCATTATAAGAGCAGTTATCAAAAATTAAGAATGCAATGATTGCTTAAAGATTTGTATACATAATATTTTTTGACAAATTACAACATAGATAGAGAACATTCGAGAGAAGAAAATGTAGAAGTTAAGGCATGTACAGGACTTATGACCTGTCATTGATTGGTTTAAGTGGCCACTTTTAACACTGAGTAATATTTACAATTCTGCCTTTATTTGAAAATCCATATTCTTACAGTTATTTTTTCACCTGTGAATGTTTCTATGGATCAGAAATATATTTTCTTCTCTTAAATGTTCTTTATCTTTGTTGTAGTATGTTAATATTAACAGCTCCTCAGGGGATTTAATCCAGTCCTTTTCTACAAAAATTTGGAGAAACTCAAAACATTGTTGATAAATCCACCAGAAGAAGTCTAAAAATTGGAAAATATTTTCGAGCGTAGCCTTGTATGTGGATAAAATTATTCAATCAGATAAATATCGCCCGCATCGGTAAAGGTTTTAGTTCTTTTACTTCACAAACATCAACAGATGGAAGAACTGAAGGAATGCAGATGTTAAAATATAAGTAGTTTGTAGAATGGTAAATATGACGGAGTGTGTTTTGAATGGTTTGTGGTAAACAAGCCCTGTAGATGTCTCTTCTTTATTTAGTTTTCTAAAATATTATTCTACTCTGCTGCAATATGTTAATATTGACAGCTCTCTAGTGAGTTTAATCCAGTACTTGGGTACTAAAGTTTGGACAAACTTAAAACATTTTAAAAACTCGTATTTTTAAAATTTTGTAATTTACACTCTTCTCTCCATTTTGTAAACCTGTCTGATGTTGGTATTCAATTTAAAAAGAAAAATAAAACATTGACCTACAGTTCAATTGTTTTTTGAAAAAACAAATTAGGTACGTAGAGATTCCAGAATAATACTATTAAAATGAAAAATGTAAAAATATGTTTTAAAACATGTTTTAAAATAAAAAAAGTAAAAATTATTTCAACGTTCAATCCTCATTCATAATAATTAACATAGGAAACATTTCGTTGATATAAACGAAAAAGACTGATAACGAAAGAAAATCCATGTCGCAAATATTTGAGAGGTTTTTTATAAAGAAAATGTGATTGATTGCTTGAGTCCATCTAAAGGTTTCACTAGAATTCATAATCTAATGTTTTAATGATAAATGAGAATATATTTTCTTACTTCGCACAACTTAAAAGTTTTACAAAAATGAAGAAACGATTAGATTAATTTATTAATTCAATTTTAAAATAAAATAAAATAAAGTGTTTTATGGCGCTGCCTAGTAGGTAAAACAATTCAGTTCCATGTATCTTATGCACATCAATAAAGATTTCAGCTTTTCAACTTCACAAAAAACAAACAGATTTATCAAAAATGGAAACAAGTAAATTGTAAATGTTACACAGAGTTTAAAGTAGACACTTAAACCAGCCAATGACAGGTTATAAATTCTGTAAATAGCTAGACTTCGTATTACCTTATCTAAAATGTTTTCGATCTCTGTTATAATATATTAATCTTTATATTTCCCCAGGGGATGAAATTCAGTCTTTATAAACAAAAATTTAGACAAACTCAAAACATTATTGCTTTAAATATTTGAGTTAATTATTATAATAAAAATATTTTGGGTATGTTTTAAGGTTTGTAGACAACGACTGGATTCCACACCCAAGGAAGTTATCAAGAAATTGACTTAGCGTCATTGCGCCGACTATATCAGTTTTTTGTGGTATTTTAAATTTTTCTATGATATCATTTCAATGCAGTGCCCTGTGCACTATCATTAAAGATATATTAGAGTTTGAAGATGATGATGATGCTTGTGTTTTTTTTTGTACATAAAAGTGTAAAAAATGGTTCAATTTTTTTATTAAATTTAAAATGAACACCTCATAAAAATACATTAAGCTATGATAAAAAAGAGTTTTTAAATTTTTTGACTATCCTAACTTTATTTTTGTAGTTGCCTTTTTTGTTTCCTTTTTTGCAATCGCAACATGATATTTTGTATTTAACGTCAAAAAGGCCGAAGTCGGTATTGATGGTGTAATCCATCATATGAAACAAGCAATTTATGAACCAATGCAAAATGATGTTTGAAAAATATAATTAGACTCGCTTGAAAAGTTAACAATTCCCTTATTGATCAAGATGAAATATGCTTGGCCATCAAGAAAATCAAGTTAAAAATCTAAACACCATTTTGCGCACAATGGGCGAAATATCGCCCGGCATTCGGCAAACTGAAAGGATGTTTTTCTTCAAAAACATTATGTAAATACCATTTACTTGTGTAACAATAGATCCGGTACTCCGCGACCCGAGAACGAAAAGGTACTATGTAAACAAATTACATCACCGAAAATCGCGCTCAAGGGAACAAGCTCGTACAGCTAAGATTAAATTATAATGGGAATTGAAAAAAGCACCTTGTATTTCTAAGGTCGCGACTTGTATATTGTTAATCTTGCCTGTCAAGCCTTTCAGGATTCTACAAGACTCATTTTGCTAACGGCCCGTAACCTCCAGCGCTTCAACTACCCCCCCAAATAATCCAGCCAAATATATTTTTAAGATTAAGAGACGCCGCACAGTGTTTAATTTCATACAAGTTAGACGCCAAAAATTTTCAAAGGTCTCGAAACTGACTCGTGCAATATATATCGTCCCGCCATGACAAAAAAATGCTTCAAATAGTATAATTAAAATTATGTGATACGTCACTATATTAAATTTTCAAGAAATTAAAATCTACGCATAAGGATGTGTTTAAAGTGTAACGTTTTACATATTCTAGATAAAATTTATTTACAACACTATAAATTTCAACTAGAAAATTTATATACTGCTATAAACCGATCTTGATTCGATAAACTATTCCACGTTAAAAAAATCTCTAGTCTGGAAATCGTGTACTTATACCCGTATGCAGAGACGAAACTTAAGGTGAGGAAAGTACATTCTATTGTCTTCACCTTCGGGTTATTTTCCGCATTTGAGATTAGAATGTACTTTCCTCACCTTAAATTTTGTCTCTGCATACGGGTATTAGTGTCTGAACAATAAAAATGTGATGCAACGAGTTGCGACGAAAAATTTTGACTGAGTTAAGTTAGGCATTAGTTGTTGTAAATGTGTGATAGGCATCATGTGCAGTTGGTTAGACGGCTAACTCTGAAACTGGCGTCACGGGGTTGATTCACGCCAGTCACAAGAAAAAAATCCAATAGAGATTTTTTTTCAATAAGTTTGGGTGTTGTGGTATATTTTTAATTACCTGCTTCCATATTCCTCCTTTTCTACCCGCTGACAATCCTCTTAGGCTAAGCGGGTTATTCCTTTAAAAGTATATATTTTTTGGAAGTTTTTAAAAACAAACTTGATAACAATAAAGTTACCAATTATTTTTTTATAAAGAATCGATTGTACGACTAAAATTAATTGTAAAAAAAAATTCTTCACCAGAAACCTTATTTTAAATAATAAAATACAACCTTGACCGTAGCGCGACAATGAGAGAATGAAACCAAATTGTAATAAAAAATCAATGAATACTTTCATATCGCACCTTTAGGACAAAAACAACTTAACTAAAAAAAAAAACTTAAAATGAGTTAAGATCATAAAACGACATCAATGAACATTATCATCTTTCTGCATTTAAAAAAACGGAACATTCGGATGGGAATAAGACAAAACCGTTACATCGGTCTCTTTATTACTAAGAAAATTAAGATTCCGTGTCAGTACGGAAACGACGCAATAAATGTTATGTTCACATAGCTGTGTGAAGGACGCAACGCAGACAAACATATAGTAATCGAAAGCCGGTTGAGTCAATTTTATCCCGATACAAATGGCATGTTTACTTTATTTCTTAAAATATTTAAACGACAAATCAAGCTTTGAGATTGTTTCGTTCCGACTTACTATATTCTATAATCTTAGTTACTTATTTACATTAATGTCATTTCGTGAATAAATAATAATATGTGTTTGGTGACCTGATCTTACCTTATAAATTATGTCATTATCTGATTTATCAAAGTGCTTTTGTTTGTTTTTTTTTTCAATCTAATAATCACTCATTAAATAAATGTCTTGCTTAAATTTATTGAATACAATTATATTAAAACAAAAGAAACGCATGTCAAAGACATTTACAAACTTACTGACATTCTCTCATTTTTGGTCATACCGTATTATGAGATTGCAAAAACGGTGCTTCAAGGTGTAAATAAAGACTCTCTCACTAATATTGGCTATACCTTCAATCGTGATGTCCACCAGTATAATACGCGACAGAGTCTAAATATTCACGTACCTGGATTACGCACAACAAGGTATGGTCTAAGGTCTCTGCTGTACCTTGCTTGTAGTGAGTACAACAGGCTACCGGAGTCCTATAGAACGTCAAAAAATTACCATACTCATTAAAAAAAAAATATTTTAGAAGGTACGTGGAAGGTGAAATTTAGTTTTTATTTCTTCTTTTTTCTCGGATATTTCCTTCTTACTATATGTAAATGTTTAATATTAGATTTCATTATGAATTATTTTAATTTCTTTGTATTATAAACTTGCTTGCTATCTTATTTCAGTTGCATGTACATTTGAATTATTGTTACTTTATTGTTATGATTACTATACCTGTATGTAAATATTATTCTGTTCCAAAATGAGTTAGTTGTAACTAAAAAACAATTTATAATTGTTTTATTATGATTTTTTTTCATAAGTTCATAGCTCAAAGCCTTCGGTATAATTTTTATTACACAATTTTGTGATTACAATTTAATCAACAAAGTACACGAAGGTGGCACAATTTACATTTTTCTTTTGCAATTTCCCAAAAAGCTGATTTTTTTAATTGAGTCAGTTTCGTTCTAAATCTGCGATACGTAAATGCTGATATTATTTTTACAAATTAAAGATGACTTTGTCACGCTAATTATCTGAAAAAACCTCCATGATGCTATCGTTCAAGAATTCAAAAGTTAATTACTAGTGTTTAGCTTTTATGAAACGAAACAATGTGCGCTGCTTGGAATCAGAGGCAAAAGTATGTCTGTTTAGCACAGAGGAAGGTATTTTGTTCGCCGTCTGTTTGCGTCTATCCAAAAGCCATTTCGTTTTAGCATACCAAGTTCAATGTAACATCAATCATAGTGCCGGGAGGAAACCTAATATAAATTAAATTTTGAGTACACACTCAACTGATCCGAAGTAATGAGAATCGTTAAGATGTCGCCAAATTTGAACATGATATTAAAATGATCACATTATAACCAAATATATAGTACATATTACGTATGAAAACAGAACCTTGCTTAGATCAAACGCGAAGGCTAATTAAATTATATCAAATTAACCTTAAATAGAGAACAGCAATCATGTTTATTTAAGCCTTCAGGGTATATGATTAAAAAGCTAGATTTAGCTACTCTAGTTTGATAAATACGAACGTACTGATTTTTATTTAAATTTATTTTATTTTGTTAATTTGTTCATTTTTTTCTTGAAAATTTATTTAATAACCCCATAGAATTCAGAATAGTCCAGAAACCGCATACGCACATCAAACAGAAGGCAACTGAACTACTCATAAATGAATAGGTTTGCGTTTTGACGCATTAGTTTCTTTGTAGACGTCGCTCAGTAAACAACTCCTGATTTAAATTCAACTATGCCGCGTTGTGTCCTTTTAAAGTGTAGAAATACTGCTAGGATCTTAAAGAAACAGGATGCAATTACATTTCATCAGTGATTTGTAAATGAATGTCTATATAACAAATGCAGTACTTAGAAATTAAATTATTTTTCCATCTGTCAGATTTTCGAAGAAACAAAATGGAAATTTCGTTAGTGTTGCCAGGGTAGTAAATTTTTTTACCTTACTTTGCTCATCTAATGAAAGAATTAAAGAAAATTAGACCTCAGATTAAACAACGCCGTGGGGGACATTTGAACGACATTATCTTTAAAATAACACATATTATTTAACATGATATAAAATTATCCGTTTTATGTCAAATAAAATTTGTTTTATATTTTAAGTTCAAAGTTCATTTATTCAATTACTCTTATTAAATTACCCTTCACTTATCTCTTCTGTTGTGTCAATCAATGTTTCTGCGTGCACAATAAAATATTAGTGAAATTAAAAGATTACTTTTTTTTACCCTACATTTGTGTTTTGTGTGATTTTTTTTTCCCATCAAGCAACATTACCCGGCGACTTCACGAATGCACGCGGCGAAAGTAAGACGAAGTGGGGGAGTTATTGGACACAGTCTTATGTCTCCAAACATGATTCTACGCTCCTTTTGGACTATTCTTAATTCTATGAATAACCCTTACGGATTTTTGTATTCGTTTTACAAAAATAATATTTCATTTATTATTTATACTCTGTTGTTGATAATTATATTTTGTACGCCTTTTGAAAAGTTTGTTTGAGTCTTTTGTTTAGTTTTGTTTGGTAGTTTATTAAAACATGGCGGATTGAATTCACAAGTCTATTAAAAAAAATACATCATCACATTTCAAAAATCTCCGGCGTATTATTTTGGAAGAATCGATAGACAATCAAAATATTAAATCAAAAAGGATGACAGCGCTGAGTGTAGATAAGATACCTTGATGAAATTAAAACAGATTTGATATATTATATGACCAGTAGAACAGAATCGCTGAGGAACAGAAGATATGCAGGCGTTTGCTCGTTTGCTTTTAACTAAATCTGGGATTGTCCAGAAGGAAAAAAGTTTTTAGCATTGTCGACCATATCTTATTTATTGCAACTTTAAGCGTTAGTTTAATCGTCTTTTAATAATTATAATTTTCGAATATTATTATAGTATCGAATTTTCAAAACCAATAATGTGTACAAGTATTTATTTGGATTAAAATTGGTGAACCAAAAACTGATCGGGGTTTCTCTATTTGTTGATTAAGTATAGCCTAAGGGAATTCTGTGTACAAATTTAAGATATTATTTACGCTAACCATCATCACCGTATTTTCTACATCAATAGAGATCAAAATAGATTATCAAATAACTAGTGACATAATCTATATTTGTATTATTATATCGACCATTTGAACCATGGTTTAAAACTATAAAAATCTCATTGAATTAAGACTGTTTTTAAATATGCATTCAAAAGTAATGAATGATAAAGGATATAATTTATCAAAGAATTTTAACTAATTTATCATCTTTGACAGGCTTTGGTCGTTTGACAGGTGCCGTGACGCAGTTGGTTAGACGATCAACTGCAAAACCGGTATCGCTGGTTCGATTCCCGCCAGTTTCAAGAAAGAAATCCATGAAATATTTTTTTCTCAAATATTGGTCTGGGTGTTATGATGTATTTTATCATAATAATAATAATAAATCTTTGTCAACCAAAATATACAATGTCATGGATACAACAATAATAACAAAGATAAATATCGTTGAATGGCGGACTTAGTGCTACTATCAATTTCTCACAGTCTCACCAAAACTAAATAAAAACACAATAAAAAAAAATTAAAACTACATATTTTTTAAAAACAAAAAAAAACAAATGAGCAAAAAAGTTTAGAAAACACAAACAGTAAAAACATTATACAAGATTATGTTTTTTTTTTGCTTACATTCTGTATATATTTTTAACATTTTAATTTATACTATTGCATCTTCCAAATATTCATTTATAGTAGGTATACAAACATTTATTTACTATAAACTTTTAACTTTGTTCCACATCTCACCTGCTGACGTTTCACAAATTTCTAA